>NC_081184.1:50514655-51257250 GCF_029867415.1 Vicia villosa
TCAAGCAAAGATAAGAAAACTCTAAGAAGACTTTCTGGCAGTTTCTTCCTGAACGGAGATGTGCTATACAAAAGAAATTTCGACATGGTTTTGCTCAGATGCGTGGACAGACACGAAGCAGACATGTTAATGCATGAAGTGCATGAAGGGTCCTTTGGAACTCATTCAAACGGGCATGCAATGTCCAAGAAGATCTTAAGAGCAGGATACTATTGGTTGACAATGGAATCAGACTGTTACAAACACGTGAAGAGATGTCACAAGTGCCAGATCTACGCAGATAAGATCCATGTGCCACCAACTCTACTCAATGTTCTCTCATCTCCGTGGCCTTTCTCCATGTGGGGGATCGACATGATTGGAATGATCGAACCGAAAGCTTCAAACGGTCATCGTTTCATCTTGGTAGCAATTGATTACTTCACCAAATGGGTCGAAGCAGCATCTTACGCCAATGTTACAAGACAGGTGGTTGTGAGGTTTATCAAGAATAACATCATTTGCCGATATGGTATTCCCAGCAAGATCATTACTGACAATGGTTCAAACTTGAACAACAAGATGATGAAAGAATTATGTGAGGAATTCAAGATTGAGCATCATAACTCTTCTCCTTACAGACCAAAAATGAACGGCGCAGTTGAGGCTGCTAACAAGAACATTAAGAAGATCGTTCAGAAAATGGTCGTCACTTACAAAGACTGGCACGAAATGCTGCCATTTGCTTTACATGGGTACCGTACTTCAGTGCGTACTTCAACAGGGGCAACTCCCTTTTCTCTAGTATACGGCATGGAAGCTGTGCTCCCCGTAGAAGTTGAAATCCCATCAATGAGAGTCCTCATGGAAACTAAGTTATCAGAGGCTGAATGGTGTCGAAGCAGATACGATCAGTTGAACTTAATCGAAGAAAAACGTATGACTGCTCTATGCCATGGACAGTTATACCAAGCAAGGATGAAACAAGCTTTCAACAAAAAGGTTCGACCTCGTGAATTTCAAGAAGGTGACCTCGTGCTTAAAAAGATCTTGTCTTTTCAACCAGATTCTAGGGGAAAATGGTCTCCTAATTACGAAGGCCCGTATGTTGTCAAAAGAACATTTTCTGGCGGCGCCATGATTCTTGCAACCATGGATGGTGATGAACTCCCACATCCTGTGAATGCTGATGCAGTCAAGAAATACTTTGTCTAAAAATACAAAAGAACAGCTCGGTAAGTCGAAAACCCGCAAAGGGCGACTTAGGCAAAAATGAGCGTCTCGGTGGATTGAAAACCCGAAAGGGCGGTCCAGGCAAAAATTAGAGACAATAAACAGAAAAATTCATCCTGGTAGATTGAAAACCTGAAAGGGCAATCTAGGCAAAAATTAGGGATTTATGACAAAGTAACTGCATCAGTCTGTACTTCGTCACCTGAAGAGTCTGTACTTCATCAGAGGATTTTCAATCAAATCATCGCCAATCTGAAGCGACAAATACAGTTGGAACTCAAAGTTGTTAGGGAATAGTGGTTATTGCTTTCAATGTAGCCTTTTCCGCATAATTACCATTTCCAACTTTTGTAAATACTCTATGGAATCACGCCTTTAGCTGATTACCATCCTATTAAATAAATTTGAGCCTTGTGCCCATTTGTTTGCAATCCCTAATTTCTTTCAGCTTGCAAAATGACGCTTTAATTGTGTTATTCACTTTTGAAAAAAAAAAGAAAAAATAAGTTTTAAATGAATTTACTTCACTTTTCTTTTTCAAAATAAAAGCGAAATTTTCCTTTGAGTTGTGAACAACGGAAGGAACATCAGCAGTCGTCTCCACAGGATGAACAAAAGGATTCTCCCTGAAAAAATTGTTGAGACAACGGCATTCTTGTCCCAGAAAAGAATTCTTGAAGCAATTATCCCTCGAGATAAAGAAGCTCTTCTATTCCCAGTGAAGAAGTTCTTTTATCCCCAGTGATGAAGATTTTCCATCTCCAGTGAAAAGGTTCTTCCACCTCAATGAGAAAAGATGCTTATCTTCCCCAGAGAAGTTTAAAACATGCAGCACCATTCATCACCCGTGTTATCTACACCGTGTTGAAGAACATTTGCCAAGTATCTGGTTGTATTGCGACGTCGGTCCTTCTCCAGTATATACTCCTCCGTCTGTCAGTATCGTCAGTATGCATGCTGCATTCATGACATTCATCATGCATACATATTTGCATCATTCATGCATTCTTGCATTTTTCAATGTTTGCCTCAAAATCACTTGTTTAGGATATATCTATCCCAAAGACAAAAAAAAGAAAAAAGAAAAAAGGAAAAAAAAAAAGAAAAAAAGAAAAAGAAACAGATATGGGCGTGTCATCTCTCCAAATAGATTGTCACCCATAAGCAGAAAGAACATTTTCTTTCTCTAGTTCCCCACTGAGATCATTCCTCGTGGAAGAGGGTTGCTTTAGTTTCTCCTCTCAAAACGAAGGAGAAAATCCCCAGTTGAGTTCATCCCTCATTGGGTACAAAGTCTTGTTTGACTGTTTCTTTCCAATTCATTCATGGATAGAACCCTGTCTTTACCAGAGATTCAAATTCCGATTCCTCAAAAAGAGTCGAGAAAAATAGACAATAAGCAATAGCCTCGTCATCTGAGCAGCTTATGTCTCTTTCAAAAGTTTTGTCCTCTTAAGGAAATCAATCATGAAGACCATTTGACAATCAGGGCCTTATTACTGTTCACAAGGCTGAATAATCAGTAATTTCCCTAGCAAAGTCTCCAGAATCATTTTATCACTTGGCTGATAATTGATCATGTCTTCAAAACCACTATCACGAGGCTGGTAGTTGGTAACCTTTTGTTCTGGTTATATTATTAAACATGTCTATCACCAGGCTGATAGTCGGTAATATTAACCAAACCTTTGAAACTCTTTTTACCTTGTCAAGTCTATCACAATGCTGGTAGTCGGTAACACAGTTTCATACCTTTCACCTTCGCATTATTAAACAAGTCTATCCCTGTGCTGATAGTCGATAATGCCGAATAGGTAAGCTTTTCTTACAAAGCTATCATTCCTTGATGAAGCATACACTTGCTTTCCCAATAAAACGGATTCTCTTCCTAGAACGGATTGAGACATCCTTCCCGATCTCTTTTCCCCAGCGGAGTCAGTTCTTGATATTCCCTCGGTAAAGATATCATTGCATCATCCGCGATTTTGGTATCTTAGGTCCAAAATTTGCGTCTTCTGATATTTAAGTCTCTTCCACCCTATCAAAATAAAGATTTTCAATCTTCATGTCTCAGGTTGAAGAAACTTAAATAGGGGCATCTGTCATACCCCAATTTTTGACCTAAGATACCACCTCATATCATTGCATATGCATCATTTGCATCTCTAACAAATTGCATAGCTTGTGTTTGCTACTTGTGACTCAGCAGGATTTGATCAGAAAATCACTCATCAGTGCAAGAAACAATCAATTAGGGTTTTGTTCTCCCTTCATCTCAAAGAATCATATTCATCTACAATCAATATTTGGTCCTCAGAGATTCATGTCAACAAGCTCAACAGCTTTGAATCGACCAGACTAGGGTTTTGCCTGAAGACAACATACTCCTGACTTCTGCTCAGAATTTGACCTAGTGACTTGGGACATGAGCTCAAGACCCCAAGTACATCATTTTGACCTAATCCATTGGCTCAAGACATCTCCTACACAAGGATTGATCAACAGTGAAATTTCAAATCATCAGATTAGGGTTTTGAACTATCAGGGACTAAAATCAGGGATCACATTTGGGAAACCCTAAAAACCCCCAGGAAGTCAATCAAAGGTTTCAATCATCCTCAAATAATCCCTATGACAATATCCAATGGAGATTACATCTCAATTCAAGATCCACAGTCATCAATTTCATCTGGTCGACAATTAGGGTTTTTGACCTAATTCACTGAATAACTGACTTTTTAATCAAGACATGGTGTCACAACTCAATCCATGGCTCAATATCCTCTAATGCTTCAATGTGATCCATTCATACCATTCATTTGATGAGGATAGCCTGTTTCATTAAAAACTCCAGAAACGCGATTCGTCTGAAAAAGTCAACTGTACAAGATCACCATTGACTTTTGGGGAATTTTGGTCAACCATGACTTTTGAAGTTTTAAATCATCAATATATGATATGAGAAGTCATTTGATCAAGAAAAATCAAGAAAATCAATCAAGAATCAAAAAGTCAAAAGTTTGACTTTCATACTTAGAAAAATTTCTAAGTGTTTTTCAATGGTTTTTTCCAAACTTTGAAAGGGAATAACTCAAAATTTCACCTACAAACTGAAAAAAACTTCCAACATGAAAGTTGTAGATTTTGATCCAATGAACAACTTTGTCACATATAATTTTTTTTCATAAGATCAACCATTTAAGAGATATGGAGCTTCAAAGTTGGTATCTTATGAAAATTTCACTTAAAACTTCATTTTCTTCAAAGTTCATGGATCTTTTTCACCCACTTCCTTAAGGATCTTGAAGAAACTTTCAACTAGGGTTTTGAAGTGTGTAATATGAGCTTTCCAAAATGTCCAAGAGCATGAAAAAATATGGAGTGTAGCCATGGTTTTGAATTTTGACATTAGTGAACTTTTCACTTGAAATTACATGCCATTTTTACTAAGTTATGAACCAATTTGCCAAATGATCCAAGTAATGATGCATAGAAGCAATAATTGGTAGATATTTTCTGATTTGAGATCAGAATGGAAGAGGATAAGAAGCTTGAGAAATAACCATGGTTAAGTCACTTTTAACCATTTGCATTTAATGTGAAAGATTCCATTTTATCTCTTAAGCCAAATCATCATTCTTGATCAACTTGCAAGAGCTTTGTATTCAGAAACTTTGGCCTATAAATAGAGGCGCAAATCACTCTTCAATTCACACCAAAACCTCACAATTATAGGTTTTCTCTCTTCTTTCTTGAATTACAAGTTTCATAGTTTTCAAAGAGGTAGAAAACTCAACCTCCAAATCATTGAAGTTATGGCCAAAGTGATGGTTCTAACAACTCATAAACATCATATGGGATGTGTTTGAACCACTCACACACCCCAAATCACCCCAAAACTCAGATTCACTTTTCAACCTCCATATGAACATCAAATGAGCCTTATCATGCCAAAATCCACACAAGCTCATTTCTGTCCAAACTAATGCTTCAAACACATTCCATATATCATATATGAGCTATACCAATCATCATCCATGACCTGAAACACCTCCATCATCAGATTCGATCCTCACTCCAAGCAACTGCAGGTCGGGTCCCATGACTATGCTCAGACGAATTCAACTTGTTCCAGACATCCAGACACCTTCCATAATCATCATAGAAGCTATTCAGATTGATACAAAGCATCTGTAACACCTCCAGATCAAAATCCAATTCTCAGTTTGGCCGTTTTTGAGGTAAGTGCACTTGAACTTCAAACTCTACTCTCCACGCATCATAAATGAAATATGAACATACCATCTCATTTCTGCACACATGAGGATCATTAACCCTCAATCAATTGCATCATAACTTGCACATACACGATTTCACGATCAAATTCAGTTTTAGGGTTCTTCATGTTCATGCGAAAATTGACCCCCTTTAGAGTGAAAATAAATGAAATTAAAGGTCATCATCATGTTCCTCGTGAAAAACCGAGTGAGATAGACCCTTTGATTAATCAAAACAACACAGTTTTGAAGATTTTTGAAAATCAGTTGAAGGTGTGTTCTTGGCGCCAGTTTTGGTTTGGAAATTTCAAATGCTAAGTTTAAAATATAATTTAATAGAAGCGTGTATATTACAAGCTGCGCGCGCAGCTCAGTTGGCAAGTGTTTTGAGTTGTGAGAGAGAGGGCGTGGGTTCAAACCCTAGTGGAGACAAAACCAATTTTTTACCACTTGTTTTCTTTCATTTTTTAACAAACTTCATCAATTAATTTAACCAATCAAAATTCATTATTTTTTCTTCATTTTTTACACACTTCTTATTTAATATACCTATTTTGACAATATCAAAAAAAATCATCAAAAAATATTTATTTAATATGTTTTTATGTAGGTTTAAAATGACTTATTTTTAAGTATTTTTAATACTTTAAATATTGTTTTTTCATTTAAATTTTTTAACCTAATCACTTGTAAATATTTTTTGTGATCAAACCCTAATCATTTAGGTCTTAATTAGGCATTAAAACTTGTTTTAACTTAATTAAGTTGACTTTTGTCAAATTCAAATCGTTTTAAAACAAGCGATCGCGATTCTTTTCAAAAACGATAAACCATTTCTTTTTGATTCTCAAAGGAAACTTTTGATTAAATCTTTTTAATTGATCAATTGATTTTCAAAGCGAAGTGGGGCCTCTCGAATATTAGAGAGTGTAAGTCCCATTTCTTTTCTTTTTGTACAGTTTTCAAAACATTCTTCAAAACAATAAAACTTCTTCAAAATAAACAATTTTCAAACAGTTTTCAAATCATTTTCAAAGCAACAAAACTCCAAAGAAACAAAACTTTTCAATATACCATGGGCCTCCATGTAGGTATAAGTCCCGAGCCCTTTTGTACATACCCATTCCAGTACATGAAATTAGGTATTTCATTGTACGCTTTTTTTTGTACATACACTTTCTTTTGTACATATCTCAATCAATGCGTTTTTTTTTTAACTTTGAATAACAAACCAAAAATGAAGGTTTCTTTAAATCTTCCCAAAAATACCATGGGCCTCCATGTAGGTATAAGTCCCAAGCCCCTTTGTAAATACCTGTTTACATAGCTTTGAATAAATTCAAGTGGACCTCTCCCCAAGTGTGAGTCCCGAGCCCTGTGTATACAAATGGATCATGCTTACAGGTATATTTCCTTCATAAACTCCATTATATACACACACTTTGTCATATATATATAACTGTTCATATAACTGTTCATACTTGTTCATGTACTTGTGCATATTTATTTGTACTTGTTCATATGTGTGATTGTGTTATTCTACTGATTCAACTTAGTACAACACTAGGTTCCCCATAGCCTCCTATTGGGCTTCGTGCAAAGAATCTCCCTAGTTTAGGTTAGGACATAGAGTATGGTTTCCCGGTGAAATCGCTCTAAGAGCTCAAACCAACTATACCATGCCTCCCCTTGGGCTTTGTACAAACGAGTGACCCTCCCATAGCCTCCTCTTGGGCTTACAATGCAAGGACCCTGGATTGTCCCTCCCATAGCCTCCTCTTGGGCTTACAATGCAAGGACCCTCGGATAGCCTTCTCTTGGGCTTCGTACAAGGACCCACGGGCTTCTTATAAGCATCCCCAATATCCAAATCAAATACCCTAGGAGATTAGACATTTATCATCTCTATGCTAGGAGTATCTCTTCTATATCATCACAAACAATCAATCAATCAAAATCAAACTTTTTTGCCACAAGGCTGACTAATCAATCAAACTTCTTTTTGCCACAAGGCTGGCTAATCAATCAAACCGTTTTGCCACCGTACTGGCTGATTAATCAAAGTTTTTGTCACAAGGCTGACTTCATTGAAACTTTTGCCACGAGGCTGGCTGATTAATCAAAACTTTTTGTCACAAGGCTGACTTCATTAAAAGTTTTTGCCACAAGGCTGGTTAAACAAACAAAAATCAAACAGATGTATGTGATGATATAGATTAGATACATCTAGCATTTAGACGACATTTGTCTATTTTCCTTTGCTTCCACTAGCATAAGTGGGAACTACGATTGCTCTGACTTTCTCAACATCCCTTTGAGAATACGTAGGCACAAGGTCGATCCTTGGCGAGCAAAACAAAACACAAAAAACCATTCAAACCTTAGCACCCGTAGACCCCGAGCTACAGATGCTCTGATTCCCTCTAAGGGATATGTATGCAGAGGATCGCGATGATCTTTGCGAGCATAATCAAACAAACACCTTAGGTCCCACCTATTTCACAACAGAACCTCCACCGTAACATAGAATAAAAAACAATAAAGAACCCTGTAGAGTACTACAGATACGTTGGGTGCTAATACCTTCCCTTCGTATAACCAACCCTCTTACCCAAGATCTCCCCCCACTTTTAGGTTATTGCAGCTTTTTTCCTTTTCCTCCTTTGGAAATAATAAAAAGTTTGGTCGAAATAAAGAAAAATCATTTTTATGAGCACTCGAGCCCAAAGAAGGCATCAGGTGTCTCATCCCACAAAAAAGAGGAACAAAACGATTTTTCGCCCGCGACACATACGGATAACGGGCTTAATGTTATTGCACCCGAATGAAAAAGGACCTCGTACTAAAAAGAGTCTTAGCATAGTAGGATATTAAGGGCCAGTCTGCATACTTATGAGGCTTATGTTCGCTTTCTTGCATTTAGTGTTGCCGCGATAACCTTAGTTCGGATAGCTAGTGCCTAGCAACACACCTTTACTCGAACTTAGAAGCCCTCTTCGCCCAAAACCTGTAAACACTAGAACTTCCCTCTTTTCTACTTTTGAGAGTTGTTGCTTGAGGAAAAGCAAGAGTCTAAGTGTGGGAGGATTTGATCACACTGAATCGCACTATGTTTTTGGCTCGAATATCACATGTTTTCCTTAGCTTTTATTATCTTTATCTCGTATTATGCTTGTATTTCCTTTGTTTTCAGGATTCTTGACCTTTTGGAGCCTCTAGTGAAGAAACGAGCCAAAACGCCAAGAAAATAGGGTTTTTCACGAAGAATTGTGCTTATGGCATTCTGCACCGCGCCGGCTATAGGGGACGCAATGTCGTGGCCCACTTCATGATGGAGCCAATTGCCACGATCACACGATCATGCCCGTTACTCCTCACCGCGCCCACAGTGAAGCTACCGCGCCCGCGGCCTTCACAAATGGACTCCCTCCCAAAAGGAGTTGAGGGGCACTCCTGTCTTTACGCTGATCTAAGATCCACTATATATAGTTAGTTTTTCATTTTTCGTTTTTATCCAAGCTTAGTACAAACTTAAGCCATATACCATCAGTATTTGTAAAGTAGTAACCTCTTCACATCGGGGAGTTACTACGGTGTAGATTGAGTTGTAATCGAGTTTTGGAGCACTTTGGTTGAAGTTTATCATACCATCCTTCACTTTGTATCAAGATTCATTCTCCGATTGGAGTAAGGTTCAATTTACTTGCTTTATTTATTTTCCTGCTCTTACCATAGTCTACACATTTTATAGACTTTAAACGCACTTACCATAGTCTACACGTTTTATAGACTCTAAACGCATTTACCATAGTCTACACGTGTTATAGACTCGCAATTACTATGTCTGGCTAAACCATAAAGGTTTGAATGTAATGATTGTAATCATGTCTGTGTTCTAGTTGTAGTATTAGTGAAAATACTCTGGGGATGTTTTATTTTTAACTTGAGTCAAATTATGCTTTAAAATGTTTATTGGGTAAGATCGAAAGTCGTCCATATCAAAGATAGACTTGATTATTATTTAACCAAGCAAAAGAAGCGAAAGAGATTTGGTTGGTTAAATAGGGATCATTAACTCTTTTTAGAAAACGATTTTGAAACTATTTTCGGACGTGTTTGTAGGTTTGAAATCTGACTCTTGGTCAAAAGCCAAGAGTCTCTTTAAGTTAATCTTTCCAAGTAAAATCACTTTTCTGTTAAGTCAAAACTATCAATTTCTTAAAAATAGATTTACTGCTTTAACGCGGAAGGCACCCTTTATATGTGACAATAAAGGAAGTTAAATTAAAGAGTAAATTCGGTTCTTAGTAGCCAAAAGCTACAAGTTCCTGTTAAATTGGTTCTTTGCTACAAATAGAGAATACTGCCCCATGAATCGTTTCATTGATGCATGTCTAGAACATAGTCTGGTTTTATGATTTACGTTCCAACCTATCGCTCTAATTTGTTATTCACTTCGCGTACTTACCTTGTTGCATTGCACTCACAACAATATTACTGTTCACCTTAGATAAGCACCTTAACAATAGTGTCGATAGATTGACAATTGGTTTTTGTGGTTCGATAATCTTATATATTACCTCGATAGCCTGTGCACTTATCATTGGGTTCCGACTGATCCTACTGATTCGGGTTCCGACTTATCATCGGTTATAATAACACCAATCCCTAAACGGCTTCGATCCTATTCGATTATGAGATTAATCAGACAAGCGCTTATCAAAATCATACGAGTTATGTTCCTGTTTACCGAATTAAGCAAATGGTTAAGAATATGACGAGTTAACAAATTAAGCAAACAATAACACGCAATTAAATTTAGGAACATGCATACAATCAAATTTAATCAATTCTATTCTATGAACAACAATCGAATTAAGCAAACAATTGTAATCAAATTAAGCAAATGATTTCATAGAAAAGAATTGAATAGAAATCAAATTTAAATTAGTATTACAATAACCTCAAAGCAATGGAACCCATAAGCAGCAGGATTTGCCTTCGGGAATTAGTTCTTCATTCTAACCATGAAAGCAAAAGTAAAATTTGTGGCAAAAAAAAGGTCAAAATTATTCTAGCGGCTGCTAATCCTTATAAAACAAAATAAGATTTTCTTCTCTACTAACTCAAACTGGGTCAAAAACATAACCCAAGCCCATAAAACAATGACCCAAAAACAAATTATTCTAATGACTGAAACTTCAACGAAATTCTGGGAACTATGCATTTCGAATTTGCCTTTGACACCAACATGAAAGATGTAGCTCTTTCTCTTAGCTTTCCGTAGATTATTAGAACGCGTCGATCCGATTTACGGAGCTCCAGTTATGATCATTTTAGTGCAGACTGCTAATGCTGAAAATAGAGTGCGAAAATCAAATAAGTGCAAAAATAAACTGATTTATAAAACCACATTAAAATAGAAAAATAACCAAGGTAAAGTATGGAAATGCATAAGTATAAACATAGAGGAATGTGCATCGAAATGCACTGATCAGTAAGGCAATGAAGTGAACGAACTTCGACAGTCTATCACAAACAACCCAAATTGCAGTGTGTCCAAAAGACTTCGGAAGATGAGTAATGAAATCCATTGACAAATCTTCCCAAACTTGGTTTGGTATTTCAAGAGGTTGTAATAATCCTTGCTTTCTTGTTGGCAGGTATTTGTTATGTTGATACACAGAGCAACATTGAACAAACTTCTTGACATCTCTGTACAGTCCAGGCTAGAGGAAAGTAGCAGAAATACGAGACAATGTAGGTTTTACCCCTGAATGCCCTGCGGTTGGAGTGTTATGGAATTCCTTGAGCACTGTGGTCCTGAAGTCCAGATTATCAAGTAAAAAAATACGATCTTTAAAGTATAGTAGCCCTTGTCTGAATTTGAAAGCTAACTGCATTTTTGGATCATTCTGGCATTTACTTATAAGATATTTTCCCTATGTGTTATGGGTATAATATTTTTGAAGTTGTGTGATGAAGGAGGGAACTGTTGATGAGATTGCTAACAAGAAGGAGTCTCCAGCTGTCTGTCTTCTGCTTAGGGCGTCAGCAACACAATTTGATTTCCCAGGTTTGTAGAAAATTTCAAAACTGAATCCTTGTAGTTTCGCCGCCCATTTTTGTTGTTATGGGGTTTGGATTGTTTGAACCAAGAGATTTTTGAGTCTTTTCTGATCTGTAAATATGTGGAAATGTTGTCCAATTAGGTATTGACGCCATTTCTTAACGGCTTCAGTTATGGCATACATTTCCCGGACATAGACGGATGAAGCCCGGAGGCGGAGGCACATTTTCTTGCTGAAGAAAGCCAAGGGGTGTCCATCCTGGGAGAGAACTACACCGATCGCCACTGCAGATGCATCAGTTTCGACCATGAAAGTTTTGCTAAAGTCTGGAAGAACAAACATTGGAGTATCTATCATTATTTTCTTTAAACTTGTAAAAGCTGTATCTGCATCTGTAGACCATGTAAATTTAGTGAAACGCAGTAAATCGGTGAGGGGAGCGGCGAGTATGGCGTAGTGGCGGAAAAATCGCCTATAAAATCCTGTGAGGCCCAAAAATCCCCTGAGTTGCGAGAGAGAACGTGGCTTTGGCCAATCCAAAATTGATTGAATTTTTTCTGGATCAGGGGTCACACCATTGAAAGAAATAACATGGCCCAGGTAATCAACCTTAGGAACTGCAAAAACACACTTAGACAATTTTGCAACAAACTTATTTGAGGCAAGTAAGTCTAAGATCAGAGTCAAGTGAAGTAAATGATCAGAATAGGAGTTACTATAAATTAAAATATCGTAAAAAAAAACAAGAACAAAGCGTCGTAAATAAGGCATGTACTAGGTTTGATACTACCTTCTGAAAGCATGTCATGTATGATGTTTGTCATTGCCTCTTTTTGAGAGTGAGGATAACCATAGGGTTTTACGTTGATAGGGGGTGTGTTGGGATTAAGGGGAATTCTATGATCATGTGGGCGGCATGGAGGTAATCCATGTGGAAGTTGGAAAACAGTTGGGTAAGATTGGATAAGGGCATCAACTTCAGGTTGGTTAGAATGGCTTACATTATTTAGGGTAGGGGTAAGTGGGGGTTGGTTCTGGTCATATGAAGGTTGATATAAAAGAAGATGCATGGAAGCAATGGAGTCAGTGTGTAGAAGATGTTGGATTTGGGTAAAAATGGATGGGGTTGGGGTTTGTTTAGTATCACCCGTAATGGTAATGTTTTTGGCTTGCTGGGTAAAAGAAATTTGTGGAATAGAGAAATCAGTGATGAGTGGACCAAGGGTGCGTAACCATTCCATACCTAACACTACGTTAGCCCCTTCGATGGGAATTAAGTAGAAGGGAATTTGGAATACGTGATTTTGGAGAATGATTAGAACTTTGGGGCATAGACCTGAGCATTGTAATTTGGAGCCATTGCCCACCATTACAGAGAAATTAGGAATAGGAGTGTTATGAAGTTTGAGGTGGTTTGCTATTCTTGGTTGAAGAATGTTATGGATGCTTCCTGTGTATATCAAAATCGTTACGACTAACCTATCAAGTAAGCCTTTGAAATTCAAGGTTTTAGGTCAAAACTGACCACTAGCAGCTTGTGGTGATAATTGAAAATAGGTTTCATCAGGTTCTGGAATTTCTGTAACAGTCTCAACACATTCAGTGGGTTCAAGGCCATCAGTATAAACACCAAGTTCATCATCCATCACAAGTAACAAAAACTTTCCAGCTGCACATTTGTGCCCCGGAATAAATTTCTCCTCGCAATTAAAACACAAACCCTGAGCTCTTTGTTCTGCCTGTTGGGCAGAAGTTATTCTATGGATTGGAAATCGAGGTGTGTTTGACATGGATTGGGTCGCTGTTTGGGAAGAGGTGTTTGGGGAAGTAGTGAGGGTAACGTGAGGTTGTTTGTTGTAGGTATGGGGAACGACTGTATTAAAATTAGAGCTCTTGAACTTAGTTTTGGAATCTTTGATCTTGGCTTCAATAAGCTTTGCGAGCCCAACAACATGTGAGATAGAATGAGGACGTTGCACCGCTAACTCATTACATATTTCTGGAACTAACCCAGAAACGAAACAATTCAGAATAGCGTCGGGTGGCAATCCAATCACCCTATTCCTTAACTTCTCAAAATTTGCTTGATATTCAGTCACAGATCCATGTTGTCGTAGCTTAAACAATTGGGCTTGGTGATTCTCATATGTTGAAGGTCTAAATCGTAATTCTGCAGCTCGAGAAAAAGCATCCCATGTAGTAAGTCCATTACTTTGAAACATCCACTTATACCACCCAAGGGCATCGCCCTTCATATAAAAAGCTGCCATAGGTAAACGATTTTCGAGGGGAATGTTATAAAATGCAAAAAATTGTTCTGCCTGAAAGAGCCATTCTAACACATCCGTGCCATCGAAAATACCGGGCTCAATCTTGGGGTGACGAAATGTGTGGTTATGCGATGGGTTTGGCGGCTGGTTGTGAGAAACAGGAGGGTTTTGTTGGGCTGGGTTGGTATATGGAAAAGAAGGAAAAACTGAAGGGATTGGGAGGGTTGTGTGATGTTGAAAAGAGGGAAAGGGATTTGGTGGTGGCTGTGTGAGAATGTGCGGCGGCTATGTATAGTCCGCTAGAAATGGGTTTGTATAGGTATAAGAAAAAGGACGAAATGCTGAGTTTGCTGAATGAATGGTGGAAATAGGGCGTGTGAAAGAAGGTGGTGGTGGTGCTGGTGGTGGTGTATAAAGTTGAGTAGATGCTAGGGTGGAGTGTGGTTGTGAAAATGGAGAGGTTAAAGGGAAAGTAGTGGTACCCGTGACAGATCTGGTTGTAGAAAGAGGGGTAGTTCTTGTAGGTGTGGATGTAGCTGTAGATTTAGGAACATCAGCAGCTGTATTCATGGCTGCAAACTGCTGGGTCATGAGAGTTCTGAGTGTAGCAAAGTTGTTATTCATGGCTGTTTCTAAACTGTTGTGATTTTCATGGATTTGACCAAGCTACAAGGCGACAACCAGGTTATTAGCGGCGATAGAGGATTCAAGTTGTTCATGTGTAGAAATAAGGTTTTCAATTCGGTGATTGGTGGCTTGGTGGGTATCGTCTAGGTCTTTTGGGGTGGGGTTGGTGAGTTTAGGAGGCATTGAGAAGGAAGATGAAAGAACCAATTGATAAGAAGGGTTTTGCTACTACCATAAACTAGGGTTCTTACCAAAAGATAAGATAAATTGAAGAGGAAATTAAGACATGTATTGATTCTGCATACTCAATAATAGAGACAATAGCTCTATAAATACAAGACCTAATATATGGTGTAACACCCTTCTAAACCCCGCGGTAATTTAAATAAATAATCAGAGTAAAAACATAAACACAAGGGTGCCACAATTATTTAAAATAATTAAACCAATCATGGTCAAAGTCATGCTTCATTAGGAAACGATTTAACAAAACACAATTATGTTTATCACAGCGGAATAAGAAACATCATCAACGTAATCAAATGGAAATATAATCCAAGACAAAATAAAATAGAGAATTCTCATAAAACTCTATAACTATCGTCCCCCAGTGTTACAAGAATCAGAGCATGACCGATACGACCCAACATAAATGGATAAACTCTACGGGTCATCCTCACCAAGCACTAATGCCGCTACTCCTCAATCTGAAAATGACAACATGTAAGGGTGAGTCTCATTCTCAATTAGTAAATATTATGCAATTCATAAGCAACAAGCATCATAATATACCGTTCACCCAATTATACACATTCAGATCCACATCTATTATTCATCAAATCATACCATAATAGATTACAACACGAACACAGAAATCAATACAATCATGTTATGACAAAATGCATGTGACACAACTGACACTATGCATGTGGTACCAAAATTCGTGAATCACATTCACAGGACTTCTCTCCTCGATACTGCCCTTTAATCGCTCACACCCCACATGGGCACACGATTAACCCTCATCGTTCACACCCCCATGGGCACACGATGACTGCTTACTAATCTCCGCACAATGGGAATTAGCCACCAACGATACACTCATAAACGGGATCCATCATCAAATGCATATGAATGAATGAAACACACATAACATACTTAAAACATCACTGAATCACGATGAACAACTCATGTCAACACCACATCACCGAATAGGTACGTACATGTTTTCAACATCATTCAAATAGCCATTCATTCATCACAATCACAATATCAATCACAACCAATTCATCATCACATCAAACACATTGTCACACCTATCTCATATGCACACAATGTTCAATTCTCATCAAGTAATTTAATCGAGTTTTAAAGAAATAAAGTCGGCCACCGCCCATAATCATCATTCATCATATAAAACATTCAATTACTTGCACAACGCCCAAAACGGCACTAAGAAACGATTAACGGATCAAAAGATATGTCATTTTAAAGTTTTAGAAAAATTCACGCTCAGCAAGGTTCGCTCAGCGAAGCAAGGCAGAAGCGAATCCTTCAGACCTCCGCTCAGCGGACCTCTAGCGATGTCCAACAGAAGCAAACTACGTTGGGACCTCCCCTCAGCGGACCCCGCTCCACTCAGCGGACCTGCGATTTCAGCAAACCCAAGTCTGCGGCAGACCCTACGATTTCACACCCTTTTCACCCAAAAACGATTCCAGACGTCACATACAGGCATATAATCATCATACATTCAACTATACACCATAAAACATCATTTAAACGCATTATTAACCAAATAGTTCACACAATTATCATCAATTCAATCCATTTATAACAACCTAACCTAACAACCCCAATGTCTAATTGAATCAAACCATACATCAATCTACCTATTACCTAAGACCACATAAGAGATACTAAAAGGAAGAGTCCCCCCTTACCTCGATGAATCTCTTGAATGCTTTCTTTCCGGTTTGACGTTCTTGCCTCTTTCTCTTCTCTTGCTCTTTTCACGTGTTCTTCCTTTCTCCCCAAATGGTTCCTTTCTCTTATTTTATGAAAAATAAAATAAAATAAATTAACCACAACTTAGTAAAAGGCCTAACCAATTAGCACCCCTCTTTTACTAACATCACACCATAAGCCCAATAGCTCTTACTCCATCATTTTTCCAATTAAATCCAAATAAAATACTAAAATTCCAATTATTTAATTTAAATCCAAATTAAATTAATAAACTGAAATTATGGGATGTTACAACTCTCCCCAACTAAAAGAGTTTTCGTCCTCGAAAACATACCTTAGACGAAAAGTTCCGGGTAAGAGTCCTTCATCTGGCTCTCTAACTCCCATGTAACATTTCCACCGACTGGTCCTCCCCAAACCACTTTCACCGTTACTATATCCTTACCTCGTAACTGCTTCACTTTACGATCCTCAATCCTCATAGGTAATGTCTCTACAGTCAGATTATCTCGCACCTGTATATCATCTACCTGAATCTCATGAGACGGATCCGCAATGTATTTCCTCAACTGTGATACATGGAACACATCATGCAAATTAGCGAGTGCAGGCGGTAAAGCAATCTGATAAGCAACCTTCCCAATCTTCTTAGTAATCTGAAATGGACCAATGAAACGTGGAGTTAACTTCTTCGACTTCAAGGCTCTTCCAATGCCAGTCATCGGAGTAACTCGCATGAACACATGATCTCCTTCCTTAAATTCAATATCCTTCCTTCTTTTGTCATGATAACTTTTCTGACGACTCTGAGAAGCTCTCATCTTCTCCTGAATCATCTTGATCTTTTCTGTAGTTTGTTGCACAATCTCCGGTCCAACCACCGTATTCTCTCCAGATTCGTACCAACACAACAGAGTTCTACATCTCCTACCATACAATGCTTCAAACGGAGCCATACCAATACTCGAATGATAACTATTATTGTAGGTAAACTCAATCAAAGGTAAATAACTATCCCAAGAACCACCTTTTTCCAATACACATGCTCGCAGCAAATCCTCTAACGATTGAATCGTTCTCTCTTTCTGACCATCTGTCTGCGGATGATAAGCAGAACTCAACCTCAACTTAGTACCTAAGGCTTCTTGCAATCCTGTCCAGAACTTAGAAGTAAACCTCGGGTCTCTATCTGACACAATACTAGCCGGAACACCATGCAAAGTCACTATCTTCTCAACATATAACTGAGCCAACTTCTCCATCGAATAATCCATTCTTATTGGAATGAAGTGAACAGATTTCGTCAACCTGTCCACAATAACCCAGATAGAATCACAATTCTTGCTCGTTCTAGGTAAACCAGATACAAAGTCCATAGAAATTCCATCCCACTTCCAATCCGGGACAAACAACGGTTCCATCAATCCAGACGGCTTCTGATGCTCAATTTTCGACTTTTGACAAATTAAGCAAGCATAAACAAACTCAGCAATTTCCTTCTTCATTCCGGGCCACCAAAACAACTTCTTCAAATCATGATACACCTTGGTAGCACCAGGATGAATACTTAATCCACTTCGGTGTCCTTCTTCCAGAATACTCTTTCTGATCTCAGCAACATCGGGTACACACACTCGGTCTCCAAACCTTATAACACCATTCTCGTCGATTCGGAATTCACCTCCTTGACCTTGGTTAATCAATGTCAACTTATCCACCAAGCTAACGTCATATTTCTGCCCGTTTCTAATCTCCTCAAGGATACTATTAGTCAACTTCAACATCCCCAACTTAACACTATTAGAAGTACTTTCGCATACTAAACTCAAATCTCGGAATTGTTCAATTAAATCCAATTCTCGCACCATTAGAATAGACATATGCAATGACTTCCTACTCAATGCATCGGCAACAACATTTGCTTTACCAGGATGGTAATTCAAACCGAAATCATAATCTTTCAGAAATTCTAGCCATCTTCTCTGCCTCATATTAAGTTCTTTCTGATCGAAGAGATATTTCAGACTCTTATGATCGCTGAATACCTCAAATCGAGAACCATAAAGATAATGTCTTCACAATTTCAACACAAATACCACATCCGCCAATTCCAAATCATGAGTCGGATAATTCCTTTCATGAATTTTCAACTGCCTTGAAGCATAAGCTACTACCTGCTTATCTTGCATCAACACACCACCTAAACCCATCAGTGAAGCATCACAGTACACATTGAAAGACTTTGCTGGATTAGGCAAAATTAAGATCGGAGCACTTGTCAATCTCTTCTTCAATTCTTGAAAACCTTTCTCACATTCTGAATCCCATACAAATACTTGTCCTTTTCTTGTTAACTTAGTCATTAGTAATGCCAACTTCGAAAATCCTTCAATGAACTTTCTTTAGTAACCTGCCAGACCAAAAAAACTACGAATCTCTGAAGCATTCTTCGGCGTCTCCCACTGAGATACTGCTTCCACTTTCATAGGATCCACCGCGATACCATTCTTCGAAATTACATGGCCAAGAAAACTTACTTCCTTCAACCAGAATTCACATTTAGACAATTTCGCATACAGCTTCTTCTCCTTCAATATCTCCAATACCACTCTCAAATGCTTTTCATGTTCTTCATCACTCTTCGAGTAAATCAGAATGTCATCAATGAACACTACCACGAACTTGTCAAGATACGGGTGAAATATCATGTTCATATACTCCATAAAAACACCAGGCGCATTAGTAACACCAAATGGCATAACAGAATATTCATAATGTCCATACCTCGTTCGGAATGCCGTCTTCTGAATATCTTCCGCCTTCACACGAATTTGGTGATATCCAGACCTCAGATCAATTTTGCTAAACACACAAGCTCCAACCAACTGATCCATCAAATCATCAATCCTTGGCAAAGGGTATCGATTCTTGATTGTCACCTTGTTCAGTTGTCTATAATCAACACATAGCCTCATTGAACCTTCTTTCTTCTTAACCAATAGTACCAGTGCACCCCACGGTGACACACTAGGACGAATAAACTTCTTTTCCAACAATTCCTCTAATTGTTTCTTCAGTTCATCCAATTCCGATGCCGACATGCGATACGGTGCCATCGACACAGGACTAGTTCCAGGAATCAATTCTATAGCAAACTCCACTTCTCTTTCAGGTGGCAACTCACTAACATCATCTGGAAATACTTCTGAATACTCATTTACTACTCGTAGTTCACCGGTATTATCGCCCCCTTTCACTTCCATCGAAGAGCACAACATAAATACCACCGCTCCATCATTGACAGCTAAATTAATCTGTTTGACTGGCATAGTCAAATCCTCAACACTAACCTCTTCAGGAAAGATAACCGTCTTCGTAAAACAATTGATATGAACTCGATTAAATTGCAACCAGTTCATCCCCAAAATAAAGTCAAGTTGCTCAAGAGGAAGGCACACTAAGTCCATTCCAAACTTTCTACGAAATATGTCAATAGGACAGTTCAAACAAGCAGAAGAAGTATTTACTGAACCCGACGCAGGAGTGTCAATAACCATACTTCCATGAATACAGATATTTCTAATACCAATCGTTTAGCACAATCCAATGAAATGAACGAATGAGTCGCTCCAGTATCAATAATGGCAACTAAAGGTGTGTCATGGATAAAACACGTACCTTTAATCAGACGATCTTCCGGAGTAGTCTCTGATCCAGACAAAGCAAAGACCTTCCCACCAGTCTGATCCTTCTTCGGTTTAGTGCAGTGTGGACTGATGTGACCCTCTTCGCCGCAATTGTAGCAAGTCACGATATTCATCCTACAATCAGACGCAAGATAACCCGCCTTACCACACTTGAAGCATTTCTTATCTCCACTTTTGCACTCATTCCTTCTATGCCCAGTCTCGCCACAGTTGTAGCACCTAACGGGAGCACCAGAATCTCCCCCACTAGGCCTCTTCCAATTCCCAGCTCTAGGATTTCCTCTACGATATGGCTTACCTCTATCCATAGGCTTCTTACCTTTCTTGTCAACCAACTTGCGAGAGTGAGATGACTTCCGCTTGAGGTTATCCTCTTCGAAGATCCTACTACAGTCCACCAAATCAACAAAGCGTCGAATCCTCTGATACCTGATTCCTTGCTTGATCTCATCACGAAGGCCATTCTCAAACTTGATGCACTTAGAGAATTCACTAGCTTCATCATTGTTGTAGTGAACATAGTACTTCGCCAACTCAACAAATTTCGAAGCATACTCTGGTACCGTCATATTACCCTGAGTCAGCTCCAAAAATTCAATTTCTTTCCTGCCTCGAACGTCTTCAGGAAAATACCTCCTCAGAAACTCTCTCTTAAACACAGCCCAGGAAATAGCTACACCATCAGCACCCAATTCAGCCCTAGTAGCCATCCACCATTCATCAGCCTCTTCGGACAACATATGAGTACCATACCTCACTTTCAAGTCCTCAGCATAATCGATGACTCTGAAAATCCTCTCGATCTCCTTAAGCCACTTCTGAGCACCTTCAGGATCATGCGTACCCTTGAACAACGGAGGATTGTTCCTCTGAAAACTGTTCAGCTACCTGTCAGCACCAATCACAGCTTCATTAGCATTCCCTCCCAGCACACCAGCAATCATGCCCAAAGCCTCTGCGATAGCATCGTCGTTTCTTCCACCTCTTCCAGCCCTTGTTCTGTTATTCCACAAAACAATTCCATTAGAACCAAAAGTATCGACAGTGACAACTCGTACTCGTCGCATACATAGGGAAAGACTGACACTAAGACTCTGGTCACAACGACCGACTATGCTCTGATACCACTATTGTAACACCCTTCTAAACCCCGCGGCAATTTAAATAAATAATCAGAGTAAAAACATAAACACAAGGGTGCCACAATTATTTAAAATAATTAAACCAATCATGGTCAAAGTCATGCTTCATTAGGAAACGATTTAACAAAACACAATTATGTTTATCACAGCGGAATAAGAAACATCATCAACGTAATCAAATGGAAATATAATCCAACACCAAATAAAATAGAGAATTCTCATAAAACTCTATAACTATCGTCCCCCAGTGTTACAAGAATCAGAGCATGACCGACACGACCCAGCATAAATGGATAAACTCTACGAGTCATCCTCACCAAGCACTAATGTCGCTACTCCTCAATCTGAAAAATGACAACATGTAAGGGTGAGTCTCATTCTCAATTAGTAAATATTATGCAATTCATAAGCAACAAGCATCATAATATACCGTTCACCCAATTATACACATTCAAATCCACATCTATTATTCATCAAATTATACCATAATAGATTACAACACGAACACAGAAATCAATACAATCATGTTATGACAAAATGCATATGACACAACAGAAACTATGCATGTGGTACCAAAATTTGTGAATCACATTCACAGGACTTCTCTCCTCGATACTGCCCTTTAATCGCTCACACCCCACATGGGCACACGATTAACCCTCATCGCTCACACCCCCATGGGCACACGATGACTGCTTACTAATCTCCGCACAATGGGAATTAGCCACCAACGATCAACTCATCAACGGGATCCATCATTAAATGCATATGAATGAATGAAACACACATAACATACTTAAAACATCACCGAATCACGATGAACAACTCATGTCAACACCACATCACCGAATAAGTACATACATGTTTTCAACATCATTCAAATAGCCATGCATTCATCACAATCACAATATCAATCACAACCAGTTCATCATCACATCAAACACATTGTCACACCTATCTCATATGCACACAATGTTCAATTCTCATCAAGTAATTTAATCGATTTTTAAAGAAATAAAGTCGGCCACCACCCATAATCATCATTCATCATATAAAACATTCAATTACTTGCACAACGCCCAAAACGGCACTAAGAAACGATTAACGGATCAAAATATATGTCATTTTAAAGTTTTAGAAAAATTCACGCTCAACAAGGTTCGCTCAGCAATGCAAGGCAGAAGCGAATCCTTCAGACCTCCGCTCAGCGGACCTCTAGCGACGTCCAACAGAAGCAAACTACGTTGGGACCTCCGCTCAGCGGACCCCCCTCCGCTCAGCGGACCTGCGATTTCAGCAAACCCCAAGTCTGCGAAGACCCTGCGATTTCACACCCTTTCACCCAAAAACGATTCCAGACATCACATACAGGCATATAATCATCATACATTCAACTATACACCATAAAACATCATTTAAACGCATTATTAACCAAATAGTTCACACAATTATCATCAATTCAATCCATTTATAACAACCTAACCTAACAACCCCAATGTCTAATTGAATCAAACCATACATCAATCTACCTATTACCTAAGACCACATAAGAGATACTAAAAGGAAGAGTCCCCCCTTACCTCGATGAATCTCTTGAATGCTTTCCTTCCGGTTCCACGTTCTTGCCTCTTTCTCTTCTCTTGCTCTTTTCACGTGTTTTTCCTTTCTCCCCAAATGGTTCCTTTCTCTTATTTTATGAAAAATAAAATAAAATAAATTAACCACAACTTAGTAAAAGGCCTAACCAATTAGCACCCCTCTTTTACTAACATCACACCATAAGCCCAATAGCTCTTACTCCATCATTTTTTCAATTAAATCCAAATAAAATACTAAAATTTCAATTATTTAATTTAAATCCAAATTAAATTAATAAACTGAAATTATGGGATGTTACATATGGGCCTAACGAAAAGACTCTAGGCTGAGCCCACTTGGAGGAAATAATTAAAACAAACTACATAATAAAAGTAATTTATTCCATAATATAGTCTTGCTGCCAGATGGGCTTCTTAATTGTTCTAATGGGCCTGTCATATTATTATTATTATTATTATTATTATTATTATTATTATTATTATTATTATTTGAATGGTTTATTATTTTTTTCCAAATGAGTTTATTACTAATTAATTAATTATCAATTTTTAACAATGTTAATGATTCTAATTTCTAATAAAAAAACCTTTATTTAATTCTTAACTTCTGTCATTTGGGCACATGCTAGTATTACTCTATTATGTTTCTGTTGTTCTGAATGGGAATTCTGCTTGTGAGGGTATTATGCGCAATAGTGATGGTGGCTTTCTTGGTGTTTTTGCCATATGATTAGGTACTTCCACTTCTCTCATTGCCGAACTTTCTGGTGCGATGTTTGCAATTGAGTTCGTCCATGAGAATCATTAAAATTATCTTTGGTTGAAAACTGATTCAACGACGGTTGTTAAGGCTTGCAAGTCTTCCTTGTTGGTCCCTTGGCATTTCAGGAATAAGTGGATTAATTGTATAAATTTAGTCTCTAATTAAAACTTTTTAATTTTTCACATTAACAGGAAAAACAACAGTTGTAATAAATTAATTATAATAACTAATTAATTATATGTTATATTTAAATTTTAGTTGGTTGATTGTTAACATTCTACCAGTTAAATTGTAAATTATTTTATTTTAACATACATCTTGATAAAAATATAGAAATAACTAAGTTGATTAACTAGTATGTATTTCAGAAATTTAATAGTAATATTTATTAAATAAAATATTAATATAAAATAAAAATGATTTAATTGAAACTTTGATCCTCCTATTTTTTCTTTCGTTTTAGTTCTTGTATTTTAAAAATTAAAATTTTGGTCCTTGTTAAAATTTTAATTTTATTTTATTCTCCTTTTCAATTTAAAACTAATTTTTCATGGCGTTCTTGTTTAAAATATAGTTAAATATACTCCAAACTACATGACATTAAAATATTTACTTAAAAAAAAACTCGATATAATTTATCGCTTATATATTTGTTAATTACATAAAGATAGGATATGATACAAATAAGATGTCCGTTTGGTGCGCAGGATATGATAGAGACATGATAGGATATAAAATAGGATAAAGATAGGATATAATACAAATAAGATAAGACTTATCATATCATGTGTTTGGTTCACACATGATACTATATATATATATATATATATATATATATATATATATATATATATATATATATATATATATATATATATATATATATATATATATATATATATATATATATATATATATATATATATATATCCTTCTATAAATTAAAAAAATACTATTTTTCTATAATTAAAAAAATCATTAAACCTGAATAAATAATTTTAATTTTTCTTGAAAAAATCATGAACTCTATTATATATTTTAGATAAATAAAATAAAAGTATGGGTATATAATCTTAATGACAAAACTACCCTTGGAAGAAAATATATTTAATTTGATAAAAAATAAAATTAGTATTTATAGTTTTAAAATTTTAATAATTATTTTATTTTTAAATATTTTAATTTATTAGTTTTTAATTTTTCATATTATATAAAGTAAAAAATTACCCTTATGATAATCATACATATATTTTTTAAATTATTTATTAATTTTTAATTTAATATCAAATTATTTTTTATTTATATTTTGTAATATTTAATTTTTTATTTTAAATTATATTTTATAAGGGTAAATTAGTAAATTATTTTCTTATCCTATCCTGCCGGATTCTAACCCAGCTCATATTTAAGATAACAGTTTGAACTAGTTAGGTAGAATATGATAAGTTTCAGGATTAACTTAGTATATACTGTTGTGTCATTAAACACTAGATTGAGATAGGATATGATACAGATATCCTATCCTGTCTCTTATCCTGCGCACCAAACAGACCCTTATTTCTTAGGAGGCCGTTGGCAACTAATAACTAAAAACTTATTAAATATATCCTAAAGGGCATATGATATTAAAACACTTAGTGAGTGTATATTAGTCTATACAATACTTAAATATATACATATAAATGTTATTTTAACAAAACAAAAATAAAAAATGGATACAACATCCTTACAATTTGAGGGGGTTATAATTCTTCATCCATTTTTCAAACCACTCTCAAGAAGACTTTCTCTCTATTCCAACCAGAAAAGAACTCCATGTGTGACAAGTGTGAAATATTAGGGACTATCAAAATAGTCAAAATGTTCTATGAAAATTGAGAGATCTTAGTACCTCTTTTTTATGTAAGATGTAACACCCTTCTGAACTCTGCGGCAATTAATAGAATAATCAGAGTAAAAACATAAACATAAGGGTGCCACAATTATTTAAAACAAATAAATCAACAATAGTCTGAAGTCATGCCTTAATAGGAACGTTCACTAAAATAACATTATTATGTTTATCCCAGCGGAATAATAAAACATCTTTCAAAACGGTTCCAACGGAACATAATCCAAACAACCAAATAGAGTATAACAAAATTAAACTATAAGTCTAGCATTCCGAGTGTTACAAGTTCAGAGCATGACCCACACGATCCAACATAAACGGATAAAGTTTACGAGTCATCCTCACTGAGCACTAAAGCCGCTACTCCTCAATATGAAAATGTCAACAAATAAGTGTGAGTCTCATTCACAATTAATCAATGTTATGCATTCATAAGCAACAAAATATCATAATATATCATTCACCCAATTCACCATATATTTAGATTCTCAATTATCAATCATAACAATTTCAACACCAAACATAACACTGAAATCAATTCAATCATGTTATGACAAGAATGCATATGACCAACTGACACTATGCATGTGGTGCCAATAAACCGTGGAATTAATACACCTGACCGATCTAAACCTCATCGAGATACGGCCCTACCGACACAAATTCCACACAATGGGAATTATGTCCACCATTTATCCAAACATCACCGGGATCCATCACCGAATGCATATGAATGAATGTACACATATAACATACTTAAAACATCACTGAATCCGATGCACCACATCGTCTCACCAGAATTCACCATTTTCATCACCGATAAAGTATGCACATGTTTGCACAATCATTCAATTATTTACACATTCATCATAATAACCATAATAATAACCACAATTCATCTATCATCACACCGAAACATTGCCATATTCACACAATCACACATATGCACCATATTTCATTTCACAAAGCAATTAAATCAATTTTTAAAATGTAGTCGGTGATAACACGAAAACGTATCGTATATTTAGCTTAATTTACATGCATTATTACTCTATTTTATTTCGATTTTATTATTTTATTTTGTATTATGCCGGTGTTTCTATTTGTTTTCAGAATTTATTTAACCGGAGCTCGCAAAAGAAATAATCGGAAAAAGGAGCTAAAATGAAGAGGAATTGCTTAAAATGACATTTAAATGAGGAGGTGCAAATAGAAGAAGCAAAGGCCTAGTCTGCAAAGCAAGCCCAACGCGCAAGAGTAAGTGGGCACGTGACGGAGGGCACATTGAAGTGCCTGCCGTTCGGCACCTCCCCCTCTTTGTCGTTCGGCACCCCCTTGAATGTTAGTGTGTGACGTTAGTCACACACCAAGGCCCAGAAGACTCTGCTTTCACGCTCCGCCATTTTCTCCTCCGAAAGAATTGCAACAGAGACGAAACAAACTTCAGACCAAGAATCTGAGGCAGCTCTACAAATACCCATCAAGATTAATTGAGAGAGTTACAAATTTCAACCTACTGCCATCACTTTAATTCTTTTGCTATTTTCAAGTTCTGCTATTTGTTTTCTACCCACTTCCGGCAATAGATTTCTACACCAGAAATAATATTGCGATTAAGTTTTCTTTGTTAACTTCAGATTTAGTTTTAGTTTTAGCATCAGATTTATTTTCAGAACTTAATTCCAGTACCCGATTCAAGAACCAGTGCTGCTCTGTTTCAATATCCAGTCTTGCTATATTAATTCAGGTTCATTTATTAGCTTTAATTATTAATGTCTGTTTATGTTAGTTTATAGAATTATGCCGGGAATATTATTTATCTGCTATGCTTATTCTGTTCTGTCTATTAAAATAATGTCCGGCTAAATACATTTTATCGGTATGTAAGGTCACATAACCGAGGGAATCGAGTAACACTATCGAAGTATTTTTATTAATGAAATTTATTTACTCGGTATTAATTTCTAATGCTTAATTTAACTGTTTTGTAACGAGAGTTAAAAACAATAGAAGTTAGGATCAATAAAAACGAGAGTTTGAGATTTTAACTAGACAGTAGAAATTAAACATTATCCTTAAATACAGCGAGAGAGCTTTAAGGTTAATTAGACTTCATCGGTTTCCAAAAATCATTTTAAACTTTATTTGATACAGCGAGAGCGCTCACTTAGGTTTAATAATGAGATCGTAATCAATAAACACGAGAGTGTGAGAGGAAGGTTGTTAAACAAGTGATTTCTACAGAAAGAGTATTTTAAATTACGATTCACGTCGATAGTTTACTAGATCCCCGACGTTCGACCATTACATACCGATAATATTCCCGCCTATTTAATTCAATAATATTCCTTTTACTTCCTCGTGTTATCATAATCAATCAGATATTAGCCTTAGATTTACGTAGTAGCGATTAACTACATTAGGTCGATTCTTAGTCCCTGTGGGTTTGATATCTTTTAAAACTACGCGATAGACTGTGCACTTGCAGTCATAATCACAGACATACCCCATTTTGTCGCGATCAAGTTTTTGGCGCCGTTGTCGGGGAGTAATTTAGTCGATAGCATAATTAACTGTTACGTTGTAGAGACTAAGGCAAACTCAATATTTCTAATTCCCTTTGTGCATGCCAAGTACTTACTCTCGAAGTGAAGACTTAGTGCTGCCGATTCCCGAACCGGAGCATTCTATCACTGTATCACGTCGATTACGACGTACTCGCACTCTTGTTCCTAATCCTCCTTCTGAACCAGTTGAAGAATCAACCATGGGAGAACAGTCGCGTCCTCTCAAATCTTATGTTATTCCATCGCAAGCTGAACCACACAATAGCATTGTTGCTCCTGCTATTGAGGCGAACAATTTCGAGCTAAAACCGTCTTTGTTGTCAGCTGTACAACAAAACCAATTTTCTGGAAATTCGATGGAAGACCCTAACCTTCATTTGTTAGTGTTCCTGCAATATGCAGACACTGTAAAAGCAAATGGTGTCAGTTCGGAAGCTATCTGACTGCGCCTTTTTCCTTTTTCACTAAGGGATAGAGCTAGAGCTTGGCTCCAGTCTTTACCCGCCAATTCTGTCACGACCTAGAATGAACTTAAGAATGTCTTCCTGGCACGTTATTTTCCACCTAGTAAGACCGACATGCTAAGAGCCCAGATCAATGGGTTTAGACAAAAAGACAACGAGTCTTTATTCGAAGCGTGGGAGAGATACAAAAACATGCTGAGACTCTGTCCACATCACGGATTAGAAGAATGGTTAATTATCCATACCTTCTACAATGGTCTCCTCTACAATACGAGACTTACAATTGGCGCCGCCGCAGGTGGCACACTGATGGACAAAGTGTATGCTGATGCCTATGCACTTATCAAGAGTATGGCTCAGAATCATTATCAATGGGGAAGCGAGAGAGCTCAATCAGAGAAAAATTCTGGAGAGAAATCTTCAACGAAGAGTGGTATGTACGAGATAAGTAGCCTTGACCGCGTTAACGCCAAAGTCGATGCCCTAACTCAGAAGATCGAAAACCTCACTGTAGCACCTGTAGCCGCCGTGGCTGCTGTTTCCCCAAATTGCGAAATATGCGGGATGTCTGGACATGCTGCCCCCGAGTGCCATCTTTTGACAGGAGTTTCCCCTGAACCAGTAAACTATGCTCAAGGAAACCCTTACTCAAACAGATATAACCCAGGATGGAATAATCACCCTAACTTCTCGTACAAGAACAATAATGCTCTGTACGCACCTGGTCAAGCACCCAGTGTACCACCTGGATATAAAAAGGCACCCTTCGCTGCTCCTAACGTCCCTAGGAAGTCTAACCTAGAATTAATGATGGAAAATTTCATAGCCACTCAAACTCAGACTAATAAGGATTTCCTAAACCAAAACGTGCACACTAATGAGCAAATCAAACAGTTAGCGACTAAAGTAGACGCGTTGGCCGCTCACAACAAGATGCTTGAGACATAAATCTCTCAAGTGGCACAAAAACAAGCACCTACTTCCGCACCTGCTGGGACATTTCCTGGACAGCCACAACCTAACCCAAAAGGACATGCTCATGCTATTATTCTGCGAAGTGGTAGAGAAATGGACGAACCGACTGACCCTAGGCTTAAAAACCCTGCTATGTTCCAAAGCCCTAGTAAGACAACTGAGGAGGAAAGTAGACCCAAGGATAAACCAAGTAATCCGAAAGAGAAAGAGGACAAGGAAAGCGAGATGGAGGAAAAGGAAGCGCCATACATACCTCCACCACCTTATAAACCACCTATCCCGTACCCTCAAAGGTTCGAGAAATCTAAAAACATAGGGCAGTTTAAGAAATTTGTCGAACTTCTTAAACAATTGAACATTACAATTCCGTTTACGGAAGCCATTACCCAAATGCCCTCATATGCTAAGTTCCTAAAAGAAATCCTATCGAATAAGAAGAAATTAGAAGACAACGAGACTGTAACACTCACTGCCGAATGTAGTGCTATAATTCAAAATTAAATGCCACCTAAGCTGAAAGACCCAGGAAGTTTCTCCATACCTTGCAATATAGGAAAATTTGTCATAGACAAAGCTTTGTGCGACTTAGGAGCTAGTATTAGCCTAATGCCTTTGTCCATTTACGAGAAAATTAACATGGGAGACCTAAGACCAACAAAGATGTCAGTATAACTTGCAGACCGATCTGTCAAGTATCCTGTAGTTGTTCTTGAAAACGTACCCGTCCGCATCGGACAATTCTACATCCCTACGGATTTCATAATTAAGGACATAAAAGAAGACGTCAATACTCCTATAATCTTAGGAAGACCTTTTCTAGCTACCTCTGGAGCCATTATAGACGTAAAGAAAGGCAAGTTGACATTCGAAGTAGGTGAGGAGAAGGTCGAGTTTATCTTAACACAATTCCTTCAAGCCCCAGTTATAGAAGATACATGTTACCTGGTGGATGTTATTGATGATTGTGTAAGAGAGATAGGATTATCAGAAGAATCTTACTCTAAAGTTATTAAGATTCCGATACCCCTGATTTTCGAAGATGACAATTGGCGTCCGAAATATCAAGAAGATAGTTTAAGCGAATGCTTAGCATTAACACCCAACCCTATGCCTTGCCCAAAGAAACCAGCCTTGGACCTTAAACCATTACCCAAGACTCTTAGGTATGAATACCTAGATGATGAGCTCAAAAAACCAGTAATAGTCAACGCAGAGCTAGGAGCCACAGAGACCGAGAAGCTATTACAAGTATTAAGGAAGTATCCATCTGCGTTGGGATATAACATTGCTGATCTGAAAGGAATAAGTCCTTCCATATGCATGCATCGCATCATGTTGGAAGAAGATTGCAAAACCTCTAGGGAACATCAAAGAAGGATTAACCCTATCCTAAGAACAGTAGTTAAAGATGAAGTTACCAAACTTCTGAATGCCAGAATTATATATCCAATCTCCGATAGTCATTGGGTAAGTCCGGTCCATTGTGTACCAAAGAAGGGAGGCATAACAGTTACCGTAAATAAGTCAGGCGAATCTATCTCTGAAAGAAAGGTGACTGGAGCAAGGATGTGTATTGACTATCGTAAACTAAACAAAGCCACAAGGAAAGACCATTTCCCTCTTCCCTTTATTGACCAAATGCTCAAACGCTTAGCAAAACATTCCTATTACTTCAACCTGGATGGTTACTCAGGATTTTTTCAAATCCCAATTCACCCTGATGACCAAGAGAAAACAACCTTCACGTGCCCTTATGGAACATTCGCTTATAGACGAATGCCGTTCGGATTATGCAACGCCCCTGCGACATTTCAGAGATGCATGATGTCAATTTTTGCTAACTACATTGACAACATCATGGAGGTCTTTATGGACGACTTCTCTGTGTGTGGGGAGGATTTCGAAGGATGCCTCTCAAATCTAGAAAAAGTTTTGGACCGATGTGTACAAGTTAACCTCGTCCTAAACTGGGAAAAGTGTCACTTTATGGTTAAACAAGGGATTGTACTTGGACATGTAGTCTCCAAAAGAGGGATTGAAGTCGATAAAGCAAAGATCGAAGTAATAGAAAACCTCCAACCCCCAAAAACAGTTAGAGAGATACGGAACTTCTTAGGACACGCAGGTTTCTACTGCAGATTTATAAAGGATTTTTCTAAGATCTCTAAACCTCTGACCAGCCTCTTAATGAAAGACGTTGAGTTCAATTTCAACGGTGAATGTTTAGAAGCCTTTGAAGTACTAAAGACAACCCTTATATCTGCACCCATAATGCAACCACCCGACTGGAATTTACCGTTCAAAATTATTTGTGATGCAAGCGACTATGCTGTAGGAGCAGTCTTAGGCCAAAGGAAAGATAAGAAACTCCACGCAACATACTATGCAAGTAGGACCTTAGACCGTGCGCAAATGAATTACGCCACAACCGAAAAGGAACTCTTGGTCGTGGTCTTCGCGTTAGATAAGTTTCGTTCCTATCTGATAGGAGCAAAGATAATAGTTTATACTGACCATGCAGCCATTAGGTATCTACTAGCTAAAAAAGATGCAAAACCTAGACTATTAAGGTGGATCCTACTACTACAAGAATTTGATTTGGAAATCAAAGATAAAAAGGGAACCGAAAATGTAGTAGCCAACCATTTATCTAGGATGGAAGGTATTAAAATAGAAGAAACACCAATCAACAATGATTTCCCTTATGAACGCTTAATAGCACATTTAGAATCCGAAAGCGACACATTGGAGCAACCTAAAGCGCAAACCGTTAAGACACTAAGCACCGGAACCACACTGCCATGGTATGCTGATTTTGTCAACTACTTAGCAGCGAGAGTGCTTCCGCCTGACATGACCTATCAACAAAAGAAGAAGTTCTTCCATGACCTTAAACAGTATTATTGGGATGAACCCTCGCTATTTAAGAGAGGCTCCGATGGGATATTCCGCCGATGTGTTCCGGAAGAAGAGATAGAAAGTATAATACATCATTGCCATGATACCCCCTATGGTGGGCATGCAAGCATATCAAAGGCATGCGCTAAGATTCTGCAAGCCGGTCTCTTTTAGCCCAACCTGTGGAAGGATGTCCACATCACTGTTAGAAATTGCGACCGCTGTAAGCGCACTGGAAACATATCTAGGCGAGATGAGATGCCACAAAAGGGCATTTTAGAAGTAGAAATCTTTGATGTGTGGGGGATAGATTTTATGGGACCTTTTCCATCTTCCTTTGGTAATAACTACATACTTCTCGCAGTCGATTACGTATCTAAATGGATAGAAGTTGTAGCCTCACCCACAAACGATGCGCAAGTAGTGATTAAGCTGTTCAAGAATATAATTTTTCCAAGATTCGGTGTACCAATATTAGTCATTAGCGACGGATGATCCCACTTCATATCTAGAATTTTCGAGAAACTCTTAGTAAAGTATGGAGTCCGACACCGTGTAGCAACACCTTACCACCCCCAAATGACTGGACAAGTTGAAGTCTCGAATAGACAAATCAAGCAAATACTTGAAAGGACTATCGCCACATCTAGGAAGGATTGGTCAACTAAGTTACACGAAGCATTGTGGGCGTATAGAACCGCCTACAAGACACCTATAGAAACCACGCCCTTCAAATTAGTATACGGTAAATCTTGTCATTTACCGGTAGAACTAGAGCATAAAGCCTACTGGGCAATAAAAACCTTAAACTTAAGTTACACCGCCGCAGGCGAAAGGAGGCTACTAGATATCAACGAGTTGGAAGAAATTAGATTGGATGCTTACGAGAATGCTAGGATTTACAAAGAAAGAACAAAGAAGTGGCACGATAAACGCATCTCAAGGAAGGAATTCAATGAAGGAGATGTGGTGCTACTATTCAATTCTTGTCTTAAGCTCTTTCCAGGAAAACTTCGTTCAAGATGGTCTGGTCCATTCGAAGTTACCAAAGTATATCCAAGTGACGCGGTTGAAATTAAAGGAAAATTGAGCGATAGCTTCATTGTAAACGGGCAGCGATTAAAACATTACCATATTGTTGAAAACAAAGACTACACTGATAGTCTTAAGCTCATAGAGTTAATCGTCGAGTCGAAGAACTAACCATCGATTCGTCAAGCTTGCGACGTTAAACAAAGCGCTTTCGTGGGAGACAACCCACCTTTTAACTTTAATTTTCTTTTAAATTATTTTAATTTTAAATGTTATATTAAAATTTATCATCTTTTCTTTCTTCATTCTATTTTCAAAATACTAACCCTTTTGTTTTAAATCATACTAACTTAAAACTTTTCTTTCTGATTTTAAAAAACTTCCAGGGTACTAACCACTTTTCTGACTTTAGAGATGGATTTCACTGATGACATGGTAGTTACTTTTGGGAGTGAGGATCAGCAGAGACGATATGAGATTTTGGAACAGCGTGAGATGGGTATCACCGCTTTTTCGCATGATGCGACTCTGACAGTTCTAGGTATCCGGGAAAGTGTGCACTTTATGCTTCATCAGATTGGATGGGAGGATCTCCTTACCACCCGTACACCCACTTTCCGCAACCTGCCCTTAGAGTTTCTGAATTCCCTCCGATATGAGCCTAGACTTGGATTAGGATTCAATAGAGGAAGAGTTTCATTCAGATTGTTTGGATTCACCTACCGCTTCACCACCCGTCAGTTGGCCGAGTTACTAGGATTTCCTAAAGGCATGGATGCCTTAATGGAAGTCGATGATGAGTACTTCCTTGATAACATAGTTGACTACTTTTGGAGTACCATATCTGGTAGAAACCAGAATGATCTACGACTCTCTTCAGAAATCCACAATCCCGCCATTAGGTATTTCCACATGATACTAGCTTTCACACTTTTTGGAAAACCTTTGTGCGATACCTCAGTGACTAAGGATGAGCTAGGCATTATGATGTGTGTTTTCCAAGCTATACCGGTTATGGGAGTTTCATTTATGCTTGCTAGGATGGCCACTCTGGCCCATGATACCATCGGCCCTATCCTTGTAGGTGGTCTTGTCACTAAGATCGCCCATGCCTTATCTTTGAGAGGCCCGCTTGCTAGATTGATTCCTTATGGAGGATTCAAATCCATGGACATGGAGTTTTTCTTCAACAAGAGCCTGATTAGCAACTGCGAGTCTCCACCTTATCAGCTTCTCGTGAATTATGAGTCGGTTAATCATTTTGCCTTGCCTTGCATTAGGTTCACAAGTGTTCACAAGAAAGAAAATTGGATTTATGACTTTGAAGGACAAGGTGAAAATGATTTCGAGGAAGAAGAAAGTGATCTGAGGATACCGACTGGCTACCATGACATTGATACTACACTTGATGAGGATGTGCCTATGGTCGACCATGCTGCTGCTATAGAGACCCTTCGGAATGATGTTGCAGTACTTCGTACCGATTTAGGGAGACTCCGAGGAGATTTCCACGGATTTATGGATTTGGTCACGGCAAATCTTGACAGTTTTTATCAGCACTTTCAGTCCATCCCGGCTCCGAAAAGTGGCTAAATTGACGACCGCTAATTTTTATTTCTAACTCTTACATTTAGACAATGAGGACATCGTCTAGTTTAAGTGTGGGGGAAGGAAATGTTAGTTAGGATTTACCGCTTTAAGTAGTTTTAATTTTCAGTTTTTCAATTTCAGCATTTTTATGAGTTAGTATTTCTATTTTTAAGACAAAATTTCAATTTTCAGTTTTTGATTTTAATAAAATTCAGTATTTTCTTTATTCTATTTTTATTTTTCTGCTATATGTTCCCTCTACCAAATTTATATGTGTGTGTGCATTGTTAGAAATTAGTGTTTCTAATAAATATCTGCTAAGGACTGCTTTATTAGAAATAAATTGCACTGCTATTAGCTTTATCTGTTAAGCACAACATACATTTTCTGTTTGTTACCTATACTGCTGCACAGTTTTAAAATTCAACTGGTATAGGATAGAGTTATAATATGCTACTGATACTATTATGTGCACCCAATTTAAATACTTTGACTACCAGTCAAAAGTATTTATGTCTAATTTATGTTGGTCTGTCATACCCCAAAATTTGCCCATCTCATTTCTCCTATTCAAGCTCATACCAAAGTTCAAGACTCAAAGATACATTCTCCTAAACAATGGCTCAATGAACTAGGGTTTTGATTTCTCTGAAGAAAATCAATGAAGTAAAGTCTCCAATGGACTTCATATGGCCTATGATGTTTCAAACTATCTCTATGGCAAAGTACAAGCTTCAATTCTAAGGATTGCCCAGTTAAATGATCAGAAAGTCAGAAGTCGACTAGTTTGACCTAAAAGTCAACTGTGGTCAAAGTACAGTCAAAACTCCTGATTTTTTCGTCAACATCCTTATTTTGAAGTATCATTCATCATTTGATCAAGGACTGATCATGATTCATCAAGAAAAGTTCAGAAATCAACAAAACCTAAAGTTTCTAAATTAGGGTTTTTTGACCTAAAGTCAACTGAACTTTGACCAGCCATAACTTTCACATGGAACATCAGAAATTTCCCATTCAAAGCTAAATTTGAAGGAAATTGAATTCCCTACAAAATTGTCTCTCACGTGCCAAGACTAAAAATGCTTCATTTGAGAGATATGGATCAAAACATTACAGGTCCTTTTGAAAGTCAACAAAAAGTCATTTTTTCTCAAAGAATGGTACATGAACGTGGTAGACTCAATTGAGATGAAACCAAAAGGACCTTTTAGAAGACTTTTTAAGCTTTCTAAAAAGTCTTAGAATACCTCCATACCATAAAAATTGAGAGAGTTGTGATTGGTGCAAGTTGGACCAAATTCATGAAGAGACATGAAACTCTAAGTGAGGAACTTTGAATTTCTAAGTAATGGGCCTATATTGTTGAGTTATGAACGTGATAAGGATCTCATGAAAGGCCCATAAACACATTTATCTTTATTTTTATGATTTCTATTTCTTTTATTTTGAATTTATTCATTTAAATTCAAATAAAATCAAATAAAATTATAATTAAATGATAAAAGATTGTGAGATTAATTGTCAAGTAAATCTAAAAATCTCCTTGGGACCCATAGAATAATCTCATGCAACTTCATGATTTTTATTTCATTAATTTTGAATTTTATTCATTTAAATTCAAAATTAAATCAAATAAGATCATGATTCAATTGTCAAAAATTGTGTGATTGATTTTTATATCCAAATTGATTCAGAAGGCCAAGATTACACGTGAGAAAAGAGCATGAAAATATAATTGTCCATATTTGGAAATATTATATGCAAAATCAATCAAATCTCTTCCAAATTCTTCTCTTGCCAATCAAGCCATGTCTTAACCCTAATTCCTTCTCCTATATATTCATAGTGTATGCAGCATTGGGGGAGGACGAAAAAAAAGGGATTGGAGGAAAATATTAGGGTTCCAAGTTACAAAAAAAAACTTCAAGTAACTAGGGCATATGAGTTCTTGCGTTGCAGCCTTCTTCAAGCCAAGGTAACAATCTCATGCTATTCCTAAGGTAAGAAAGAGTAAGCACCCATCCCTATTTGATTCATACAGTACGTGAAACTTTCATACTAAACTTTCCATATTCATACATATTGTCAATTTTCGTTTCTTGTTTATAGTCATATTTCAATCGGTTTTAATGAGTGTTTTGAGTTTATGACATGGTTCTGAGAATATCTATGCCGTTAAATCAAAGCTCACGTGTAAGGATGGGACTATACCATGGCTAGGGCATGGAAGCCATGCATGTTCGTGTTCGCACTTCTGGGGCGCCTCCAGCCAAGAAAATTATGCAATCATGGTCGTAAAGATGTGATTAGTGGATCTGGGCAGGCGTTATAGTTGGTTCACGTTGTTCATGGCGGGTTTCAAATTGCAAGTGAAGAAGACGAAGAACCTGTGGAAAAATCCGCAGGTAAATCTGTAGCAAAATTCATAACAGAATCCGCAGGTATGGCGAAGAAGATGATGAATAGTGGATGTTGGAGAGGTGACAGCGTGCGTGGCACGCACCCATTCGTTGGTCATCCACTCAGACTCTCTCTCTCTCTCTCCATGCGTATCAAGCCATGATTAGTCCGTCAAAATTTCAATCCTTTCTCCAGGCGCGTGGCATGTCCTTAATGGCCGGTCAACACAGATGGGGTCCACGCATGGATATTTTGAAATCCATGAATTCAATGCCCTTATTATTTTCTTTATGTTTTATTTACAACTTGTATTTCTTGTCCAACTGGTAATAGCAAAAGGCGTCCACTATGGGGACCTGTGTTCGATCCCGGGATACTACATATATTTTTATTTCATTTGTTTGTTACACTTTGCTTACAGATCCAACGTGTGTGCTCTAAAAGAGCTCATGGTGCGCCTCCACCTACCAGCCATCTGATCACTAGCGAACACAGATCCAACGCCTCAGAGCTTGTAGATGCACCATACACCCTCAGAAGTCTACCTCACCAGATTCCAAGCCAGGTTTCTTTATTTTGTTTTATTTATTTTCTTTTTTGGCTTGTTTTTCTTAAATTTTTTCTTTATTGTCTTTTTTAATTTTCTTTTTTACTAAATGCATTATAAACATAGTTTTTTATATAAGATTTATTTATTTTTATTTCATAAAATACTAAAAAATGTTTTTTTTAAAAAATTAATAAAATAATTTTAGGTTAAATATTATTTTTAGGGTAATAATTTATTTTTAGGCTAAGTGATTATTTTTAGGTTTTCAAACCCTGATTTTATTTTTGGTTAACTTTCATCATGACTACTAATTTCCTTAACCCTCTTAACGCGCATTCTCTTCTCACCTCATATTCTCTGATTGTCGTATGTTTGTGCTAATTCCCAGCCTTGGGGTAAAACTTGTTTATTTATTTAATTTTTGCCTTTATTTAAATTTTTTCCTTTATTTAATTTTTTGCCTTTAACTTTAATTATTTATTTTTCGCTTTTATTATCTATTTTAAATTCTAGAAAGTGTGTATAGGCATGCAAGGTTTTTTGTAATGGTTATAGGTTTTATTTCCTGCCTTTATTTTTCTGCCCACAGGTGTTTATTGTAATAGCGTAGGACTTTTAATTTATGTCTTTACTTTTGTTTATATTTACTGCGCGGTTAGTAATCTTAGGAGTGCAAGCCTTGAACTGAATTAGCATCACTAATTACAAGATAAAATAACTGAATTTAACCACGTGATTGTGTCACACACACACACACACACACCTTTAGGGTAATCCCTCTCGTTGCCTTGTTGCCTTATTACTGTTGCCTGTTGCCTTATTGTTGTTGCCTTAATTTTGAATAATAGTCAAGTCCCTCGATCCCGAGGATACCTCAAGCAAAGTTGCCTTAAAGAATAAAAACCATCCAGTCCCTTGATGCTGCCTCGGTAAATGATGATTTGTCCCCATTGCTAAGGTATCCTCTGTGAATACAAGATCACACTCACAAAGATGTTTTTGATTCATGGCAAACTCAACAGGCATACAAGCAACAAGGTACAAGCAGAAGAACTCAAAGAAAAGCAAGCTTTGGTCACTCATAACAGAGCAGGTCGACCTATTATGCATACAGGTCGACTCAACACAAGCAAAATAAGAGGAACTCAGAAAATCAGCAGTCAGGTCGACCTACTCCCAACACAGGTCGACCTAAAATGAAGAAATTTACATATCATTCTGCTAGGTCGACCTACACAACAACTAGGTCGACCTAATCTGAGAAAATATCCCCAAAACGCATCTGAAGTGGATTCTGGTCGACCTACTTCTTTGACAGGTCGACCTAACTGGGAACAAATGACATCCAAAGGATATGCAGCTCTGTTAGGTCGACCCAGCCCTAAATTAGGTCGACCTATTTGATCAAAACTGACATCCAAAGGATATGCAGTTCTGTTAGGTTGACCCAGCCCTAAATTAGGTCGACCTATCTGATCAAAACTGCCAAAATTTCTGGTTTTCTCTGCATCAACTGAAAAGCTCTCATATATATTGTCCAAGGTTCAATTATTGAAAAAAACACCAACGACTGAAAGATACACAAAGGCTTCTCATCTTCGTTCTTCATCATCTCCAACACAATTACACATAATCATTCTTGCGTTGAGGGTTAGTGATCGAGTTCGATAACGTCCATGGAACGGAATTGAAGATTCCTAGTGGGTGAAGATTTGTGGGGTTTTTGGTGAATAAAATCCGAGGGTTTTGTCCTCCAAGATAGGTGTTTCTTGGGGGTTTTTATCAAGAGGTTTCATCGAGGATCCATCTGAGTGTGAAGATTGAAGAACAAGGGTTCAAGGCAATTCAAGACACTGCAGAAAAGGGATTAAGTGAAGCTCTTGGATCACCTTGATCTGACTCAAGATTAAGGGGGAAGAAGATTCAAAGGATCGACAAATTCGGTTTATTGTTTATCGGTTTGTTTTCTTCTTTGTATATACTACTTTCAACATTAATGGAAGATTTCCCAATTTCAATTTGGAATTGGGGGCAGACGTAGTCGTAGCGAGGACGATCGACGAACTGCCTGAACAAATATCGTGTTCTTGTCGCTTTTATCTTTTCATTTACGTTCTGTTCATATTTGGTCATAATTGCAAAATTGATTAACGATTCAAGTGTTAAAATTGTGAATTAAGGTTCTGCATAAACATCACAATTCACCACATCTTGAATCATCATCAATTTGAACATTATCACCAAGTGTTTGTCTTTTTGCTTATTCCATTATTACTGCATTGCAAATCAAAGTTTGTCAATTTAGAAGTTAATTGATTTTCAGCTGTGAAACGTATTGATTCGATAACATATCACTTCATCATTAATCTCAATTATCTTGTGGTTTTGTCACATATACGACCCTTGCAATAACGGTCCGGAATAGACACAAGTCGATTCAGAACCGCTTTCGCTTTAGTTCGAAATAATTCCGAAAAACTCTGTGAGATCTATTCACCCCCCCTCTAGATCCTCAGGCCAGCGTCTAACAAGTGGCATCAAGAGCTCTGGTTTATTCCGTGCTACGTGAAACACTTATTGGAAAGATGGCTTCCGGACCTAAAGGGGCTCACAATAGAGCTCCAGTTTTCAACGGTGAAAACTATGGCTATTGGAAGGATTGTATGTGTGTCCACATCAATGCAATTGATAGGAACATCTGGACAGCTATTGTCAATGGTCCCTTTCAGATCACCATGACAAATGCAGCTGGTGCAGTTGTTCCAAAACCAGAAAATACTTGGGATGCTGAAGATGAAAAGAGATACGCATACGATTGGAAAGCGAGAAACATTCTAATCTCAGCTCTAGGAGTTGATGAATACTATCGCGTTTCCCATTGTAGATCCGCTAAAGCTATGTGGGACACATTGCAAGTTTCCCACGAGGGAACGGATGATGTCAAACTAGCTAGGATCAATACGTTAACTCAAGAGTTCGAACTCTTCCACATGGAAGATGGTGAATCCATCGAAAACATGCAGAAGAGATTCGTTCACCTGAAAAATCGGTTAAATTCTCTTGATAGACCTGTTTCCAATGCAGTTGCTACTAACAAAATCTTAAGATGCTTGAACAGGGAATGGCAACCCAAGGTTACAGCAATAAAGGAAGCAAATGATCTAAACACCTTAGACATTACCACTCTCTTTGGTAAACTAGAGGAACATGAACAACACCTTAAATGCCTTGACATGCATGAGAAAAGGGCAAAGAAAGAAAAGAACATGGAGAAAGAGGTAGAGAAGAAGTCAATAGCTCTAAAAGCTTCAAGCTCCAAGACCTCAAGACAAGAGCTAGAGGATAGTGATACAAGTGATGACGAAGACTCCGATGATGAGGAAATGGGACTGTTTGTGCAAAGATACAACAAATATCTAAAGAAAAATGGAGCAAAACATTCTGACAAAGGCTTGATCAACTATAGAAAGCAATCAAACAAGTTCAAACAAGATGACGACAACAAAGGAAAAATCAAAGGCCCTTGCTTTAATTGTGGGAAAGCCGGTCACTACAAACCGGATTGTCCATACCTTAAGAAGGAAAAAGAGAAGAACCAAAGCAAAGGTCATAACAAATCTAAGAGAGCCTACATAGCATGGGAAAGTGATTCATCTAGTGAAAGCTCATCAAGCAATGAAGAAGAATCAGCAAACTTATGCCTTATGGCTCATCAACACAAGAAAAAGAAAGCTGAAAAGTGTCTTGACATTGCCGAAAGGTTGTGGTTTCTTGATAGCGGATGTTCAAGACACATGACGGGAGACCTATCTCTTTTCGTTGAGTTTCAAGCAAAGAAAAAGGGGTATGTCACCTATGGAGATAACAATCGGGGAGCCATACTTGGTAAAGGAAGTGTAGGTAACCCTTCTACCACTACTATAACTGATGTGCTGCTAGTAGAAGGCCTTAAACATAATCTTTTAAGTATAAGTCAATTGTGTGACAAAGATTTTAAAGTAATGTTTACAAATTCTGGCTGCACAATAGAACATACTAAGAAAAGAGACATTATGTTTAAGGGCTTAAGAGTAAACAACATCTACATGCTAAACTTGGATGAGGTATCTAAGTCTAGTACCAAGTGTCTAATTGCTCTAGGCGAAGACTCATGGCTTTGGCATAGACGTCTCGCCCACATAAATTTTGACTTACTTAATAAAGTTGTCACAAAAGATTTAGTAATCGGCTTACCTAAAATGAAGTTTTCAAAAGATCATCTATGTGATGCTTGTCAAAAGGGAAAGCAAACAAAAATCTCTTTTAAATCAAAGAACGTGGTTTCAACATCACGCCCTCTTGAACTACTTCACATGGATCTCTTTGGCCCTTCAAGGACTAAAAGCATAGGTGGAAACACCTATGGTTTTGTCATTGTCGATGATTACTCTAGATTTTGTTGGACAATCTTTCTACCTAGTAAGGATCAAACTTTTCCAGCTTTCACACAATTTGCAAGATTATGTCAAAACAAAATGAACAACAAAATAGTTGCAATTCGAAGTGATCACGGTGGAGAGTTTGAAAACTATCTTTTTGAAAAATACTGTGATAAACATGGAATTGAGCATAACTTTTCAGCTCTTAGAACACCTCAACAAAACGGAGTAGTTGAACGTAAAAATCGGGTTCTAGAGGAGCTGGCAAGAACAATGCTGAATGAGGGTAATCTACCCAAGTATTTCTGTGCTGACGCGATTAGTACCGCATGTTATGTTTTGAATAGGATAATAATACGTCCTATACTGAACAAAACTCCCTATGAATTACTAAAAGGTAGAAAACCAAATGTATCTCATCTCCATGTATTCGGTTGCAAGTGTTTTGTCTTGAACAATGGTAAGGATAATCTTGGTAAATTCGATGCTAAAGCTGATGAGGGCATATTCCTTGGTTACTCACAATCTAGCAAAGCATATCGGGTATATAATAAGAGATTACTTATAGTAGAAGAGTCAGTACACGTGTCTTTTGATGAATCTTATACAAAATATGTCGAGAAAGGTCTTTCGTTTAATGGTGCAGGTCCATCCACTGAAGACATTGTCAAAGATAAGGAAGACGAGAATGAAAGTATTTTAAAGAAAGATGCTGAGAGAGAGAAAGATGAGTCTCATGATGAAAATGAAAAAGAAAGCATCTCAAACAATGAAGAACTTCCTAAGGCCTGGATGTCGCACGCTCGCGAAAAATGAACAGAGTCGCCACCAATATATTTATCCCATAAGGGAAAGGAATACCAGAAAACCTAACAAAGGAAGAAACAGGGTCTTGCGACCAGAGAATCTAGGTACGGGAGTCGGTTACGCAAGGGGAAGGTATTAGCACCCCTCGCGCCCATCGTACTCGATGGTATCCACCTATGTTTGTTTCTATCTAAAGGGTGTATAACTATGTCTATGTCTATATGCGAAATGAATGCAAAATGTAGGGAAAATAAAGAATTGTACTCGCACGGGCCCTACCCCGCTGCCTACGTATCCTTTTCAGGAATCAGAGTTACCGTAGCTCGGCTCACAATTTTCTGTTTATTTTTGTGTTTTTTAGTTGGGCGGAGTTAACGCTCACGCTCTTGCATAAGGGATCGCCTAGGATGCAATAGAGCGGAGATGACATGCCCTTAGAAAGAAGAAAAAGAGAGATTGGTTTGTGTCTTTTAGGGTAATTCCATGGTGACAAGAACCTACTACAAGGCTTCGCACCACTTCCTTACTTTGTTTTAAATCTGACCATTTATTAGTGTTTTAAGTGTTTTTGGTTGGTGTTTTTTAAGGGAATTTATTTGTGACTTAGATCATACCAAAAAGAGTTTTTGTTTTTTTGAGTATTTAGAGAATGCACATCAAGGCCTACACCTTAATCGTTTCTCTAAATAGCGACTAAGAAATACATCGAGGCTTCACACCTCAATCATTTCTTTTCCGCTAAGTAAAAGAAATACAAAAAGAAGTTCTTTTGTGAATATTTAGAGAATGCACATCGAGGCCTACGCCACAATCGTTTCTCTAAATGGCGGTTAAGAAATACACCGAGGCCTCACACCTCAATCATTTCTTCTCCGCTAAGTAGAAAAGAACATACATCGGGGCCTACGCCCCAATCATTTCTTTCCTACTATGAAATATAGTAACGGTATGATCTTCATCGATATTTATTAAGTATTTTAAAAGTCGAAAAAAAAAAAGAATGAAATAAGGGAACTAATTCTAAATTCTAATCTAAGTTGTCTATACAAGGGAATTCTACATCTAATGGAATCGATATAAATTGCATAAACGCATCAAAAATAATAGACAAAAACTATACGATTCATCAAGGAACATATAAAGCAAACAAAAGGGATTCAATCAAAATTCTATCCAAAATTATTTACAGAAAGAATCAAAGCAAAAAATACAAGTACACCATGGAAGAAATGATTTATTAAAGGTATGGAAACAATTAAAAAAAATCAACAAAAATCAAGACAATTATTTACACATTCTAAAATACTCAAGAATATTTTTTATACATTTTTTATGTGATTAAAAAGAATTATGAGTTGAAAGTAAAAGAAAACAAAATTAAAGTGAAAATTAAAATCTAACTGCAAAGGGGGTGCATCAGTAGAAAGATAATGAACTAGAACCATGTTATAGCAAAACTGGGCCTAAAAGAGGGGGTGTGGAAAATAGGGGCGCTCAGGCCTAGTCCAGTAGCAGATAGTGCATTAGCAAGAGAGGGGTATGATTTCAGAAACATCACAGGTCCAACACAAGTGAGGCCCAACGCTCACACAAACCAATTCCATCTAATTTTATTTTATTCTCATTTTATTTTTAATCATTTGGCAGCATGTGTATTATTCACTAATAACAAAAACGTGACATTAAGGTTAATAGTGATATCAATGGGTCAAGTTAATTTTAAGTTGCAAAAGACAAAAACTCAGCTTAGGCCAATCACACGACGCCACCTCACAAGCCAATGATTGCAGAAAGGACAAAAAGCATCATAAAATGGGGCACAGACGAATCACGTCGTGCCACGCGTGCTTTCCAACTTCACCCTCATGCACATGAATTCAGACGACGGAGAAGAACTCCGGTCATCCCCTCCGGCGAAAGCTCACCGTTTGCAACCATGTTTACGCCCAGAAAAAGCTTAAACCTATATCGATCCACTCGGATTTCTCCGCTGATTCCAAATACGCCCTTAATTTTTATTTTTGATACCTCTAACATTGTGAACACGAGCCAAGAACCTATGCCCTAACTTAACAACTTTCACGAAAATGATTTTAAACTATCCTAAAGATCATTATGATTCACAGAACCAAGATGCAACGATTACACATAAGAAATGCACGCATGTGCTTTTAATCATGGCAATCAGAACCTGAACAAACAAGTGCAACGAGCAACCACTATGAACAACAAGCGAACACTGTACGAAACCTAACATGACAACTGAAAAGCACAGAAAGATTCAGTGACTTACCTGCTCCGTTCTTGAATAACAACCTTCATAAAATTCCACGATGTGATGCGAGCTTGTTGATGATGATAAAGAAACTTGCTGCAGCTTTTATCTTTGAGAAATAAACTCACAAAATCTTGAGTAATGGAGAGGTTATATCTACTCTCAAACCATAGCTATATTGATGATGATGATGATGAGATAATAAGACGAGAAGGAGATCGTGGTTGAAGCTCCCATGGAGATGAAGGTCGAATGATGGAAGAGATGGTGGTTGAAGGTAGATTCGTGATGGTGCTGATTAGTAGTGGTGGTGGTGGTGTTGATGAATGTGAGGAAAGAGAGTTATGGTGGTTGTGATGGTGAAGTGATGAAGATGATGATCGGGTTTGTTACTGGAAGTTTGTTACGGTGGTTAGTGGTAGTTAGAGAAACGGTTATGGTGGAGAGAGAGAGAGAGAGGAAGATGAGAGGGAAGAGAATGAGAGTAAGAAAAATGGAGTGTCCGGTGAGCTATGAAGGGGTTTTAGTTTATATAGTGTGAGTGTGCACATGAGTTAAGGTGGAGATGCAATGTGGAGTAATTTTTCCTTGCAAACTTTAGTGAACAAGTATAGTATTTGGAGTAAGCTTCAATGTGCCTTTCACATGTTCAGAATGTGGCATGCATATTTGGAGTAAAGCATTTGATGTTTGTTATCTCGCATGCATAACTATCTGCAAGATTTATAGCATGTGCCTTGCTCCCCGTGACGACTCGTAGTGCCCACTTTGAAGTATTACAAACCAACAACCCCTGGTCTAAGTGCTTTGATCTTGGATTTGTCGTGAAGATCTCACATGATGGAGCATGTTTGGTGTTGGAAATGTCTTGGGAAAATGTTTAGAAGTGCCATAGAAATGATCTTGAATGTGTTATGTCAATACTGCATCATTCCGCGCGCGTAACATGCCCATTCTTAGCCAAAATGTAACTTGATTGATGTGTGACTTTGAGGCCTTATACCTTGCTCATTATATGTTCAATTATCGTGATCCATGATTTGATGGAAAGAGGGGATGGGAAAGAGTACTTTAGACCCAGGCTTAACTTCACATCAAGTTTGAAGACCTCTAAAATTGATGTTCAAAACGGTATGCCAGGTGTTTGTGGAAATGCATGCACACGGCCTTGACTTCTGCCCAGCCAGATGCCTGACTATGACTAGTGTGAACGCCTAACTTTGTTGCATCCTAATTGACTCATCACACATCCAAATAACATGATTCTTGGTTCATTGCATAAAGGACATGGAGGAGAGTAGGTTCACACAAAGTTTGGGTTCATAGGACACCTGTAGAGCTCAAGAAATTGATTCCAATATGGCACGCCATGTGCTTGACATAATGCTTACGCGTGTCCAGATATTTGCCCAGCTTTATGACTTGATTCAAATGGAAACCCTCAACTTCACACCTTGGTAACTCTTTAACCAAGCTTCAAATGGAAAAGTGTCCAACTACAAAGTTGTTCTCCTCCACGAGAGGAACAACTTTGGTGTTGAAAATTTCTCCAAAAAATGCCATTTGCCACGTGTGAATCAGGGCTGAAGTGGACTGCTCATCAAGATTTAAAGCATCAATATATTTATCCCATAAGGGAAAGGAATACCAGAAAACCTAACAAAGGAAGAAACAGGGTCTTGCGACTAGAGAATCTAGGTACGGGAGTCGGTTACGCAAGGGGAAGGTATTAGCACCCCTCGCGCCCATCGTACTCGATGGTATCCACCTATGTTTGTTTCTATCTAAAGGGTGTATAACTATGTCTATGTCTAAATGCGAAATGAATGCAAAATGTAGGGAAAATAAAGAATTGTACTCGCATGGGCCCTACCCCGCTGCCTACGTATCCTTTTCAGGAATCAGAGTTACCGTAGCTCGGCTCACGATTTTCTGTTTGTTTTTGTGTTTTTTAGTTGGGCGGAGTTAACGCTCGCGCTCTTGCATAAGGGATCGCCTAGGATGCAATAGAGCGGAGATAACATGCCCTTAGAAATAAGAAAAAGAGAGATTGGTTTGTGTCTTTTAGGGTAATTCCATGGTGACAAGAACCTACTACAAGGCTTCGCACCACTTCCTTACTTTGTTTTAAATCTGACCATTTATTAGTGTTTTAAGTGTTTTTGGTTGGTGTTTTTTAAGGGAATTTATTTGTGACTTAGATCATACCTAAAAGAGTTTTGTTTTGCATATTTAGAGAATGCACATCGAGGCCTACGCCACAATCGTTTCTCTAAATAGCGGTTGAGAAATACATCGAGGCCTCACACCTCAATCATTTCTTCTCCGCTAAGTAAAGGAAATACAAAAAGGAGTTCTTTTGTGAGTACTTAGAGAATGCACACCGAGGCCTACACCACAATCGTTTCTCTAAGCAACGGTTAAGAAATACATCGAGGCTTCACACCTCAATCATTTCTTCTCCGCTAAGTAGGAAAGAACATACATCGGGGCCTACGCCCCAATCATTTCTTTCCTACTATGAAATATAGTAACGGTATGATCTTCATCGGTATTTATTAAGTATTTTAAAAGTCGAAAAGAAAATGAATGAAATAAGGGAACTAATTCTAAATTCTAATCTAAGTTGTCTATACAAGGGAATTCTACATCTAATGGAATCGATATAAATTGCATAAACGCATCAAAAATAATTTAAGAGATGATTTATTAAAGGTATGGAAACAATTAAAAAAAATCAACAAAAATCAAGACAATTATTTACACATTCTAAAATACTCAAGAATATTTTTTATACATTTTTTATGTGATTAAAAAGAATTATGAGTTGAAAGTAAAAGAAAACAAAATTAAAGTGAAAATTAAAATCTAACTGCAAAGGGGGTGCATCAGCAGAAAGATAATGAACTAGAACCATGTTATAGCAAAACTGGGCCTAAAAGAGGGGGTGTGGAAAATAGGGGCGCTCAGGCCTAGTCCAGTAGCAGATGGTGCATTAGCAAGAGAGGGGTATGATTTCAGAAACATCACAGGTCCAACACAAGTGAGGCCCAACGCTCACACAAACCAATTCCATCTGATTTTATTTTATTCTCATTTTATTTTTAATCATTTGGCAGCATGTGTATTATTCACTAATAACAAAAACGTGACATTAAGGTTAATAGTGATATCAATGGGTCAAGTTAATTTTAAGTTGCAAAAGACAAAAACTCAGCTTAGGCCAATCACACGACGCCACCTCACAAGCCAATGATTGCAGAAAGGACAAAAAGCATCATAAAATGGGGCACGAACGAATCACGTCGTGCCACGCGTGCTTTCCAACTTCACCCTCATGCACATGAATTCAGACGACGGAGAAGAACTCCGGTCATCCCCTCCGGCGAAAGCTCACCGTCTGCAACCATGATTACGCCCAGAAAAAGCTTAAACCTATATCGATCCACTCGGATTTCTCCGCTGATTCCAAATACGCCCTTAATTTTTATTTTTGATACCTCTAACATTGTGAACACGAGCCAAGAACCTATGCCCTAACTTAACAACTTTCACGAAAATGATTTTAAACTATCCTAAAGATCATTATGATTCACAGAACCAAGATGCAACGATTACACATAAGAAATGCACGCATGTGCTTTTAATCATGGCAATCAGAACCTGAACAAACAAGTGCAACGAGCAACCACTATGAACAACAAGCGAACACTGTACGAAACCTAACATGACAACTGAAATGCACAGAAAGATTCAGCGACTTACCTGCTCCGTTCTTGAATAACAACCTTCAGAAAATTCCACGATGTGATGTGAGCTTGTTGATGATGATAAAGAAACTTGCTGTAGCTTTTATCTTTGAGAAATAAACTCACAAAATCTTGAGTAATGGAGAGGTTATATCTACTCTCAAACCATAGCTATATTGATGATGATGATGATGAGATAATAAGACGAGAAGGAGATCGTGGTTGAAGCTCCCATGGAGATGAAGGTCGAATGATGGAAGAGATGGTGGTTGAAGGTAGATTCATGATGGTGCTGATTAGTAGTGGTGGTGGTGGTGTTGATGAAGGTGAGGAAAGAGAGTTATGGTGGTTTGTTGGTGGTGGATGATGATGAAGGTTGCCGGTTATGGTTGATGGTGGTGGTGGCGGTTACGAGTTTGTTACAGTGTGTAACAAACTTTTCAGAGAAGGAAAAGAGTGGAGAGAGATGGGAGAATGAAGAGGAGAAAGAGAAATGAGAGTATGAAGAATCTGGAAAAGTGAGGAATGAATGTGTGTGTTGTGATTTGTGAAGTGTTGAGTTTATATAGTATGGAGTGTATGGGCTTTATGGTGTGGATGGTTGTAGTGTAGCATTCCCTTCAGGTGTTGATACTTAGTGAGCAAGCATGTGTAGCTATGGTAAATATTTTGTGTGCCTTTTTCAAATGCAGCGTGTGCATGGCTTTTTGTAGTAAATAATGACTTGGTGTATGTTGCAAATAAAGCTCAACCTTCCCTTGGTTCAACATGATCATGATGATGACTTTGTGAGCTTATATCTTCTTCCATGAGACACCATTTGTTTCAAACTTAAGACCAATGTGAAGAGGACGTATGATGGAAGAGAATTGGTGTTGATGAGCCCTTGAGATAGGGTTTTTATCCCACTCAAAAATGCAATGAAACATGACGATGCGTAACTGCCTTGTGCCCACGCATGTGCCCTACTCTTACCCAGTTCATATACAGTGTCCATATGCATGACTTTGATGGCTTGTATCTTGGTCCACACATGTTCAAAATTAGTAATCTTGCGCTCACTAGGTAGAGGACATGGCAAAGAATGTCTTAGCATCTAACTTGTTCAATATAGAGACTTGTGGAGGGAGAAAAAGGCACTGACATTTGGCACACCATGTGTTTGCTGAAATGCATGAGTACGCCTTAAGAATCTGCCTTGGCTGCATGCAGTGTTTGGCCAGTGTTGGGATACAACTTTGAAAACTTGTATAGAGGAGATGGCAAAGAAGAGAGTGATACCAAGTTTGCATTCCTGGCACTTCTTTAGAGCTCTAAAAATGGCTGGAGATTTGGCATGTCATGTGTTTGTTAAAATGCCAGGTCATGACCTGACTTGTGACTTGGATTGTGACTTAGATTGAATGGATTTTCAGTAACTTCAAACCACTTTATCTCTTCATACAAGCTTCAAATGAAAAAGTGTCCAACTACAAAGTTGTTCTCCTTCACGAGAGGAACAACTTTGATGTTGGAAATTTCTCCAAAAAATGCCATTTGACACGTGTGAATCAGGGCTGAAGTGGACTGCTCATCAAGATTTAAAGCATCAAAAAATTTTCTAAGTGTTGGAAACTTTTGTCTTTTTGCTATTTTGGCAACTTTTTGTCGAACTCCCGATTTTATCCATTCTTTGACTTTTCTTGACTGATTTTCCACCAAAAGTCAATATTTGAATAATTCTTCCGATTTTGACCCAAAAGTCAACTGTTCCGATTTTTCTCCGATCTTTATGAAATTCCCGATTAATCCACTTCTGACCAATGGAAATCAACTGAACACTTCCACACAAGCATCATGCTATTTCTTCTCATAAAATCAGCTCTTGATCAATGTATTCGACCAAAAAGTCAACTGCGTTGACTTTGGTCAAGAAACCCTAATTCAGGATAACCAGATGAATTACAAGCTTGTACACTCCCACCAATGCCTTGAGTTGAGAAGAACCCTAATCCAGGAAGACTTCAATGAAAACAAAGCCACATAATCACCTCAGATCCTCACATTTGGTAGGAAATTCCTTGTCATAAAAGCTCTTTCTTGCTAGTCTTTGATTGATACCAATGATATGCATGCATGGGTATGGATTATGGCCTAAGTGATGTATGTACATGAATGCAAAGCCTAAGCTAGTTAGAAGTAAAGGGGTAGGACAAATTTGGGGTATGACAGCTGCCCCCTATTTAATCATCTTAAACCTGAAGGTGATATTGGCGTTAGCCTTTCGAACATTCGAGGTAGAAGAAGATTAAATACCAAAGTACCAAAAATTTGTCCTAAAGAGAAGATGGTGTAAGTGTTATTCTTATTTTTGTTTTGATATCTGCTGGGGAAAGAGAATTGTTTTTTTCTTTTTTCTGGTGGAGAAGTTACAGTGAGTAGTGGTCGAATGGTGATAGCTTGTAACGTAGCCTAGGTGCCAATACAAGGTTTTCAAAGAGAATGGTTGTATGAGACAATGACTGAAAGGAAAAGACCTCGTGCGATCTACGACTCAACATCGGGAGAAGACCTCGTACGATCTTCAGGACAGAAAGGAAATAGACCTCTTGCGATCTACGACTCAACATCGACTCGACATTGTCATACCCCAAATTTGTCCTACCCCTAACTTTTATCTGGTTTAGGCTTAGGCATTTCATAATCTCATGTACATACCTCCTTAAGTCATCTAACACATCATGCATCATTGATCAATAATTTTGCATTTGAAACAAGGATCTTGGAAGCCATTGTGGATTTCTTTCTCCTAAAGTTACAGGGGTTTTCCTCTATGAAGATTCATCAAGGCCAAGAGGATAATAAGAGAATAATGGTTTTTAGGCGCGGCGTCTGAATTTGTTAATTCCACTAAGGTTCACCAGACTTATACTAAGATGGTCCCCTATGCTTCAAGTCTTGTCTTTATCCAAAGGATTCCTCAGGATATTCCGTTTGTAATCATTGAGTCAAGGGGTTTGTGAAGTGGAGTGCAAAGAGGACGAATCATGATACAAGATTATGAGCTTAAAGAGAGCATTGTATTCAAGGCACTACTATATGTTCAATTTGTTGGTAGTTTGGTTTGAATTAAGGAATTGAGATTGAATTAGATTCACAATGATTTGAGGATGAATTTGATTCGATGATATGATTGATTCTACTATTCAGATTTCTTTCAAGACAGTTTGGTTCAAGCTAAGACACATGGTGCAAGAAATGAGGTTGTGAATTGTCTTCGATCAAGGGATTATCATTTCTCCCAATTATTTGTTGATTGCAATACAAGGTGAATTATATTGGAGATTTAATTCAGGATCATTTGAGAATTGAAATAGCATTCAAAGTTTTCACCGACTTCATTCATCAAGTCCAAATCGCCATGATGCAAAGTCGTAAGACATGATCTCAAGGTGCCTAAGTTCATTTAACATACAAAGGAAATGTCACTCAAGTCAACATGGTTCAACTTCATATATTCACTCATAATTCAAATATCACACAACTGTATTCAAAATTATCATTCAAAAAAATCCTTAAGCGAGCACTGTTGCACTTATTACATTCTTACACAAAAAAGAAGGAAAAATTACATGGATGATTCCAATACCAAAAGAGCTTATGCAAGGTCCCGATTACATCACAATCTCTAAATTAGCATACCAAGTTTCATCACAATTCCATATAATAGTAAAGGGTATTATTATGCAAGAACAGTATAAGAAAATTACAAAATTTTGATCACTGGAACCTATTTCCAGCTTGTAAAAAAGGTTCTGCATCCAATACGATAGAAACCGAGCCACGTTCGAAAAAGCCTAATACTGGCAGCCAAGCTCTCGCTTATTCTATCATCATTCCAAGTCCATTCTCCAAAGTTCTCGTCCCGTTCCAAACAAGGTTCAAAACCGGCTGCAATATACTTCAAACCACAAGAAAAACCGGAGCTGCTTAGTCTTCAAACCGTACCTGCACAATGTCGAAAGTCAGACCAAAAACCAATTCAAAAAAAACAAACAAAAGCTAACAATAGCACCCATGTCAGCCCTGCACATCCAGCAAGAGTACATGCCGGTCAAAACCTCAGCCGCAACTCCAACAATTCAAAATGATTCGGAATCGGGGAACCTGCATTATCATAAAAAAAATCCAGCAAGAAGACAAGTCAGTATTCAAAACCTAATCAAGTCCGCAGCCTTGTGTCATATATGCCACATTCCAAACCAAGATCCAAAAACATTCAAAAGTTAGCATTCATACACACATGACTAACTTCTAACTGTTATAAACCATAGCCAATTACCAACACTTTCTACTAACCAAAACTTAACAGAACCCACCCTAACTTTCTATACTTTTAACAGCCACATAACAGAAGTTATAACACTTCTAACTAACCTAGCCACTCTCTAACTGTCAATAACAGAAACTCAGCCCTTCAAAATTAACTCATTTTCACCATGTAACTAACTAACAGAGCCCCTTCTTCAAACTGCCTCCAAACAGAATTCCAACAGAAAAAACAGAACTCAAACCTCCAACTAACTTTCCTAACTACCTCATAACAAACCTAACAGAATTTTTAACTTCCATAACAGACATATAACAGAAATAGAAGAAATGAACTAACCTGAAAGCTCCTTCAAATCTCTATATAACAGTTCATCACCACCACATCACTTCTTCCCTCTTCCACGATTCTTCAATCTTCAACTTCACTCACCCTCTTCACTATCTTCCACCTTCTTCACCATCTCATTCATCACCATTCTCCCCCCACCATTTTTGTTCATCAACCTTCAGTTTCCATCACCATCCTCACCTCTTATCATCCTCTCACCCTCTGAATTCAGAAACAACAGAAGGAAAAGGAGTCACAACAGAAATTGGGAGAAGGAATCGAATGGAAAAGAACAGAATCGAAAACTCACAAAAAAATCTGAATAACCGAAAAATCTTCATCTTTCTCTCTGCATCAATCTTCGACCTTGCTCTCATCTTCAATCGGATTTCTTCAAGATCACGACTCAGTTCTTCACCTTTTGATATCGACCTTCGCGGCTAACGGCAAGAATAGGTAGAATCTAAAATCCTCTTCTTCGTTCATCATCTTCAATCATCATCTTTTCTGAAGCGCAAGCTCTGCAACACAACAACTTTGATCGTTCATCATCATCAATCATCATCACGTCGCAACAACAACAACAACACAGAGTTTCATCAGAAGAAGAAGAAACAAGATAAAGTCGAGGCTTTACAGAAATTTGGTTTCGAAATCGGACTAGGACGAAAGAGACATAGACTGAGACGGAGAATAGAGTTCGCCGTGAAAAGAAATCCACGAATGCTCCGGCCGCCATTTGCTTGTTCGTGAGAAAACTTGAGTCGAAGAGAGATCGAGAGAGCAAACGATTTGATCGGAGATAAGAACGGGTTGGAACATGAGAGATATAAGGCGGTGAGGCGAGATGATATTGTGTTGTTCCATTGTTTCACGGTGGCGCGTGGGGGGCGTTTTCACGGAGAAGAAGATCTCCGGCGCCGTTCGTCTGTGAGAGGGAGAAGAGAACTCCAAAGGTCACATAAATCAAACCCTAATCCCTCTTTCTATTTCCCTTTTTTCTTTTTATTTTTGATTGAATTAATTAAGTATTAATTGAAAAAGAGCTGAATAAAAATCTGAATAAAAATGATGATGTGGATCTGAACAAAAACATAACCGTGGGCCGAATTGCATCATACACCCCCACTGGCCCAATCACGCCACTATTTGGCATAGAAAATCTATAACAAAACTTTGGGCCCTCACTTGTTCTCAGAATCACACCCCTGTTTCACTAACACGCCAGCAGTTCATTGAACTTGGGCCATGGGCACCCTCACTATCCACACCCCCTGTCTGGGCCCAGCTTACTTCATAACATAGTTTTAGTTCATATAAATTCTGCTAACTCACCCCCTGTAGTGTAGCTTAGATTTTCACTTTAATTTGGTTTTGTTCTTATTTTTAATTCATAATCATGTTTTAAATCAAATAAAAAATGCATAAAATCAATATTAGATCTAGTCCACTTCACAATAATCTTTTCTTTTAAATTGATTAAAAACATGATAAAACCTTTATTAGTTTGTTAGATTTTTAGGTAATATTTGACCTTAGAAAACTCATAAAAATAGTATAATTTTTTAGGTTAATTTCCTCCATGAAAAGGTCATAAAAAATAGTAGTTTTTAGTTTAATTTTGCATTAATGCTTGAATTGTTTTTGTGCTATGTTCATGTTATTTTTGTGTGATGCTTGTGTGATTTTGTTACTTGTATCTTTGGCCTCATTTAGGCCTATTTTTGTTAGTACCTTTTCATTACTCCCTTTAGAATCTATCCCATGTTAACATTAGGATTTAGACTTGTATAGACAACACTTAGACTAGAACATAGAATTAATTCCCCCATTGCATTCTTTTTTCTTTTCAACTTTTAAAATACGTAATAAATATTGATGAAGATCATACCGTTACTATATTTCATAGTAAGAAAGAAATGATTGAGGCGTAGGCCTCGATGTATGTTCTTTCCTACTGAGCGGAGAAGAAATGATTGAGGTGTGAAGCCTCGATATTTCTTAACCGTTATTTAGAGAAACGATTGTGGTGTAGGCCTCGATGTGCATTCTCTAAATATTCACAAAAGAACTCATTGTTGTATTTCCTACTTAGCGGAGAAGAAATGATTGAGGTGTGAAGCCTCGATGTATTTCTTAACCGTTATTTAGAGAAACGATTGTGGCGTAGGCCCCGATGTGCGTTCTCTAAATATGCAAAACGAAACTCTTTTGGTATGATCTAAGTCACAAATTAAATCCCCTTAAAAAACACCAACCAAAAACACTTAAAACACTAATAAATGGTCAGATTTAAAACAAAGTAAGGAAGTGATGCGAGACCTTGTAGTGGGTTCTCGTCATCATGGAATTACCCTAAAAGACACAAACCAATCACTTCTTTTTCTTTTGCCTCGTTGGCACCTAAGGGCACTGTTATTTCCGCTCGTACGCATCGTAGGCGATCCCTTATGCAAGAGCGCGAACGTTAACTCCGCCCAACTAAAAAACACAAAAACAAACAGAAAATCGTGAGCCGAGCTACGGTAACTCTGATTCCTGAAAAGGATACGTAGGCAGCGGGATAGGGCCCGTGCGAGTACAATTCTTTCTTTTCCCTACATTTTGCATGCATTCACATATAGACATAGACATAGTATACACCCTTTAGATAGAAACAAACAGAGGTGGATACCATCGAGTACGATGGACGTGAGGGGTGCTAGCACCTTCCCCTTGCGTAACCGACTCCCGTACCTAGATTCTCTGGTCGCAAGACCCTGTTCCTTCCCTTGTTAGGTTTTCTGATATTCCTTTCCCTTATGGGATAAATATATTGGTGGCTACTCTGTTCATTTTTTCGCGAGCGTGCGACAGCTGGCGACTCTGCTGGGGATGTGATAGACCTGTGCTGGTCCATCTTTAGCGAGTCGATCCCATCCTATCCGTTTGTTTGCTTATTTTTTTTGGTGTGCTATATTTTGTCTATATGTTGCGTTTATTTATTTTATGTTTTGCATGTCATGTTTATTTTCCTGCTTGCATATCATATTTACTTTCCCGCATTCTGGACTATATTATGGGTCCCCGTGGAGGCCACATATTTTCACTGTTTGCAGGTTGGGTGGGATGATTCTATGAGGTAAAAGGCCCAATACCCAGGCCAGAGTTGACACATAGGACACCTAGGATAGAGTGGATAGTCATGACGCCAACAGAACGTCAGGTTCTGTTGATTGCAATCATGAGACCCACGACCAGCCGAGGTTTGAATGAGATACCGTTGTTGGCATGTATTTGCAACAATGATGGTGTTTCAGGAGAACTGATAACGCTGGAAGCCTTTGACCTACCTTGACCTAGATTCACCTGTGAGTGGGGTGGGATATACATGACAGGTACCGTTGGTGACTATTTAATTCTGTTGGTGACTATTGTTCCTATGGTTGTGTGGTACCTATGCCGGACCTTCGATCTCATGACATCTGACCTATATCAGTTATTCAGAGGATTGTACAGTGGTTACTAAGATTATATGGACCTTGATCCCATGCCGTTGCATTGCATAACATCATTGTTTTATTCACTCCACTTATGAAAGATCCTAAAGTTTATTTCCAAAAAAAGGGAGAAAAAGAAAAAGGAAATAAAAAAGCGAAAAAGAAAAGAAAAGATATTCTATACAAAAAAAAAGAGAAGCTTTGATTCCAAAAAAGAAAGAAAATGAAAAGTTGATGAAAAGACTTTAGGATCTCTCATAAATGAAACATTGCATTCATATTATCATGCATTTCATAGTTCTATCAGAAGCTTATTGGGGTCCTTTCCAATCCAGATTTCTACTTCATCAACAAATTTGACTTCCCTACATCTGTATCACACAAGGATTAAACAGAAGAGAATCATGGACCGTCTTGAACAAAATCAGGTTGAACTTCGTAAGGACATGGATACTATGGGGGAGAGGATTACCCAACTCTTGGAGACTCTCCATGCTGTTGTTCAGGGGCAAGAAGAGCTAAGACAAAGTGTTGCTAAGTTGACCAATGGTACTCCGACTACTGTTGCTAATGGAGGATCAAAACCTGTGCCCGTGGAAGTTCCTAACAAGGAGGATTCACGTCATGAGAACGATTCTGAACTTGAAGCTTTCAAATTCCCGATCGAGGAAAATGAGAGAAAATTCCATCTCCTGGAAGAAAGATTGAAAGCTTTAGAAGGTCGAAGCTCCTCCAGTTTAAATGCTATTGATTTGTGCCTTGTGCCTGATATCGAGATTCCCGCTAAGTTCAAAGTCCCCAGTTTTGAGAAATACAAGGGTACTACTTGTCCGATGAGTCACATCATGGCATTCTGCAACAAGATGGCACCATATGCAGAAAATGATAAGCTCCTAATGCACTTCTTTCAGGATAGCCTAAGTGGGGCATCTCTTGAATGGTATACACGACTTGAACGAACCCATGTCCGCACATGGGATGAATTAGCAGAGGCTTTTCTCAAGCATTACAAGTACAACAGTGACATGGCTCCTACTAGACTACAACTCCAAAGTTTAACTCAGAAGGTTGATGAGTCTTTTAAAGAGTATGCACAAAGGTGGAGAGAATTAGCTTCCAGAGTCCAACCTCCTCTTTTGGAACGAGAGCTTGTAGACATGTTCATGAATACTCTGAAAGATCCTTATCTGAACATGATGATTGGGTGTGCTTCCTCCGAATTCTCAAGTTTGGTTGTCGTAGGAGAACGAATTGAAAATGCCTTAAAGATGGGTAAAATCCAAGATATGGCCAATGTTTCCGAATTCACTGAAGAAGAGAAAAGTGAAACAAATGCAATTTCAGAGAATAGAGAAGAGGAACTCCCTGCTTATCCTCAGGTTCATGTTCTTAACTATCACCAAAATTACCAACAACAAGGTCCACGAAGGCCGAGAAGACCACCAAGAAAGATTGACCCGATTCCCATGACCTACAGTCAGCTGCTCTCTCATTTACTCAATGATTCATTGGTCCAACTAAGGGAGGCTAAGCCCCCTCCAACACCGATTCCTCAAGGATATGACTTAAATGCAAAGTGCGAGTACCATTCTGGGACATCTGGACATTCAACTGAGGATTGTAATATTTTGAAACGTAAAGTCCAAGATCTCATTGACTCCAAAGCAATATCATTCACTCCAAATGGTCTTCACATAAATTGAAGGGTTCCTGGGGCTCCCGAATGAGGGATAAGCAAGACGTACTCTTATCTTGAGCACTGCATCACTCGCATTGCTCGAATCCCTAAAGTAAGACAAAAGTTTACGACTCTTGGGTGACTTTGTTGGATTTTTCTTTTGAAGTAATCTGAAGTGTTTGGAAGGAACAACAAAAAGTATTCAAGATCAATAAGTCCAGACGGAGTCAAGCCTCCTCAACTATGGCAATCATCAATTCATTTCTGCATTTTCATTTGTAATTTTCATTATTTTGTTAAATGTTTCTTCCATGTAAAACTTGTTTGGTTTGAATAAAAATAAAAATGCATTGCATATGCTAGTTTCGAATCAATCCATTCGTGTTCACTCATATCTTTCTGTCTATCGATATCAAACTCTTGACTAAAGCAAAAAACATCAAAAGGAGAATGATGAAAAAAATAAAAACGCAAAATCTCTAATTGTGTGCTTTTGAATAAAACCCCGCTGAGGATGTACAGGCATTGTTTCTAATCCCCAAACACTGGAGATATAAGGGAGATAGACCCTCGTTAACCCCTTTGAGCCTTGAAGTAGGAGTTTCTTTTCTATACAAAAAAAAAACCCTCACATTTAACCCCGGGGCAGGGTAGCGTTCAATTAACCTGATCGAGCAATCAAAATTCATCAGGAGCGTACATCTGAGGATACAACAATGGTTATCTTTCAAAAGGTTGAGGAAAGTTAATACCACAGTGGTAATCCCTCATCAACCAAAGAATGAGGCAGTCACAATCACCTCCCGCAAATCAAAGATTCAGGATCACACGACTTGTTAAAAAAAAAAGTGAATCAAAAAAAAGAAAGAAAGAAAAGCCCGCTAAGTCAACAACTTGAAAACGAATGACTTAGGGAAAAATTAGGGCATCCCGCTGGACTCCAAAATAAAATTCAAAAGAATTTGTCCAGGCAAAAGTTAGGGAAACAAAAAAGGCAGAAGCGAAAAACGAGGATTACAAAACAAAGATCCTCATCAAAAGAACAAAGTCGTGTGATCAGACGCCAAAATCGAAAGGTAAAGTGACCGCCACGTCCAGAAGGCCTCATTGGTTCCTCAATCATTTCAAACTCCCTTTGAAGGATGAACGCTCGTATCGGGTTAAGTTGAACTTAGGACTGAAGAACATCACGAAGAAGGGGTGGGTTAGGTTAGACTTTGAGCCTTAAATCCTTTCTTTCTAAAACCGTGAACCAGACCACGTTACAACCCTTAAAAGACCCAATTGAAGCAGGGTTTATTTCAAAAGCATACTACACCAAGTTGCATAAAACTGACTCCTAGATGTTTGCTTACCATTTATGTTGATATCGATATGAAAAATAATTCAAACACTGAATGTCATAACTTTGTTTTAATAACGTTGATCTCGAAGCTAGCATAAGCATTGCATTAGGATTATCATCTTCAAAACGAATATCTTTTACTTGTGAATAAACACTTGACATCAAGGAAGATCAAACAATGAACAACTGCAGAAAAATTTGATCGATTCCATGAGCCATTCACTTCAAAGGCTGATTACTCCAAGGGGCAAGTTGTGTGAAGACTCTGTCAACTGAGGCATCCATTCAAGCTTCCATCAATCTAGGGCGATCAAGTCGAGGAATCTCTCTTGGGTTCAACCAATCTGGGGCAGTTACGTCGAGATTCGACAAATCTCTCCAAGGATCCTTGGGGGCAAATTCCCTCGTAGTTCACGAAGCTTGGGGCACAATCTTCTGAGTTTTATTGTTCTCTCCCCAATCATAGGAGTTTATTTCTCCTGGAACTTTGGTCTCTCCTCAAACACATGAGTTTATTTCTCATGCAAGTTGTTCCACTCCCCCAACCTAGTCTCCTTGTCTGAATTTCTCATCCTCAACATGGTGAATCGAGGGAATCTCCTAAAACTCACCATCCCCAAGCAGTTCAAGGTGTAGGGAAAGTCAAATGAAGTCACTTCCTCCCCAACAAAGCTACATTCCAACCCTCAGTGCAGTTGCTAAGGATCTTTGGTGCTGTAGGGATTCCAACACCGATTCACATTGGTAGCTCAAGACAACAAGCAATGGACTCCAATGATCATGCTTCTCTATCACACCGATGCCTTTATTTGGCACTCTGCATATAGTTTCCATTGCATATAGCATTGCATCCTCAAAAGCGTAGCATATCCGTCAAAGCGGAACATTACGCCATAGAAAAATTCAAACATACATACGAAGCATAAGCCAGATAATACAACCAACGCTCAATCAAGACAATGATACATCCCCACAGAAAATGTTATCCTTACAAACTCCGATTGATATCTGTCATCACATCACAAATCTCCTCAAACCATGGTGCCAATACCTGGTATCCTCAATCCCCAAAAGAAGTCTCATGTTCTCTCCCCAATGTGGATCGGATACAATGTCTTTTTTCGTCAGAATCGTTGTCTCCGAGGTTATTTCCCGTGTGCTGCGTGAAGATTAGAGTGTGAATGAGGGTGGGCATTCAACCCATCTCATTTTTTCAATCATTTGAATAACCATACTTGGTGTGTGGCAATTCGAACGATTGCCACTCTTGAAGAGTTACACCCCGCCTTTGGCCTGAGGGATTAATATAATTCTTATGCTCCGCCAGCATCAGCATCTTCGTGAATCTCCAATGTTTACCGATGTCTTTTGATCGAGTCTGGTCGTCACTAGTCTCTGTGATCTCTTTCCTCGTACGGGAAAACTTTTTAGATCCAACCCCCGTGTTGTGTATCTTTTGCCTTCCGTCCCGGCAAACCATTTCAAAACTAATTCCCAATCCCCAACCTCAGTGTTGATATTAATTCTTTCTTCCCTTGACCTCAGTGTCGACACCTTTCTTTTCCAACCTCAGTGTTGATGTCTATCCTTTTCTTGTCCAACCTCAGTGTTGATGCCTATCATTCCTTCACCGACCTCTGTGTCGATGCCAATCGTCATTCACAACCTCAGTGTTGATGTTTATCTTTTCTCGTCCCAACCTCAGTGTTGATGTCCTCGACCTCAGTGTCGACGCCTTTCCTTTCACAACCTCAGTGTTGATGTCCCCCAACCTCAGTGTTGATATGCTCCAACCTCAGCGTTGATGTCCTCCAACCCCAGTGTTGATGTTTATCCTTCCTTTCAATTCTTGTGGGTCGTGAGTTCGTTATTCTCACCCCGATGTCGAGTCATAGATCGTACGAGATCCCCTCCTGTTGTCGAGTCGATGTTGAGTCATAGGTCGCACGAGATCTTTTCCTTTCTGTCCTGAAGATCGTACGAGATCCTCTCCTATTGTCGAGTCGATGTTGAGTCATAGACCGCACGAGATCTTTTCCTTTCTGTCCTGAAGATCGTACGAGATCCTCTCCTATTGTCGAGTCGATGTTGAGTCATAGACCGCACGAGGTCTTTTCCTTTCAGTCCTGAAGATCGTACGAGATCTTCTCCCGATGTTGAGTCGAAGATCGTACGAGATCTTTTCCTTTAATCATTGTTTCACGCAACCGCTTCCTTTGAAAATCTTGTATTGGCACCATCACCGCGCCACAAGCTATCACTATTCAACCATTACTCACCACAAACTTTTCCACCAGAAAAACCAATAAAGACCTCTTTCCCCAACAGATATCAAAACAATTTTGAAAAAAATAAAGATAACACTTACACCATCTTCTCTCTAGGACAAATTTCTGGTCTTGATATTTAATCTTCTTCTACCTTGAATGTTCGAAAGGCTAGCGCCAATCTCACCTTCAGGTTTAAGACGATTAAATAGGGGCAGCTGTCATACCCCAAATTTGTCCTACCCCTAACTTTTATCTGGTTTAGGCTTAGGCATTTCATAATCTCATGTACATACCTCCTTAAGTCATCTAACACATCATGCATCATTGATCAATAATTTTGCATTTGAAACAAGGATCTTGGAAGCCATTGTGGATTTCTTTCTCCTAAAGTTACAGGGGTTTTCCTCTATGAAGATTCATCAAGGCCAAGAGGATAATAAGAGGATAATGGTTTTTAGGCGCGGCGTCTGAATTTGTTAATTCCACTAAGGTTCACCAGACTTATACTAAGATGGTCCCCTATGCTTCAAGTCTTGTCTTCATCCAAAGGATTCCTCAGGATATTCCGTTTGCAATCATTGAGTCAAAGGGTTTGTGAAGTGGAGTGCAAAGAGGACGAATCATGATACAAGATTATGAGCTTAAAGAGAGCATTGTATTCAAGGCACTACTATATGTTCAATTTGTTGGTAGTTTGGTTTGAATTAAGGAATTGAGATTGAATTAGATTCACAATGATTTGAGGATGAATTTGATTCGATGATATGATTGATTCTACTATTCAGATTTCTTTCAAGACAGTTTGGTTCAAGCTAAGACACACGGTGCAAGAAATGAGGTTGTGAATTGTCTTCGATCAAGGGATTATCATTTCTCCCAATTATTTGTTGATTGCAATACAAGGTGAATTATATTGGAGATTTAATTCAGGATCATTTGAGAATTGAAATAGCATTCAAAGTTTTCACCGACTTCATTCATCAAGTCCAAATCGCCATGATGCAAAGTCGTAAGACATGATCTCAAGGTGCCTAAGTTCATTTAACATACAAAGGAAATGTCACTCAAGTCAACATGGTTCAACTTCATATATTCACTCATAATTCAAATATCACACAACTGTATTCAAAATTATCATTCAAAAAAATCCTTAAGCGAGCACTGTTGCACTTATTACATTCTTACACAAAAAAGAAGGAAAAATTACATGGATGATTCCAATACCAAAAGAGCTTATGCAAGGTCCCGATTACATCACAATCTCTAAATTAGCATACCAAGTTTCATCACAATTCCATATAATAGTAAAGGGTATTATTATGCAAGAACAGTATAAGAAAATTACAAAATTTTGATCACTGGAACCTATTTCCAGCTTGTAAAAAAGGTTCTGCATCCAATACGATAGAAACCGAGCCACGTTCAAAAAAGCCTAATACTGGCAGCCAAGCTCTCGCTTATGCTATCATCATTCCAAGTCCATTCTCCAAAGTTCTCGTCCCGTTCCAAACAAGGTTCAAAACCGGCTGCAATATACTTCAAACCACAAGAAAAACCGGAGCTGCTTAGTCTTCAAACCGTACCTGCACAATGTTTAAAGTCAGACCAAAAACCAATTCAAAAATAACAAACAAAAGCTAACAATAGCACCCATGTCAGCCCTGCACATCCAGCAAGAGTACATGCCGGTCAAAACCTCAGCCGCAACTCCAACAATTCAAAATGATTCGGAATCGGGGAACCTGCATTATCATAAAAAAAATCCAGCAAGAAGACAAGTCAGTATTCAAAACCTAATCAAGTCCGCAGCCTTGTGTCATATATGCCACATTCCAAACCAAGATCCAAAAACATTCAAAAGTTAGCATTCATACACACATGACTAACTTCTAACTGTTATAAACCATAGCCAATTACCAACACTTTCTACTAACCAAAACTTAACAGAACCCACCCTAACTTTCTATACTTTTAACAGCCACATAACAGAAGTTATAACACTTCTAACTAACCTAGCCACTCTCTAACTGTCAATAACAGAAACTCAGCCCTTCAAAATTAACTCATTTTCACCATGTAACTAACTAACAGAGCCCCTTCTTCAAACTGCCTCCAAACAGAATTCCAACAGAAAAAACAGAACTCAAACCTCCAACTAACTTTCCTAACTACCTCATAACAAACCTAACAGAATTTTTAACTTCCATAACAGACATATAACAGAAATAGAAGAAATGAACTAACCTGAAAGCTCCTTCAAATCTCTATATAACAGTTCATCACCACCACATCACTTCTTCCCTCTTCCACGATTCTTCAATCTTCAACTTCACTCACCCTCTTCACTATCTTCCACCTTCTTCACCATCTCATTCATCACCATTCTCCCCCCACCATTTTTGTTCATCAACCTTCAGTTTCCATCACCATCCTCACCTCTTATCATCCTCTCACCCTCTGAATTCAGAAACAACAGAAGGAAAAGGAGTCACAACAGAAATTGGGAGAAGGAATCGAATGGAAAAGAACAGAATCGAAAACTCACAAAAAAATCTGAATAACCGAAAAATCTTCATCTTTCTCTCTGCATCAATCTTCGACCTTGCTCTCATCTTCAATCGGATTTCTTCAAGATCACGACTCAGTTCTTCACCTTTTGATATCGACCTTCGCGGCTAACGGCAAGAATAGGTAGAATCTAAAATCCTCTTCTTCGTTCATCATCTTCAATCATCATCTTTTCTGAAGCGCAAGCTCTGCAACACAACAACTTTGATCGTTCATCATCATCAATCATCATCACGTCGCAAAAACAACAACAACACAGAGTTTCATCAGAAGAAGAAGAAACAAGATGAAGTCGAGGCTTTACAGAAATTTGGTTTCGAAATCGGACTAGGACGAAAGAGACATAGACTTAGACGGAGAATAGAGTTCGCCGTGAAAAGAAATCCACGAATGCTCCGGCCGCCATTTGCTTGTTCGTGAGAAAACTTGAGTCGAAGAGAGATCGAGAGAGCAAACGATTTGATCGGAGATAAGAACGGGTTGGAACATGAGAGATATAAGGCGGTGAGGCGAGATGATATTGTGTTGTTCCATTGTTTCACGGTGGCGCGTGGGGGGCGTTTTCAGGGAGAAGAAGATCTTCGGCGCCGTTCGTCTGTGAGAGGGAGAAGAGAACTCCAAAGGTCACATAAATCAAACCCTAATCCCTCTTTCTATTTCCCTTTTTTCTTTTTATTTTTGATTGAATTAATTAAGTATTAATTGAAAAAGAGCTGAATAAAAATCTGAATAAAAATGATGATGTGGATCTGAACAAAAACATAATCCATGGCCGAATTGCATCATACACCCCCACTGGCCCAATCACGCCACTATTTGGCATAGAAAATCTATAACAAAACTTTGGGCCCTCACTTGTTCTCAGAATCACACCCCTGTTTCACTAACACGCCAGCAGTTCATTGAACTTGGGCCATGGGCACCCTCACTATCCACACCCCCTGTCTGGGCCCAGCTTACTTCATAACATAGTTTTAGTTCATATAAATTCTGCTAACTCACCCCCTGCAGTGTAGCTTAGATTTTCACTTTAATTTGGTTTTGTTCTTATTTTTAATTCATAATCATGTTTTAAATCAAATAAAAAATGCATAAAATCAATATTAGATCTAGTCCACTTCACAATAATCTTTTCTTTTAAATTGATTAAAAACATGATAAAACCTTTATTAGTTTGTTAGATTTTTAGGTAATATTTGACCTTAGAAAACTCATAAAAATAGTATAATTTTTTAGGTTAATTTCCTCCATGAAAAGGTCATAAAAAATAGTAGTTTTTAGTTTCATTTTGCATTAATGCTTGAATTGTTTTTGTGCTATGTTCATGTTATTTTTGTGTGATGCTTGTGTGATTTTGTTACTTGTATCTTTGGCCTCATTTAGGCCTATTTTTGTTAGTACCTTTTCATTACTCCCTTTAGAATCTATCCCATGTTAACATTAGGATTTAGACTTGTATAGACAACACTTAGACTAGAACATAGAATTAATTCCCCCATTGCATTCTTTTTTCTTTTCAACTTTTAAAATACGTAATAAATATTGATGAAGATCATACCGTTACTATATTTCATAGTAAGAAAGAAATGATTGAGGCGTAGGCCTCGATGTATGTTCTTTCCTACTGAGCGGAGAAGAAATGATTGAGGTGTGAAGCCTCGATGTATTTCTTAACCGTTATTTAGAGAAACGATTGTGGTGTAGGCCTCGATGTGCATTCTCTAAATATTCACAAAAGAACTCATTGTTGTATTTCCTACTTAGCGGAGAAGAAATGATTGAGGTGTGAAGCCTCGATGTATTTCTTAACCGTTATTTAGAGAAACGATTGTGGCGTAGGCCCCGATGTGCGTTCTCTAAATATGCAAAACGAAACTCTTTTGGTATGATCTAAGTCACAAATTAAATCCCCTTAAAAAACACCAACCAAAAACACTTAAAACACTAATAAATGGTCAGATTTAAAACAAAGTAAGGAAGTGATGCGAGACCTTGTAGTGGGTTCTCGTCATCATGGAATTACCCTAAAAGACACAAACCAATCACTTCTTTTTCTTTTGCCACGTTGGCACCTAAGGGCACTGTTATTTCCGCTCGTACGCATCGTAGGCGATCCCTTATGCAAGAGCGCGAACGTTAACTCCGCCCAACTAAAAAACACAAAAACAAACAGAAAATCGTGAGCCGAGCTACGGTAACTCTGATTCCTGAAAAGGATACGTAGGCAGCGGGGTAGGGCCCGTGCGAGTACAATTCTTTCTTTTCCCTACATTTTGCATGCATTCACATATAGACATAGACATAGTATATACCCTTTAGATAGAAACAAACAGAGGTGGATACCATCGAGTACGATGGACGTGAGGGGTGCTAGCACCTTCCCCTTGCGTAACCGACTCCCGTACCTAGATTCTCTGGTCGCAAGACCCTGTTCCTTCCCTTGTTAGGTTTTCTGATATTCCTTTCCCTTATGGGATAAATATATTGGTGGCGACTCTGTTCATTTTTTCGCGAGCGTGCGACAGACATAAGGAGAGGATCTCGTACGATCTTCAGGACAGAAAGGAAATAGACCTCTTGCGATCTACGACTCAACATCGACTCGACAACAGGAGAGGATCTCGTACGATCTTCAGGACAGAAAGGAAATAGACCTCGTGCGATCTACGACTCAACATCGACTCGACAACGGGAGAGGATCTCGTACGATCTTCAGGACAGAAAGGAAATAGACCTCGTGCGATCTACGACTCAACATCGACTCGACAACGGGAGAGGATCTCGTACGATCTTCAGGACAGAAAGGAAATAGACCTCGTGCGATCTACGACTCAACATCGACTCGACAACGGGAGAGGATCTCGTACGATCTTCAGGACAGAAAGGAAATAGACCTCGTGCGATCTATGACTCAACATCGACTCGACAACAGGAGAGGATCTCGTACGATCTTCAGGACAGAAAGGGAATAGAACTCGTGCGATCTACGACTCAACATCGGGGTTTGGAGAAGGAAATTAGTTCAGAAATGGTTTGCCAGGTTGGAAACTGGGCTTTGAAAGGATTTGCCAGGTTGGGAACTGGGCTTTGAAAGGGGTTGCCAGGTTGGGAAATGGGCTTTGAAAGGGTTTGCCAGGTTGGGAACTGGGCTTTGAAAGGGTTCGAAGGTCGGAAGGCAAAGGATTCACAACACGGGGGTTGGACCTGAAAAGTTTTCCCATACGGGGGAGGGGACCACGGAGACTAGTGACGACTAGACTCGATCAAAAGACATAATCACGAAGATGTTGATGCTTGTGAAGCATAAGAATTACATTAATCCCTCAGGCCAAAGGCGGGGTGTAACTCTTCAAGAGTGGCAATCGTTCGAATTGCCACACACCAAGTATGGTTATCCAAACGATTGAAAAAATGATATGGGTTGAATGCCCACCCTCATTCGCACTCTAAATTGCACGCGGTATACGGGAAATAACCACAACAAGACTAGTAACGACTAGACTTGACAAGAAGACGATAGTAACCATTGGAGATTACAGAGATATTGATGCTTGCGAAGCATAAGAATTACATTGATCCCTCAGGCCAAAGGCAGGGTGTAACTCTTTAAGAGCGGCAATCGTTCGAATTGCCACACACCAAGTATGGTTATTCAAACGATTGAAAAATGAGATGGGTTGAGTGCCCACCCTCATTCACGCTCTAATCTGCACGCAGCATGCGGGAAATAACCTCGGAGACAACGATTCTGACGAAGAAAGACATCGCATCCGATCCATATTGGAGAGAGAAAATGAGACTTCTTTTGGGGATTAAGGATATTAGGTATCGGCATCGTGGCATAAGGAGATTTGTAATGTAGTAGCAGATATCAATCAGAGTTTGTAAGGACAGTATTTTATGTGGGGAAGTATCGTCGTCTTGATTGAGTGTTGATTTGTATTATCCGGCTTATTCTTGGTATGCATGTTTGAATTTTTCTATGGCGTAATGCTCCATTTTGATGGATATGCTACGCTTTTGAGGATGCAATGTTATATGCAGTGAATACTATATGCAGAGTGCCAAATAAAGGCATTATTGAGGTAGACACCAGGGAGAATCCCCTTAGTGTTAAGGACCATGTGGAGGTGCCAATAGATATTGGACTTTGACTTGCGAGATGTCCCTTCTGACTGTTGGCTTGTAGAGCGTAGAATAACTTCCGACTTCTCACCATGTGCCACTGCTTGGAAGATTTTCAACTTGAGGAGATTCCTTCGATTCACCATGTCGGGGATGAGAAAACCAGGTAAGGAGCCTTGGTCAGGGAAGTAGGACAACTCCTAGGAGAAATAAACTCCTATGCTTGAGGAATGGAACAAACTCTCGGGAGAAATAAACTCCGTGCTTGGGGAAAGACCAAATTTCTAGGAGAAATAAACTCCTATGGTCATGGAGCGACAAAAAAACTCAGAATTGTGCCCCAAGCTTCGCGACCCATGAAGGAATTTGCACTAAATAATCCTTGGAGAGATTTGTCGAATCTCGACGTAACCGCCCCAGATTGGTCGAACTCAAGAGATATTCCTCGACATGACTGCCCCAGATTGTTCAAAGCTTGAAGAGATTTATCGACATGATTTCCCCAGATATGCTGAATTTGAGAGGTCAAACCTCGATTCAACTGCCCTTGATTAGGCTCGAGCTTTCATGGTTTTGAAGTCAAACGAACATGGAAACAACCTTACCACGCCCAACGGAGTCTTCAAAATTTCCCCTCAGGGTAATCAAAGGAAGCATTAACAGTTCATGCCCAACGGAGTTCCTTGGATAACTTGCCCCTTGATGGTCAACATTTGAGATGATTAGCTTTTACTCCTCGGAGTTCTCAAGTCTCTTGTGCTTTGACATGATCAAGTTGTTCACTGATTCTCATCCTCGGAGATTTCCTTGTTGTTTAAGCAGATGTTTTGCATGCAAAAGAATGTTAATTCTAAGAATGATAATTCTAATGCAAAGCGTATGTTAGTCTTAAAGAGATGAAAACTTTTTTATGAAATGAGGTTGCGACCTCTTGTGACCGAATCACTAGTTAACACAACCTCGATTTTTGCATATGGAAGATAAAGCAAGCATACGATACCAACATGGATATGAGTTCCGCTTCATTGGGAGTCAGTTAAACGCTATCTCATCGGAGTGTGCTTTCAAAATAAATCCTACTTCAATTAGGACTTTTAAGGGTTGTAATTTGGCCGGGTTCACGGTTTTTAGAAAACAAAGGATTTTTAGGCTCAAAATTATTTGTACCCACCCCCTTCGTGATGTTCTCCATTCCTATGTTCAATTAATTCGACATGAGTGTTCATTCCTCACAAGGAATTTGGAATGGTTGAGGAATCAATGAGGTTTTTTGGACATGGCAGTCACTCACTTTCTAGTTCTTCTGATTGATTATCACACGACTTTGTTCCTTTGATAAGGATTTTTTTTTTGTAATCCTTGTTTTTCGCTTCTGCTTTCCCTAACTTTTGCCTGGACAAATTCTCTTGAATTTTATTTTGGAGTCCAGCGGGATGCCCTAACTTTTGCCTAAGTCACTTATTTTCATGTTATTGACTTAGCGAGCTCTCTTTTTTTTTATTCTCCTTTTTTTGAACAAGTCGTGTGATATCGCGTTGCTCTCGATTTGTTTGAAATATTGTGACTGCCTCATTCTCTGATTGATAAGGGATAACCATTGTGGCATCGTCCTCTTTTGACCTCTTGATGGAATAAGGATAATCATTGCGATTTTGAAATTCCTCAACCTTTTGAAGGATAACCATTGTTGTATCCTTATGTGCACCTTTTGGTGAGTTTTGAACACTCGATCAAGTTAAATGAACGCTACCCTGCCCCAAGGTTAAAATAAGGGTTTTTATGATTAGAAAAGAAACTCCTACTTCAAGGCTCAAAGGGGTTATCGAGGATCTATCTCCCTTATATCTCCGGTGTTTGGGGATTTGAAATAATGCCTGTACATCCTCAGTAGGGTTTTATTCAAAAGTACACAATTGGAGATTTTGCATTTTTATTTTTTCATCATTCTCCTTTAGCTTTTTGCCTAAGCAAGAGATTAGTAAAGTTGGTATCGTAATGCCAAAAACATTTTATGAGTGATAACGAATGGATTACTTCAAGACAAACATAAACAATGTATTATGATTTTCATTCAGAAATTAACAAGTTTTTACATGCTAGCAATGCTTAAACAAACAATGAAGTGTTACAAATGAGAATGCAATAAAGAAATAAATGAATGCCATTGTTGAGGAGACTTGACTCCGTCTGGACTTATTGATCTTGAATACTTTTTGCAGTTCTTTCCAAACACTTCAGATTACTCCAAAAGAGAACTCCAACGAAGTCACCCATGAGTCGTAAACTTTTGCCTTGCTTTAGGGATTCGAGCAATGCGAGTGATGCAATGCTCAAGATAAGAGTACGTCTTGCTTATCCCTCGTGCGGGAGCCCCAAGCATAGCTGCTAGAGTAGTAATCGCCATCATAAATGGGAAGAATCTTGCACGACCATCAACTCAAGAGAGCTACTTGTGGTGAAGAAGACCCAATACTAGAATCTTAACCAATTGCGATTCCAACAAACAAGGAAACGAATGGGCACAAGGCAATAGAATCACATCAATTTGTTTCTCATATTCTTCTCGTCTCTGTTAACTAGCAAGGCCACTGAGAAGGAGATCCTGAGAAAAGGCAACTGATATATGAAGTAGAACCTTGAGAATGAGAAGCATTGTGAAGAACACTCTTGATTATCACACGGAAGAAGATTCTGACAAAGTCACCCAATAATTTGTAACGCTTTAGGGATTCGAGCAATGCAAATGGCGCAATGCTCAAGATAAGACAAGGTCTTGCTTATCCCTCGGTCGGGAGCCCCAAGAAACTTCCACATATGTACAAGAGGTAATCACCACGTTAACTTCAATATCCAAACTGTTCAGAGTGAGCATAAATGACCTTTGCAGTTCTTGCTATCAGGCACTAGGCACGAACACACAATGTCTAACTCGAAGGAGTCGCGACCTTTTATGGCTTTCAAACTTTTCCTCCAAGAGGTGGAATCTTTTGTCAATTTCGATAATCTGAAACTTGAAGACTTCAATTTCCAAATTATTCTCATGATGTGTTTCCTCCTTACCAAGAATAGGAATCTTAACATTATTTCAGACATTCTGATTCGTAAGACCTTCTCATGAGTGAGATTAACATTGCCATCTGGCCTCTAAGGAACTTGCCTCAATTCTTCTTGTCTAAGAGAGAAACCTTTGATAGCCCCATACACTGATTCACGTTAATCCCTATTTATGTTCTCATCTCATTCAAATCCTCACGGAGTTGTTTCATCATTAACTTTCGAGCACGTAGCGGTGAGAAGTCACTTTTGTTGTTGAAGTCTGAATTTGAGTAGAAAGGGCCCCCATAAGCTTCTGATAGAACCATGAAATGCATGATAGTATGAATGCATGTTTCATTTCTAAGGGATTCTAAAGTCTTTTCATCAAATTTTTTTCTCTTTTACTTTCCTTTTTTTTGCATAAAGTATCTTTTCTTTTTTTCTTTTCCATCTTTTCTACTTTTTTTTCGTTTCCTTTTTTTGGAAATAGACTTTAGAATCCCCCACAAATGAAGTGGATAAAGTAATGATGTTATGCAATGCAAAAGCATGGGATCAAGGTCCATATAATCTTAGTAACCACTGTACAATCTTCTGAATAACTGATGTAGGTCAGATGTCATGAGATCAAAGGTCCGACACCTTTCGAATACCAGGAGAACCAATAGTCACCAACAGAATAAAATAGTCACCAACGGTACCTGTCATGTATATCCCTCCCCACTCACAGGTGAATCTAGGTTAGGGTAGGTCAAAAGGTCTCCAGTGTTAACAATTCTCCTGAAACACCATCATTGTTGCAAATACATGCCAACAATGGTATCTCATTCGAATCTCAACTGGTCGTGGGTCTCATGATCGCAATCAACAGAACCTGACATTCTGTTGGCGTCATGACTATCCACTCTATCCTAGGTATCCTATGTGTCAACTCTGGCCTGGGTATTGGGCCTTTTACCTCATAGAATCATCCCACCCGACCTGCAAACAGAAAAAATATGTGGCCCCCACGGGGACCCATAATATAGTCCAGATGCATGCGGAAAGTAAACATGATATGCAAGCAGGAAAATAAACATCATATGCAAGCATATATACATGATGTAAACATATAAGCAAACAAACAAAGAAACACCCAATAAACAAACAAACAAAGGCTAGGATCGACTCGCTAAGAACGGACCAGCACAGGTCTAGCAACGTCCCCAGCAGAGTCGCCAGTTGTCGCACGCTCGCGAAAAATGAACAGAGTCGCCACCAATATATTTATCCCATAAGGGAAAGGAATACCAGAAAACCTAACAAAGGAAGAAACAGGGTCTTGCGACCAGAGAATCTAGGTACGGGAGTCGGTTACGCAAGGGGAAGGTATTAGCACCCCTCGCGCCCATCGTACTCGATGGTATCCACTTATGTTTGTTTCTATCTAAAGGGTGTATAACTATGTCTATGTCTAAATGCGAAATGAATGCAAAATGTAGGGAAAATAAAGAATTGTACTCGCACGGGCCCTACCCCGCTGCCTACGTATCCTTTTCAGGAATCAGAGTTACCGTAGCTCGGCTCACGATTTTCTGTTTGTTTTTGTGTTTTTTAGTTGGGCGGAGTTAACGCTCGCGCTCTTGCATAAGGGATCGCCTAGGATGCAATAGAGCGGAGATGACATGCCCTTAGAAAGAAGAAAAAGAGAGATTGGTTTGTGTCTTTTAGGGTAATTCCATGGTGACAAGAACCTACTACAAGGCTTCGCACCACTTCCTTACTTTGTTTTAAATCTGACCATTTATTAGTGTTTTAAGTGTTTTTGGTTGGTGTTTTTTAAGGGAATTTATTTGTGACTTAGATCATACCAAAAAGAGTTTTTGTTTTTTTGAGTATTTAGAGAATGCACATCAAGGCCTACACCTTAATCGTTTCTCTAAATAGCGACTAAGAAATACTTCGAGGCTTCACACCTCAATCATTTCTTTTCCGCTAAGTAAAAGAAATACAAAAAGAAGTTCTTTTGTGAATATTTAGAGAATGCACATCGAGGCCTACGCCACAATCGTTTCTCTAAATGGCGGTTAAGAAATACACCGAGGCCTCACACCTCAATCATTTCTTCTCCGCTAAGTAGAAAAGAACATACATTGGGGCCTACGCCCCAATCATTTCTTTCCTACTATGAAATATAGTAACGGTATGATCTTCATCGATATTTATTAAGTATTTTAAAAGTCGAAAAGAAAAAGAATGAAATAAGGGAACTAATTCTAAATTCTAATCTAAGTTGTCTATACAAGGGAATTCTACATCTAATGGAATCGATATAAATTGCATAAACGCATCAAAAATAATAGACAAAAACTAAATGATTCATCAAGGAACATATAAAGCAAACAAAAGGGATTCAATCAAAATTCTATCCAAAATTATTTACAGAAAGAATCAAAGCAAAAAATACAAGTACACCATGGAAGAAATGATTTATTAAAGGTATGGAAACAATTAAAAAAAATCAACAAAAATCAAGACAATTATTTACACATTCTAAAATACTCAAGAATATTTTTTATACATTTTATATGTGATTAAAAAGAATTATGAGTTGAAAGTAAAAGAAAACAAAATTAAAGTGAAAATTAAAATCTAACTGCAAAGGGGGTGCATCAGCAGAAAGATAATGAACTAGAACCATGTTATAGCAAAACTGGGCCTAAAAGAGGGGGTGTGGAAAATAGGGGCGCTCAGGCCTAGTCCAGTAGCAGATGGTGCATTAGCAAGAGAGGGGTATGATTTCAGAAACATCACAGGTCCAACACAAGTGAGGCCCAACGCTCACACAAACCAATTCCATCTGATTTTATTTTATTCTCATTTTATTTTTAATCATTTGGCAGCATGTGTATTATTCACTAATAACAAAAACGCGACATTAATGTTAATAGTGATATCAATGGGTCAAGTTAATTTTAAGTTGCAAAAGACAAAAACTCAGCTTAGGCCAATCACACGACGCCACCTCACAAGCCAATGATTGCAGAAAGGACAAAAAGCATCATAAAATGGGGCACGGACGAATCACGTCGTGCCACGCGTGCTTTCCAACTTCACCCTCATGCACATGAATTCAGACGACGGAGAAGAACTCCGTTCATCCCCTCCGGCGAAAGCTCACCGTCTGCAACCATGTTTACGCCCAGAAAAAGCTTAAACCTATATCGATCCACTCGGATTTCTCCGCTGATTCCAAATACGCCCTTAATTTTTATTTTTGATACCTCTAACATTGTGAACACGAGCCAAGAACCTATGCCCTAACTTAACAACTTTCACGAAAATGATTTTAAACTATCCTTAAGATCATTATGATTCACAGAACCAAGATGCAACGATTACACATAAGAAATGCACGCATGTGCTTTTAAACATGGCAATCAGAACCTGAACAAACAAGTGCAACGAGCAACCACTATGAACAACAAGCGAACACTGTACGAAACCTAACATGACAACTGAAAAGCACAGAAAGATTCAGTGACTTACCTGCTCCGTTCTTGAATAACAACCTTCAGAAAATTCCATGATGTGATGCGAGCTTGTTGATGATGATAAAGAAACTTGCTGCAGCTTTTATCTTTGAGAAATAAACTCACAAAATCTTGAGTAATGGAGAGGTTATATCTACTCTCAAACCATAGCTATATTGATGATGATGATGAGATAATAAGACGAGAAGGAGATCGTGGTTGAAGCTCCCATGGAGATGAAGGTCGAATGATGGAAGAGATGGTGGTTGAAGGTAGATTCGTGATGGTGCTGATTAGTAGTGGTGGTGGTGGTGTTGATGAAGGTGAGGAAAGAGAGTTATGGTGGTTGTGATGGTGAAGTGATGAAGATGATGATCGGGTTTGTTACTGGAAGTTTATTACGGTGGTTAGTGGTAGTTAGAGAAACGGTTATGGTGGAGAGAGAGAGAGGAAGATGAGAGGGAAGAGAATGAGAGTAAGAAAAATGGAGTGTCCGGTGAGCTATGAAGGGGTTTTAGTTTATATAGTGTGAGTGTGCACATGAGTTAAGGTGGAGATGCAATGTGGAGTAATTTTTCCTTGCAAACTTTAGTGAACAAGTATAGTATTTGGAGTAAGCTTCAATGTGCCTTTCACATGTTCAGAATGTGGCATGCATATTTGGAGTAAAGCATTTGATGTTTGTTATCTCGCATGCATAACTATCTGCAAGATTTATAGCATGTGCCTTGCTCCCCGTGACGACTCGTAGTGCCCACTTTGAAGTATTACAAACCAACAACCCCTGGTCTAAGTGCTTTGATCTTGGATTTGTCGTGAAGATCTCACATGATGGAGCATGTTTGGTGTTGGAAATGTCTTGGGAAAATGTTTAGAAGTGCCATAGAAATGATCTTGAATGTGTTATGTCAATACTGCATCATTCCGCGCGCGTAACATGCCCATTCTTAGCCAAAATGTAACTTGATTGATGTGTGACTTTGAGGCCTTATACCTTGCTCATTATATGTTCAATTATCGTGATCCATGATTTGATGGAAAGAGGGGATGGGAAAGAGTACTTTAGACCCAGGCTTAACTTCACATCAAGTTTGAAGACCTCTAAAATTGATGTTCAAAACGGTATGCCAGGTGTTTGTGGAAATGCATGCACACGGCCTTGACTTCTGCCCAGCCAGATGCCTGACTATGACTAGTGTGAACGCCTGACTTTGTTGCATCCTAACTGACTCATCACACATCCAAATAACATGATTCTTGGTTCACCTGTAGAGCTCAAGAAATTGATTCCAATATGGCACGCCATGTGCTTGACATAATGCTCACGCGTGTCCAGATATTTGCCCAGCTTTATGACTTGATTCAAATGGAAACCCTCAACTTCACACCTTGGTAACTCTTTAACCAAGCTTCAAATGGAAAAGTGTCCAACTACAAAGTTGTTCTCCTCCACGAGAGGAACAACTTTGGTGTTGAAAATTTCTCCAAAAAATGCCATTTGCCACGTGTAAATTGGTGATGAAGTGAGCTGTTCATTAGACTTTTTAAGAACCAAAAATTTTTCTAAGTATAAAAGTTTCCCTTTTTGATATTTTTCTATTTTTGGCAACCTTTTTGTCAAACCTCCGATTTTATTCGTTCTTTGACTTTTCTCGATCGATTTTCCACCAAAAGTCAATATTTGAGCGATTGACCTGATTTTGACCCAAAAGTCAACTGTTCTGATTTTTTCCCGATTTCAATGAAATTCCCGATTAATCTGCTTCAGACCAATGGAAATCAACTAAACACTTCCACACAAGCATCATGCCACTTCTCCTCACAAAATCAGCTCTTGATCAATGTATTTGACCAAAAAGTCGACTGCGTTGACTTTGGTCAAGAAACCCTAATTCAGGATGCCCAGATGAACAACAAGCTTGTATCCTCTAACCAATGTCTTGAGTTGAGAATGAGAAAACCCTGATTTCAAAAGATCTTGGACAAGATGATGACACCCCATATTGGGCTTCAAGTCTCTTCTTCTGATCAAGGACCAATGATATGGATACATGCAATGATATGACCTAAATGGATGTATGTTTATGAGTTGTAAGCCAGATAAGGGTAGGACAAATTTGGGGTATGACACTGGACAAATGTGAAAGACCATCGAATTGACAATATAATAGGAGACATCTCAAGGGGCGTTACAACACGCTCAAAGATAAGTAACTTCTGTCATCATTTTGCTTTTGTTTCACAAGTTGAGCCGAAAAACGCTAAGGATGCATTACTTGATGAGCATTGGCTAATGGCCATGCAAGAAGAATTAAACCAATTTAAACGGAATGATGTTTGGGACTTAGTCCCTCATCCGGGAGATCATCAAGTAATAGGCACTAGATGGGTTTTTCGTAACAAACTTGATGAAAACGGCGTTATTACTAGAAACAAAGCTAGATTAGTTGCCCAAGGTTATAATCAAGAGGAAGGTATTGATTATGAAGAGACATACGCTCCTGTAGCACGTCTCGAAGCTATTCGTCTCTTACTTGCCTATGCGTGTTCTAAAGACTTCAAACTATTCCAAATGGATGTTAAAAGTGCCTTTCTAAATGGCTATATAAATGAAGAAGTCTATGTTGCTCAGCCACCCGGCTTTGAGAATTACATGTACCCAACTCATGTTTATAAGCTGAAACGTGCTCTATACGGTCTTAAACAAGCCCCTCGGGCTTGGTACGAACGTTTGAGCAAATTTCTTCTTAGTCAAGGGTACTCTAGGGGTAAAGTTGACACTACTCTTTTTATTAAAAGAAAAGATAAAGATGTTCTCTTAGTCCAAGTTTATGTAGATGATATTATATTTGGGTCGACTAATGCAAAACTTGTCAAAGATTTTTCTAAGCTTATGCAGAGTGAATTTGAGATGAGTCTCATGGGTGAGCTAAATTTCTTCCTTGGCCTACAAATCAAGCAACTCAGTCATGGAACGTTTGTGAATCAAACTAAATACTGTACGGAGCTGCTCAAAAGATTTGGAATGAGTGAAGCGAAGGAAATTGACACACCTATGGCAACAAATACTAATCTAGACAAAGATGAGAAAGGTAAAGAGGTTGACGTGAAATTGTACCGAGGTATGATAGGTTCACTATTGTATCTTACTGCCTCAAGACCAGACATTATGTTTAGTGTGTGTATGTGTGCAAGATATCAATCTTGTCCAAAAGAATCTCACTTAAAAGCTGTCAAAAGAATTCTGCGATACTTACGTGGAACTACTACATATGGCCTATGGTATCCAAAGGGAAATGAGTGCCATTTGGTAGGATTCTCCGATTCAGATTTTGCTGGCTGCAAATCCGATAGAAAAAGCACCAGTGGAATAGCAAGAAACAAGTATCGGTTGCATTATCTACTGCTGAGGCAGAATATGTAGCTGCTGGAAGCTGCTGTGCACAAATATTATGGCTCAAGCAACAACTTCTTGACTTTGGTATTAAGCTTGATCGTATACCTATCATGTGCGACAACACAAGTGCCATAAACTTGAGTAAAAATCTTGTCTTACACTCACGCACCAAGCATATTGAAATAAGACATCACTTCCTACGAGATCATGTAGAAAGCAAGAAGCAACTAGCCGACATCTTCACCAAACCTCTAGCAACGGAGCAATACTTCAACATTCGTAGGGAATTAGGGATACTCGATATCTCTAATTTGGGCTAATTACGTTTGTTCTCTCTTAATTTTATTCCTTTACTTTATATATATATTTTTCTGCTAACATTTCTCTTAGCGTAAAGGTAGTTCATTATCAAGCCATGCGTCATTCCACATTGACTAAAGGCTGCCACTAAAGTTGACACCTACATATTGAGAAAGCGGTAACGTAATTGTTGATCACTTCCAAAAATATTATTGATACTATAATATGCTATCAATTAACATGCTTATAGTGACTTCATACATATATCTCTCTTGCTCGTATATGTGTCTCATCTTTAATACACCTTTAAACATATTTGGCTCTCATGCTATCACTATCTACCTTTTATCTACTATACTATGAATGCTAGCATTTTATCTATGTTTCTCTCGTTACTCTCCTCTTCTGTTTTTCTTGTATCTCTTTTGATGTTGTCAAAGGGGGAGAATAGATGCTGAGTGTACGGGGGAGCTCAGCTGAGTAAATAGATGCTGAGTGTACGGGGGAGCTTTTACCACTTATTGCCAAAGCTTCCACTACCGGTTTGCCATCATCAAAAAGGGGGAGTATGTGAATACAAGATCACACTCACAAAGATGTTTTTGATTCATGGCAAACTCAACAAGCATACAAGCAACAAGGTACAAGCAGAAGAACTCAAAGAAAAGCAAGCTTTGGTCACTCATAACAGAGCAGGTCGACCTACTATGCATACAGGTCGACTCAACACAAGCAAAATAAGAGGAACTCAGAAAATCAGCAGTCAGGTCGACCTACTCCCAACACAGGTCGACCTAAAATGAAGAAATTTACATATCATTCTGCTAGGTCGACCTACACAACAACTAGGTCGACCTAATCTGAGAAAATATCCCCAAAACGCATCTGAAGTGGATTCTGGTCGACCTACTTCTTTGACAGGTTGACCTAACTGGGAACAAATGACATCCAAAGGATATGCAGCTCTGTTAGGTCGACCCAGCCCTAAATTAGGTCGACCTATTTGATCAAAACTGACATCCAAAGGATATGCAGTTCTGTTAGGTCGACCCAGCCCTAAATTAGGTCGACCTATCTGATCAAAACTGCCAAAATTTCTGGTTTTCTCTGCATCAACTGAAAAGCTCTCATATATATTGTCCAAGGTTCAATTATTGAAAAAAACACCAACGACTGAAAGATACACAAAGGCTTCTCATCTTCGTTCTTCGTCATCTCCAACACAATTACACATAATCATTCTTGCATTGAGGGTTAGTGATCGAGTTCGATAACGTCCATGGAACGGAATTGAAGATTCCTAGTGGGTGAAGATTTGTGGGGTTTTTGGTGAATAAAATCCGAGGGTTTTGTCCTCCAAGATAGGTGTTTCTTGGGGGTTTTTATCAAGAGGTTTCATCGAGGATCCATCTGAGTGTGAAGATTGAAGAACAAGGGTTCAAGGCAATTCAAGACACTGCAGAAAAGGGATTAAGTGAAGCTCTTGGATCACCTTGATCTGACTCAAGATTAAGGGGGAAGAAGATTCAAAGGATCGACAAATTCGGTTTATTGTTTATCGCTTTGTTTTCTTCTTTGTATATACTACTTTCAACATTAATGGAAGATTTCCCAATTTCAATTTGGAATTGGGGGCAGACGTAGTCGTAGCGAGGACGATCGACGAACTGCCTGAACAAATATCGTGTTCTTGTCGCTTTTATCTTTTCATTTACGTTCTGTTCATATTTGGTCATAATTGCAAAATTGATTAACGATTCAAGTGTTAAAATTGTGAATTAAGGTTCTGCATAAACATCACAATTCACCACATCTTGAATCATCATCAATTTGAACATTATCACCAAGTGTTTGTCTTTTTGCTTATTCCATTATTACTGCATTGCAAATCAAAGTTTGTCAATTTAGAAGTTAATTGATTTTCAGCTGTGAAACGTATTGATTCGATAACATATCACTTCATCGTTAATCTCAATTATCTTGTGGTTTTGTCACATATACGACCCTTGCAATAACGGTCCGGAATAGACGCAAGTCGATTCAGAATCGCTTTCGCTTTAGTTCGAAATAATTCCGAAAAACTTTGTGAGATCTATTCACCCCCCCCTCTAGATCCTCAGGCCAGCGTCTAACATCCTCGCATGATGCCTAAAAAGATTAATGATTATTATATCCTTCCCTTAGACTACCTTCCCTCTTTATGGCAGGGTCGGTCTTATGGGGAACGATAATTTCGATGACCCTTTACATCCAATGAAAAGACTACCTACCCTCTTATGGTATGGATAGCCTTTTCAAACTGGAAAGCTAAAAGAATGTTTTTTAAACTTAGGGGTAATTGCTTTTTTTAATTGCTTGCTCTTTTCCAAATTCAAATTCAAATCAAAATATTTTCCCACTTCTTTTCCAAGATCAAATTCAAAAAGACTACGCTTATTTACAAGCTAAAGTTCTTATTCAAATTTCTATTCACACACTACTTTTCAAACAATTCAAACAAAGTGAGGTAAGCAATTAAGAGCCCAAGGAAAACCATGGATACAAAGGGTGCCTTAAACCTTCCCTTTGTATAACCTACCCCCTGAACTCAAAATCTTTTTAAGAGGTCTTTTTCTGTTCTTTTAGCCTTTCTATTAAATTGGATAAAATAAAAGTTGGTGGCGACTCTTGCTTACCGCGACATTTCTTTAAAGTCAGTTCACCGTATTACATGGTCCACTAAGAATGCATGCATCCTGGTCAAAAAGGCATTGAAAGTAATCTCTGCAAACACTGACCACGCTGCACACACACAAACAGACGCACATGCATTTGCATGTGTCTGCCGTCCGTCAGAGGGAGGTGTACACCGACCGTCACACATGGCCCTACGCCGACCGTCCCCCTTTGCCATGTGACGTTCGTCGCCCTTCTTAAAATGCACAGAATGCATTTGTTTTGTTCCAAGACCAGTGTGAACCAAACTCTCCTCTGTTCAAACTTCTTAGTGCTAAACCAATTCCCATTTTCATCTTCAATTCAAACCTCACCTTAATTTCCATTCAATACTCAGTCAATCTATTTTCAACCTTCACACTACTATATTATCCCACTTCTACAAACAGAACCACAAGCATTTTTCTGCTAATTCTCCTATAATTTTCTTTCACACTTCCTGCAGAAAAATCATTATGGCTAACCTCAACAACAAAAACGAATGTTAGAACAAGATTTGTTCTGATCAATATTCTTAGTTTTGATGATAACAATGTATATGAATTTTGCTTGAGATAATGTGGTACTCTAATCCTATGCAATTTCCATTTCAGGAAATATATAAAGAGTATGCACAAAATCAGCGCAAGAAGCACTGACTCAGAAGGTTCAGCATGCAACATCAGAACATGCTCTGGCAAGACATCAGAAGATGGTCAAGCAGAATCAGAACATGGTCTATTGAAGCATCAGAAGAACTTGAGATCAGAAGCAGAAGCACTGAAGTTCTCATGGTATCACGCTAGAAGCTCTTCAAGGTCAAAAGACAAGAAGATGCTCTGCACCAAGCTGCTATGACTCTGATATATTCAAATGTTGTATCTATAAAGATCAGATCAGAAGCAAGTACAAGATGGCAGGCTACGCTGACTGACAAAAGGAACGTTAGAAGCTATTAAAGGCAAAGTCAGTTAAAGCAGGAAAAGCAAGGCTCGAGGTAGTTGACAAATGAGTGAAACATTAAATGCAATGTTGTACGGATCATGCAACGCATTAATTGCTCCCAACGGTCATCTTCTCAAACGCCTATAAATAGAAGTTCTGATGAGAAGTTGTATACAACACTTTGCGAAAACATACAGAAACGCTGTCAAAATTCAAAAGCTCTCAAACTTCATCTTCAACCTCACTTCATTACTGTTGTAATATCTTAGTGAGATTAAGCTTAAACTTTAAGAGAAATATCACAGTTGTGATTATAGCTTTTAAGAAGCATTGTATAACTCTTGTAAGAATTTGTTTACATTCATTTGTAAAGAACTAGAGGAGATCAAGTTGTGATCGGATTCTCTAGAAAGTCTTAGAGGGTATCTAAGCATTGTGTTTCTAGAGTGATCAGGTTGTGATCAGAATACTCTAGAAGACTTAGAGGGTATCTAAGTGGAAAACCATTGTAATCTTGTGTGATTAGTGGATTAAATCCTCAGGTGAGGTAAATCACTCTAAGGGGGTGGACTGGAGTAGTTTCGTTAACAACGAACCAGGATAAAAATATTGAGTTCATTGTTTTTATCTTAAGAGTTTTTAAAGTCACACTTATTCAAACCCCCCCCCCTTTCTAAGTTTTTTCTCTCCTTCAATTGGCATCAGAGCGCCGGTTCTAAGGTGCAAGCACTTAACCGTGTTTAGAAAAGATTCAGGAAGAGAAAAACGCTAAGTCAAGATGGTTGAAACTCCAACACCTACATCTACATCTGGCTCTGCTGAGCAATACAATGGAAATGGTAACAATGGCTACACTAGACCACTAGTATTCGATGGTGAAAACTTTGAATATTGGAAAGATAAACTCGAAAGTTACTTTCTTGGTTTAGATGGTGACTTATGGGATCTTCTGGTGGATGGTTACAAACATCCAGTGAAAGCTAGTGGTGTAAAGCTCTTCAGACAAGAAATGAGTGATGATCAAAAGAAGCAATTCAAAAATCATCACAAGTGTAGGATTATTTTGCTGAATGATATCTCTCATACTGAATATGAGAAGATATCTAACAGGGAAACTTCCTATGATATATATGAGTCACTGAAAATGAGTCATGAAGGAAATGCCCTAGTCAAGGAGACCAAAGCTCTTGCCTTGATCCAGAAATATGAAGCCTTCAAGATGGAGGATGATGAAAACATTGAGAAAATGTTCTCAAGATTTCAAATGCTAACTGCTGGATTAAGAGTTCTTGACAAGGGATACCCCAAGGCTGATCATGTCAAGAAGATCATCAGAAGCTTGCCAAGAAGATGGGGTCCTATGGTGACTGCTTTCAAAATTTCCAAGAATCTGAATGAAGTCTCTCTTGAAGAATTGATCAGTGCTCTGAGAAGTCATGAAATAGAGCTGGATGCTAATGAACCTCAGAAGAAAGGTAAGTCTATTGCATTAAAATCTAATTATAAAAAATGCACTAACGTTTTTCAGGCTGAAAAAGAAGATTCTGAAGAATCAAAATCAGAAGAAGAAGAAGATAAACTGTCCATGATCTCCAGAAGGGTAAACCAACTCTAGAAAAGCAAGCATAGGAAGTTCAAGAACTTCAAAAGTTCTAAGAAGCTTGAACGAGGAGAATCTTCTGGAAGCAGAAGATCTGACAAGAAGAAGGTCACATGTTATGAATGCAATGAGCCTGATCACTACAAGAATGAGTGTCCAAAACTTCAGAAGGAGAATCCCAAGAAGAAGTTTCATAAGAAGAAAGGTCTTATGGCAACATGGGATAATTCAGATTCAGAATCAGAATCAGACTCTGAAGGCTAGCAGGCAAACATTGCACTGATGGCCACAGTTGATGATGGATCAGAATCTACATCAGAATCAGATTCTGAAGAGGTATTTTCTGAACTGTCTAGAGAAGAGTTAGTTTCCAGTTTAACAGAACTTCTGGAACTCAAGGCTCATCTTAGTATCAAATATAAAAAGCTGAAAAAAGCTATTTGATTCTGAAACTAAGAAGCTGGAAGTGGAAAATTCTGAACTGAAGGAAAAAGTTTTAAAATTATCCAAAGATATTGGATCTCCATCTGACTCAGAAAAATCCATTCCTAGTCTCAATCATATTCTGAAAGAAGATGACTCGAGCTTTAGAAAGTTTTTATCTAGAAATATTGGCAGAAGTCATCTTGCTTCTATGATATATGGTGTTTCTGGAAACAAAAGGATTGGCGTTGGCTATGAGGGTGATACCCCACACAAATTTGAACCTGTAGATGATATGCAAATCACATACAAGCCATTGTATGATCAGTTCAAGTTTGGCCACTCACATGATATTAGGCTCACTTCACATGCCAAAAGCTTTCATGTTACACACACTAAGAAGCATGTGACACAACCTAGAAAATATCATGCTGTTAAACTTAAGGAATATCATGCTGTACCTCCTGTTGTTTATTATGCTAAACCCAAGTTCAATCAGAACTTGAGGAAAACTAACAAGAAAAGACCCAAGAAGTTGTGGGTACCTAAGGAGAAGATAATTTTTGTTGCAGATATCCTTGGCAGCAAAGAAGACAAAGCACAACATGTCATGGTACCTGGACTCTGGGTGCTCGCGACACATGACGGGAAAAAGGTCTATGTTCCAAGACCTGGTGCTTAAGTCCGGTGGAGAAGTCAAGTTTGGAGGAGATCAGAAGGGCAATATTATTGGCTCTGGAACCATAAGTACTGGTAACTCTCCTTCCATATATAATGTACTTCTTGTAGAAGGATTAGCGCATAACTTATTATCCATAAGTCAATCAAGTGACAATGGTTATGACATAATCTTCAATCAAAAGTCTTGCAAGGTTGTAAGTCAGAAGGATGGCTCAATCCTATTTACAGGCAAAAGAAAGAACAACATTTATAAGATTGATCTTTCTGATCTTAAGAAGCAGAAGGTAACTTGCCTTATGTCTGTTAGGGAAGAGCAATGGGTCTGGCACAGAAGATTAGGCCATGCTAGTTTGAGAAAGATTTCTCATATTAACAAACTAAATCTGGTCAGAGGACTCCCAAATCTGAAATACAAATCAGATGCTCTTTGCGAAGCATGTCAGAAGGGCAAGTTCTCCAAACCTGCATTCAAATCTAAGAATGTTGTCTCTTCCTCTAGGCCGCTAAAACTTCTGCACATTGATCTGTTTGGACCAGTCAAAACAGCATCTGTCAGAGGGAAGGAATATGGATTAGTCATCGTAGATGATTATAGCCGCTGGACATGGGTAAAGTTCTTAAAACACAAGGATGAGTCTCATTCAGTGTTCTTTGAATTCTGCACTCAGATTCAATCTGAGAAGGAGTGCAAAATCATAAAGGTCAGAAGTGATCATGGTGGTGAATTTGAGAACAGATTCTTTGAGGAGTTCTTCAAAGAAAATGGTATTGCCCATGATTTCTCTTGCCCTAGAACTCCACAACAAAATGGAGTTGTAGAGCGAAAGAATAGGACTCTACAAGAAATGGCCAGAACCATGATCAATGAAACCAATATGGCTAAGCATTTCTGGGCAGAAGCAATAAATACTGCATGTTATATTCAGAATAGAATCTCTATAAGACCTATTCTAAATAAGACTCCTTATGAATTGTGGAAGAATAGAAAGCCCAACATTTCATATTTTCATCCTTTTGGATGTATTTGTTTCATTCTGAATACTAAAGATCATCTTGGTAAGTTTGATTCTAAGGCATAGAAGTGTTTCCTTCTTGGATATTCTGAACGCTCTAAAGGCTACAGAGTATACAATATTGAAACATTGGTTGTAGAAGAATCAATCAATATCAGATTTGATGATAAGCTTGGTCTTGAAAAGCCAAAGCAGTTTGAGAATTTTGCAGATTTAGATATTGATATATCAGAAGCTGAAGAACCAAGAAGCAAAGTATTAGAAGCTGAAGATCTCAGAAGCAAAGGATCAGAAGATCAAGTTGCTGCATCTTTAGAGAATCTCAGAATTTCTAAAGAGCCAACAGTAAGAAGATCTTCTAGACTCACATCTGCTCACTCAGAAGATGTCATTCTTGGAAAGAAGGATGATCCTATCAGAACAAGAGCATTCCTCAAGAACAATGCAGAATGTCAATTAGGTCTTGTTTCTTTGATCGAGCCAACTTCTGTTGATCAAGCTCTAGAAGATGCAGACTGGATAATTGCCATGCAAGAAGAACTAAATCAGTTTACAAGGAATGATGTATGGGATCTTGTTCCTAGACCAAAAGGATTCAACATCATTGGAACCAAGTGGTTCTTCAGAAACAAGCTGAGCGAGAAAGGAGAAGTTGTAAGAAACAAAGCCAGACTGGTTGCTCAGGGCTATAGTCAGCAAGAAGGGATTGACTATACAGAAACCTTTGCACCAGTGTCCAGGTTAGAATCTATTCGCTTATTGATTTCTTTTGCCACTCAGCACAACATCACTGTATATCAGATGGATGTTAAGAGTGCCTTCTTAAATGGTTATATAGAAGAAGAAGTTTATGTCCACCAACCTCCTGGTTTTGAAGACTCTAAGTCTCCAGAACATGTGTTCAAACTAAAGAAATCATTGTATGGATTGAAGCAAGCTCCTAGAGCTTGGTATGAAAGATTACGTTCTGTCCTTTTGAACCATGGTTTCACCAGAGGACAAGTGGATACTACTATCTTCTGTAAAACATTTAAGAAAGATATTTTAATTTGTCAAATTTATGTTGATGATATTATCTTTGGAACATCTAATGCTACACTCGGAATGGAGTTTGCTAAGTCTATGCAGGCTGAGTTCGAGATGAGTATGATGGGAGAACTCAAGTATTTCCTTGGGATTCAAATCAATCAAACTTCTGATGGAACATATGTTCATCAAACGAAGTATGTGAAAGAACTTCTAAAGAAGTTTAATCTTTCTGAAAGCTAAGAAGCCAAAACTCTTATGCATCCAACGTGTGTCCTAGGTAAGGATGAGGTAAGGATGAGGTAAGTAAGAAGGTAGATCAGAAGCTATATAGAGGTATGATTGGATCTTTTCTATATCTGACTGCTTCTAGACTTGACATTTTATTCAGTGTTTGTTTGTGTGCAAGATTCCAATCAGATCCTATAGAATCTCACTTAACAGCTGTTAAGAAAATTCTGAGGTATCTGAAAGGTACTACTAATGTTGGTTTAGTCTACAGAAGATCTAAAGAGTACAACTTAGTAGGATTTTGTGATGCTGACTATGCTGGAGATAAATTTGAAAGGAAAAGCACTTCTGGAAGTTGTCAATTTCTTGGAAGTCACCTGATCTCCTGGTACAGCAAGAAGCAAGCTACCATTGCCCTCTCAACAACAGAAGCAGAATATGTTGCTGCTGCTGGTTATAGCACACAGATGCTCTGGATGAAGAGTCAGTTAGAAGATTATTAGATATATGAGAGTAAAATTCCTATCTTCTGTGATAATACTTCTGCTATATGTTTATCTAAGAATCCAATCTTACATTCCAAAGCTAAACATATTGAGATTAAACATCATTTCATTAGGGACTATGTTCAGAAGGGTGTTCTTTCTTTAAACTTTGTGGATACAGACCATCAATGGGCTGATATCTTTACAAAACCCCTTGCTGAAGATAGGTTTAAGTTCATTCTGAAGAATATCAGTATGGATTTATGCCCAGAATGAGAAGATGAGAAGTTTTGACGTATGGATAAGTTCTGAAATGTATTTGGTTATCTTCTTATAAGAAGTTCTGATTGTGATCATTTAGAAGTTCTGATTCTGTTATTACTAACGCTTCATTATCTAAGTTGATTCAGAATCTCTTTTAAAGTAAAACAGCTGTCACCAGTTGTTCCAGAAGATGAACACGTGTTCACTCTTTTTGGACAAGCATGCGTACAGTTGAGGAGACGCCGCCCTAGGTAACTGTGCAAATCATTTCAAATTTCACATTATCTCTCCTAACGTCATCTCTCATTAAATGCATTTGATTCCATGTTTTCTGTAATCATATCCATTCAAAGACGTATTGCATTTCATTTCAAATCCGTCCTTTTATATACTCATCTCCACATTCATTTCATCTTTTTACATTCTCTCTCTCTCTTCATTCATCTCTCTTTTTCTCTTTTATTCATTGTTTGCATAAACCCTAGTTCGTAACCAAACCTCAGTGAATCTTCATGCTTTCTTCATCAAATTCTTCAAGAAAAGAAATGTTATCTGCTCATCTTGTTCGTCTCAAATACGGTTACAATCCTTTGAAGACATGCTCTATTCTATCAACAGAACTGGAAGTTCTTTGTGAATCATCGGTAGATTTTGAAAACCTAAGGATGCATGGTTTCAATACTAATGCTGAAACAATGGAACAGGGTTGGTCAAACTACCTTGGTAAACTGGTTGGACCAATATATCCTGATTTCTGGGTTCATGCAACGGCTACTCCAACAGCTATCATCTCTTTCATATTAGGGCATGAGGTTGTGATAACTGAGAAGTTGATCAGAAAGCTGAACAATCTAGAGGATGAAGAAGATATCACAGGTGCTCTTCCTAGAAGAGTTGATTGGGAAACAGTTGATAAAGAAATATCCACTGCTTCTGGTGTTGCACCTCATCAAACTGGTTCGTTGAAACCGTTCTACAAAGTTTGGGCTGAGATTATTCTAGGATCTCTCTATCATAGAAAACGATCCTTTACCTCAACATACATCAATCAAGATCAGAAGTATGCTTTCTTCTGCATTGGAAAAGGAACTGAAGTTAATATATTAAGCATTCTATTTCAACATTTGAAAACAAATATTGAAGAATCACGAGATGAAGAACGCAAGAAGTTTCCAGACTTCAAGAAGAATTCTATTCCTTTTGCCAGAATGATTTCAGACATTCTGATAGAAGGTGACATGTTGGAACCTCTGAGAACTGTTGGAACGCCGAGGTTCTTTGGTGTCATTCAAGGACACATTCTGAATGCCTTTGACCTACAAAGGATGTGTCTGATTGAGAAGGTAACTTCTGTTCCCAGAATATTTCCAGATATTCTGACGAGAAGAGTTCCTGTTGAAGGTTTTTCTCCTTTGTTCGATGAAGAGCTTGACAAGGCTGTTAAGCGTTACTTAAATTCTTCTGTCAAAGCTCAATCTTATGTTGATCCTGCATGGATTCGAGGAAGAGTTCTTCCTTCTTTGGATGAGTTGCAGAAGAAGGAACAGAAGAAGAAAGAAGCAAGATTGAAGAGAAAAGCTTCAGAAGAAGAAGCTAAGCAAGCTAAGAAGCAGAAGATCACTTATGATCCTTACAAGGTAAATTCCAAAGAATTTCAAAAGAAGCGCATCAGGGAATCTTTTCGTGCGTTAAGAGCTGCTAGTTCCTCTCAGAAAAAGCCTCATCATTCTGAACCTCAAAATTCCCTCACCATCCAAAACAGTTTCCAACCACCTCCTTCTACCCTTATTCTGAACCCTGAACCACTAAATGCCATTCCCCCAACATCTTCTGATATTCCATTTTCATCTACCCTCACCACAGAATATCCACCTTCTTTATCCAATTCTTTACCATCCAGAAAATCCAACCCTTACTCCCTTCTGTACCCTGACTATCGCTTCATTTTTAACCCTCCTGAACCCACCATTCCTATTGACTTTGCTTTGTTCCATTTAAATTTCAGAAATAGGATGGAAATTCTAAGAGCTGCTCATGACTCCAAGCTGGATCATGTTGCTACTCGAGGTTTATGGAATCGCTTCAGAAAGGATTTTCAGAATGATGCACTGAACATCCAGAAGAGATGTGTTTCTGAAGCATCTGGATCTTCTGGTTACTGCTTGGATCTTGATGATGGTAAGTACTATCATCCAATCCGAAAATGGAGATCTCTTGAGGAGAAGAAGTTTGTGGATGAGTTGGAAGATGAACCATGCCTGACTATGGTCGTTTGGAAGCCAAAATATCCCTCAATTGATATTGATGTCCTTCAATATCCTGTTTTGACTGGAGATTTTCAATGGTTGTTCAACTGGCTAAGGGTGAATCCTTCTAAGAAGGCACCTAACATGGTCATTCCTGAAGTTGTCTACCCTTCAATAGTTGCTGCTCCCATTCCTATAAAGAATCTGGCTGGGATTCTTAAAGCTCTGGAGAATGAAGATTCTGAGATCCCTGATCCAGAATATGCTGAAGATACTTCGGAGTCAGACTCTGATGTTGAGATGGAAGATGCTGAGAATCATCCTGCTGAGGAAGTTCCTGTTCAGGAAAATCAAGATGATGTTCTCACATTGGAGGCTGCTGCTAGTAATGCTATCCCTCTGAATGATAGATGTGCATCTTCTTCTGCTGAACCCTCCGTTCTGGTGAACGCTATCAAGGCCCTTCAACAGAATCAAGATGTTCTAGCTTCAAACTTGGATAAGCATGATGAAGCACATGAGGAGTTTAGAACCTTCGTGAAGAAACAGACTGAAAGCACTGCTGGGATTCATGACCTTCTGGCCAAGATAGTTTCCAAACTAGGCTAGTTGTAGTCTTTTGGTCTTAGTGTCTCTTTGTTCTTGCATCTATTTTCTCTGCATCTCCTTTTGTATCTTCTGATAATTTTTCTGATGAAATCAATGAATATTATCTTCTTCTCTTATATTGTTTGTTTTTCATCTGAATCTTCTATGCTTTTTGATGTTATGACAAAAAGGGGGAGAAAATGTGATAAATGACTTGATTAATTATATCAGTTGCTGGGAGTAAGTCTCCACATTTCTAACAGAATTTGCAAGTTCTATGTCCTTGAGATTTTTGCAGGATTGAAGACATTCTGAAAAAGCTCAACATGAGAAGCAAAGACATGGGGAAAAGCAATTCTATATAGAAACATGCTCATGGGATTTGAAGCAAGCTTAGCGCTGTGAAGCTTCAAGATCAGAAGCAAGAAGGAAGAATGTTCTGATATTCTCGTGGAAGAATATGCTCTAACACATTCTTATCCCTTATATGTTCTGATGCATTTTTATGTGTTCTAACACATACTATATGCTCTGATACATATCCTATGTTCTGATTCATTCATGCTCTGACTTTTGTCGTTTAGTTTGTTCTGAAACATTTCAGGATGTAGAGATGCTCTGATGATGCTCTGGTACATTAAACAATGTTCTGATACAATCTAGCATGCAATGATTCAAGAAGAAATTCAAAGCTCTGAAGCTGTCCTATGGAAGCAAGAAGCAGAAGCACTGAATGTTCTGAAATTCTAAGCATATGTGATCGTCTCAACTGAAATGGAAAATACTCAGGGAAGTCCTTTATTTATAAATTTCTTCCAGTATTTATTTCAGGGGAGATTATTTATCTCAGGGGGAGATTGTTAATCTCAGGGGGAGACATATTCACACACTATGTTTATATGCTTATGCTATAACTGTGTAATTGTCTTTAGCCGTCTGATATTCTGATTGCAAATTCATATCATTTATATATGTTTTTGTCATCATCAAAAAGGGGGAGATTGTTAGAACAAGATTTGTTCTGATCAATATTCTTAGTTTTGATGATAACAATGTATATGAATTTTGCTTGAGATAATGTGGTACTCTAATCCTATGCAATTTCCATTTTAGGAAATATATAAAGAGTATGCACAAAATCAGCGCAAGAAGCACTGACTCAGAAGGTTCAGCATGCAACATCAAAACATGCTCTGGCAAGACAACAGAAGATGGTCAAGCAGAATCTGAACATGGTCTATTGAAGCATCAGAAGAACTTGAGATCAGAAGCAGAAGCACTGAAGTTCTCATGGTATCACGCTAGAAGCTCTTCAAGGTCAGAAGACAAGAAGATGCTCTGCACCAAGCTGCTATGACTCTGATATATTCAAACGTTCTATCTATAAAGATCAGATCAGAAGCAAGTACAAGATGGCAGGCTACGCTGACTGACAAAAGGAACGTTAGAAGCTATTAAAGGCAAAGTCAGTTAAAGCAGGAAAAGCAAGGCTCGAGGTAGTTGACAAATGAGTGAAAAATTAAATGCAATGCTGTACGGATCACGCAACGCATTAAATGCTCCCAACGGTCATATATATTTCACATCTCACATCAAATATGTATTAATCACATATATCTCATTCTCATCACATTCTCTAATTCATACCAACGATTCATCATTCCACATATATGCATATCAATCAAATTCACATCCACACATTCATACCACATAATCACACATAACAACATTTCACACCGACACGTGCGACTCAAGTGTGACTCTATGCGATATGCATGTGGATCCCTCCGTTATCATTTCCGGTCATGCCGATTGTCATTCTCTCTAGACTAGATAACCACCTCAAAGCCCCATACTCGTTAAGCTTTCAAACCCCATACTCGTTAGGTTTGGGACAAGTAAATAACCTTCGCGAGATTACCCAACATTGCCACTTTCAAAGACTCATGTTTGTGTACGTGTGCAACAAAACAAGACTCATGCATTTAAGACGATCTCTCTATCTCTTAAACTACACAATCACATCTTTCCAACCTTGCACAACATTACACAACATGCAATTCAATCCAATCTCAACACAATTATCATTTAGCATTCCATTACATATTACATTCAATTACACCTCACACATGTTATTTAATCAATTAATAACACATATTGAACATATAGAAGTAATAGGTATGCAAGCCAAGTCTTAAACAAACAAGAAAATATTTTTGAGTATAGTCCGCGCCGCCAACCTTTGGTCGCGCCGCGAAGTAACAAACAGAAATAGTGTATCTCAAAAATACATTCAGTTCGCGCCGCATCCACATGTGCGCGCCGCGAAGTACAAACAGAAACAAATCATTTCAGAAATTCATTTAGTTCGCGCCGCCACCTCTCGTTCGCGTCGCGAACACTGCGCAAAAATGAAATCTCTGTGTAAACTCAGCACAGTTCCCTCTTTTCATTTTCACCACTCAATTCACAGTTCAGTCCATTATTTGCACACGAATTTCACATACATAACATACACATAACCCATATGTATCCTTAGATTCATCAAAGTTTCATTAATCATGCAAATTCATGAATTTCACCCAAATCCCAAAGTTAGGTTTCCACATTCTTTTCATCCAACATGTTATAAATCAAAACCCACCCATAGAATCAAGTAAAGAATCATGAACTACATGTTATTTCTACCCATTCCAAGCATAAACAACATCAAACAACACAAATCTCATGGATTATGAAAATACTCAAAGTGAAATCTCATGTTTTAACACATACAACATTATCCAATCATAGATTCTACAAGAACTTGTATTCAAACCCTTACCTCTTGAATTTCTCCTTCTAACTTCAAGAATCTACAATCCTCTCCTCTTCTCTCTTCTACTCTTTTGCCTCTTTTCTCTTCTCTACTTTTCTTTCTATCTTTCTATCTAATTTAGGTTAACTCATAGAATTCTCTTCTAACTCTCATTATCTCATTGGGCTTAACCCACCTAATATTCTTTCTCACTCAACTAAGCCCATTTAACTAATTTCAAATAAAATTCTACCATTTATTAATTAGCTAAATAACATATTGTCACCCAATTAAATAATTATCGCGCAAACAATAATTAAATAAAACACATAAACAATTATCAATTATCAAATAATCCTAATTAATTAAATCTAATAAAAATAGGATGTTACAACTCTCCCCCACTTAAAAGATTTTCGGCCTCGAAAATTACCTCAAACAAACAACTCCGGATACGACTCCTTCATCTTATCCTCGAGTTCCCAAGTGATATTACCATCGGCCACTCCACCCCATATCACTTTCACCAAAGCAATCTCCTTACCACGAAGCTTCTTCACCTCTCGATCTTCAATTCGCATAGGTGATGTATCAACCGTCAAATTATCTCTCACTTGAACATCATCTAATTTAACAACATGCGATGGATCCGCAATATACCTCCTCAATTGAGACACATGGAACACATCGTGAAGATTAGAAAGAGACGGTGGCAATGCAATCGATATGCCACTTCACCTACCCTCTCCGAAATCTTATAAGGACCAATGAAACGCGGCGTCAACTTACGCGACTTCAATGCTCTACCAACACCCGTTATTGGCGTAACTCGAAGAAACACATGATCATCCCTCTCAAACTCAAGAGCCTTCATCCTCTTATCATGGTAACTCTTCTGACGACTCTGAGAAGCCTTCATCTTCTCTTGAATCATCTTAATCTTATCCGTAGTCTCTTGAATTAACTCGGGTCCAACCACAGCACTCTCCCCCGATTCATACCAACACAAAGGAGTTCTACACCTTCTACCATAAAGAGCCTCAAAAGGTGCCATTCCAATACTCGAATGGAAACTATTGTTATACGTAAACTCAACCAAAGGTAAGAAACTATCCCAATTTCCTCCTTGTTCCAAAACACAAGACCTCAAAAGATCTTCAAGCGACTGAATAGTTCTCTCCGATTGACCATCAGTTTGCGGATGATACGCCGAACTCAAACGCAACTTCGTACCCAAAGCACTTTGCAAACCCTCCCAAAATCTAGAAGTGAACCTTGGATCTCTATCCGAAACGATACTTGACGGAATACCATGTAAACACACAATCTTCTCAATGTATAACTTAGCAAGTCTTTCCATCGAATAGTCCATCCTCATCGGAATAAAATGAGCACATTTTGTCAATCTATCCACAACGACCCAAATTGCCTCGCAATTACTCGATGTCCTTGGCAAACCCGAAACAAAATCCATAGAGATACTATCCCACTTCCACTCGGGAATAGATAACGGTTGCATCAAACCAGACGGCTTTTGATGTTCAGTCTTTGACTTTTGACAAGTCAAACACGAATAAACAAACTCCGCTATATCCTTCTTCATACCTTGCCACCAAAACATTTTCCTCAAGTCTTGATACATTTTAGTAGCACCGGGATGAATACTCAAACCACTTCTATGCCCTTCCTCAAGAATTCTCTTTCTCAAATCCATAACATCCGGAATACAAACTCGATCACGACATCTCACAATGCCATTCTCGTCAATCCGAAAATCACCACCTTTACCTTGGTTAATCAATGTAATAATGTCAACCAATTTTAAATCCGATTTCTGACCTTCTCTAATCTCATCCAAAATATCACTAGTAAGCTTCAACATACCAAGCTTAACACACGAAGACGTCGCTTCACAAACCAAACTCAAATCTCTAAATTGTTCCAACAATTCCAATTCTCGAATCATCAACATAGACATATGCAATGATTTCCTACTCAATGCATCGGCTACAACATTCGCTTTTCCAGGATGGTAGTTCAAACTAAAGTCATAATCCTTCAAGAATTCCAATCATCTTCGTTGCCTCATATTCAACTCTTTCTGATCAAACAAATACTTTAAACTCTTGTGATCACTGAAAACGTCAAACCTTGATCCAAACAAATAATGCCTCCAAAGTTTCAACACAAACACAACGGCGGCCAACTCTAAATCATGTGTCGGATAATTCCTCTCATGAACTTTAAGTTGCCTTGAAGCATAAGCTACCACTTGCCCTTTTTGCATCAAAACGCCTCCCAAACCCAACAATGACGCATCACAATACACCACAAACGGTTCAAACGGATCTGGAAAAATCAAAATAGGGGCAGAAGTCAACCTTCTCTTAAGCTCTTGAAAATTCGATTCACATTGCGAAGTCCAAATGAAAGCTTGTCCTTTCCTAGTCAACAACGTCAACGGCAAAGATAACTTAGAAAATCCTTCGATGAACTTCCTATAATAACCAGCCAAACCAAGAAAACTTCTAATCTCAGAAACAGACTTAGGAGCTTCCCATTGAGATATAGCTTCAATCTTCGACGGGTCAACAGAAATACCTCCACTAGAGATCACATGGCCAAGAAAACTCACTTCCTTTAACCAAAATTCACACTTCGAAAGCTTAGAAAACAACCTCTTCTCCTTTAACACCGATAACACAATCCTCAAATGCTCAGCATGATCATCTTCACTCTTGGAGTAGATCAAAATATCGTCAATGAACACAACCACAAACTTATCCAGATAATCATGAAAAATCCTATTCATATACTCCATGAATACACCAGGTGCATTAGTCACACCAAACGGCATAACAGAATACTCATAGTGACCATACCTCGTCCTAAAAGCAGTCTTCTGAATATCCTCCGCCTTCACACGAATCTGATGATACCCAGACCTCAAATCGATCTTGCTAAACACACAAGCTCCGACCAACTGATCCATCAAATCATCAATTCTTGGAAGTGGATACTTGTTCTTAATTGTCACTTTGTTCAATTGCCTATAATCAACACAAAGCCTCATAGAACCTTCCTTCTTCTTAACCAACAAAACAGGTGCACCCCATGGCGATACACTAGGACGAATAAACTTCTTCTCCAACAAATCCTCAAGTTGACTCTTCAACTCTTTCAACTCAGAAGCAGACATCCTATATGGAGCCATCGATACAGGACTAGTTCCAGGAACTAAATCAATCGAAAACTCAACTTCACGTTCAGGCGGTAAATCACTTACATCCTCAGGGAATACCTCCGCAAAATCACAAACTATTGGAAATTCCTTAATAGTTCTCTTCTCATGCACATCTAAGGTTGCCAATAACATAAACAATTCAGCCCCATCTTGAACAGATTCACCAACTTGCTTTGCAGACAAAAACAAATCTTCCTTAACACCAATCTCAGGAAAATAACAGTCTTATCAAAACAGTTGATATACACACGATTAAATTCTAACCAATTCATACCCAAAATCACATCAAGTTGTTCTAACGGAAGACAGACCAAATCAATCCCAAAATTTCTACCAAAAATACTCAAAGAACAATTCAAACACACAAAAGAAGTAGAAACAGAACCCATAGCAGGTGTATCAATAACCATACTCCTACGCATATCCGATAACACAAGGTTCAATCTCTTAGCACAATCCAAAGAAATGAAAGAATGTGTCGCACTGGTATCAATAATAGCAATCAAAGGTGTACCAAACTGCACTTTCTGAGCATCGGTACAATTCATGACCCGAAAAATCTTCTCAATCGCCTTCAACCAAGCTTGAGCTTTATCCGGTTCATGCTCACCCTCAAAGATAGGAGGATTGTTCCTCGGGAACTTCCCTAAAGCACGGTACTCATCATCATCACCATTCCGATTTCCAGCATTAGCTTGAGGCATTTGACCAAGAGATCCAGCCAACATCCTCAATGCATCAGCAATGGCATCATCATTCCTTCCAGCAACCATCGTCCTACGACAACTAACAACCCAAAACAAACAAAACAGTATCGATCGTGTCAGATACACAAATCTAATACAACGGAATTAAAGACATTAACGACTCTGACTAACTGGTCGACCATGCTCTGATACCACTAATGTAACACCCCTTTTCTAACCCCAAATATATCATACAATCACACAGAGTAATCATGCATAAGGAAAAGGGAGTCACATGTTATTTTCATCACAATGAAAACCTAAAGCAAAACATCCAACATTCTTAATATGCAAAGATCATATTTGTAACACAATGTAAATCTCATGCTTTCATACATTATGCATAAACGCTTGCGGAAAACAATAGAATTGCTATTAAAATTTCAATGAATATATCCCATACTATATTCATCTACCAATATCGAATTAACATTTAAAACCACAATCTTGGCCACATAGCCTTAAACAATATATCCGAGATCTCAACCAAATACATCCGAATATCCAACGAAACATAGGGAATAGCAATATCCAAACATAAGCATAAGTCTAAACAAAATCCCCCCAAGTGTTACATGATCAGAGCATATGACTCGCTACCTAATCCAATAACAAACTCAGGAGCTCCTCGGCTAAATCCTCGGACAAGCTACTACTCGTCGGAACCTGCACGTTATCAACGAAGGATAACATTCAAACAGAAGGGTGAGAATTCAAATTCTAAATAGAAAATATAATAATGGGAAATGCAACATAATTAAGCATACATTTCAAGAATTCATCACTCTTCACCAAAACATGTATTTATATCCAATATAAAGTTAACATGTTCAATACAATTAATCATCACAATTAATTCACAACCTCACATATTGACAATTTACATATATACACATATATCACTCATACATATATATTTCACATCTCACATCAAATATGTATTAATCACATATATCTCATTCTCATCACATTCTCTAATTCATACCAACGATTCATCATTCCACATATATGCATATCAATCAAATTCACATCCACACATTCATACCACATAATCACACATAACAACATTTCACACCGACACGTGCGACTCAAGTGTGACTCTATGCGATATGCATGTGGATCCCTCCGTTATCATTTCCGGTCATGCCGATTGTCATTCTCTCTAGTCTAGATAACCACCTCAAAGCCCCATACTCGTTAAGCTTTCAAACCCCGTACTCGTTAGGTTTGGGACAAGTAAATAACCTTCGCGAGATTACCTAACATTGCCACTTTCAAAGACTCATGCTTGTGTACGTGTGCAACAAAACAAGACTCATGCATTTAAGACAATCTCTCTATCTCTTAAACTACACAATCACATCTTTCCAACCTTGCACAACATTACACAACATGCAATTCAATCCAATCTCAACACAATTATCATTTAGCCTTCCATTACATATTACATTCAATTACACCTCACACATGGGATTTAATCAATTAATAACACATATTGAACATATAGAAGTAATAGGTATGCAAGCCAAGTCTTAAACAAACAAGAAAATATTTTTGAGTATAGTTCGCACCGCCAACCTTTGGTCCCGCCGCGAAGTAACAAACAGAAACAGTGTATCTCAAAAATACATTCAGTTCGCGCCGCATCCACATGTGCGCGCCGCGAAGTACAAACAGAAACAAATCATTTCAGAAATTCATTTAGTTCGCGCCGCCACCTCTCGTTCGCGTCGCGAACATTACGCAGAAATGAAATCTCTGTGTAAACTCAGCACAGTTCCCTCTTTTCATTTTCACCACTCAATTCACAGTTCAGTCCATTATTTGCACACGAATTTCACATACATAACATACACATAACCCATATGTATCCTTAGATTCATCAAAGTTTCATTAATCATGCAAATTCATGAATTTCACCCAAATCCCAAAGTTAGGTTTCCACATTCTTTTCATCCAACATGTTATAAATCAAAACCCACCCATAGAATCAAGTAAAGAATCATGAACTACATGTTATTTCTACCCATTCCAAGCATAAACAACATCAAACAACACAAATCTCATGGATTATGAAAATACTCAAAGTGAAATCTCATGTTTTAACACATACAACATTACCCAATCATAGATTCTACAAGAACTTGTATTCAAACCCTTACCTCTTGAATTTATCCTTCTAACTTCAAGAATCTACAATCCTCTCCTCTTCTCTCTTCTACTCTTTTGCCTCTTTTCTCTTCTCTACTGTTCTTTCTATCTTTCTATCTAATTTAGGTTAACTCATAGAATTCTCTTCTAACTCTCATTATCTCATTGGGCTTAACCCACCTAATACTCTTTCTCACTCAACTAAGCCCATTTAACTAATTTCAAATAAAATTCTACCATTTATTAATTAGCTAAATAACATATTGTCACCCAATTAAATAATTATCGCGCAAACAATAATTAAATAAAACACATAAACAATTATCAATTATCAAATAATCCTAATTAATTAAATCTAATAAAAATAGGATGTTACATCAAACGCCTATAAATAGAAGTTCTGATGAGAAGCTGTATACAACACTTTGCAAAAACATACAGAAACGCTGTCAAAATTCAAAAGCTCTCAAACTTCATCTTCAACCTCACTTCATTACTGTTGTAATATCTTAGTGAGATTAAGCTTAAACTTTAAGAGAAATATCACAGTTGTGATTATAGCTTTTAAGAAGCATTGTATAACTCTTGTAAGAATTTGTTTACATTCATTTGTAAAGAACTAGAGGAGATCAAGTTGTGATCGGATTCTCTAGAAAGTCTTAGAGGGTTTCTAAGCATTGTGTTCCTAGAGTGATCAGGTTGTGATCAGAATACTCTAGAAGACTTAGAGGGTATCTAAGTGGAAAATCATTGTAATCTTGTGTGATTAGTGGATTAAATCCTCAGGTGAGGTAAATCACTCTAAGGGGGTGGACTGGAGTAGTTTCGTTAACAACGAACCAGGATAAAAATATTGAGTTCATTGTTTTTATCTTAAGAGTTTTTAAAGTCACACTTATTCAAACCCCCCCCCCCCCTCTTTCTATGTGTTTTTCTATCCTTCAACGAAGACGAGTTTCCTGGTATCATTTTCCGAAACGGAGAAGCGGGAGAAATTCAACGAAACCGATACCGAAGTTTCTCTCAAAGAGGGGTGGTATCATCAAGATTCGCTCATATCAAAAGCTTACGAAGTTTGGGGTTGTTCGAAACCGGTGTGAGAATATTACTCAATAAAACGGGTTTATCATTCGTAAGCACACTAGACTTCCCCACATACTAGGCGTTAACCTTGGAGTTCCTAAGCTCGTATATTTACAACACACCCACCGGAGCTTCTCACAACCTCATCGGAACCACTACCTTCCGACTATTCAACCGAGAGTACACCATGAATCAAGAAAATTTAAGCGCGATCTTTGGATTCACTCGTGCTGAGGGAGTCAACTATAGAATTCCGCCCGAGCTTGACTGGCCACGAACCTCAAATGATATTTGGCGTCGAATATCCGGTAACGAAAATGTCGCTCCCGACATGCGCTTCTCTTTGCAAATTCATAACCCGGTTATGCGTTACTTCCACCGCATTTTAGCAAATACTATTTTTGGAAGAACCAACAGCAACAAAGTCAATGGTAAGGAGTTATACTTCTTTTATTGTGCTTTTGCCAACCATTGGATCAATGCCAGCACTTTCCTTATGTCTCACATTCAAGCTCTCGTATCAAGAGAAGGAAATGCACCATTTTGTGTAGGATGGCTTGTCACTGGTATAGCTCGAGCCCTCGACATGAATGATAGGCTTAAAAATCTGCCTTCTCTACCACCCGTTTTTATGGATATCAATAACTGCAGAGCTGGTCGCCTTATAAAATCAAGACCAGACGGAAGGTACAACCTCATGGTGCGAAACAAGGAAATTCGCAGTGTTATACTGCCAAACAGCGAGATCACTAGGATACACCGCAGAGACAAATGGATCTATGATCTCAACGTACCTGCTCCTGGTGAAAACATACAGGGTGATCAAAATAATGCAATTAATGAGGATGATTTTGAACAAGAAATGGATCAAGGAGAGCCCCAGCCTGATCAAAACCCCCAACCCAATCCTGAAAATGTTGCTGGACCATCTGAACCTCAACCCCGAAGAAGGAATCAACCAGTCACACTGGATGATGTGTATAGAGAGATGATATGCAACCACGAGGAAGAAACTCAGTGTCATCAAAGGATTGAGGCAGGGCAGAATGAAATGATGACGCTGATGCGTCAAATGCAAAGAGATCAACACGATTATGCGCAATGGAATGATCAAAGCATTACGGACCTCACGGAAGAAATGCATTGCTTGACATATCGTGTTGAGGGGTTACATGAGTATGTGTACCATGTTGGGATAGTTCCTCCTAGAGACGGCGATGAAGGTCGAAGAGGAGGAAGAGCACGAACCTGGGGGAGAGCACGAGGAAGAGGAAACGAGTACTGAGTTTTCACCGTTTCTACCATACAAAGTCGCATTGAGGACAACGCAACGTTTAAGTGTGGGGGAGGAAGCTTTCTGCTTTTCATTTTATTTTCGATAGATTTAAATTCTCAGTATTTAATTTCCAGTATTTTTAGTTATTCCCCTAAAAAAAATTAATTTCCCGCCATCACAATCCATGTACTCTAAGCTTAATATATGCGAGTATCTTTCAGTTGTCGAATTCTCCATCTACTTGAACCATAAACTTTTTATTTTATATACATAGCCTGACACGCTCGAAAAGTACAAGAATACAACAATTTAAGTTAAGTTAGAAACTGAAGCACTATTAAACAAAATTGCTACAGTCTTGACACTCTAGAACTCCGATTTATGCAAGATTCAATTTAAGTACCTATTATTTCAAAGTCTTTAACCTCTAGCTTTAAAGTAGCTTCGAGTAGTTTATTCAGCAGTCGGCACTGTCTTAAACACAAACTACGTAGAGACCCGATGAATATAAGTGAATGATCCTAAAAAAATTTCAATAAAGAATTTAAAAGATTGCACTGACTAAGTTAGGTGACCCTCACCCGGTCATTTAACCCAAAGGATGTATATCTTGCGAACAATAAAGAAACCTATTGTCAGTTGGTTCAAAAGTATCTGGTATTGAACTTGGTAGGGCAAATTACGGTTCGATCCCCCACAGCTTACATTTGGTTAAAGAAGTGGGTACCACAGAAATGTGCCAGAACCCCGTGCTAATAAGGTTCAGAGTCACTAATCGGTTACTCTACTACGTTCGTGTGAAGATAAAGGGCTTAATGTGATTGCGCTCGAATGAAAACAAGCAAAATCTAGCGAAAGGGTCTAGATGAGCTGTAATAGCATGATTTGAATTGGTCTACATAAGTTGCAATTGTCTAGTGTCGCCACTGTGTCTTTAGTGTTTATATTGAGCTTCTGTATCTCTAGCAAAGTATCGCCGTGACCACGTACGAATCGAGATGATTGCTATGCATGTGTAAAACCTTTTTCTTGATTGTTTGCTTGAGGGCAAGCAAAGTTCAAGTGTAGGGGAGTTTGATAACACGAAAACGTATCGTATATATAGCTTAATTTACATGCATTATTACTCTATTTTATTTCGATTTTATTATTTTATTTTGTATTATGCCGGTATTTCTATTTGTTTTCAGGTATTTATTTAATCGGAGCTCGCAAAAGAAATAATCAGAAAAAGGAGTTAAAATGAAGAGGAATTGCTTAAAATGACATTTAAATGAGGAGGTGCAAATAGAAGAAGCAAAGGCCCAGTCTACAAAGCAAGCCCAACGCGCAAGAGTAAGTGGGCACGTGACAGAGGGCACATTGAAGTGCCTATCGGTCGGAACCTCCCCCTCTCTGTCATTCGGCACCCCCTTGAATGTTAGTGTGGGACGTTAGTCACACACCCAGGCTCAGAAGACTCTGTTTTCACGCTTCGCCATCTTCTCCTCCGAAAGAACTGCAACAGAGACGAAACAAACTCCAGACCAAGAATCTGAGGCAGCTCTATAAATACCCATCAAGATTAATTGAGAGGGTTACGAATTTTAACCTACTGCCGTCACTTTAATTCTTTTTCTATTTTCAAGTTCTGCTATTTGTTTCCTACCCACTTCCGGAAATAGATTTCCACACCGGAAATACTATTGCGATTAAGTTTTCTTTGTTAGCTTCAAATTTAGTTTTAGTTTTAGCATCAGATTTATTTTCAGAACTTAATTCCAGTACCCGATTCAAGAACCAGTGCTGCTCTCTTTCAATATTCATTTTTGCTATATTAATTCAGGTTCATTTATTAGCTTTAATTATTATTGTTTAGTTTATAGAATTATGCCCGGAATATTATTTATCTGCTATGCTTATTCTGTTCCGTCTATTAAAATAATGTCCGGATAAATACTTTTTATCGGTATGTAAGGTCACATAACCGAGGGAATCGAGTAACACTATCGACGTATTTTTATTAATGAAATTTATTTACCTGGTATTAATTTCTAATGCTTAATTTAACTGTTTTGTAACGAGAGTTAAAAACAATAGAAGTTAGATCAATAAAAACGAGAGTTTGAGATTTTAACTGGACAGTAGAAATTAAACATTAACCTTAAATACAGAGAGAGCGCTTTAAGGTTAATTAGACTTCATCAGTTTCCAAAAATCATTTTAAACTTTATTTGATACAGCGAGAGCGCTCACTTAGGTTTAATAATGAGATCGTAATCATTATACACGAGAGTGTGAGAGGAAGGTTTTTAAACAAGTGATTTCTACAGAAAGAGTATTTTAAATTACGATTCACGTCGATAGTTTACTAGATCCCCGACGTCCGACCATTATATACCGATAATATTCCCGCCTATTTAATTCAATAATAATCCTTTTACTTCCCCGTCTGATCATTATCAATCAGATATTAGCCTTAGATTTACGTAGTAGCGATTAACTACATTAGGTCGATTCTTAGTCCCTGTGTGTTCGATATCTTTTAAAACTACGCGATAGACTGTGCACTTGCAGTCATAATCATAGACACACCCTATTTTGTCGCGATCAGTCGGGCCACTGCCCATCCCACCAATTCATCATATAAAATGTTTAATTTTCTTTACAACGCCCAAAACGGCACTAAGAACGGATATACGGATCAAAAGTTATGATTTTTCAAAGTTCAGGAAATTTCTGCACAGCAGGGTCAGCTCAGCGACCCACCAGCAGCCTGTGGCAGTAGTGAATTATGTTGGGACCTCCGCTTAGCGGACTAGCTCCGCTTAGCGAGCTCTTTTATTTTTTGAAAAACGAACAGCATCTGCTTAGTGAGCCAGGGGCCGCTTAGCGGACGTGCGATTCTGCAGATTCTCATGTCTGTGATAGACCCGCGATTTCACACATCCACCACTACAAACCGTTTCTAAACATCATTTACAGGTATGAAATCGTCACAAACATCATCATACATAATCAAACATCAATTAAATATATTTATCAATCAACAATTCATGCAATCTCATTAATTTCCCTAAACCTAACAATCCCAATCCCAATATATTCAATCGAATCGAATCATATCTTAATCCATTCTATCACCTATAATCGCATAATAGAAATTAACCAGAAGAGTCCCCCCTTACCTTGGTTAAAGATTCTTGAAACTCATCTTCTTCCCTTCTCCTCTTTCACATATCTTTTCTTTCTCAGACCTTCTTGCTCCTTTTCGCTTCTACTTTTCTCTTACTCACAATTACTCTATGTTATGAAAAGTAGAATATAACTTTAGTAAAAGGCCTAGCCATCACACCCCCTCTTTACTAACCACATCAAGCCCAATTATTTCCTTCACAATTTCTCAATAATCCCATTAATTATTTAATTCCAATAATTAACTTAAATCTCAATTAAATTAAAATTGGAAAAATATGGGGTGTTACAACTCTCCCCCACTAAAAGAGTTTCCGTCCTCGAAAACATACCTTAAGTGAAGAGTTCAGGATAGGAGTCCTTCATCTGACTCTCCAGCTCCCACGTAACATTCCCATCTGCTGCTCCTCCCCAAGCTACTCTGACCAATGTTATCTCTTTGCCACGTAACTGCTTTAACTTTCGGTCTTCGATCCTCATAGGCAATGCCTCAACTATCAAATTATCTCTCACTTGTACATCATCCACTTGGATCACATGAGACGGATCCGCAATGTATTTCCTCTACTGAGACACGTGAAATACATCATGCAAATTCGCAAGTATCGGTGCAAAGCAATACGATAGGCCACTTCTCCTACTCTTTCTGATCAGTAGTTTTTACACGTTTATTTACCGTTGACTCTAGTCGTCTTTGCTTTATATTGTCAAGTGTTTTACTTCATTCTTCTACATTTTATGCTTTGGTTGTGTATTTTACTGTTTGCAGGCTCAAAGGAATAAATCGAGACAAATCAATGCGAAAAAGTACAAAAAGGGGAGTTTCGAAGGAAGTGAAAAATCAAGCTACATGAGGTCTGACACGACCACTTGTGTCACCTGAAACTGGCCGTGTTAGGATGAAGCGTGGCCAAGAAAATGCAACAGAGATGAAAGTCACGGGGCTGACACGACTCGTGTTAGTAAGTGTGAGATCTAGAAATTTTCAGCATGTTTCTCATCGTGACAGGTGTGTAGTATTTTGATCATAACTAGATCTTCGTAAACCCGATTGACGCGGTTCCGGTGGCAAAATTTCGCTAACGAAAAGGGCTACAACTTTGATGAAGAACTCAAAGCCAAAATATGAAGTTATGGGCTGACATGGGCCGTGTTACCTGACATGGGCACCCGTGTTAGGAGGCCTGGGAGAAAAAAAAATAAGTTTTAAGATGACAGAAGTCTGACACGGGTGCCCGTGTTGGCTGACACGGGTGCCCGTGTTGGCTGACACGGGTACCCGTGTTGGGTGACACAGCCCGTGTTAGCATGTGACGCTGATTTTATGAGTTTTTCATATTTTTTCCATGGGTTAAGCTGTTGGGGCATTTTGGGTACTTCCAACCAACCTAAGTGAGTATGCACTATATAGAAGAGTTTTAATGATGAAAAAGGGGACTTTTTGGCTAGGAGAAGACACGATTGAAGATTGGAGAAAACAAGGGTTTGGGAGAGAAGAAGGTCTTCATGAACGGAAGCGATTGAAGATCAACTTTCATCTCAATTCTTGTAATGTATCTATTTTATAATTTGTTTTCTTTGAACAATATGAGTAACTAAACCCTAATGCTAGGGGGTGTCCCTGATTTGACTCTGTAATGATTTTGAATTCCTGAGTTCATCAATATATTTGTTTTCTTATTTAATTTAATTGTACAAGGTTTTTATGCTTTCTTTGTTGGACCAACAAGATTGATTTACGGTTAACAACCAGCTGGATAGCGGTTGTTAAGGTTTTTGTACGATTAGACTATAGTAGATATCACCTAGGACTAGGGATACCCTATAGTTACCGGTTAACTCTTGATAACATAAAGGCTTGATTTCATCATAATTCTCTAAGGACTTAGGAGTTAGGATGAATGTTCAAAGGTTTTCCCACTAAGGACTTAGGGGAAAATAATCTAAAGGGCGGTAATTAAAGGTTATGAACTTGTTGAAGAGATCTAAATCCAAGGTTATTACAGGAACAATCACACATTATACCCCTAGCATAATACTCATATTTGTCAAAAAGCCAATTTACTTTTCTGCTTATTTTAATTCTTGTTTAGTGAAAATTTGCAAACAAAATTCCAGATACAGTTTTTGTTTAATTGAACCATTATTTAAACTCGATATTAACGTGCAGTCCTTGAGATCAACATTCAGGGAATTTCCCTATTATTACTACAGAGGCAAAATAGTACACTTGCTATTTTACCGATCAAGTTTTTGGCGCCGTTGCCGGGGACTGTTAAAATATATAGTTTTGATTTTAGTTCAATTGAAATTTTGTTGCTCGTCAACTAAAATTTTGTTTTTGTTTTTGTTTATTTGAATTTGATTTTAATATAAAAAAAAAAGAAAAAAAGGCTAATTATTTTTGCTTCATGAATTCTTCTATACTTTGCTACTAACAAATTGTCTGAGTTTTGTAGCTATGTATTGTTTTGATACATTGCCACCTGTATCTCCTGCATGTTGGTCGCCTGATTCAGGAGTCACCTTGGAAGAGGCGGCTAAAATTTTCAAAGCATATAAGAGGGAGGTAAGAATCCTTATGAATGAATGTAAGGAAGCTAACTTTTATCCAGATAGGTTTATTTGGAGAAAGTTACAGTTGGAAGAAGAGTATGTGGAAACAGAAGAAAAATGCTTAACATCAGATGAAGAGGATGCAGTAAGAATAGAAGAATTTGTGGTAAAAAAGAAATATGGGGAAGAAGAAATAAGGAAACTTGAAGATGATCGAGTTTTGGATAAAACCACAAATTTAACAATTTGTGAAGAGGTGGACATCCAACAAGAAAATTTTCAACAAAAGAGTATTCCCAAAAACTATTTTTACAACAAGGCAGATGAAAGACAAGAAATTGACAAAGTATTGGAAGACATTTATGCCTTGTTCAATAAAATTAAGCTGAAAAGGATTTGGCAGCAATATTATCGGTACTTTAAGTTCATGGGATTGCTACCAAACAAAAGAAAGAAAAAAGATGACGTGTTCTTTGTGTCATATATGCCACCCTAACAAGGGGAATAGACCGTCGAGCCATGCGACGTTAAATGAAGCACTTCGTGGGAGGCAACCCACGGTTTTAATAATTAATTTCTTTGTTTGTTTGTTTGTTTTATTTTCAGGATATAAAAGAGGGCATCTCTAGTGAAATCTCGGAAGTGATCATTGGAGTGCAATACCCTCTGTGAGTCACCTCTCTCGAGCTCGTTCAGAAACATTGAGGCCAATGTTTAGTTCAAGTTTGGGGGAGGCTCTTCTCTTTGCATTTTATAATTTTTATGTTATAGGTATGATGTGAAACCATGAAGTGAATTCTGCCCAAATTTTGACCGAAATTTTAATTTTTGTTGAAGAGTTTTGATCTTAAAAAGCGATCGGGAATAGTATATAGAGATGAAGGGAGGATTGTTTAAGGACAAGAAGTTTGGAATAATGTGACAAGAAGAGGTTTGGTAAACACCCTTGGTTCCCTAAACGAAATACGAGTCTAACGTGTAGATTTGCACCATAGTACTTGTCTCCTGAGAAGTACTCCTCGAGTAGTTTATTGATACTGTCTGGCATAATTCAGATTCACTTGCATGATGACTGATTGGAAAAAAAAGAGATATAAAGCTGGCACCAAATGATGGAAAGGCGGTAAAAGGCAATCGGCTCGCTAAGTTGGGTAACCCTCACCCGGTCATTCAGCCCAAAGGAGATTGATCCCCAAACGTTGTCCAAAAGGACAATATATAACTGCAAAGTTTGAAAATTTCATCGGTAATTAAAAGTAGCAAATGCTGCTAGTTTGGTGCCAGGAAAAGAAAATAAGAAGCCTTGATTCGTCTCATGCAGGTGATGATTATTCTTAAAAATGCAGTGCCTTAATATGATTGTCTGAATGAAAAAGGAGGAAAATCGGAAAGAGACTTAAGTGCAAAGCATAGTTGGAGAGGTATCCGAAAGGAGAGCTTGAGGTTTAATGTTGTAACAGAAACTCGTCGCGTCATGTGAATGCCGAAACAACTGTCTCTTGAGCGATACAAACGGATATCTCACGTATGAACACCGGTGTGCCTGGAAGGTCATTTTCTCTTGTAATTGTCGCTTGAGGTCAAGCAACAGTTTAAGTTTGGGGGAGTTTGATCAGTTGTTTTTACACGTTTATTTACCGTTGACTCTAGTCGTCTTTGCTTTATATTGTCAAGTGTTTTACTTCATTCTTCTACATTTTATGCTTTGGTTGTGTATTTTACTGTTTGCAGGCTCCAAGGAATAAATCGAGACAAATCAATGCGAAAAAGTACAAAAAGGGGAGTTTCGAAGGAAGTGAAAAATCAAGCTACATGAGGTCTGACACGACCACTTGTGTCACCTGAAACTGGCCGTGTTAGGATGAAGCGTGGCCAAGAAAATGCAACAGAGATGAAAGTCACGGGGCTGACACGACTCGTGTTAGCAAGTGTGAGATCTGGAAATTTTCAGCATGTTTCTCATCGTGACAGGTGTGTAGTATTTTGATCATAACTAGAGCTTCGTAACTCCGATTGACGCGGTTCCGGTGGCAAAATTTTGCTAACGAAAAGGGCTACAACTTTGATGAAGAACTCAAAGCCAAAATATGAAGTTATGGGCTGACACGGGCCGTGTTACCTGACACGGGCACCCGTGTCAGGAGGCCTGGGAGAAAAAAAATAAGTTTTAAGATGACAGAAGTCTGACACGGGTGCCCGTGTTGGCTGACACGGGTGCCCGTGTTGGCTGACACAACCCGTGTCAGCATGTGACGCTGATTTTATGATTTTTTCATATTTTTTCCATGGGTTAAGCTGTTGGGGCATTTTGGGTACTTCCAACCAACCTAAGTGAGTATGCACTTTATAGAAGAGTTTTAATGATGAAAAAGGGGACTTTTTGGCTAGGAGAAGACACGGTTGAAGATTGGAGAAAATAAGGGTTTGGGAGAGAAGAAGTTCTTCATGAACGGAAGCGATTGAAGATCAACTTTCATCTCAATTCTTGTAATGTATCTATTTTATAATTTGTTTTCTTTGAACAATATGAGTAACTAAACCCTAATGCTAAGGGGTGTCCCTGATTTGACTCTGTAATGATTTTGAATTCCTGAGTTCATCAATATATTTGTTTTCTTATTTAATTTAATTGTACAAGGTTTTTATGCTTTCTTTGTCGGACCAACAAGATTGATTTACGGTTAACAACCAGCTGGACAGCGGTTGTTAAGGTTTCTGTACGATTAGACTATAGTAGATATCACCTAGGACTAGGGATATCCTATAGTTACCGGTTAACTCTTGATAACATAAAGGCTTGATTTCATCATAATTCTCTAAGGACTTAGGAGTTAGGATGAATGTTCAAAGGTTTTCCCACTAAGGACTTAGGGGAAAATAATCTAAAGGGCGGTAATTAAAGGTTATGAACTTGTTGAAGAGATCTAAATCCAAGGTTATTACAGGAACAATCACACACTATACCCCTAGCATAATACTCATATTTGTCAAAAAGCCAATTTACTTTTCTGCTTATTTTAATTCTTGTTTAGTGAAAATTTGCAAACAAAATTCCAAATACAGTTTTTGTTTAAATGAACCATTATTTAAACTCGCTATTAACGTGCAGTCCTTGAGATCGACATTCGGGGAATTTCCCTATTATTACTACAGAGGCAAAATAGTACACTTGCTATTTTACCGATCACTTTCCTTAATCTAAAACGGACCAATAAAACGCGGCGTCAACTTCTTTGACTTCAGCACTCGACCAACACCCGTCATAGGAGTCACTCTCAGAAACACATGATCTCCTTCTTGAAATTCAAGTGTCCTCCGCCTCTTATCGTGATAGCTCTTCTGACGACTCTGAGAAGCCTTCATCTTCTCCTGAATCATCTTAATCTTCTCTGTAGTCTCTTGAACAATCTCGGGTCCAATTACCGCACTCTCACCGGACTCATACCAACATAATGGCGTCCTACATCTTCTACCATACAAAGCTTCAAATGGAGCCATACCAATGCTCGAATGAAAACTATTGTTGTAGGTAAATTAAATCAACGGTAAATAACTATCCCACGCACCACTTTTTTCCAACACACAAGCACGCAACAAATCTTCCAACGATTGAATCGTCCTTTCCGTTTGACCATCGGTCTGCGGATGATAAGCAGAACTCAGTTTCAACTTGGTACCCAACGCTTTCTGCAAACCTTCCCAGAATCTTGATGTAAACCTTGGATCTCTGTCTGACACGGTACTCGAAGTAATACCATGTAAACTCACTATCTTCTCAATATACAATTGAGCTAACTTCTCCATCGGATAATCCATTCTCATCGGTATAAAGTGACCAGACTTCGTCAATCTTTCCACGATAACCCAAATAGCTTCACAATTCTTAAATGTCCTCGGCAAACCAGAAATAAAATCCATAGATATATTATCCCACTTCCACTCTGGAATAAACAACGGTTGCATAGCCCCATACGGTTTCTGATGCAACCGTTGGAGCTATGCAACTGTTGTTCAATCAAATCCAATTCCCGCACCATTAGCATAGACATATGTAAGGACTTCCTACTCAACGCATCAGCAATGACATTCGCTTTACCTGGATGGTAGTTCATCCCAAAATCATAATCTTTAAGAAACTCTAACCATCTTCTCTGCCTCATATTAAGCTCCTTCTGATCAAAGAGGTACTTCAGACTCTTGTGATCACTAAACACTTCAAACCTCGAACCGTACAGATAATGTCTCCATAATTTCAATACAAAGACTACAGCTGCCAACTCTAAATCATGAGTCGGATAATTCCTTTCATGCACTTTGAGTTATCGTGATGCATAAGCCACAATCTGCTGATTCTGCATTAATAAACCGCCTAATCCCATCAATGAAGCATCACAATAAACCATAAAAGATTCCGCCGGATTCGGCCAAATCAAGATTGGAGCACTAGTCAACCTCTTCTTCAACTCTTGGAACTCTTCTGCACACTTAGAATCCCAAATAAACGCTTGCCCCTTTCTAGTCAACTTAGTCAACGGTAATGCTAACTTCGAAAACCCTTCAATAAACTTCTTGTAGTAACCCGCAAGACCCAGAAAACTACGAATTTCTGACGCGGACTTTGGCGCTTCCCACTGTGATACCGCTTCTACTTTCATTGGATCTACGACAACGCCATTCTTGGAAATCGCATGAGCAAGAAAGCTTACTTCCTCTAACCAGAACTCGCACTTTGACAACTTCGCATAAATCTTCTTCTCTTTTAACAATTCCAATACTACTCTTAGATATTCCATCAAATCTTCAATCCTCGACAACTGATATTGATTCTCGATAGTGACTTTATTCAGCTGTCTATAATCCACTTACAATCTCATACACGACTTCGTTCCTATAATTATACCTGTCAACTTTCATCAAGCTCCAACAACTCTATTTATTTCATCATATCACTTTTATGGTAATATAACCTTAACCAATATGATCACTTCATCCGATCAAGAAATATTATTCATCGTCTACAGTAACTAAATAACAACATCACGACAACGAAAGCAAAATCATTATAACGATAACTTACTAGCTTAGCTCACAGATATACGCACAACTCCCATCAACCAACAACATAATACGCTCTTATTAATTCACATCGACTAGTTAGCAACTATCTACATGACGTAACGTCCATCACTTTGTGCACTATTAAGATAGTAAGTCAAGTCTACACCATCCAACACGATCTCGTCTACTATCAACAAGAGATTAAGGGTGATCAGTTCCTCAATTTGCCAATAGATAGCCGACAACCATAATGGAGTATAAACCATCATTGCCAACATTAATAGCGTTCTTTCCAAACTCGTACTCAACCCACCTAAAGCACCATAATTCCATAATTCAATAACTTCCAAAATCACCTGAACAAGCTAACACTGAAGTCTTGTAGCTACATACTAATACAGCTCTGAAGATAACATCAAGCATAGTTTCTTTGCACTATCACCACACTTCTATTCTTGGAATCATACTCTTCTTATCTCCAACTATGACTCGCGGTCCAAAAGATTCTAATAACTCTAACAACTTCTACAACTATTACAATCATCTCAAAAATCCCACGATTAGGTCAACTACAATCCGCCACTTTATCATGGTTCAACACTGACATCCTAAGCAAGGCTACTTAACTGACAACTTCGCAGTCCACCAATCAGCACTGATACATCTCAATTTTCTAAACTCCATCTCCTAGAAATAACCATCAACTACGTCCAATCATCCTCCTTCAAGACGCTCCAACTTAATTAACAACCCAAGTCTTAAATCCAAGTCACCTTCAATTCGGGAAACAACCTACTCCAACAACACTTGCGCTGTCGCCAACAACAGTCTACTGAACAATTCATCTTACAACTGAAACATACCCGAGAAGTGAAGCTTCACCCCCACTTGTTTCAATCCCATCTCTGCAAGCAAACAGTTAGAACACATCGAGTACCGAGAGTGTTTCACACACATGTCGCATACTAAAGGAAGAATTAACAATAAGACTCTGCTCACAACGACCGACTATGCTCTGATACCACTATTGTAACACCCTTCTAAACCTTGCGACAATTAATAGAATAATCAGAGTAAAAACATTAACACAAGCGTGCCACAATTATTTAAAACAAATAAACCAACTATAGTCTGAAGTCATGCCTTAAAAGGAACGTTCACCAAAATAACATTATTATCTTTATCACAGCGGAATAATAAAACATCTTTCAAAACGGTTCCAACGGAATATAATCCAAACAACCAAATAGAGTATAACAAAATTAAACTCTAAGTCTAGCGTTCCCAGTGTTACAAGATCAGAGCATGATCGACACGACTCAACATAAACGGATAAACTCTACGAGTCATCCTCACCGAGCACTAAAGCCACTACTCCTTAATTTGAAAATGTCAACAAGTAATGGTGAGTCTCATTCACAATTAATCAATGTTATGCATTCATAAGAAACAAAACATCATAATATATCATTCACCCAATTCGCCATATATTCAGATTCTGAATCATCAATCATAAAAATTTCAACACCAAACATAACACTGAAATCAATTCAATCATGTTATGACAAGAATGCATATGACCAACTAACACTATGCATGTGGTACCAATAAACCGTGGAATTAATCCACTTGACCGATCTAAACCTCATCGAGATACGGCCCTACCGAAACAAATTCCACACAGTGGGAATTATGTCTACCATTGATCCAAACATCACCGGGATCCATCACCGAATGCATATGAATGAATGTACACATATAACATACTTAAAACATCAACGAATCTGATGCACCGCATCGTCTCACCATAATTCACCATTTTCATCACCGATAAAGTATGCACATTTTTGCACAATCATTCCATTATTTACACATTCATCATGATAACCATAACAATAACCACAATTCATCTATCATCACACCGAAACATTGCCATATTCACACAATCACACATATGCACAATATTTCATTTCACAAAGCAATTAAATCAATTTTTAAAATTTAGTCGTGCCACTTCCCATCCCACCAATTCATCATATAAAATGTTTAATTTTCTTTAAAACGCCAAAAACGGCACTAAGAACGGATATACGGATCAAAATTTATGATTTTTCAAAGTTCAGGAAATTTCTGCACAACAGGGTCCGCTCCGTGACCCACCAGCAGCCTATGGCAGTAGCGAATTACGTTGGGACCTCCGCTTAGCAGACTAGCTCCGCTTAGCGAGCCCTTTTATTTTTTGAAAAACGAATAGCATCCGCTTAGCGAGCCAGAGGCCGCTGAGCGGACGTGTGATTCTGCAGATTCTCAGGTCTGTGACAAACCTGCAATTTCACACATCCACCACTACAAACTGATTCTAAACATCATTTATAGGTATGAAATCATCACAAACATCATCATACATCATCAAACATCAATAAAATATATTTATCAATCAACAATTCATGCAATCTCATCAATTTCCCTAACCCTAACAATCCCAATCCCAATATACTCAATCGAATCGAATCATATCTTAATCCATTCTATCACCTATAATCGCATAATAGAAATTAACCGGAAGATTCCCCCCTTATTTTGGTTTAAAATTCTTGAAACTCTTCTTTTTCCCTTCTCCTCTTTCACGTATCTTTTCCTTCTCAGACCTTCTTGCTCCTTTTTTGCTTCTACTTTTCTCTTATTCACAATTAATCTATGTTATGAAATGTAGAATATAACTTTAGTAAAAGGCCTGACCACCACACCCCCTCTTTACTAACCACATCAAGCCTTATTATTTCCTTCACAATTTCTCAATAATCCCATTAATTAATTAATTCCAATAATTAACTGAAATCTCAATTAAATTAAAATAGGAAAAATATGGTGTGTTACATAAGACAAGTGTCCATGGAAAAAGAATATAGGGATCCAAACCCTAAAACATGTTAACTAAGTAATTCCTTGTGTTAAACATGCTTAAAGTTTCGACATAGTTGTGCATAGTCTGTATTAGTAGTATCATCTGGATTCGATGGAAAGTCGAATACAACTGGTCGAAGTATTTGTGTTAGTCAGATATTTTGATAATTATTTGACATGCAAGTAATCTCATTATAAAAAGGGAGGTACCCTATTATTATAAAGTGTTGATTAGAGAAATTTACTACTCAAAATAGAAAGTAGAGAGACTTTGCAAATATAGTTCTTGTACAGTAATTGGCTTTGGGACAATGTGCATATTCAAATTTTAGTACAATTGGCTTAGGAGAAATTGTTGAATCAATGGACTTCAAAAGTTCATGTGTGTGAGACTTTATAATGTCAACTATTGTAGATGCTGAAAGCACCGAACTTCCAAACTCTTCTCAATCTTCCCCCTTTGTTTGTTTGTTTCCAACACTCAAAATCAATCTTAAGAAATTCATGGTATTAACTATTAACACACACAAAATTAGATAGAACTGTTTGTGAAGTCATCGATTAAATTAATAGTAATCACATAAGCACCCATCAACATATTAATTTTTTTTTCAAAGAAGCAAATCAATAAATGTATAAAATGATGAATGAAAGAGAATCACCAAAACCACGCCAACCACCCATTCGTCCACTGATGCCCCTTCCATTACCTTGATGCTTTTAGAACTGTGATTTCACAATTGCCAAAACTTTGCATCATGACTGACATTGCAACAACAGAAAGCTCGTCTTATATCAAGAAAACCTAAAATAATTTGGTTGAATCATAATGTTAAATGAACAAATTAAAAACCATCAAATTCATCTCTAACTTCATAAATTCTTTTCTAAACACAATCAACATTATTATATCTTTTCACACTCAACGCCTCAAAACAAAATCATACATCAAAACAAAAACAACCAGAAGAAAAACGCAAAACGAACTCATACTCAAACATAAAGATTGAACCTTTGTTTGATTATACCAAAAACCTTTTCTTCATAGCATTAAAATCAATATTCCATAAAATAAACATAAACATGAAGACACAATAAAATAGACCCAATATTTCGTAAGGAGGTTTTCAAACATCATAAAATTGTACCACAAAATCTTCTTCAAAGCGGAAAACAAAACTAAAGTTTACAAAAAGCAGGATGAAGAGGAAGAACTAAAATGACATAAGCAAATATGGGTGAAGGTAGAAGAAGCAACTTTAAAGTTGTTCACCGTGCAAAAGAGATGTAGAAGAATGAGAGGATGGAGCCGAAGAAAAAAAGAAGATGAAAAGGTGAAATTTTGGAGGAACTTGGTGAAGTACAAAAGTCATTGATAGTAGAGAAAAAAATTTGAAACAATAACTTATTTTGAACTAATTAGTGTTAACCAGTTGACAACATACCTAAAAAATATAAGAAAGTAGAACAACTAGTAACCATGTTCCCTAAAAAATATAAGAAAATAGAACAAGTAGTGACCATGTTGATTCAATAATACAGGTTGGTTGTAAAAAGTGAATTTTAGACACAATTTACCCCTAAAATGATGACATGGCAAAATAAAAAAGAATGACAACATAGAATTTTCCAAAACTAACAAATTTTTTTATCTTATAGATTTAGAATAAAAATCGGTGAATTAATCTTTTCATCAACATAACATAAAAGTTGTAAATAATTAAATAATTTTTTTTTAAAATACAAGAAAAAATATTATATAAATACAACTCATGATATGTTCTCGACAGCACATGAAAGTCACTAACAAAATATAAAAAAATAAAAATAAAAATAAAGAGTAAATTGTTTTTATTTTCTCTCTAATTATAATGTAAACATTTGTTTTAGCCTCTTAGTTGATAATTTGAACACTTTAATATTTTTTGTTTTTTTTAAAACGTCAAATTGAACAGCTTTTCAACGTCATTTTTTTTTTAAAAATAATTTAAAATTTTCTATTCAGATATGAAAATTGTAAAGAAAAATCAAAACATGGCCTGGTTGAATTCAAACCAAGAACGTTTGGACTCAAATGGATCAACTTTACCAATAGACCATTGTGTCTTGATTAGAGGTTTTCAATTTAAACTAATGTTAAACAATTTGGAATAATACATAGATATTTATTTATTTACTTATATTTTTATGAATATTTACTTATTTTTTCTGATGATTATTTTCTTATTTTAAAAAATATATAAATAAATAAATTTTTATTTATTTATTTATTTTGATGATTATTTGCTTATTTCTTTTAATAATTATTTTCTTTCTTTAGAATTATTTTTTATTTTAAATTATACATAAATAAATTTTTACTTATTTAAAATAGAACATAAATAAATATTATTTATTTAAAATAATAAAAAAAATTACTAAATTTAATCAATACATAAATAAGTATTTGTTTATTTAAGATAATACTAATATAAATATTTACTTATTTCAAATGAGTATTTGCTTATTTTAAATAATACATAAATAAATATTTATTGATCTCAAATAATACATGAATAAATATTTACTTATTTATTATAATATAAAAAAATTTACAAATGTATTATCTTATATAAAAAATATTTACTTTTGTATTATCTTAAATAAGTAAATATTTACTTTTTTATATATTATATGAAATAATAAATATATACTTATCTATTAAATTATATAAATAAATATTTAATTTTGTATCATCTTAAACAATTAAATATTTATTTATGTATTATTTAAAATGATTAAATAAATATTTTTTTTTAAATAAAAAATAATAATGAACTGAAATAAAAAATAATTATAAAAATAAATAAATGTTTCTTTATGTATTATTTAAAAAAATAATCATAAAAAATACAAATAATCGTCAAACGAAATAAATAAATAAGTGAATATTTATGTAATATTCTGAATTGTTCAACATTAGATTAAATCAAGGAAAATTACTAACCATCAAACAAAATGGACCTAATGGTAAAACTGATACATTTGTGCCCAAACGTGCCTGCCTAGTTCAAATTCTACCAGGGCCATGTTTTGATTTTTCCTTACAATTCTCAAATTTGAATGAAAAATCTGAAATATTTAAAAATAAATGGCATGCAAAAGAAAAGGTGTTCAATTTGATATTAAAAAGAGGAAAAAAAATGGACACAGATTCAGTGTCCAAATTATCAACTAAGAGACAAAAACAACATAGGAGGAGACAAAAAGATTTAACCCTAAAAGAAAAATATAAAAAAAAATCTTATACTCAAACACGTCTTAAAACTAAAATAAATTCAATAATACCAACATTCAGAAACCATAAAAAAAAATGTCTCTAATGAATATTTAAACTTTAGCAATATCATGAAAAGTCGGCTATTTTAAATACCAAGTCTAAGAGGCCACGATTAAGCTTGAATTTTATGCATTTATATTATTTTAATTAGAATGTGTGATTGTAAAAAAAAGTTTATATGTTGGCATCTAATTGTATCTTACCATTTATAAGTAGGCAAAATATTCTTTTTGGTCCCGTATGTTAATTCCGGGGTTCATTTTGGTTCCTTAACTTCAAAAAGTTTCATATTGGTCCCTTAACTCTTCAAAAGGTGTCATTTTAGTCCTTTTTGTCATATTAGCGACGGAAAAACTCAAAAATTGGTCGCTAAATTCGTCGCTATTATGACAAAAAGGACTAAAATGACACCATTTGAAGAGTTAAGGGACCAATATGGAACTTTTTGAAGTTAAGGGACCAAAATGAACCCCGGGATTAACATACGGGACCAAAAAGGCTATTTTGCCTTATAAGTATTAATTAGTATATTTTTGACAATAACTTATATAGTATTGTAAACGATATATAACAAATTTATATTAGAACTCATTCAATTTTTTAAAATAACTCATTTTAAAATAATTCATTCAATTTTTTTTCCAATAGTGCGATTTTGAAAAAACTCATTTTGTACCCCATAATTTTAACTCATATATAACTATCCATTATTAAAATGAAATATTTTATTGTTACTTTTCATCAAAACAACACTGCATTCTAATGCAACCGTAGCACCAACGGGAAAAAAAACTTATCTCTCCAATAGTGAAAAATTGTTTTTGAGTTGTGCTTTGCTGGAGCAATGCATTAAAGAACTGTCGTTGGCAGAAAAAGTATTCGAAGAAGTCCAAAGAGTCACTTGGAATTGGTTGAGTAGCAAAAACTTATATGCAAAATGCAATATGCCTCAAATGGTTCTCGACTCCAATGATACTTCTAGGACAAGCAGCGTCGATCTCGAACGCAGGTTTAACTGTGGGGGCAACACGTTAGCTTTTTCGATTGGTGTTCGACCGTTTTGGAAGCTGCAAGATTTTTGAGTTCGGTGCAGTATTTCCTCTTTTATGCATTACAACGCGTTTGCAGTAGCTATTCACAGTGGGGAGTAATCTTCAGTACATCAGTTAGGATTGACGGGAGGCTGAAGTTTTGTGTTCTTTTTCACTGCTAATGTCCCGAAGTTCACAGTTGGTAATTCATAAATCGCTTCTGCCAACGCTTAATGTGGAATTCTCTTCAGGTCTGGTGGGAGCAATATCATGCATATTCATTTTTGGGAGTTTAGAACCTGCTGTAACACCCCATAATTTCCATTATTTAATTTAATTAGAATTTAAATTATTTAATTGGATTAATTGGAGTTTTTGGTGATTTATTGGAAAACTAAGAAAATAAATGATCGGGCCTAGTCTGATGGTTAGTAAAAGGGAGGTGTTAACAATGTAGGCCTTACTAGTTATTTTTTAATTTTTCACATATTAAGGAAATTTGGAAAAGAAACGAAAAAAGAAAACAAAAGAGGAGAAAAGAGAAGAACCAAGGATACGTGAAAGAGCAGAGGGAGAGGTAAGGGGTGACTAATCCTTTTAGCCTATATTATTAGTTGTGAATGATAGAACTGATTATGTAGGTTATTTGTTCTAATTGAATGTATGTTAGGTTTTGGGGTTTTGGAACCTATAGGGCAAATTGGATGATTTTGATTCAAATGAATGATTAGGAGTTATACTTGATATTAGATGAACCTAAAGCATGTTAGAAATGTGTTTGAACATTGAATTGATGTTGTCTTGATGTTGCACACATTTTGGGAAATTTTGGGTTATGAGAGTTTGATGAGGATATGATGAATTTTGATGACATAATTAATAACCATAGCTTAGCGAGCCCTTTTATTTTTTGAAAAACAAACATCATCCGCTTAGCGAGCCAGGGTCCGCTTAGCAGACGTGCAATTATGCAGATTCTCAGGTCTGTGACAGACCTGCGATTTCACACATTCACCACTACAAACCGATTCTAAACATCATTTACAGGTATGAATAATCACAAACATCATCATACATCATCAAACATCAATAAAATACATTTATCAATCAATAATTCATGCAATCTCATCAATTTCCATAAACCTAACAATCCCAATCCCAATATACTCAATTGAATCGAATCATATCTTAATCCATTCTATCACCTATAATTGCATAATAGAAATTAACCGGAAGAGTCCCCCCTTAATTTGGTTAAAAATTCTTGAAACTCTTCTTCTTCCCTTCTCCTCTTTCACGTATCTTTTCTTTCTCAGACCTTCTTGCTCCTTTTTGCTTCTACTTTTCTCTTTTCCACAATTACTCTATGTTATGAAAAGTAGAATATAACTTTAGTAAAAGGCCTAACCATCAAACCCCCTCTTTACTAACCACATCAAGCCCAATTATTTCCTTCACAATTTCTCAATAATCCCATCAATTAATTAATTCCAATAATTAAGTTAAATCTCAATTAAATTAAAATAGGAAAAATATGGGGTGTTATATAAGACAAGTGTCCATGGAAAAAGAATATAGGGATCCAAACCCTAAAACATGTTAACCAAGTAATTCCTTGTGTTAAGCATGCTTAAAGTTTCGACATAGTTGTGCATAGTCTGTATTAGTAGTATCATCTGGATTCGATAGAAAGTCGAATACAACTGGTCGAAGTATTTGTGTTAGTCAGATATTTTGATAATTATTTGTCATGCAAGTAATCTCATTATAAAAAGGGAGGTACCCTATTATTATAAAGTGTTGATTATAGAAATTTACTACTCAAAGTAGAAAATAGAGAGACTTTGCAAATATAGTTCTTGTACAGTAATTGGCTTTGGGACAGTGTGCATATTCAACTTTTAGTACAATTGGCTTAGGAGAAATTGTTGAATCAATGCGACAAGTGCCAACACCACGCCGACATGCACCTCGCTCCCCCTTACGAGCTGAAGACGCTATCATCCTCATGGCCCTTCGCCTGGTGGGGGATGGACATCTTAGAACCGTTTCCCATCGGCTCATACCAGAACAAGTACTTGATCATCGCCATGGATTATTTCATAAAATGGATCGAAGCTGAAGCCCTCACCAAAATCACCTCACTCAACATACTCTGGTTCTACAAACGGAACGTGCTCGCACGATTCGGAGTACCCCAGGCACTCGTGAGTGACAATGGGACACAGTTCACGGACAAAAAATTCCAGGACTTCGTCGCCAAACTCGGCACAAAATAGCATTTTACATCCGTCGAGCACCCCCAAACAAATGGACAGGCCGAAGCCTCAAACAGGGTTATCCTCCGAGGACTCAAACGAAGCCTAGAAGAAGCGAAAAAGGGCTTGGGTCGAAGAGCTGCACAGCGTCTTATGGGCCTATCGATCAACTCCCCATTCGACCATAGGGGAAACACCGTTCTGACTTACCTACAGAGCAGAAGCAATAATTCCGGTAGAAATCCGGGAACCATCCCGTCACACCAAACTCCCCCTCGAGGAACAGCTAAATGATGAGGCCATGAGGGAGGAGCTCGACATGATCGAAGAAATCCGTCTAGGAGCGTCACTCCGCAAAGCCAAAATAAAACAACAAATCACTTTGCGCCACGACACAAAAGTCATAAAACACGAGTTCGAGGTCGGCTCCCTTGTCCTCCTTAGAAACAAGAAAGACTCGCGCGACGGCAAACTCGCCCCCAACAGAGAAGGCCCTTACCGTATCTACCAGAAAACCAAGAACGAGGCCTATTACCTCGAAAACCTGCTCGGGGAAAAACTTGCTCGACCATGAAACGCCAAAAAAAATTCGGCAATACTATAGCTAAATCTACTGCCAAATGGCCGACCAGCACACGAAAACAATGCCACTGGAACGACCAAGAAGCGCGTCTTGGTACGAACTCTATCTTCTCCCATTCACCATAAATCGTGTCGCTGCTCGCATCGAGCAGCCATTCGATTCGACGGGAAGACCTATACCTAGCCCCGCCATCGCAGTACCAACCTGGATGGACACCTAGCTCGCGATGGGAAAGTCTGCGCCGCGAGCTCTTGGTTACGAACGCAACTTCGAGCTCGCTTGTGGCTGGAATCGAACCCAGCCTACCCGAATCGTTCCACCCACGGTCGGATGACAACCACCGGTCGAGCATATAAAAATACATAATACAAACAAATCAAATTGCGAATTACGAAAATAAGTGAACATGCAAGTCAAATTGCGAAAATAAAACAAAGTGCATTATAACGGCTCATAGGCCTCAAAATATGCTGAGCAGAAGCCCGTTGTACAAACAAGCTATAAACGGCTCGCAGGCCAATAAAAGTTACAAAATCCGATCACATATCCTCGTGATCACCCTCACCCACATCGTCCTCCTCAATCTGTTTGACATCCCACTCATCGAAATCCGGGTTAGTCTGTATTTTGCCGTCCACAACCTTGTAGTACGGACTTATTCCCGCGGTGACCCTTCCAGGGTTGATGACCTTCAATTGCTCGACTACCGCTTTAAATCCGACTCCCAAGGTGGCGACACAATCCACTTCGAGCTCCCTCACTTTTCCCAACAGTTGAGAGCGAGTCTCCAAGACCTTCTCGTCCTCCGTTTCATCCACGGCAGGAAGGTTAGACTCCTCCAACTCAGCAACCCGCTCACGCAGTTTCTTCTCCTCGGCTTCCAAAGCCCTAACCTTATCTTGGGCCTTTCAGAGGTCTTCGACGACGTGGGTGTGAATCTCATACTTATCCTTATAAGCTTCGAATTTACCCTCCAGCGTTTCATATTTCCGCTCTAGGGCATCATAGTCCTTATGGGGACAAACCCTCTAAGTATTAAGAGCCATCGCCAGGGCCGCAACCCTCATCATCCCCTCGATATCATCAGCCAGATCATTTCCACAGGTAACTCTGTCCCGTTTAATAATATGCCTCACCTCTTCCCGTTGCAACAGAAGATTCTTCTTCGAGAAAAGCCCCCGATGCAGGGTGCAGGAAGGCAGCACGAAATCGTCATCAGTAGGGTTATCGTTGATAATAGGGCGGACCTCTGACCCCCCATCAGTCTTTTGCTTCTTCTCACCTGGAGACTTCTCCGAAGTAGTGCCGGCCGAAGAAGGAGAACTATCGCCGTCTCCAGCCACGGCAGCCGCCTTGAGCTCGTCAACACGGTTCCTCTTCACCGATACTTTCGCCGCCCCTTTATTCTTCGCCCTCATCTTCATGACCTTGTCGTGCAAATCAGCCATTTGTCCTGCATGACGAAAACAGAGTTAACACCAAAGAAATACAAATAATAAAGGTAAAATAAATTCTCACCAAGCAAGATCATAGCTTCCCCGTCAGTCTCGCACTCGAGGATAGCCTTGGTATTTATATATTGAGCCTCAATCTGAGGCTCGCCATCCTCGTCAAACAAAGGATCCCCATTGGGCAGCGTGCACGTCGCCGGTCTGAAACCATCTACAAAGGTAACGAGCCTCTTGTAACCCGCTAAATCCCGCTCGTTTAGGTCCTCGTCCCTGAAGAAGTAGGCATCTGTCCTCTTTTCAAAATGGTCGTACTGCCACTCTAGAGGAAACCGAGCAGAAGGACCCCTCTTCCTCTCCTCATCCTGAACATATTCGAGGATCTCGAACAGATGATCCTCGGCCTCAGGAGTAAAAGGCTTCACTACAAAGTACCGGTTCTTGAAATGTTTGATGGAGTCGTGATAGATGGCGAACAGCTTCTTCGGCTGCTTGAAGGATACCCAACTGAACTTCCCGTCAGCGTCGCGCAGCCTCTAAAGATGGAAAACCCTGAAGAAAAGGGGGAGAGTGGCCTCAACCTCCAAAAAACCGCACACAATTTCGAAAGCCCTTAAGAAGGCAAATGCGTTGGGGTGAAGCTGGGACGGGCACAACTGCAACCACCTGAAGATGCTTCGCTGTAGATGCGTAAAGGGAAGCCTCAGCCCGGCCTCTTTGAGCACGAATTCGTACATCACAAACTTAGGACCGGGATACGACAAGCAAATCCTATAGTGAGGCTTCGGCGCAAAGGCCCCTCAGGACGGCCTCATACCCGGCTCAAGATCTTCAATAACACTGAAAGCTTCCTTAGCATGCGTCAAAAAACGTGAAGCGATGCTCCGAGGGGCGGTCGCCACCCAATCTTCGAGATTTTTCACAGGAACTTCTACAACAGGGATCTCTCCCTCGTCTTGGGAGCGACCAACCGCTTCTTCTTCGTCAGATATGTCGAGCACAGCATCGTTCCGAGCATCGTCGGCCATTTACCTAAAAAGCAGAGGAAACAGTGAATTCGACATGTCAAATCCACCCTTCCACCGCAAGTCAAGTGAAAAGGGCGAGGAGAATAGACGACGAGGGCTATCTTATCAACAACCGATGTTGTTGGGATATTCCTCGACAACAGTTAAACCAACCCGACGAACGCATGCTGACGTTACTAACCCTCGACGTCAAGCTCAAAATACGCAGGACGAAGCCTAGATCTCCCCGGATGACATCCTCGTCCCGATCAACCCGTCCCCGGCAAACACAAAAGTGCAATTGGAAATACAACACTTCCTCAAGTTTTTCCTCGCCGCGCTCGACTCGCACACACATTTTCCCTCGTCCCATTTAATGAATGCCCGACAAACGCATACAAAACATCCACTAATTTCTAATCCGCTCGGCGAAATCATCGCTAAATCTCCCAATTCTACAAGGCGAATATGAATAAAAGAAGGAAAGAAGAGCACTTACGCGAGTTGAGAGACAACAGAGGGAGAACACGAAGCTGAAGACGAAGTCCTTGAGCGAACCTTGAGAGAATTCTTTGAGTAAAGTAACAAATGAGTGGTCTCCCCACTCCTTATATAAGAGAGGAACAAGGAGAAACGGGAAAGGGGTCATGATTGCCTAGGGAGCTCAAAAGGCACAATTATTGCCTAGTCCAAAAGGCGGCCCTAGACATGGGAAAACGCGAAAGGTGTCATAAGTGCCTAGGAAACCCAAAAGACATCATTAATACCTAGGCCAAAAGGCGGCTGTGGGTAATAATAACACCCCAAGCTACAACAATCGCGCATTCCGTCTCCTCGACCAAACGTCACACTCATTGCGCTCGCCGTCTCCTCGGCCAGAACGGTTTTTCTACGAAAATTATGCTCCTCACGAGTCGAGGACGCCACCAACTTGAAGATCCTAATTCATCACGAACGCACGTTCGGGCACAAACTCGGCCAGGCCCCTTAGCAAAAATCGTCGCTCCCACGGGAACAACGACTTGGGGGGCTCCTGTTCGGGACTGGGTCGAGCAGGCCCAATACTTACTTTTGGACCGAGCAGGCCCAAGTCCCTTGGCTAGCCGAGCATGCCCAATCTGCTTAGGCCCAATTCCTAGTTACCGTTACGAACTGGCCACATGCAAAGACCACGTGGATAACGCAACAGCGAAGGATTCGGTCAACCACCTTCGAACCTTACGTCACGCTCACCCAGAACGTTAGCCACCTGCTGACTCAGCCCTAGCAGAGGGTATTCTGGCAGTTCCTAGCACGTGGGCCTCCAATTGGATTTGTCCCAATTAGGAAACCTTGGCCTAGCTCTGGGGGCTATAAATACCCCATTTCACTAGAGGGTCAGATATTCATTCTTTACTTCCTTAAACTCTTGCTTGCTCTCTCTCTCTCTCTCTCTCTCTCTCTAATTGCTACCTACTTTGGGATCAGAGAACCTTGTAGGTGCCTCCCCCATTCTGTCCAACTTGCCAGATCCTGCCGCCGTGAGGATCCAGTCTGATCAGGTTAGATCAATATTGTACATAGAAAAGCGACATAACAGAAAGCTTCCACATATCCGATCATTTGGGTTGAGAAAATCCATCCTCATTCCTCGACTATTCTAAAAGAAGTTTGAGAATCAAATTGGCGAAATCCACCCGGAGTTGAATAGACGGACCAATAGCCGAGGTGCATTTTATTTACGCTAGCCCCATGAATGGCTTAAGTTTTTGGGATTGATGTCAACAAAGTCATTATCAAATTCATAATAAACATTTTGCACTATGTTAAACGAAATTTGAAAGACATGATTTCACCAACCAAAGGAGAAATACCCATCTCAAAAAAAAGTTGTCACTATCATTCTATGAATTAGACTTTCTAAGCAACATGTTGCCTTCTAAATATGAAAAATGACCCCATAATTGCAAGTCAATCACGCAAAGCAATATGGAAATATTTTCACCCTCTTTGAATACTTGTTTATTATTTTCTTTTAGTTTTTAAAATGTTTGAATAAACAATAAATTTAGTTTATATTTATTCCAAAATTAGTTATTTAATAAATTTAAAAAATAAAACTTTTTTATAATAAGAATAAAAAGTAGTAATTTATTACAACAATCAATTATTTTAATTTTTATATTCATAAAAAACTAGGTAATATTATAATGGAAAACACAAGCTGACTCAACTATTTTATGCTAAACTATCTTTTTAATCAACAAAAACTCTAAAATATTTAAGAATTTACTATTTAAATTTATTGAAATACCTTATACTTAAATATTTAAATGGTTGATCAGAAAAGGAGAGAGAGAAAATTCACCTCCAAATAACACCATGTATATTATTATATCCTAACTGTCCAAAACCTCCACTATCTCTTTCTCATTGCTCTGACTAACAGATCAAACAAACATGGAAAGTAACATGTTGAATCTGATGAAGGTGTATCCCTTAGTTTTCATATCTTTAACTTACTGTTTTTGGATTCGGTCATTTGTTTCACCAGGAGCAAAAAGACTTTTCTGTCTTCTTCCCATCATTTGTCTCAATCTCTTCATTCCTCTCACGTTTACATCTGTACACTTAAGTGGTAACTTAGGATTTTTCTTGGCCTGGCTTGCAAACTTCAAACTCTTACTATTTGCTTTCAACAAAGGCCCTTTATCCTCTGATCCATCAACCTCTCTTCCTCGTTTTGTAGCTCTTGCGTGTCTTCCAATCAAGATCCAACAAAACAACAAAAATCCTGACAAACCCCGTGATAGAATTGGTCAAACTCCAATCCCAGATCTATCTAAAGCCAATGCATCAAAAAGTTCTAATTTTACATTTCTTCAATATGCTATAAAGTTTCTTCTATTGGGGGTTTTGGTTAAACTTTATGACTACAGTGACCATATTCACCCGAAGGTTATCTTGGGTATGTACTGTTTTCACATCTATTTTTTATTGGAAATTATCTTAGCAATTGTTGCGGCATTTGCTAGAAACATTTTGGGATTGGAATTGGAACCGCAATTTAACAATCCAATAATCTCAACGTCACTTCAAGATTTCTGGGGAAAGAGGTGGAACCTGATGGTCACAAGCATCCTCCGACCGACAGTGTACGGGCCAACGCTGAAAGCAGCGAAGATCGTTGTTGGATCTAAGTGGGCCCCGCTACCAGCGGTGTTTGGAACATTTGTGGTCTCCGGTTTGATGCATGAGCTTATACTGTTTTACATGGGGAGGATGGAACCAACGTTTAGGATGTTTGGGTTTTTTGTTCTTCATGGAGTGTGTTTGACGGTGGAGATTGCGTTGAAGAAGGTGCTGACGGACAGGTGGCGGTTACCGAGATTGGTGAGTGGACCGTTGACCGTTGGATTTGTTTTTGGTACCTGCTTTTGGTTGTTTCTGCCAGAGTTTATACGATGTCGGCTTGATGTTATGGCGTTTCAGGAGTATGCTGCTCTAGGGGTGTTTGTCAAAAATGTCACTTCTGCGTTTTGAAATCATAGGATTTGCTATCAAATATCTTGTATTTTCAGTGTGTAATTGAAATATTTCTAAAGCAATATTTGTTGGAATAAATAAAGACAATCTCTCTTCTCATATGTTCTCACGCATCATGTCAGTTTTTAAAAATACGATCTGTTTTTTGAGTTTTTTTTTTATTTAATTGAATTATTCTAGGGAACTTTTTATTAACATTGGTCTCACATCAAACAGTTTATGGAGTAAGTTTTTTAGTGATATTGAATTTGTGTTGGTATTATAATAATTTGAATAAATAAAATCACTTTATTTTAATTAAAAATATCTCTACCAACATTATGTTACTCTAGGCTGGAATTATGGAAGATCTCAGTTTAGGTGACATTTAACTAAATAAATGTAGCTGGTAGATGACATGACACTACATTAAAAAAATAAGCTAATTATATTTTTCTATTGAGATCAGTCTATGACGAAGCTTCTTAGGTACTCCCTCTGATCATAAATAAGAATGAATATTTTACATCTAACTTTTCAACAGCATCAACATTACCGTGGAAATTGTCTACCATCCTCTACTTTTGAAATAAAAAGTTCAATATATATATATATATATATATATATATATATATATATATATATATATATATATATATATATATATATATATATATATATAATCCAGTTTTATTAACACTCAGCCATTCATGGGTAATTTCATGAAGACCCACGACCACCATTGGCCCATGTGTAAAAATGACACTTTAAAACCAAAAAAATAAAAGACATAGACCAATGGAAGGCCGAGACTCCTGATAAAATTATTGATTATTGATTGATTTGAATAAATTTATTTCAAATTTTGCACAGCATGCTTCACCTTTTTATTGACTATTGAAGAAAAGATTGATTTCGAGTGGATAACTGATTATGAAGAAGTGTTTAAATCTTTGAAGAAAATCTTGGCCACTGCCGGTACTTATCCAACCATTTCCGAAGAAAGTCTTGTATTTATACTTAAATGTTGTCGAAGAAGCTGTAAGTGTTGTTTTGATTAGAGAATTGACGGTGCACTTCATCTCCAAAGCCTCGGCACGGGTGGCGGTACGGTATCAAAAGATCAAAAAGGCAGCCTTGGCGTTGGTAACAACATCGCGCAAGTTGTGACGATACTTCCTTGCACAATCTATTATAGTCCAAACAGATATACCTCTAAAACAACTGTTTTACTGATTCGATGTGGCTGAGTGCCTAACAAAGTGGGCTATTGAGTTGTCCGAATTCGATGTGTCATCCGAAGCAAGGAAAGCCTTAATATCTCGGTTGTTCATTGACTTCTTAGCCGAGATGACTCTCGTGTCCCTTGAGCCGAATCATACATGGGTGGTCTTCACGAACGGATCGACCAATAGCAAGGGAAGCGACGCAGGTGTTACTATAGAAAATTGTAAGATATTGGATCGAACTCTAGTATGGTCGAAGGGTAGCTTATTGGTTCGACAGGATTAAGCATGAAGTTGAAGGTTGTTCACATGCTTGTGTCGAAGATGCTAGGGTTGTTAGCATGTTAAATTAGGTTTTAGTGTTTAAACCCTAATTTGTTAAGTTAGCTTGTTTATTAAGTTGGCTTGTGTAATGGGCCTTGTGGAGAAAAGCCCATTAGTTAGTATGTTAGGTTTTATTATAAATAGCATACTAGTCTCTCATCATCACTAAGCTGCAAATCCTAATTTGGGGTGAGAGAGGTTATTTGTTATTCTTGTAAACTTGTAATCTTGTTTTAAGAGAAAGTAAAAGAATAGCAGTTATAACCAATCTTGTGTTCCTCTTCTTCCTTGTCCTTTATTCATCCCTTATTTTATACTTTGTTCGTGGCATTGAATTCACAACAAATTGGTGCGGTGAGCGTGGAGAAGATGCCTTCAACAAAGTATGAGATTGAAAAGTTCACCGGAGTGAATGATTTCGGTCTGTGGCGCTTGAAGATGAAAGCCCTACTAGTTCAGCAGGGTTGTTTGGAAGCGTTGAAGGGAGAGGCAGCCATGAATGCAGAATTGACGGCAGCGGAGAAGACGAATATGATCGAGAAAGCACATAGCACAATTTTGTTGAGCCTTGGTGATAAGGTTCTCCGGCAAGTATCAAAGGAGACGACGGCATCAGGGTTATGGGTGAAACTTGAAAGTTTGTATATGACCAAATCGCTGGTAAATCGACTCTACCTGAAGCAAGCTTTGTATTCATTCAAGATGATTGAAGACAAAGTGTTGGCTGAGCAGTTGGATATGTTCAACAAGCTGATTCTTGATCTTGAAAATATTGATGTGAAGATCGATGATGAAGATCAAGCGCTGTTACTATTGTGTTCTTTGCCTCGATCACATGCTCACTTCAAAGAAACTCTCCTGTATGGAAGAGAGTCCCTGACCTTTGAAGAAGTTCAATCAGCCCTGTATTCTAAGGACTTGAACGAACGAAAGGAGCATAAACCTTCGACTGTTGGCGAAGGTTTGGCCGTTAAAGGAAAACTCTTACGAAAGGATGGTAAGTTTGACAAGAAGAAGGGCAAAAGCCAGTCGAAGTCTTACAGTGGCGAAGCATCTGGCATTCGATGCTATCATTGTAAGAAGGAGGGTCACACAAGAAAGGTGTGCCCTGAACGCCTGAAAGATCATGGAGGTAAGGATAATGGCAATGCAGCCATTGTTCAAGATGATTTCGAATCATCTGATGTTCTTGTGGTTTCAAGCAGTGACTCGAGAAGAGAGTGGATTATGGATTCAGGTTACACTTGGCACATGACTCCAAACAAAGACTTGTTCGAGGAATTATGTGATCAAGATGGTGGATCAGTATTGCTGGGAAACAACAAGGCTTGCAAGATTGCAGGTGTTGGATCTGTGAGGTTCAAACTCCATGATGAGTCAATAAGGTTGTTGACTGAAGTCAGGTATGTTCCTGATTTGAAAAGAAATCTACTTTCTCTTGGTGAATTCGACAAGAAAGGATATGTTTTCCAAGGAGAGAAAAGTATCCTAAGAGTCATGAAGGGTTCGAAAGAAGTTTTGAGAGGCGTGAAGAAACAAGGCTTGTATACCCTTGAGGCTGAAGTTGTAAGTGGTTCAACAAATGTTGCATCCACGAAACCTTTGTCGAAGATAGATATCTGGCACATGAGATTGGCCATGTCAGTGAAATGGGTCTGGTCGAATTAGGAAAACAAAATCTGCTTGGTGGAGACAAAGTCGAAAAGCTGAAGTTTTGTGAACCCTGTGTACTTGGAAAATCTTGCAGAGTGAAGTTCAACAAAGACAAACAAAGAACACATGGATCCCTTGATTACATCCATGCTGATCTTTGGGGGCCTGTAAGGTGTCCATCACATTCAGGAGCAAGATATTTTCTATCCATAGTAGATGATTATTCCAGAAAATTATGGGTATTCATCCAGAAGACTAAGGATGAAACGTTTGAGAATTTCAAAAGTTGGAAGACTCTGGTTGAAAATCAGACTGGCAGAAAGGTCAAGAGGTTGAGAACCGACAATGGCCTTGAATTTTGCAATGAGACATTCGACAGTTTTTGTGCTGCCTCTAGTATTGCAAGGCACAAAACTACTGCAGGTACTCCACAGCAAAATGGTTTGGCTGAAAGGTTTAATCGAACTATTTTGGAGAGAGTCAGATGCATGTTGACTAGTGCTGGACTAAAGAAGGTGTTATGGGCTGAGACTGTTTCGACAGCAACATATCTGATAAACAGATGTCCTTCGACAGCGTTAGATATGAAGACACCTGAAGAAGTTTGGTCGGGACATCCACCAGATCTCGACAAACTGAGAGTATTTGGCTGCGTAGCCTATGCTCATATTAGGCAAGACAAGGTCGAACCTAGAGCTCTGAAATGCATGTTCATGGGATACCTTGAAGGAGTCAAAGCTTATAGGCTATGGTGCCTTGAGCCAAGTCACAGGAGGTGTATCACCAGTCGAGATGTAGTTTTCAATGAAGCTGAAATGGCTTTTAAGAAAATTGATGATGTTGGTCGAAGTACAGAAACATCTGACGAAGAGCTGGAACAGGTAGAGATTCCTGTTGAAGTGGAGCATGTTGATGCTGAATTGCATATCCCTGATGAAGTCAAAGAAGAAGCAGAAGATGCTGAGGAAGTTGAGGAAACTGACGATGACTACCTATTGTCGAGAGATAGGTCGAAAAGAGTCATCAAGGCACCTCAGAGACTTGGGTATGCAAATCTTATAGCTTATGCCTTAATCTCTGCAAGTGAGTTCTAGACGAAGAACCTAGAGACTACAAGGAAGTTATGAGGAGTCGAAATAAGATTGAATGGCTGAAAGCCATGGATGATGAGATGAAATCTCTTCATGATAATCATACTTGGCAACTGATCAAGAAACCTGCTGGGGCAAGGTTAGTCAGCTGTAAATGGATTTTCAAAGTTAAGGAAGGAATTGAAGGAGTGACGTCGAAAAGATACAAGGCAAGGTTAGTTGCAAGGGGTTTCACTCAGAAAGAAGGTGTCGACTTCAATGATGTGTTTTCTCCTGTTGTGAAGCATAGGTCCATTCGAATGTTGCTTGCCATGGTGGCACAGTTCGATCTTGAACTAGAACAGATGGATGTGAAAACTGCGTTCTTGTATGGTGATCTAGATGAAACGATCCTGATGAGGCAACCTGAAGGGTATGTCGAAAAGGGGAAGGAAGATTGTGTGTGCAAGTTAAAGAGATCTTTGTATGGGCTGAAACAATCTCCTCGACAGTGGAATAGGAGATTCGACAAGTTCATGGCACGCATAAGTTTCATTAGAAGTCAGTTCGACCACTGCGTTTACTTCAGATTTCGACCTGGTAATTCTTTTGTTATTTTGTTGCTTTATGTGGATGATATTCTCATAGCAAGCAACAATGTTGAAGATGTGACGAGGGTGAAGGCTGAACTCAATAAGGAGTTCGATATGAAGGATCTGGGAGCTGCTTCCAGGATTCTTGGAATTGACATTCGAAGAGATAGGAAGAAGTCGAAGTTATGCTTATCTCAAGAGGCATATCTACGGAAGATTCTCGAAAAGTTTGGTATGTCGAATTCGAAGCCAGTTGTGACTCCAACAAACCCTCAATTCAAACTGAGTATTGATCAGTGTCCCAGTACTGATGTCAAAAGAGCCTATATGAATAGCATCCCATATGCTAATATAGTTGGTTCTTTGATGTATGCTATGGTCTGCACTAGACCCGACATAGCATATGCAGTAAGTCTTGTAAGCAAGTACATGGCGAACCCTAGAAAGGCTCACTGGCAAGCATTAAAGTGGATTTTAAGGTACATAAATGGGTCTCTGAATAGAGTTCTAATTTATGGTGGAGCCTTGGGTGAAGATAGTAAAGCAGTAATAGAAGGATATGTCGACTCTGATTATGCAGGTTGTATGGATTCCAGAAAATCTATTTCTGGATATGTTTTCACTATGTTTGGCACTGCAATTAGTTGGAAAGCAACACTTCAGAAGGTTGTTGCTCTATCAACCACTGAAGCGGAGTATATTGCCCTAACTGAAGCTGTGAAAGAAGCATTGTGGCTCGAAGGTTTTGCGAAGGAGCTGAAACTTCAAGGTCGAGGTATCACTGTTAAATGTGATAGTCAAAGTGCAATACACCTGTCGAAGAATTCAGCCTATCATGAGCGAACTAAGCACATTGATGTGAGACTGCATTTCGTCAGAGGAGTATTCGAGCGTGGAGAAGTCCAAGTGCTGAAGGTTTCGACTGAAGACAATGGTGCTGATATGATCACCAAGACATTGCCGAGTTGCAAGTTTTTCCACTGTATGCAGCTGATAAAGCTGCACAAAGAAAGCTAGTTTGTTTCCTTGATGTTGTAGAGTTATATCCAAGGTGGAGATTTGTGAGATATTGGATCGAACTCTAGTATGGTCGAAGGGTAGCTTCTTGGTTCGATAGGATTAAGCATGAAGTCGAAGGTTGTTCACATGCTTGTGTCGAAGATGCTAGGGTTGTTAGCATGTTAAATTAGGTTTTAGTGTTTAAACCCTAATTTGTTAAGTTAGCTTGTTTATTAAGTTGGCTTGTGTAATGGGCCTTGTGGAAAAAAGCCCATTAGTTAGTATGTTAGGTTTTATTATAAATAGCATACTAGTCTCTCATCATTACTAAGCTACAAATCCTAATTTGGGGTGAGAGAGGTTATTTGTTATTCTTGTAAACTTGTAATCTTGTTTTAAGAGAAAGTAAAAGAATAGCAGTTATAATCAATCTTGTGTTCCTCTTCTTCCTTGTCCTTTATTCATCCCTTATTTTATACTTTGTTCGTGGCATTGAATTCACAACAAAAATATATATGGTTTAGTAGTGGAAGTGTTTGTAAGGTTCGAGTTCCTGACCACCAGCAACCAAGCTGAATATGAGACCATTATTATCGAGATCACACTCGCGTAGAAATGGGGCCGAATGCATTAAGCTACGAACGGACTCCCAATTGGTTGTTTCCTAAATAAGAGGAGAAGCCAAGACAAATGACTCTTTCAGATTTAAGGTATTCGAGATTAATCATATGCCTCGAAAGGAAAACACCTGAGCGGATGACATATCTTGGTTAGTTAGCATTAGAAGCCCTGTAATCAGTCACTCTTTCACTCAAAAAATCAGGAAAAAAATCCTGTGTAAGGAGAAAATAATAACACTTGTGAGTAACACACTTCCACCCTCCTGGATGACCACGATTCAGTGGTATATCGAGTTAAAAATCCTTCCGACAGATCCATCTAACACAATAATAATTAAAAGAAGGTCAGGGATACAGTGGTCGGAGGAACTTTATAAAAAAAGGGGCTTATCCACACCATTGTTAAGGTGCTTAGGAAAGGAAGAGGTCAGTTATGCCCTCCTGGAAATGCAAGAAGGAATCGCCTGGCAACATCTAGGGGCAAGAGCACTAGCTAAAAAAGTTCTGAGAGCGCGATAGTATTGGTCGACCATGGTCTGAGTTTCCCAGGAGTATGTGAAAAAATTCGACCAGTGTCAAAGGCACGACGATGTTTTTAATGCCCCGACCACTTAACTACACTTATTAACGTCTCCTTAATCGTTTATGTAGTGTGGAATGGATATTCTAGGCCATGTTGAGGCTATCAATCGAGTGATAGTAAGAGTCTTGAAACAAAGTTTGGAAGAAGCCAAAGGCAATTGGACTGATGAACTACCGCATGTCTTGTGGGCTAATCGTACTACCCCATATTCTACCACAAGATAAACTACCTTTTCGTTTAACCTATGGAATAAAATCTGTTATCCAGATAGAAATCAAATAAATGAGCTGGAGGGAAGCAAATTAATTACCAGCATAAAGCAACGGAAAAGCTATCAAAGAATAAATCGACCTTTCAAAAGAAAAGAGAATGGTAGCCTCTTTCACCTGCATTGTCCTTAAACAAAACATGAATTTATGGTACAACCATCGCGTTCGGCCCCAAGGATTCCACACCGGGGATTTAATGCTTTGGAGGGAAGACAATCAGAAAGAAAAATATATGAGATGGAAAACTAGCTGCTAATTTGGAAGGTCCCTAGCGTTTGCAAGCTAGTAACGGAAGAGTGGCATATCTCTTATAGTCTCTTGAAGGATAGCAGATATCGAGGACATGGAATGTCGCTAAGTTGAAGCAGTATTATAGTTAATGATTTATTTTAATTCCATTTCTATGTAACTAATTGAATCCGATATGAATGCAACTATTTGCCTGTTATTATTCCCATATTGCGATATTTTCTCTCTATCGTCTCGTAGGAAAATAAAAACGGAAATTACTTGCATTCATGTGTATTCGATACAAACTAAATGCATTATTGTTTATCTAATACGGCTTAAAACGCACTACATTCATCGTTGTGTAGATGGCGCACCCCCACCCCACCACCTTTGGATCTAGTCAATCCAAGGGCGTTAGGTGGTGGAGCCCGGAGACACCCACCTCAGTCTGATTAATACCTCGTGGCAGGGAAGAAGATCCTTACCATACTTAGGAAACAATCCTATGTGACCTGGAGCGCACTTCAAAGGTACAAACACATCTCGATGGATCCGAGCCCCACTATTGGGTGAAGCGGCATCCAAAAATGCTAAATACAGCATACCGACACAACAAGTCAATTACAACAATACAATCGCAGAAACAAAAGTCATTAGATATATCAAAATTACGAGTTACATAATGATTATGTTAAACAGAAGGCACTGTGAAAAGCCTGAAGGTCAGGAACTATGGACTCTAGCTATTCCAAAATATTATTAAAGACAACCTTTTTTCACGTCATCGTTAGAAATATCTTAGAGCTGGTTATTCAAGGTGACCCGTTCTTCTTAGAGGCCCGCTAGATCTTTAGCCTGGTCATTTTTCTTCTCCTCAAGTTCTATTGACATTGCCAAGCTACAAAGAACTGAATCATACAAGAGTGGAAAAACTGTGGATTGAGAAGGGATGAAGATGAAGTTTTCTTCATCTGGTAAATCAATTACAGTTTGTTATGGATTTCAGTTAGCTACAATCAACTAACCTCTATCTATATATACCCAATAGTATAAAAAAGAAGATATGCACCCTATAGGATGTGGACACGTAAGCATTACAAAAAAGGAGAAAATAAAATCTAGTAATCTCCTAATACTCCCCCTCAAGTGGGAAGATAAATGTCCACCATTCCCCACTTGGAAGTAAGAGAGTCATACAATGCCCATGGTAAAACCTTAGTGAGAGGATCAGCCAGTTGCTGTGTTGATTTCACATGAATTAACTTGAGAAACTGGTTCTGTACATTCTGTCGAATGAAATGACAGTCTATGTCAACATGTCTGGATCTTTCATGGCTAAGAGGATTTGTTGCAAGTTGTACAGCAGATACTATCACAGAATACCATCACAAACTGCACATTGACTTCAAAAGTGCGCAACAGCTGACGTATCCATAGCAGCTCAGAAGTGAGAGATGCTAGAGCGCGATATTCTGCCTCGGCAGATGACCTGGCAACGGTAGGCTGCTTCTTGGACTTCCATGATATTAAGGCATCACCAAAGAAAACACAAAAACCGATGGTTGACTTGCGCGTAACCTTGCAACTTCCCCAATCAGCATCTGCAAAAGCTGTAATACGATACGAGGATTTACTAGGAAAAAACAAACCTTTGTCTGGCGTGCCTTTAAGGTACTGCAAAACATGGTGCACGCCTGCTAAGTGACTGGTACGCGACTTTTGCATAAACTGACTCAGTCTATTAACTGCATATGCGATGCCAGGTCTTGAAATTGTCAAGTACATCAGTTTTCCTATGAGTCTTTGATAGGCAGAAACATCAGCAAGACTCTCACCATCAGTATCATTGAATGATGTTGCAGAATCAAGAGGCACACGCATATGCTTGGATGCAAGATAACCTGTATCTTGAAGGAGCTGCAAGGTGTATTTTCGTTGACAAAGATGGATCCCACTGTTAGACTTTGCAATCTCCAAGCCCAAAAAATAATGAAGATCTCCCAGAAATTTAATTCTAAAGTGTTTCTGTAGGAGTGTCTTAATTTCTTTTAATTTCGTAGAATCTAGGTGATCGGAATGATGTATGAAGAATGGGTTCTGCTGTTGATCTTCCATGGCGGCGTGGAGAAAAGGAAGGAAAAAGCTTGACAAACAAATCAGAAGCGAGAGAAGAAACAAAAATCAGATATTGTGAAACGAAGATCTGCAGATGAAGTCTACTGATACCACATTGACATTGCCAAGCTACAAAGAACTGAATCATACAAGAGTGGAAAAATTGTGAAAAACTGTGGATTGAGAAGGGATGAAGATGAAGTTTTCTTCATCTAGTAAATCAGTTACAGTTTGTTATAGATTTCAGTTAGCTCCAATCAACTAACCTCTATCTATATATACCCAATGGTATAAAAAAGAATATATGCACCCTATAGGATGTGGACACGTAAGCATTACAAAAAAGGAGAAAATTGTAACACGATGAACTGACTTTTTATTAATCGGAATGTCGCGGTAAGCAAGAGTCGCCACCGACAAATTCGAAAAGGCAAAAAGAAACAGAAAAAAACCTTTTTAAAGAAATCTAAGTTCGGGGGGTAATTTATGCAAAGGGAAGGTGTAAGGCACCCTTTGCATCCATGGTTTTCCATGGGCTCTTAATTGCTTTGCTTGCTCGTTTTCAGAAAAAGTAGATGAAAGAGATAGGGACTTTAGCTTGTGAATAAGCGTTGCCCTTTTGAAAAATTATGAGAAAGAATATAATAAAAAGGTTTGAGCATTGCAAGGCAATTAGGGGCAATTACCTTAAACTCAGATGATAGGTCTCTTTTTGCCTTTCAGAATGAAAGGGTCTATCCTTGCCATAAGAGGGCAGGAAGCCTTTCGTTTGGAGGTTGAAGGGTCATCGAAGCATCCTTTGCCATAAGACTGTCCCATGCCATAGAAGGGCAGGTAGTCTAAGGTAAGGATCAGAATAAGCCTTTTCGTAGGCAGCCAGAAGATACCTCAGCCTTTTTCCGTAGGCAACATCCGAGGGTCGAGGTCATTTGTGTATCGAAGGCAGCATCATTAGGGTCGTGACCTTTTTATCTAGGCAACATGGCTGAGGTATCCTCGAATTCGAGGGACGAGGCTTATTCTGCAAAACACAAAGGCAACAGGCAACAGGCAACAGGCAACAGGCAGCAAGGCAACAGAGAGGGTTACCCAAAAAGCGTGCGTGTGTGCATCAATCACGTGATTCAATTCAAATTATATTATCTTGTAAATTAGTGATTCTAGGTTAATTACAATCTTGCACTCCCTAAATTACTAACCACGCAGTACATAATAATATAAAGCAATAAAGGGGGGCGGGAAATTGTAACCAGTGGATCCCTTATCAGGGTTTGACACAAGTAATAATAATAATCATAAAAAATATAAAGATGAGGTTTAGGGTTACCAACAACGTAGCTTTGGCAATTGACAACCCTGAAAAAGAATGTAAATAAAAGGTTGGGTGAGTGTATGGCTAATTCGAAGGTTGGCAGGGTTAACCAGAAAATAAAGAATAAATAAATAAAACAATTAATAATTAAATAAGCGAGGCCACTTAGCTTTGGTTCGATTTGATCTGATATGGTTAGAGTCGAAGGAAACCTCGGAGGTAACCCTTAAAAGACATGGCAGAAAGAGAGGGTGAACGCAAGGCAAATCCTAAAAATAAAATAACATAAATAAAATTTAAATTGGATTTAGAAATAAATTACTCAACTTTGGGGTTTGTCGAAGGCGCGCGCTTGGGGCAAATCATGTTGCTAACCCTGATAATATACAGAAAGAAAATAACATCAGTGTATGGCATGCTCTTCCTAAACCCTGATTAGGGCACAAAATTAAAATAAGAAAATACAAGCGATTTAATTAATTATTGGTCCAATGACCTAATTAATTAAATCGGGATAATTAAATCGAGTGTAAAAAAATAATTTTATGGAATTTTTGGAATTTAAATAAAATAAATAAGACTTTTTAAAGATTTTTAATAATTAAATCAATTTTAGATAATACTTTTATAAATAATATAAGAATTAGATTTTATATAATATAAATAAATAATCAACATAAATTTATTTATATAAAAAAAATTTATATAATCTATATATATATAAAACTAGTTTTTATTTGAAGAAAACAAATATATATATAAATGAAAAAAGAAGTAAATAAAATAATTATATAATTAAAAATAAAAAAAATTGGAAAATACTTATCTTGATCATGTGTGGCACGCGCTGAGGGTCTATGGTGGGCGTGCATCTTCAGGAGCGTTGGATTTGATGGAGTGAAGATCTAGTGGCTCACAGACGAGGGTGCATGGCAAGCGGGTGCATCATGATGCGTGGGATCCGAGGGCACTTCCACCCAATTTCGCGCGCTAGTTTGTTTTGAATGGGCCAATCACGCATGGCCACCTCATCATCTTCTCCACCAATTTTCAGCAGCAAACTTATTACAGCGCTCATAACCAGGGTGCTATAAAAACATGGAGCTATTACACCTGCGAAAATCATAAGAGCCAAAAAACGAAGCAAAAATATTTCGCGAATACACAGTTGCGATCGTCCAGAGATTGCGGATTACATGGAACTGGTTTTGAGTCTTAATTCTTCCTAAATTAAAAAGCCCCAAATCAAAAGCTATGAACCCTAGAATCGGGAACCATGGCAAACGAGCACGAAAACATAATTAAACATCCAGAAACATTGTAAGCATCATTATAAACAAGATTATGCCATTGAAATATGTTTATGCATCGTAAATTAGAGTAATCGAGGGACTTTAAGGAAGCGCAAACCGTGGTCTATATGAACGTGTTCTTGGCGCGAGGATGCTTGGTACCGATCTGGAAACGTTCAACGAAGTCCCTGGAGTGCGTTTGAAACCTTGAAATTCTTTGAATCGCCCTGCAAGTCAGAAACCGAATTGAGTTTTTCCTTGAATTTTTGCAAGCTTGGTTAGAGTTCTTCACTGCAAAAATCTCTCCCCTAATGCTTTGTTTACGTTGTGTATATATAGGTGAATGTATTAGGGTTGACAACACAAGAAAAAAATCTCATGTAATCTTTGATTGGAAATCTTGCAAATATGATTTATGAATGTTTCCTATTTTGGCCCAAATTGCCTCAATCCCTTCCAATTAACATGTGCCCGAAATTTTATTGAAAATAACACTTAAATGGTGATTGAAATGGATCCTCATAAGATCTTGAACCAAATATTTGATTTTCTCATAATATATTTGATTTTAATCCTTTTTAAATGACTTAAAAATTCATAATAAATCAAATAAGACATATAATTTCATGGAAAAAGATTTTGGGCCTTGGATGACTTGTGTAGTAAGATTGGATCAAAAGAACTTGGGCCCATTTACAAGATATTTGAATTCCTTCACATTTTTTCCTTCCAAAATAACCTAATTTTGACAAGGCCTATCTCCCTCAATTTTTGAGGTATGGAAGTGTTCTAGGACATTTTGGAAACCTTAGAGAGTCCTCTAACCAATGTATTTGGTCTCATATCAAAATCATTTTTCATTCTCATTTTATGAGCTTTTGAAAAAAGTGTCTTTTTGTTGACTTTTGAAAAGGACCTATAATGTATGAAGCCATATCTCTTAAACCGTTGACCTATGAGCTCTGATTCTTGGGCCATTGGATAGAGGAATGAATTCCCTTCAAAATGAGCTTTGGTGGGAATTTTTCTGATGAAGTATGAATATTTGGTGAATTTTCAAAGTTTGGTTGACTTTTTTAGTTCATGCCCAAAATAGTAACTCTTGACTTTTGACTTCTCTGATCTTTCCTTGCATCATCATGATCAACCCTTGATCAAATGATGATTTTAGGGTTATGAGAATGTTGTTGACCAAATATCTTGAGTTTTGACTGTATAATGACTGTTTTGCCCTTGGGAGTCGACTGTTGACCTAATCAGGATTTGAGGGACTAAATTTGCTCTGTTTGACTTGAAACTTTATATGGAGATACTTTGGGATGTTAGTGACCCTATGGAACCACCTTGAGCCATTGATTCAATGATTTTCCTCTGAATTATTCAAACCCTAGTTTAGAACTTCTGTGTGGGAGACTGTGTTTTGAAGCTTTGTCTTTTGATTTGGTTTTGTGTATGAAAAATAGCATGGGCAAATTTTGGGGTATGACAGCTGCCCCTGTTCAATTATCTTAAACCTGAAGATGTAGAGTGGTTTGCGCGCCAGTCGGTATCTGAAGGTGGAAGATGATTGAACATAAGAATACCAAGAAATTTGCCCTATTTGAAGTAGGGACTTTTGTCGGAGATGGGCTTGTGGATGCCATCTGGTAGTTGAATTTTGAGAAGATGTTGTTTGCGCGTTGATCGTGTCATTACCGTTCGTGGTAGATGAATTAGATCCTTGGGAATTGATCGTGTCAGTATCGTTCGTGATACTTGAATTAGATCTTGGAAAGATGATCGTGTCTTCATCGTTCGTGATGATAGAATTAGATCTGAGGAGATAATCGTGTCTTCATCGTTCGTGATGATAGAATTAGATTCTCTTGTCGTGTCAGCACCGTTCGTAGTGACTGAATTAGACTGGGAAGGCCAGTGATCGTGTCCACACCGTTCGTGATGATAGACTTAGACCTCTGAAATTTGATCGTGTCAGTACCGTTCGTAGTATCTGAATTAGATCTTCTGTCGTGTCAGTACCGTTCGTAGTAGCTGAATTAGACTGAGAAGGTCAGTGACCGTGTCTACACCGTTCGTGATGATAGAATTAGATCTCTGAGAGTTGACCGTGTCAGTACCGTTCGTAGTAACCGAATTAGATCTTTTGTCGTGTCAGTACTGTTCGTAGTAGCTGAATTAGACTTTGAAAGTGATCGTGTCATTACCGTTCGTGGTAAATGAATTAGATCTTCGAGCGTTGATCGTGTCAGTACCATTCGTAGTAGCTGAATTAGATCTTGGAAAGTTGGAGATTTCGTTCATTTGTCGGTACCTGTATTCTGAAAAAGGTAAGGTTAATCTTTATGCAATGTCATGATGCATGGGTTATGTAATGAATCCCTCAAAATAAATGAGAGCTTTTGCATGTTATGTATGAGTTCATTATGAGGTAATGTATGCAGTGTATGAACATGTTTATGACATATGATATGTGAATATGATTTATGTTGTCTTTGATTAAGAAAGTAGATCTTTATGTCCTTGTAATTGTACTGTCTGATCTTGTCTTGAAGATGCTCAGCTGGGAATTTATGATTTCTGCTTGGAGATGATCAGTGACTTGATGTTCCCTGATTGGTGATAAAGATATTGATAAATCATGTTGGAGGAGAGCGACAGTGTTGAAGATGTAAACTCTGTTGGGCAGCCATGTCTCTATCGGGAGCGTTTGAAGATATCTTCTTAATGATTACTCTGTGGGGATATGATCTTGTGAACCCGACTTTGTGGGGAGACATGGGTGAAAGTTGCCCCCAGTATTATAGTAACTACTACTTGATTTAGGACACGTCACTTAAAATGTCAAACTGGACTTGTATAGATTTGCCCCCCAGTTAGCAGGAACTTTGGAAAGATTCGCCTTGCGAGGCCTTTATAAGATGTGCACTTTAGGAGACATGCCCCTAGTAATCATATGCCCAATATGATGTCCTATGTTGGTTGAGAAGTAGCTTCAGATTTTCTTGGATGCGTGCCCCTGATTATTTTGGCATCCTTGAGAGGTTCTCGGAATCTTGACTTGATTGCCCCAGATTGTTTGGACAAATAGTTTGAAACCCACTTGAGGTGTATGCCTTTGATTGTTTGGCTTTTGAGAGATTCTTATAATCTTGACTGGATTGCCCCAGATTGGTTGGGCAAAGCATGCCATGCCCCTTGTATACGTAGGATACATTGCTTCTCGGCGTAATCTTGTCTGTCGGGATAACTTTCAGTCATTAGTTGTACCCTGTGCAAGTTCTTTCTGATGCTAACATTTGAAATTATGTAGCAGAATATGTTTAATAATGAATTCATGAGATGCAATGCATACGTTTGTCTTGAATTTTTGAAAAACCTTTAAAACATGAGATGCAAAAACACGACACTTGTAAAAAAATGATATTTGCAATAATGTTTGTAAGAATGAAATACCGACTCCTCGTTTTTGGTAAACCTTAAGGAGTCAGGATACCTTTTTTTTTTGGTGACAGTATGCTTTCGAACTAACCATGCTTCAATTAGGACTTTCAAGGGTTGTAACGTGGCTTGGTTCACGGTTTAAGAAACAAAGGATAAAGGCTCAAAGTTTATTTATCCCCACCCCTCTTCGTGATGATCTTCAGTCCTAAACTCAGTAAATTCGGCTTATGCATTCAGGTTCCAAGAGACTTTTGGGTTTGCACCTTTGATAATGATGATGATTCGCAAGCAAAGAGAATTTTTGAGATGGCAGTCACTTCTTCCTTTCGGTAGTCACAACATTGTGTCGTTCAGGAATTTATTGACTTCTCTTTTTTCATCTTTTGATATCCCTAACTTTTGCCTGAACTGTCTATTTTAAGCTTACAGTCAGCGGGATGCCTCGATTTTTGCCTAAGTCATCTTTTTGTTTTTTGACTTAGCAGGCTTTTCTTTGTGCATATATTTATTCATTTTTTTTGAAAGATATTGACTGCCTTGCTTAATGATTGATGAACCATCATTGGCTTTTGATTGACATCTCCAACACTTCTTTGATGTGTACGGATGAACGCTTGTGATTGAAACCTTTGTTGAAAGGTGTACAGAGTGATTCTCTTAAAATAGAATGCACAGCCAAACTAACTGAGAACTACCCTGCCCCAGGTTAAAAATGCGGGTGTTTCGTACAAAAAGAAACTTCTACTCCTTAGGCTCAAAGGGGTTGACGAGGGATTACCATCCTTATATCTCCACTGTTTAGGAATTGAAACAATGCCTGTACATCGTCAGCATAGTCCGTTCAAAAGCATATTGTATGAGGTTGCGGTATCATTTTCGTCATCCTTCCTCAAAAGGTATACAACTTTAGCAGGAGTTGAGTATCACAAAAACATATGCAGAATAAAGACATAATTTAAAATGAGTGATAACGAAATAATTTATTCAAGACAAATATATGCAATGCACTGATGATGATTATTAAAACAAATAATGTCTATCATAATTTGAATGTTTAAACAAACAGAATAGAAATTGCAAATGAAAGTAAATCTAATGATCTAAAGTTCATCCACTATGACATTAATCATTCTTGTCGTGATTGTGCCTGGGAGCAGGGATCACTATAGGAGTCTGGGGATGAGGGAATTCAATTTCACCAGCATCGATCATGTCTTGAATCTTGTTCTTCAATGGCCAACAATCATTTGTATCATGTCCAGGGCTATTGGAGTGGTATGCGCACCTCGCATTGGGCTTATAGCTGGGAGCGGAAGTGTTGGGCTTTACAGGAGGACCCCTCACAGTGATCAAGTTTGCTTTCAACAAATGTTGTAATGCCTGAGCCAGTGACATGTTGATCTTCGTGAACTGACGCTTAGGTGCTCCTGACTTGCATCTTTGTTGTGGAACTGGTGTAGAGATCAGAATTGTCCCTACAGATTGGTTGGGTTCATTGTGACCTTTCCGATTGTTCCCAGCATTAGCCACATGAGATTCCTCAGGTGAATTGAAATCAATCATCTTATCATCAATGAGGTCTTGGATTTTATTCTTCAATAGCCAACAATCGTTAGTGTCATGTCCGATGCTGTCGGAGTGGTAAGCACATCTTGCATTAGGATTATACTGATGAGACGAAATGTTAGGATTCCGAGGAGGATCCCTCAAAGTCATTAGCCCTTTCCTCAGCATCTGTTGCAACGCTTCGGCCAAAGTCATGTTGATCTTTGTGAATTGTCTTTTAGGCGCGTTATGCTTATGTTGTGGTTGTGATGCTGATGTGGAGATCAGAGCTTCCCCAACTTGTTGTTTACACATGGTATTAGCCATGTAAGGCCCCCCAGTTGAATTGAAGTCAATGATCTTGTTGTCAATTAAGTCTTGGATCTTATGCTTCAATGGTCCACAATCCTCTGTGTCATGGCCAGGGCTATTCGAATGATAAGCACATCTCGCATGGTACTTATACCCAGGAGCAGGATTTGTAGGGATTGAATATGAAGGTAATAAGGTTATCAAGTTCTGGTTGAGCAGTTGTTGCAGAACTTGAGACATCGGCATGTGCAACGGAGTGAATGATCGCTTAGGTTTGGATTTCCATTTATCTTGCACACCTTGCTCCCTTTGTTGGTCCTTCTCCTTCTCGGACAGAAGTGCCTTTAATTCTTCTTGCCCCTTGGCTAAGTGAAAGATTATTTTCTGGAACTGGTTATTCTGAGCCTGAAGATTTTTGACAGATTGTTCGAGATCCATCTTTCTTACTGAAATAAACAGCGGAAAGATGAGGTATTGGCTTTTATGAAACCTGTGATGTAATGTTTATGAATGATATGATTATGCATATGCAATGTTTTCAAGGAATTGAAAGAATTTTAACTCGTGTTGAAACAAAGAAAAAACATTATTTATTAATTAAATTGTAAGGTCATAACCCCAAAAGTTACATTAAAATAAAAGAAATTAATAATAAATAAAGACACTAAATTCCAGGATTTTTGTCTTCCTGACGACGCTTCCTCTTTAGGACCCGGACTTCTTCCTTGTGTGCCTTGATCATTTCCTCTCTTTCTTGAACAAGCCTAGAAATTTCGTTTTCCCATGAATTAATCTGATCTGGAGAAACAAAATCTTCAATCTTCCATTTGCGGGAAAAGTAATCAAGTAAAGTCTCTCGCTCTTTGGCATCTTGTACTAACACCTCTTTTTCAGCTTCCACTTTTAGTAAGCGTCTCTCAAAGTCTTCCCTTTCCCTTTTCAGTCGGTTAACAGTTGCAACCAGGTCTTCATTTGGAGCAGGAATATATGGCTCAAATGCAATTGGGGCAGCAGGAGGAGCTACCCTTGGAACTATGGGTGTATCAGATGGATAAGGCATCCCAAATTCCATAACTCGATCATAAACCCATTGGAAATATGGATCCCATGGCATATAATTTCTCCTTCCTATATCCTTTGCGCCAACTTTCTTTACTTTCATCCAAGCTTTGATGAAAAGGTCTCTCTTCTTCTCTTTGTCGGAATCATAATGGAAATATTCTGCACTAAGATACAAAGAACGCGGTTTGTCCTTCAAGGCAAAGCCAAACTGATGTCGAGCTAGAATGGGATTATAAGATATTCCTCCACGAACACCAAGAAGAGGTATATTAGGGAAATCTCCACAACTATCAAATAGCAAGGTTCCCTCGAACTTCTTTTGGTACCATAGGATGTCGTCGAAAGAAAGCTTCATAATTCTCTGAGCCCAAGTTAATCCTTCTTCATTCTTTCTTACGGAGAGAGGTAAGTGCGAAATAAACCACTTATGCAATAGAGAAGCACATCCTAGGACACAACCTTTCCTTTTTGATACTCGGAAATGAATAGAATGTAGTAAGTCACCAAGTAAAGTAGGAACCGGATTCTTGCTAAGGAATATATTGATAGCAGCCACATCAACAATTTTGTCATAATGGAAAAACAAAACTTGTCCATAAATTAAGAGAGACAACACAGCTTCCAAGGCATCCATACTTGAAGCTTTAGCAAGAATCTCCGCTTTTTCGTAGAGGAAATCAAGGGGTAATCCAGAATACTCTTTCTTACTAATCCAAACCTTCTCAATTTCTGATCTTGGCAAGTGCAGGGCAGCAGCAATGACTTCCAACTTAGGCTCTTCTTCTTTACCAGTATAAGGAATTTTATTAAGCACAGGAAGTCCAAGCAAGTAGGAGAATTCTTCCAAGGATGGTACTAACTGAAAATCTCTATAAGTGAAGCAATGTAGTAACGGATCATAGAATTGAACCATGGTGTTGAGGAGAACGTCATCCACATTAGTTCGTACCAAACTTATGAGTGTATTGAGAGAATCACTGAATTTGAGAGAACCAGAGATGTTGTCGCAGAAAATCTTCAATTGCGTTGGCACTTTCTTGAAATTGAGGAAGAACGGTTTACGGCCTTTTGTTTCCATATTCAAACAACCTACAAAACAACATACGGTTAAGAAACCTCCAATTCCTTGAAATGGGTTAGTTATGCCATGTATGAATGATGCATGTATGCATGATGCACATACACAAGTAAATCCACACAAATCACACAATTTTTGGATTAAGGCTTGCGTGGAGTTTGATCAAGTGTCCTTCCCAAGGGTATTTCTACGGATAAGGAAATTTCAGCAACGGGTTCTACCAAGTGACTCAGAATTGTCGACCCTCCTAAAGCACCCTCGAACATGATACATACATACCATGCAATGATACTTTGAGAAAGAGCCTATCTGAGCTGTAGTATCGGGTAGCGACTATGCTCTCAACATACATCAAGAGTAGTCCCCCCACTACGTTCCTAAAAGTCAGGATGGGTTAAAGGTTACTAACGGTCCTTGAGCTCCGACTCACCCACAGGTATCCACACGAACCTCCCTCATACAAGAGAAGCATGTAAACACCTATAGAGGCCTAACTCAAGCGTGAACTCTCATATTGACCAATCCTCCACATACATGAAGGAGGTCGCCATGACTATGCCACTTCCTATCTTAGATGTACTTGAATCCGGGAATAGGATTCGTCCTTCAGTTAATTCCCAAAACGCCCCTGAAAAATAAAACAAACAAAGCAAACAATAGAAAACATTTAAAATGAATCCTAAACTTTTAAGGTAACCCCTCTTAATCGAAATCTCCCCAGCAGAGTCGCCAGTTCTGTAACACGGTGAACTGACTTTTTATTAATCGGAATGTCGCGGTAAGCAAGAGTCGCCACCGACAAATTCGGAAAGGCAAAAAGAAACAGAAAAAAACCTTTTTAAAGAAATCTAAGTTCGGGGGGTAATTTATGCAAAGGGAAGGTGTAAGGCACCCTTTGCATCCATGGTTTTCCATGGGCTCTTAATTGCTTTGCTTGCTCGTTTTCAGAAAAAGTAGATGAAAGAGATAGGGACTTTAGCTTGTGAATAAGCGTTGCCCTTTTGAAAAATTATGAGAAAGAATATAATAAAAAGGTTTGAGCATTGCAAGGCAATTAGGGGCAATTACCTTAAACTCAGATGATAGGTCTCTTTTTGCCTTTCAGAATGAAAGGGTCTATCCTTGCCATAAGAGGGCAGGAAGCCTTTCGTTTGGAGGTTGAAGGGTCATCGAAGCATCCTTTGCCATAAGACTGTCCCATGCCATAGAAGGGCAGGTAGTCTAAGGTAAGGATCAGAATAAGCCTTTTCGTAGGCAGCCAGAAGATACCTCAGCCTTTTTCCGTAGGCAACATCCGAGGGTCGAGGTCATTTGTGTATCGAAGGCAGCATCATTAGGGTCGTGACCTTTTTATCTAGGCAACATGGCTGAGGTATCCTCGAATTCGAGGGACGAGGCTTATTCTGTAAAACACAAAGGCAACAGGCAACAGGCAACAGGCAACAGGCAACAGGCAGCAAGGCAACAGAGAGGGTTACCCAAAAAGCGTGCGTGTGTGCATCAATCACGTGATTCAATTCAAATTATATTATCTTGTAAATTAGTGATTCTAGGTTAATTACAATCTTGCACTCCCTAAATTACTAACCACGCAGTACATAATAATATAAAGCAATAAAGGGGGGCGGGAAATTGTAACCAGTGGATCCCTTATCAGGGTTTGACACAAGTAATAATAATAATCATAAAAAATATAAAGATGAGGTTTAGGGTTACCAACAACGTAGCTTTGGCAATTGACAACCCTGAAAAAGAATGTAAATAAAAGGTTGGGTGAGTGTATGGCTAATTCGAAGGTTGGCAGGGTTAACCAGAAAATAAAGAATAAATAAATAAAACAATTAATAATTAAATAAGCGAGGCCACTTAGCTTTGGTTCGATTTGATCTGATATGGTTAGAGTCGGAGGAAACCTCGGAGGTAACCCTGAAAAGACATGGCAGAAAGAGAGGGTGAACGCAAGGCAAATCCTAAAAATAAAATAACATAAATAAAATTTAAATTGGATTTAGAAATAAATTACTCAACTTTGGGGTTTGTCGAAGGCGCGCGCTTGGGGTAAATCATGTTGCTAACCCTGATAATATACAGAAAGAAAATAACATCAGTGTATGGCATGCTCTTCCTAAACCCTGATTAGGGCACAAAATTAAAATAAGAAAATACAAGCGATTTAATTAATTATTGGTCCAATGACCTAATTAATTAAATCGGGATAATTAAATCGAGTGTAAAAAAATAATTTTATGGAATTTTTGGAATTTAAATAAAATAAATAAGACTTTTTAAAGATTTTTAATAATTAAATCAATTTTAGATAATACTTTTATAAATAATATAAGAATTAGATTTTATATAATATAAATAAATAATCAACATAAATTTATTTATATAAAAAAAATTTATATAATCTATATATATATAAAACTAGTTTTTATTTGAAGAAAACAAATATATATATAAATGAAAAAAGAAGTAAATAAAATAATTATATAATTAAAAATAAAAAAAATTGGAAAATACTTATCTTGATCATGTGTGGCACGCGCTGAGGGTCTATGGTGGGCGTGCATCTTCAGGAGCGTTGGATTTGATGGAGTGAAGATCTAGTGGCTCACAGACGAGGGTGCATGGCAAGCGGGTGCATCATGATGCGTGGGATCCGAGGGCACTTCCACCCAATTTCGCGCGCTAGTTTGTTTTGAATGGGCCAATCACGCATGGCCACCTCATCATCTTCTCCACCAATTTTCAGCAGCAAACTTATTACAGCGCTCATAACCAGGGTGCTATAAAAACATGGAGCTATTACACCTGCGAAAATCATAAGAGCCAAAAAACGAAGCAAAAATATTTCGCGAATACACAGTTGCGATCGTCCAGAGATTGCGGATTACATGGAACTGGTTTTGAGTCTTAATTCTTCCTAAATTAAAAAGCCCCAAATCAAAAGCTATGAACCCTAGAATCGGGAACCATGGCAAACGAGCACGAAAACATAATTAAACATCCAGAAACATTGTAAGCATCATTATAAACAAGATTATGCCATTGAAATATGTTTATGCATCGTAAATTAGAGTAATCGAGGGACTTTAAGGAAGCGCAAACCGTGGTCTATATGAACGTGTTCTTGGCGCGAGGATGCTTGGTACCGATCTGGAAACGTTCAACGAAGTCCCTGGAGTGCGTTTGAAACCTTGAAATTCTTTGAATCGCCCTGCAAGTCAGAAACCGAATTGAGTTTTTCCTTGAATTTTTGCAAGCTTGGTTAGAGTTCTTCACTGCAAAAATCTCTCCCCTAATGCTTTGTTTACGTTGTGTATATATAGGTGAATGTATTAGGGTTGACAACACAAGAAAAAAATCTCATGTAATCTTTGATTGGAAATCTTGCAAATATGATTTATGAATGTTTCCTATTTTGGCCCAAATTGCCTCAATCCCTTCCAATTAACATGTGCCCGAAATTTTATTGAAAATAACACTTAAATGGTGATTGAAATGGATCCTCATAAGATCTTGAACCAAATATTTGATTTTCTCATAATATATTTGATTTTAATCCTTTTTAAATGACTTAAAAATTCATAATAAATCAAATAAGACATATAATTTCATGGAAAAAGATTTTGGGCCTTGGATGACTTGTGTAGTAAGATTGGATCAAAAGAACTTGGGCCCATTTGCAAGATATTTGAATTCCTTCACATTTTTTCCTTCCAAAATAACCTAATTTTGACAAGGCCTATCTCCCTCAATTTTTGAGGTATGGAAGTGTTCTAGGATATTTTGGAAACCTTAGAGAGTCCTCTAACCAATGTATTTGGTCTCATATCAAAATCATTTTTCATTCTCATTTTATGAGCTTTTGAAAAAAGTGTCTTTTTGTTGACTTTTGAAAAGGACCTATAATGTATGAAGCCATATCTCTTAAACCGTTGACCTATGAGCTCTGATTCTTGGGCCATTGGATAGAGGAATGAATTCCCTTCAAAATGAGCTTTGGTGGGAATTTTTCTGATGAAGTATGAATATTTGGTGAATTTTCAAAGTTTGGTTGACTTTTTTAGTTCATGCCCAAAATAGTAACTCTTGACTTTTGACTTCTCTGATCTTTCCTTGCATCATCATGATCAACCCTTGATCAAATGATGATTTTAGGGTTATGAGAATGTTGTTGACCAAATATCTTGAGTTTTGACTGTATAATGACTGTTTTGCCCTTGGGAGTCGACTGTTGACCTAATCAGGATTTGAGGGACTAAATTTGCTCTGTTTGACTTGAAACTTTATATGGAGATACTTTGGGATGTTAGTGACCCTATGGAACCACCTTGAGCCATTGATTCAATGATTTTCCTCTGAATTATTCAAACCCTAGTTTAGAACTTCTGTGTGGGAGACTGTGTTTTGGAGCTTTGTCTTTTGATTTGGTTTTGTGTATGAAAAATAGCATGGGCAAATTTTGGGGTATGACAAAAATAAAATCTAATAATATCCTAATAAGTTCCGACATGAGGCTCTAGACCACATGAGACAAAACTTATGACTCAAGTTCCTTCTATAGGACACCTCGATCCTTCTCTTCAAACAACTTCTCAAGTTTAATTATGCGATCAGCCAAGGCAACAAGGGATCCAATCATCCAAAAAAGAAGAAACTTCACTCAAGCGAGTACTCAACACATGACATTCCCTCTCAAAGCTAACCACTTTCACCTCGTCAAATTCATAGCAAGCCTTCAAATCCTCGCCTCTCGAGAAGAGTAAAGGGGAAACAGGAGATCCGTATGACTGATTGCGAGATGATTCAGAAAGGGAATAACCCGAAGAACTTGGTAAGATGATTCTGTCAGCAAATTGTATTTTCCAACAGGGGAGAGCTGACGTATATGCTCATAGTTATCAACCGACACACACTTCTTTATCTCCACCGCGGTTCGAGACAAACGATCAACTATTACAAACGGAAAATGAGTTAGAGTATCCTCAAATGGATACCTAGAGCTGGACGAAACTATTTCGGCTTTTTCTTATTTGTAGGACTCCCTCTAGTGACTTCTTTACCCTAGTCCTTTTTAGCAGGACGATCATGATTCTTCTTACTCCAACTCTTCGAAGACGCTGGCGCAACTAAGGGAGCCCCAAAATTCAGCTTAAGAGCGATGCAGCCAGTAGGTGGGTACTTCTTTTTTAGTTCGTCTATAAAAATAAGGTAATTAACTAGTAAGAGAATATGCGAGGATGCACACCATAAGTAAAAGAAGGGAAAGAGTTATACCAAAAGGTTTCTTCATTTCATCCGCAAACTTTGCCTCAACAATGTCATGGCGATTAATTTATATGTCAAAAAAGAAAAGAAATGTTTCCTTCACAGCCTTTTCCGAATTAGTAAGGGATACATACGAGATGAAATACTCTTTAACTTTCTGGGAGAAGTGATCTAAGGACCGAAATTTCCTCCTCTGTTTAGAACACACTAATAGGGCTGAAGAAGGAGAAGAAACAGTGCAAAACTCATTATGATCAAGAGGAGAAATCAAGAAATAATGCTCATTGAAATTCTTCCAATTGTCATTGTAAACATAGAAGACCCCGTTTCTCAGTTAGCAAAAAGAAACAAGTCCACAACATCGACTCTTGGAAGGATTATTAACTTCAAAGGGAAGAAAGAAGAGATTTAGGGAATTCGAATCCATGTTCCCCTAATACTCGTACCAGTATTGAAAGACCCTCACAAAACCCAGGCACAGGGATAAAGTTGCAATGGAGGAATGCAAAGGAGATCTAACACCCCTTTTTCAAAAGTAGTCAGTGGAAGTCGTACTCCTAATTTCTTAAAGATGCAAGAGTAAAAAGGGATAAAGCACCAATCAAATTTATGGCACACTCTCTTATCTGCAGGGATCGCGAAAACATTCCAATCCGAAGGAAACCTCACTTCAAAGGCAACCTCTATCCCTCCGTCCCTCTGAGTATATTTTAGGGAATCCCAAATACTGAGAGTCTACCCAAGAATAATCTGAAGGTAGAGAAAAACACAAGAAAGAGGGGTTTGAATTGGGTTTTCTAAATTTTTTTTAAGAAAAACTATTCATAATAGTTAATGAGATAGTTAAAAGGGAGGAGAAGAAGAACACTTTCGGTTATCCAAGTTCACCTTAGAAAAGGCAAATTATGTCCACCCGCCAAGGTAATTTCTCCTTAGAAAATGACTTAATCCACTAATCTTGAAAGATTACAAATAACCTCTAAGAGTATAGAAAGACACCTTAACCCTCTCAAGTATACAGACTAACAACCTAATCACTTGAGGAATACAAATCTCAACAGATTTACAAATGGTAATATTTACAAGACATTGCTTCTAAAACGTAGATTGAAACATAAAAAGTTTTGCACAAATGTTAACACAATCTAATAAGCAACAACTCTTGTGTTCTTACAGATTCTTAGAAACTAGATTTCTCACAACGAAGTGTTTAGTACAATTTTTCTAAGATCTTTCTTTCTCTTTTTCTCTTTGAAGTTTATTTGCTGAGTTTGAAAATATAGCTTGAATAAGCCTTGTAAATTCTTCGTGAATTAGCAGCTTCTTCAAAGGATAATATCTCATATATATAGTCCCATGAAAAGATGACCGTTGAGAGAGAACAAGATGTAGCTTTCCTTGACGTAACGGCTCTACAAAGTCGAGGGAAACAAAGAGCACACCAAAGACGGAATCATATAATACGTCATGTAAAAGTGGAAAAGGTGATGTACTGTTGTACCATATTGCTTCTTTTGCAAATTTCTGATCATTCTTCATTTGAGATGTACTTCTTATCTGAAGTAGAGAGAGTAGTGAATAGATCATGTAGCGTAGACGTTCCAAGAAACAATATTCTTCAGAGCCAGAAAGAAATCTTCAGAGTTATAAGCAGCAGCCTATCTGAACGACATATTTTCTGAATTCTGAGCTGGAGGCGAATAGCGTATCTGAGTTGAGTTGTGATCTTGAAAAGTAGCTTCGCTTCAGAACATTTGTAAATCTTTTTTCTGATGAGTCATTGAACATTCTTCAAAACTGCTGATGTCACTTCAGAATTAAGATGAATAGCTCTTCTAATGGGTGATGACGATGATTTTCTAGACAACAATCCTAATCAACTAAAATAGTGAATCTACACACTTAAGAAACTATTAGAGTACAAAATTGTTGCATAACAAATATATGTATTGTTATCATCGAAACTTAAACATTAAATGTAGAACCAAATATTGTTCTAACATAATCTTCAGCGTTTTTCGTTGTTAATCGATTGTATTTCACCTCTACATACTGACAGATCCGCTGGGTTACGGCGACGGGTCGGCGATAAAGGATTGACCATCTAAAATGATTTTAAAAATATAAAGAAGCTTCACTCACTTAAAGAAATATGCAACAACATACCTGGATAAAGAGAAAGGGAAATCATGATGGAAATTGAAGCTTGAACTAAGAAGATGACGTTCAATGATTCAAAGAAGCAACTACCAAGTAGCAATAAGAAGAGCAAAATGAAGGTCGAAGGGCAAAACCCAATTTTTATAGATAAACAAATTAAATATAAACGGTCTAGATTAAAGGTAAAAATATTCATCCAAGGGCAGTCGTCACGCCGCTCCATTATGCAAAAATGAAAGTAATACAAGTACTCAAGTGTCCTAGATAGGAAATCATTCCCTAGTCTATCTCATTGGGCTGACATAGGAACATGTATCAAAACCTTCCTAGGACAAGAGAAGCATTTAATGCTCATGCCCCCACTACTTTTTAACTGATTCCAAAGCGTTTCAAACCCACATCACACCGGACCCCGTCTTAGAGGTCGGCCTGCATTAGTTAAGGCTTTCTCCGACTCCTTAAGTGCCCGACAAAGCCTTTGCGACAATTATTCTAGACCAGTCAAAGGCCCAAATGACCAAGGTTAATCCATTTTAGATCCACTCTACATGATCCAAGGTATAAAAAATCAGTTCACATGTAAAGAAATGTAAAATCTCTGATTTCCATTTTTCACTATACTCATCTTAAATTTTGAACTGATTTGGACATTGGAGAGCTAACCATGCAGGTCCACCCTGCGTCACCGTAAAAGATATTAGAGCCACCATTCAAGATCATCAGTTCTCCAACTGTATCCATTTCTAGTTCCCAAACGAAACATATTATAAGATTGATTAGGAAACTCTGTGTTAAGCAAAGTGGAGTTCATATCCATTGGGATTGTCAGAGTGTCATTTATTTGTTAAATAATCAAGTGTGTCATGAAAGAACCAAACATATTGATATGAGGTATCATAATATGAGAGAGTTACTTGCATTAGAATATATATTATTTGAAAATAATCATACTTCAGATAATGCAACTAATATATTGACCAAGTCAGTCACAACAGACAATGATGTGATGTCTTCTTGAATTTTTATACTCTTTAGTCTTTACAATGATATTGCATACACAAATTTTTCTATAAAAAAGGAGAAGCGTCCTTCATACTCAAGGATCTCGGGTTTTCAAATATACATAAATCTTTTATTAAAACAATCAATAATTGTGTATGGTACAGTTGGTGTTAAATATTTAGCCTATGTTTTGCCATTTGAATATATTACAGTTATTTAATTAAGATACTTACATCGTGGTAGCTGAATCAAAGTGGATCCAAATGCCAATTAATTTCTAAGTTTGTGCAGTCAAGTGAGGTTTTCACTCTATTTAAAGCAGCTTGTCTGTGTTGCAGCAGTGGGCGTGACGGATCTTTGCTTTGCTTGGAGGGTTCTCCATTTTGATTTTTGCGTGGAAGTCTCCGTGTCAAAGCTTTCCATTTCGATTCAAATACACAAGCTACAATAGCAAAGGAAAGCACAAGAAAAATATCAATTTGCATTTCTTAAATCCTCAATATGACATTTAAAAACACAAAAAAGAATAACCTATTGAATTCAGGAAAGATAGATGGATTATAATATTAGCAATTGAGGGTATAGCAAAAGTAGGGCCTGTTTAGAATGTCACAATTGCAATAAGACTTCTAAATTACCAATCATCAATTTATTCAAAGGGGATATCAGATAGTCAACCTCGCGGTAAAGACGCTTATAATGCTAAATGAGAAATAAAAAATCAACACGGAATCGTCATCTTATTTGACAGCACTTAGCCACAAGATTATGACAGTCGGAAAAGATCATTTCCACTAATGAAAATTGTATTTATATTCATCAAACTCATTGCGCTAAGCTACCACTCAAGCACATAACACTAAACCATTTTTATGGCAGGACATCAAGAAATGGTCGAATATCTTCCTCTTTACTTTTTTTAATAGCTCTATTCTAAGTCTTATTGAATAGTGACAGAAAGCAACTAGATTATCATTTAAAGATAGTTGGATTAGAATATTTGGCAAGGATGCCTTACAGGAATTTCAAAATGGGTAGCTAAATAGTAGAGGGAAGAGAAATGTTAGGGCCCGTGACTACCGGGTAATATAAAATAGCTGCCAGTACTATGTCTAAATTGCACAGATAAGACTTCCGAAACTGGGGTGAGTCCCCGTCTCAGTTGATATTATATTCTACGGGAGGTGACTGATGCCGACCCAGAATATTTTGGATGCAGAATATGAGCAGCAGCAGCTCATATGGAATAAATAAGTAACTAACTCTAGAATTAAAGAATTAAAGTTAACAGAAATTTCTAATTAAAGTTTTTGTAATAGTCAAGTTGCACTCCACATTGCCTCTAACATGATTTTTTATATAAGGACCAAACACGTCGAAGTGGATTTTCAGTATATCATAGAAAATGTGCTTGTTGGTTTTATCATCACCAGCTACCTTAATACAATGACTATGTCGCCCATATTATTATCAAGTCCTTAAGGAGTCCCTGAATTGGGTTCATTTGTAACAAGTCTGGTGCATTTAATTTGTATGCTCTTAGAGTGTTATTGTACAACAGTTCATTTAAGGGTAGTGTGGTTGAAAACATACATATGCCTGATTGTATATGTATACTGGACACTACTGTATTCCAATGATAATGCAATAATAGAATGCCATAATTATTTCCCCATTTCAATATATATAAACTACAGTAGAACTTCATCAAGCATTAGGAGATGACTTGTCAAATGTAGCACTCAAATGGACAAGCATCAAGAGAAATGGGAAGTATTCTTTAAAAAAAAAAAAAGATAAGCATAAGCTACAAGAACACAAAAAATAGTCATATATACCTTCACTTCGGTCTGTAAAACCACAAACAATACATGCACAAACCCATGGCCTTCCAGCACGGGAAGCTTTTGCACCACCTTTAAGTTCACCATTATGCTGTCTTAAACTACAACAATAAAGATAAGTACAAATCAAACAGCTATTTCTTTAACTCCAAGGAAAATGGTACACATAAATACTTCATGCACATATCATATCCTTGAGATGAAATCAAGCCGCAGAAACGATCAACAATTAATGGTAATTGAAAGAAAGATTAAAAAAAACACAAATACAAAGCAGGATCCGTTTCATACAATCACAGAAATGCAAAAAGAAAAAAAGTACAAACTTTCAGCACCAATGGAAAGAGTGGAGATTAGATAACAATTAATTGAACATCGAAATTTACAAAGGTATCTTGAAATTAAGGTTACCGGCGAGGGAAATTGGTTGTGACGCCAACGTATGTTTTGATTGGGAGGTTGGTGGAGAGAATGAGATAAACACACCATGAGTCTGATTTTGGTTTGGCGTTGATTTTGAATTCGGATTTTGTAGGGGAGGAAGATTTGGATGATTTAGGGTTTGGAATTGGGCGTTTGACAGAGCGAAATGTCTGAGATAGCGTTCTCATCATTAATCAAATTTTACCGTTGGAGCTGTTCTTTGCCTCCCCGACCAGCTTTGTGGAAAACAAACAATAAATCCTCCAAAAATAGTTTTGATATTTAAAATTTGGGTCATGCTAATATGTAGGGGTGGAAATAGGCTAGGCTAGGCTTTAGAAGACCTCAGCCTGGCCTACGATAAACTTAAAAGGCCTAAGCCTGACCTAAGGCCTATCATAGGCTCAGTTTTTTGGCTTGACTTGGCCTTTTTAAAAGTCTGGCCTGGCCTGAAAGCCTATTAAAAAAGTCTGTATCTCATTAAAGTTGTCAATTAATCTATATAACTTAAGAAGTCTTATAGGCCGACTTATATATACATATATAAGTCAACCTATTTAGCATTTGTTATATATATATATATATATATATATATATATATATATATATATATATATATATATATATATATATATATATATATATATATATATTGTAGTCTATTTAGCTTTTTTTTTCTAATATATATGCATACATTAACCAATTTATTTAACATATCTCTAATATATATGAAAATATAGGCCGGCCTATAAGGCTTCATAGGCTTTTTAATAGCCTAAGCCTGACCTATTTAAGAAAATAGGCTTTTAAAAAAGCCTAAGCCTGGCCTCTTTATTAAATAGGCCTGGCCTGACCTAGGCCTATGTAGGCTGGGCCGTAGGCCCCTGTAGGCCGGCCTGGCCTATTCCCACCCCTACTAATATGTCCCCTTAGGGCACATGTTAAGGATATTATAATTAGAAAAAGTTAGATATAATTAAATGCAATAAAGTCATACTAAAGTTTTGATATATTGAATGCACGCGTTCCAATAAAAAATTTCTATAAATATCTCATTAACTTGTGCTTTTGTGGCACATGTTAGTTTTTCCCTTAAAATTTTAATGTATTTTGCAAATTATATAAATCAACTATTTATTTAAGAATGGAGTGGAAGATGTCAATAATCTCTTCCTCCGTCTCATAATAAGTGTCTTATTTCATTTCTGCGCTATTATTAAAAAATGATTAGATAGGTTGATTTTGATGATAAAATTAATATCATTTACTAAAATACCCTTATTTATTAGAAGTAGTAAAGTCGTTGAATAAGGTTAAAATTAATAAATAGGGGTATAATAGTGGAAAAAAATAATCAATGTTGTATTGGTATAATAAAAAGTCATTTATTTTGAGACATAAAAAATGTGTAAATGAGACATTTATTATGAGACAGTGAGAGTATCTAATTTACCCTTTAACTTAAATTTCATTTACACTACAAAATAGTAGTACTAATCAATTAAATGTCTCCTTTCATCCAAGAGACACCTAATCTAATAACAATATAAGAAAGTAATATACTAGCAAAATTGCTTACTTATCCTAATAACCCCATTTAATTACCATTATTTTATGCCCTTAAACGTCATTTTAACTAATTAATCATTACTACACTTTTAAAAATAAATAATCCTACAAATAATCATATTTAAACCATTCACATCATTATTACTGCAGTAAATACCTCAATTGAAATCATTAGCATTGCACTAATAAATCTTTATTACTTATAAAGATAAAAATACAACGTATTTTGGTTTCCAATGCTAGCATACAGTCATTGAGCCATGTGAAAGAAAGCATAAATCAATTTTGCAAACGTCTTGCGACCTATTTTACTACTCACTGTTTATTGCATTCCAATTTTCCACATTTTGAACACAACAATCACATTATTTTTACGCTTCCAATGTTTCTCACTATTTTTACCTTTTCTCCAATAATAATTTTCATCCACTGCATTGGTGTGGAAGAGTTTCAAATTGAAAATAAGAAAATATATGTTTTTTTTATTTTCTTCATCTCTGAATCTCATCATTTTTTACAAAATAAAAAATTGAATGGTGTATAACTTTTCAAATCGGTTTAGGTTGATTACAATCCCTTCATTTTCAATTTTAATTCCAGTTGATTTGTTCATTCATCAATGAATTTGTGTGTCAGGGTTTCAAATTGAAAAGGAGCAAAGGTAAGATTTTTTATTTTCTTCATCTATCAATCTCATCCTTTTTTTTCAAATGGGTTTTGATTTCATTTTTTATAAAATAAAAAATTGAATGGTGTATAACTTTTCAAATTGGTTTAGGTTGATTACAATCCCTTCATTTTCAATTTTAATTCCAGTTGATTTGTTCATTCGTCAATGAATTTGTGTGTCAGGGTTTCAAATTGAAAAGGAGCAAAGGTAAGATTTTTTATTTTCTTCATCTATCAATCTCATCCTTTTTTTTCAAATGGGTTTTGATTTAATGAGTTCTTTTAGTTTTTGTTGATTAAGATTATGAATTCATTCTTTTCCAATTCCAATTATTTTGTTCATCCATTAAATGCTTACTTTTTAGAAGATATATGGTTTTTTCAAAGGTAATTTATGTAACATTATAATATTTCTATTTGATTTGGCTTTTAGTCTATTCAATTTCACTGTTTGCGTTATCGATTTTGGTGATCTACTATCAATAACAGAACAATTTTAGTATTGAACTGATGTTATAACTTTTTATTTGATAATCGAAGATGACATTAGAAAAAAAGCACAAGGGGTGCTAACCAACAATTACAAAAAAGAGAGTCAAAGACATCTCCCACATCTCTCATATAACTATGTTTCTATGGATGCACATTTTCAGTTTCTTAAACTCATAACAAGTTAATTACAATCTTACCAGTTTCAACTTCATTGGCTCAGATTGGTAACCTTATATTTTTTATCTCAGCCATCAACATAGATTTAAATAGCTATGATGGTAAGATTTTAAATTCAAATATGTCTGTCTTTTGTTATCCTTGCCCTTCTGATGTTTTTGCATCATCAAGTTATGAGAAAAAATATTAAAAAATATGACAAACTAATATTTCTTTAAGTATGTTTGTCTCTAATTTATAATATCAACACCGGTCATGCCTTCCATGATTTACAGATAATAAAGTTAATCACTTGCATCCAACTGGTACATGTGAATACAAGATCACACTCACAAAGGTGTTTTTGATCCATGGCAAACCCCACAAGCAAACAAGCAACAAGGCACAAGCAGAAGAACTCAAAGAAAAGCAAGCATTGGTCACTCAAGACAGAGCAGGTCGACCCACTATACATATAGGTCGACTCAATACAAGTAAAACAAGAAGAACTCAGAAAAACAGCAGTCAGGTCGACCTACTCCCAACCCAGGTCGACCTAAAGTGGAGAAATTTACACATCCTTCTGATAGGTCGACCTACACAACAACTAGGTCGACCTAAACTGAAGAAAAGTCCCCAAAACGTATCTGAAGAGGATTCTGGTCGACCTACTTCCTTAACAGGTCGACCTAACTGGGAACAAATGTTATTCAAAGCAAATGCAGCTCTGTTAGGTCGACCTAAGCACTACAAGAGGTCGACCTATTTGATCAAAAATGCCAAAATTTCTGGTTTTCTCTGCTCCAACTGATTAGCTCTCATATATATTGTCCAAGGTTCATTATTGCAGTTTTTCAACACCAACAACTGAAAGATACACAAAGGCTTCTCATCTTCGATCATCGACACAACTCCAACACAACTACACACAATCATTTTTGCGTTGAGGGTTTGCGTTCAAGATCGATAACGTCCATGGAACGGAATTGAAGATTCCTAGTGGGTGAAGATTTGTGGGGTTTTTGGTGAATAAAATCTGAGGGTTTTGTCCTCCAAGATTGGTGAATTTTGGGGGTTTTTATCAAGAGGCTTCATCAAGGATCCAGCTGAGTGTGAAGATTGAAGAACAAGTGTTCAAGCAATTCAAGACACTGCAGAAAGGGATCAAAGTGAAGCTCTTGGAAGACCTTGATCTGGCTCAAGATTAAGGGGGAAGAAGATTCAAAGGATCGACAAATTTGGTTTATTGTTTATCGCTTTGTTATCTTCTTTGTATAAACTGCTTTCAACATTAATGGAAGATTTCCCAATTTCAGTTTGGAATTGGGGGCAGACGTAGTCGTAGCAAGGACGATCGACAAACTGCCTAAACAAATATCGTGTTCTTGTCGCTTTTATCTTTTCATTTACGTTCTGTTCATATTTGGTTATAATTGCAAATTGATCAACGATTCGAGTGTTAAAATTGTGAATTAAGAACTTGTATAAACATCACAATTCATCACACATTGAATCACCATCAATTTGATCATTATCACCAAGTGTTTGTGTTTTTGCTTCTTTCATTATTACTGCATTGCAAATCAAAGTTTATCAAATCAGAAGTTAATCGATTTTCTATAGTGAAACATATTGATTCGATAACATATCATTTCATCGTTAATCTCAATTATCTTGTGGTTTTGTCACATATACGACCCTTGCAATAACGGTCCGGAATAGACGCAAGTCGATTCAGAACCGCTTTCGCCTTAGTTCGAAATAATTCCGAAAAACTCTGTGAGATCTATTCAACCCCCCTCTAGATCCTTAGGCCGGCGTCTAACAGTATAGTTTTAGTACATTTGATTCATTTCATTCTTTATGTCATAATAGTATAACCTAATCGACTTCTTAATGACACTGCTTAATTTTCTTTGATGTTAATCAACTAAAAGCTTGGCCCATTTTTATATGATAACAAATATTTTTTTTAATTAATGAAAAACCTTTCATATTTTTTATTAATAATAATTTTTTAAAATAATTTGGTAATAATCACCTTTATAGGAAAAAGTTAACATGTGCCCTTGGGGCACATGATAATGAGATATTTAAAGAAATATTCTCTTGGAACGCTTGCATTCAATATATTTATACTTTAAATATAACTTAATTGTATTTAATTACATTCAATATTTTCTAATTATAGTAACTTTAACATGTGCCCTAAGGGCACATGTTAGCATGATCCTTTTTTAAATAATGTTCATTAACTTGAGAGCATAATCGGAAGTTTATGTCCAACTCTTTGGATGAAAAAAATTATCTATATGGTTATTACATGTATTTATTAAAATGTATCTATTATAGTCTAATATAATTTTGAACTAAATGAATAGGTTTCTTTGCAAGGCTGCAATAATACAAAAGACAGACAAGTTGATCAAAAAAGGATCCAAGGAGATTAGCAATAGTTACAAGACGTGAAGAAACAAAACTTATTTTGTGTGATTGTGTTGGAAATAAATTAAAGATTAAAAATCTTAGAAAACAAAAGTATATTGTTTTCAATATTGCCTTTTCAGTTGCAACACATTGGAAACTAAAGGAAGATTTTTCGAGACCATAATCCTATATCTTACCTATCCAAATTATGTTTAATGTTTCTCCTCATTTCCCTAAACCATTTATTGCTATGAGGTTTTTCCTTTTCTTTATGATGAGAATATCAAAAAGATTCTTAGAATATCGAGAGGAATATTGTTGTGATAATTATTTGTAAAATAATTATAGGCTCCAAAGGTCATATTTATTTGTAAAACAATTATAGTCGTTTTTTATTAAAAAAATTATAAATTAAACTAAATTTTTAATTTTTTTTAATATAATTTTTAATGTTTAAAATTATTTTTAAACATGAAAATAAATGTTTTAAAAATTTATCCAAACAATTCATATAATAAATTTTTTAAAATAAATAAAATATTTTAATATAAAGGAATTTTCAATTTTGAAATCTTGATATATATGTATTTCAATCTTTTCAATTTAATATATTAAATAAATTTAATGTGATTGTTAATTTAATGTTGATTTTATAAAAAAAAAATTATTGTCAATTTAATGGGTTTTTTTTTAACAGAATTCTTAATTTAATGTGTTGATTTTTTTTTAACAAATTATAAAAATTATTGTCAATTTAATGGGGTTGATTTTGTAAAAATTATTATGATATATTAAAAGTAGTAATTTATCTTCTAAATTTTTATTTTGGAAATGTAATATTACTTTGAAAAATAAAAAAATAGTAATAAATGTGACTACTGTGTTGCATTGCATTTTGGTCTCCTGTATTGTAACAAACCAATAAAGTACGCCATACGTCCATTAAATTTCTAAAAAAAAATAGAATTGTCTTTCCATTACATTACATATTATTTATATCTAAATAAGTGTGTAAAAAAAATATGAAAAATTGTAAATTTTACCATTTGCTTATGGTTTATAACTCTAATCCATTTCCATATTGTTAATTTTTACCGAAAATCAAAAGTCATAAGTCTAAGACACACAAATTTAAAATGATACACTATTAATATCAATATTGTGAGTAAATAATAATCAAGATAAATAATAATAATTTATTATTATTAATCCTTATTATTTTCTATTAGATGATAAAATCAAGAATTTTAAAATTTTAGGCATGCCCGACAGGTTGAACTTATTTTTCTGACGGGCCGATAAAATATTTACTTAAATTAAACCGATATTAAAGATCATATGTTTAATGATTTCTGAATTACTATAGCATATAACTTCTAAATTACAACACACATTTAACAAACATAATATTATTCAATTCATTATATCTAATCAAATTATAAAACCAATATGTTTTTTTTGTTGTATAATATATTTTATTTTATAATATTTGTTAATAGAAATTGTAAAATTAAAATTATAAACAATTATAAAAATTATAGTCATGCCCGATGGACCAAATCTGTTTTTCCACCATATATTTGGTTTAATAGCAATTACCAAATCTATGTATATCTGGACAACTACTACAATTTGATAAATTAAATTAATATTTGTATGACAATCAAGATAGTTTTTTTTTCTGTTAATTCGTATAAATTAATATACATTTTTTAACCATAATTATATAATATTTATGTCACTAGTATTTTCAAAAGGTTTTTTCACTCTCACTCTCTTTCTTCCCTCTTTCTCTCACATTTCCTATTTCCTTAACTTACTTGTCTACAACATCACTTTTCCCTCTCTACACTAATTTCAATTTTCAATTTTCAAATTTCTCACTTTCCCTTTTTTTATCTTCTCTCCCTTTTTGTTTTCTTATTATTACTTCATGTTTACTCTACTTCTCATTTTTGTCTCTATTTTTTTTAATCAATGATTTTTTACTATTTCGCACAATATCTATTTTAAAATGTTCTATGTTACTGATTCTTATCACCACAACATCCTTTTTTTTTCCACATATCAATATCGACAAAATATTTATTTTATTCTAATTAATTATTTTCTTAGTTTGAGATATAAAATTCTCATTATTAAATATAAGTTTGTTTTTCTTATAAGTCAATATCAACAAAATATTTATTTTAATTTTAATTAATAAATTTTTTTATTTGAGAAATAAAATTCTTATTTTCATATGTAAAAAAAAAATTCTCACGGGTCACTATAAAAAAAACACTTAATTTATTTTAATAAATAATTATCTTTACTTGAGACACAAAATTCTTATTTTTAAATGTCAAAATTTATCTTCTTTCCACTAACCACCATCGATAAAATACCTATTTTATTTTAGGCTTAAATGCATTTTTGGTCCCTGTAAGTTACCGAGTTTTTGATTTTTGTCCCTGTAAGTTTTTTTGTGTTTGAGTCCCTATATATTACTTTTTGCTCGAGGTCTAGTCCCTAAAGTCAAAATTTGCAGGAAAATCTGCAGGTTTCCTGCGAATTTTGATTTTAGGGACTAAAACGAAGGCGAAAGTGAAATATGTGGACTCAAACAAAAAAAACTTACAGGGATGAAAATAAAAAACTCGCTAACTTACAGGGACCAAAAGTATATTTAAACCTTTATTTTAATTAAAATTATTTTTATTTGAGACACAAAATTCTTATTTTTAAATGTCATAAGTTTTATTTTTTTCCTTCCTCCTTCACGAGCTTTTTTTTCTTCTTTTTGTATAATTATTTAAATGGAGTTAGTAATGAACTAATTTTCAATACCTAAAGAACTCTAACAATAAAATCAAATATTTTATTACAGAAACTCACTATTTTCACGGGTCACTATCACCAAAATATCTTTTTTATTTGAATTAAAAAATTATTTGTTCAATTTATTTTGTTGCAAATAAAATTTTATTAATTTTGTTCATTTATGATATTTTTACATGCATATCTGAATTGTCTCTTAATAATTCTTAGTGTGATTCTTAATTTGTTACCTTGATTGCTCTATTCATTTGATCATTTCATATAATAAGGTTGAGATATATAAGTAATTATTAGTTTATTTATTTCTAAAGCAATATATTTTTAATAAGGTTAATTTCTAGGCATCGATGAAAGTTAATGGTCTATTATATTTTGTAAGATTGCCATTATTGTTAACACATGTAAATAAGTCATAAAATATTAACATAATTTTAATTTAATTTAAAATTATATTCCCATCAAATGACTTTATTTATGAATGAATTTACCCGTGCGGACGCACGGGTCTTCGACTAGTTTTATATAAATTTAAGAAAATTCAAATTTTAACAAATAGGAAAACATGTGTTTTGATACAATTTTGTGAATGCCCAACTTCTCAATATTTTCATATTTTCCTAAGATAATTAATATATTATTTCTGAGTGTTATTTCAGATCACCAATTCTCACACACACACATATATACATTTTATGCACAATTTTAGAAGCAACATTGAAAACCTGAAAGATACACAGGTTTTCTCATCTTCATTCTTCTTCCTAATCATAACACAACTACATATAATCATTTTTGTGTTGCGGGTATATGTTTAAGTTTGATAACGTCTATGGATATGAATTGAGTATTCCCTTGGGTGAGGATTGTGGGGGTTTTCTTTGAATAAAATATTTAGGGTTCTGTCCTCCAAGATCAAGGTGATTTGGGAGTTTTTGACAAGAGGCTTTGCTAAGGATTCAGCCGAGTGAAGGTCTTGAAGAACAAGGGTTGGTTCAGGTAAGTCACGATAGCCGGAGGATTAAAGGAAGCTCTTGGGTCAACTAGATCTTGCTTAAGATCAAGGGGAGAGAAGATAAAGGATCAACATATAACTGAGTTTGTTTTGTTCATTGCTTTAATCTTCTTTTGTAATAAAATTTGCGAAGTAATAGTGAAAACTATCTCAATTCCAGTTTGGAATTTGGGGCAGACCATTAAGAAGTGCAAGTTTAGGAGAATTTTAGTTTCTAAAGGAGTTTATCAATAGTTTCCAAAACACAACATTTTTGCTACTTATTCTCAAGGACCCAATGAGGATTGGGTACTTTTCACCCATAATTTATTTTTGCAGGTGGAGTGTCTTGACACCACCGAAAGGATGTGGTTCCTTTATAGCAGTTGCTCAAGACACATAACGGGAGACATATCATTCTTCATTGACTTGGAAGCCAAGATAAAAGGATATGTAACCTACGGAGACAATAACAAAGGTGTTATACTAGGTAAGGGTAGTGTAGGTAACCCTTCTACTACTATCATCATTGATGTAATACTTATCGAAGGTTTTAAGCATAACCTTTTAAGCATTAGTCAATTGTGTGTATGGTGTCGTTTTTTTTACCTCCCCGTTTCACTTGGGAGGACGACACGCTAGACCCTTCACGCGAAATTTGGAAGGAGAATGCGCCCGGGATGGGATGAATTTTGTTTCAGTTCTTCCTACGATATCACACGAACTTTCTTATTGTCCTACGAGTAGGAAAGGGGAAAAAAGATCTCAACTAAACCCTAGGAGTTTGCTAAGTGTGGGGATTTCACCTAGACTAGAAATTCTGGAGTTCGGGGGGTCGGTTATACATAAGGAAGAGTTTAAGCACCCTACATATCCGTAGTACTCTACGGGAACCTTCTCTGTGTCATTGTGATTGTGTTTGTTGCTAATGATTGGGAAAGTTTCTCCTTTGTGTTAGGAGAGAGAATTGAATTGATTAAAAAAAGACAGACAGATAGACAGACAAACTGACTATTTTTGGTATTTTATTAGCTCGCTGAGATTCCTTGTGAACCTCATGCCTACATATCCCTAATGGAAGTCAGAGCTTAATGTAGTTCGGGGAACTAACTAGGGAAATTAATTATTTTTGGTGCCTTGCTTGAAGCTCAAGGTTGAAGCTTTGAATTAAATCTCTGTTCACAGTAAAGAGACATGAAATCATCTTTACAGAGAGGTATTTCTACTATTCCACCACAAACATTAAAAAGAGTGACAGAATAATTGAATTCATTCCATTAAGAGAGTGACCTTACTTGTGTGTTTGCAAGTATGCTAGTATCTCTTAAATGAAAGAAAGATGCTCGTCCAAATTAGGGAAAGTGGTACAAGTCTGGGTTTATTTGCCTCAGAGCATGCCTTTCAGAGTCCTAAATGGGAGACTTTGATTGAAATTGAAATGTGTAATGTTTGTTTGTTTGAATGTGGTGAGATAGAAGAAAGATCTCTCTATAGAGATAAGCTATGTCTATCTACTGTATAAAAGATTTGACTTTAGCTGGCTTGCATGAGGCCCAAGCTTGAGGCTTTTGATTGATTTATTTGAAAGATAACACTATTGGGGAGAATTTAAACTAAGGAGTTTTTGTGTTTTGTACAAAGCCCAGAATTGAGGCTGACTCTAATTAGGGAGACTCTATTTTGTGTGCCTTGTACAAAGCCCAAGGTTGTGGCTGACTGCTGAGGAAACTGAGTTTTTAAGACTATGAATGACTCTATTTTATGTGCCTTGTACAAAGCCCAAGGTTGTGGCTGACTCTTAGCTGAGGATAACTGAGTTTTTAAGACTATGAATGACTCTAATTTATGTGCCTTGTACAAAGCCCAAGGTTGTGGCCGACTCTTAGCTGAGGAAGTTATTAATTTGTGCCTTGTATGAAGCCCAAGGTTGTGGCTACTTTAGCTAGGGAAAAATTATTTTTTGCCTTGTACAAAGCCCAAGGTTGTGGCGGACTCTTAAATTAACTGAGTATGGAAGACTCTATGGGGAAAAGATCCTAAAGATTAGGAATCTTTGACACAGGGAAATGTGGTTTATCTGCCTTGTACAAAGCCCAAGGTTGTGGCTACTTAAAAATGAAAGATTCACTGAGGGAGTTTTATTCTGCTAGAGGTTCTAACAAACTAATTTATTTTTTTTATGTTTTTTGGAAGCTAACCCTTTCCAGGGAATTTGACTCAGCTGGAGAAATAAACTATTAAAAGACTGGATTTTTATCATGTTTTTTGGAGGCTGACCCTTTCCAGGGGTATTTGACTCTTTTGAGGAATTTATCCCTTAAAGGAATAAATCTTTGGATTTGAAGGAGTGATTTTGGAGGCTGACCCTTTCCAGGGGTATTTTGTTAAAATGAAGGAATATGTGGAGGCTAACCCTTTCCAGGGGTTTTTGTGAAAATGAAAGAATGTGTGGAGGCTAACCCTTTCCAGGGGTTTTTATTAAAATGAATGGCATAAAGATTATCTATTGGAGACTTCTTGTTTTAAAGCCCAAGATTAAGGCTGACACTTGCTGAGGATAAGCAAATATGGATCCTAGACTCTGCTAAGGAAGATTGATGAAGATAAGGGTGACAGAGACTGTCCATGTCTCTCATTCCAAAAGGTGTACTCAATATAAGATTGAGACAAACTTAGCTTGTTTAAAGTCTGGTTTAAAGTGGAAGAAACTCACCAGGATAGGCTAAAAAGGTAACTAAAGACCTGTTCCTATGTTTATAAGAAACCTGATGGGTCCTTGTATACAAGCTCAAGAGGAAGCTGGAATGCTTTTAAGAAGCCTGTGGGTCCTTGTACAAAGCCCAAGAGGAGGCTAATCGAGGGTCATCGAGGGTCCTTGTTATAGCACAAGAGAAAGCTATGTGGTTTTGAACTTATTTTGGCTTTAAGCAAATGGGTAAGAGGTTTCACCGGGAATAATTCCTCTTTGGGTGGATGTGTCCTATTTTTGTTCTAAGGCTTTTGCCAAGATGTTTCACCGGGAATAATTCATCTTGGGGGTTTGAACTACAGATCTCTAATTAGGAAAGAGCCTTCACCGGGAAGACATTCTCAATCCTAGGCCATATTCCTATAATATATATATATATATATATATATATATATATATATATATATAGTTTAACTGTCCTAGGGTTTACACTCAAACGTAGTTCTAAACAAATATAAACAGTTCTATATTTGACAGTAATTTAAATAAAGACTGTAAATTGAAAGCTTGTAAAGCCTAACCTGGATGGAGTGGAGGCCTTTGAAGAAGTATGTACAAAGCCTCAACAGCAATTTTGTTGTTTTATTGATAACAGTTGAATATTTATGATAAACAGTTAAGGGTTTTGAAAATAGAAGAAGTGAAGATGGACAAAGGTCACATAGGTATCTGAAGAGTTTCACCGGGAATAATGACCTTCAAATACCAGAAGAATGTTTTGAAAACAGAAAGAAGATTTTGTAAATACAGTTTTTGAAAACAAACTAAGAAAAGAAAAAGGTGCTGGGACTTACACTCTATTAGAGGCCCAATGAAAATGATTTACTGTTTATGAAAACAGTTGGAAAATGATTGAAATGATATAAGGTTTTGTTGTTTGAAAACCTTAATCATCCATTTAATCGGAGATTGAAAACTGTTTTTAAAAAAATGACAAAAGTCAACTTAATTAAGGTAAAGATAAAATCTATACCTAATTAAGACCTATATGATTAGGGTTTTATCATAAAATTATTCACAAAGAAAGATTAAGTTTAAAATCAAATGAAAATGTATTAAAAGTATTTTAGAAATTCTTAAGGAATACATCATTTTAAACCTAATAAAAATACATGAAATAAATAATATTTTTATGATTTTTTTGATTATTCATAAAATAGATATATTAAATGATAAGTGTATGAAAAATGAAGTGAAAATGATTTAATTTGATAGGTTAAATAATTGGTTAAAGTTGTGAAGAAATTAAGTGGAAAAAGTGATAAAAATAAGGTTTTGTCACCACCAAGGTTTGAACCCACGCCCTTTATGTTACCAGCCCAAAACAACTCCACTGAGCCAATGCGCGCTTGGTGACAAGGTAATGGTTCCATTGCAATACATATATTACTCAAATGCATAGAAGCAAAAAAGAAATAAAATCAAAAGGTCTAGGGCGAGGGGGATTCGAACCCCAGACCTTGGGCATGCGCAACACACAAACACTCTTTACCACTGGGCTATAACGATTTAGTCGTTTATGAAACAACTACTATTCAAAATAAAATAAACTTTAGCCATGGATTTGAATTTTGCGCGCCACCACCATTGTCATCTTCAACCTCTAGCTTTTGGATTTTTGAAATTCTGAGCTCTCTCAACTCTCAACCATTTGCAAAGATGTAAAGAGCAAACTTGCTCTAAATTCTCTCACGATTTCAAATATGTAACTAACATTTATTTATATTGACTATAACTATCTAATTTTCTAGAAAACATGAAGAACACATAAAACCTAAATTTAAAATTAAATGACAAACAAGATGAATAAATGAATGATGATAGAGGGTTTTCAATCCTCTGATGATGTCGAACAAGATAGTGTCGAGCTATATGAGAAAGAATACTTAAATAAGTGGGTTGGAGTTTGAAAAAATACCTCTGAAAATGGAGGTCGTGAGGATGATGAGGAACACCTGGGCTTGTGTGAGTGATCCTAAAAGCTTCCTTGGGACTCTGTGATGCTAACTGAATTCTTGTTGTGACTTCAATCCTTCTGAATTGCTCTACCCGAAACCTTCGATTTGAGCTTCAAGTGGACATGGATGGTGATGAATCTTGAGTTACAGATGATCTGCAACCATCTGAACAACTTCACTATGCCCTAAGGAACGTGTCTGGATGCTTGGCTTTGTTAGAAACCTTCTGAATTGCTCTATGGACCTCCAACTGCAACAGCTCCAAAGTGAGAGCAACAATGGTGTTCCTCCACCTACAGAAGTGATCCAGGTGCTTGGATCACCTCAAATGAGCCCCCTTGAGATGTTAGAATGCTTACTTTCCAAAGAGAAACTCTGGTATGAAGAAAACGATTCTTCTTGCAAAAGAACTTTGAAAAACCATAAGCATGAGAAGAGAAAGAGAAAGCAAGGAATATGGTTGCTTTGGTGTGAATTGTATGAAGGATAGCACTTGTATTTATAGGCAAATGGTTCAGTATAGTTGCAGAGGGGAGAGCTTGCTTAGTGAGGTTGATTTGGTTTCTTGGCTATGAAGGAATTCAAAAATATCCAAAATGCAATGATGGGAATTTTGATTCCATTTGATCAATCCCCTAGCCCTCGATTTTGCTTGATCTTAGGGGACAATTCTGAGACAGAAATGAGCTCTAATTGGTTGGTGAGAAGATTCCTTGGGTGATTCATCAATTTGCCATAAATTCCCAAATGTAATCATTACATAATCACATGTTCTTGTTTTGGGAATCTTCCTCAATTCTTATGCTATGGTGAAAATGAATGCATGGCATGTTTTCAGATGTGTTATGGGTCGTGTAGCATCCATAAGTGAGGTCATGTGAACAAAATTTCAAAGTTCCAAAATTAGGCATGACCTATAATTTCACTTCATGAGGCCAACTTTGAACAAGCATAACTCCTAGCTCAAAATGAATTTGGAGAAGGTTGAGCACAATTTGGAAAGCCCTAAACATCTACTTCAAATCATTAGTTTATGGTTTCTTCAGAATCATTTGGGAAAATTGTGAAAAATGAGCCCAAAGTTGGATGAAAACTAGGTTAGAAACACTTAGAAAAATTTCTAAGTTTTTATGACCTAAAGCTTCAAAATTCCAAATCTCTTAAATGGTTGATCTTTTGAAAAAAGTTCCTATGTAAGATGTTGTTTTATTTTGCAAGATCTACAACTTTCATGTTGGAAGTTTTTTGAGTTGTGTAGGTGAAATTTTGAGTTCCCACAATGCCCTCAAAAACCCTAATTCCCGACTTTTTGCTCCTTGGTGAATCTCTTTGAATTTCTTTGGTCAAATGACTTTAATAACCATATATTGATGATATTGATATTTAAAAGTCATGTTTTGACCAAAAATCTTAAAAGTCAAAGGTGATCCTATACAGTTGACTTTTTCCTGATAAAGTGAGATTTTGGACTTTTGTGTGGAATCAAGATCTTCTCCTCAAATGGGTGATGTAGATGGATTATATTGAGGTAGTAGAAGTCCTTGAACCATGTCTTGAGTTTTGGATCCATGTCCTGATTAAAAGTCAACTTTCTTGGTGAATTAGGTCAAAAACCCTAATTGTCGACCAGATGAAATTGATGACTGTGGATCTTGGCTTGGAGTGTAATGCCCAATGGATATTGTCATATGAGCTATTTGAAGATGATTAATGTCTTTGAGTGATCCCCTGGAGTTTTCTAGGGTTTCCCAAATGTGATCCCTGATTTTAGTCCTTGATGGGGCTCAAAACCCTAGACTGGGTATCAGATGAACAAGTGACTGCTCTGGGTATCTATTTTGTTTTTGATGAAAAGTTTAAAAGATATGACATCTCAGGGGGTCAAAAATTAGGGTATGACAGATGCCCCTATTTAAGTTTCTTTCATCTGGAGGGAGAGAGATTAATATCTCGATTACTTCAGAGTGAAAGAGACTTAAATACTAAAGAATGCCCAAATTTTGGGCGCTTCTGAGATGTAATAGTGATAAAATCTTTGCATGACTTGATCCCGTTGTCGCACTTGGCGGGGGATAGGGAGACAAACTCCTGTAGAAACATGTTGTGGATTCGGGTGAATGGATGGCAATGTAGGATGCGCAATCCATCTTCTTTAACTAAGTGTTGATACTTAGAAAAAGGTAAACAACCTCCCCTCGTTTCGGATGTCCATATCGCGAAACCGGTCTTAGTTGTGTTTTTGGACGATATCTCATATAAAGAGAAAAATCTCCAAAGGTTTGTTTCCTCATCAAACTTCTCACCATCACTTTGTTGGAGAGATGCCATTTGACGGATGACGAGAAACTTTATCATAATTTTCTTCAATGTAACGTCTTCGAAGGAGTGCCATACGATCATGCATCCTTTTTAGGAGCTAATGACTTTGCTTGAAAGTATACAAACTGTTTTTGGGACAAAAACTGCCATTCATCAACTTATGCTGGGGAATTAACAAACTGTTTTCCTAAGAGGAGAACTGCCATTTGTCGACTCTGCTGGGAAAATAACAAACTGTTCTCCTAGGAGAAGAACTGCCATTTGTCTATCCTAATTGGGATAAAACATCTCGGAAGTAGACAAACTGTTTCTTGCGAAAAAACTGCCATTTGCCGATTCCTTGGGTATTAAACAGACAAACTGTCTTTCCTCGGGAAAGACTGGCATTCGTCAATTGCTAGGGGAACAAACTGTCTTCTGCTGAAAGAGACTGCCATTTGTTGACCTTTGCTGTGGAAAAGAAAGTGAGCAAACTGTCTTCTGCTGAAAGAGACTGCCATTTGCTGACTTTGCCGAGGAATCTTTAAGCGAAACGAACTGTCTTCGTGAAGAAAACTGCCATTCGTTCAACTTTAATAAAGAATCCTGAAACGAACTGTCTTCATGAAGAAGACTGCCATCCGTTATCTCAAAGGGAACAAACTGTCTTCTGTTGAAAGAGACTGCCATTTGCCGACCCTGTCGAGAAATCCTTAAGCGGAATAAACTGTCTTCTGCTGAAAGAGACTGCCATTTGTTGACCCGTCTTAGGAAAAAGTGAGCAAATTGTCTTCTAATGGAGGAGACTGCCATCTGCTTACTTTGGTATAAGAATTCTTAAACGAACTGTCTTCATGAAGAATACTGCCATCCGTTATCTCTAAGGGAACAAACTGTCTTCTGTTGAAAGAGACTGCCATTTGCCGACCCTGTCGAGAAATCCTTAAGCGGAACGAACTGTCTTCTGCTGAAAGAGACTGCCATTCGTTGACCCGTCTTAGGAAAAAGTGAGCAAACTGTCTTCTAATGGAGGAGACTGCCATCTGCTTACTTTGGAATAAGAATTCTTAAACGAACTGTCTTCATGAAGAAGACTGCCATCCGTTATCTCTAAGGGAACAAACTGTCTTCTGTTGAAAGAGACTGCCATTCACTGACTCCGCTGGGGATCATTTGTCGATCCGCTGGGGTGGAAACAAATCGTTTTCTGAGGTAAAAACTGTAGTTCATCGACTCGTGCTGAGGAATTTGAACTATCTTCTTGAAGAAGATTATCATTTATTGACTCCGCTGGGGATTTGCTGAAGCATCCTCCTGGGAGAAAACTTGTCGCTTGTCAACGTTTCCAGAGAATCAGAGTTATTTTCCTGATGCAAATTGTCATCCATTGACCTTGCGGGAGATATTCAACGACTCTGTGAGAAAGGCAAATGCGAAACCAACTATCTTATCTGGAAAAAAAGATGTCGAGTGTCGCTCTGCGGGAGAATCTCAGCTGGGGAACTCCAAAAGTGAACAAACTATCTCTTTAAAGGAGATTGCCATTTGTTGACCTGCTCGGGGAGATCCTTATGTACGAACTGTCATCTTGAAGAAGAAAGTTCCTCCACAACTTGCAGGGGAAACTTGAGTACATGCCTTAATGACTTGGGCACTAACTAGACTATGCAATTATGATGTAATGTATGCATGAAAATTATAAAATGTAAAGTGAATGTGAATAGAATTGTCGCGGATGTGAAATCCTATAATACGACTTGAATTTTGTGATGATCAGAAGATGTCTTCTTCTTGAGAGATGCACTCCGTTGAGGATATCTGATTATCAGTTGCCCGCTCTTTGAAGTGAGTGAAATGACTTGAATTGAAGATCCGTCATCGGGAGATGTTCGCAAAGCGACCTCATGGGGAAATCTGGGTTCCCGGAGTCTCAACCGTTCTTGGAGCAACTGTTTGCATTCTTCCTATTGTAAGTAAACCTTAGAAAGAAATTTCACCTTTATTTTTGCGAGTAAATTCATTTTATTTTTTGAAAACATCTGTTTCAAGAAAATGACTGTTTAAACTTAAAATGCATTTTAAGAAACTGAATAAGACTCGATTGCAAAGAAAAGCACAAGGCTCAAATTATTATTTATGGAATGGTAACCAGCCAAATGCTTGATTCCATGGAGTATTTACAAAGTTGGAAATTGGTAATTTTTGGGAAAAGGGCTACGATGAAAAGTGACGACCGTTATCTTTCCCTTCCACTTTGAATTGCGCTGCATGCGTGCTTCGTAGAAGATGACCTACTGATGATGAATACTCTGCTATGGATTTCGAATGATCAAGTTTGTCCTGAACACAGTTACTTGCCATTTATCCCTAACTTTTGCGTAAACTACCCCTTTCGGGTTTTAAGTCTACCGGGATTGATTATATATATATATATATATATATATTTTTTTTTTTATGTCTCTAACTTTTGCCTGAATCGCCCTTTCGGGTTTTCGATTCACCGAGACGCTCCTTTTTTCCTAAGCCGCTCTTTGCGAGTTTTCAACTTAGCGAGCTGTTCTTTTGTTTATTTAGGCGAAGTATTTCTTGACTGCGTCGACGTTCACAGGACGGGTGAATTCTTCTCCATCAATAGTCGTGAGCATTAAGGCTCCTCCTGAGAAAGCTCTCTTGACCACGTATGGGCCGTCATAATTGGGAGTCCATTTCCTTCTCGAATCTGTGAGAAAAGATTGAATCTTTTTGAGTACAAGGTCGCCTTCTTTGATTGTGCGAGGTCGAACCTTTTTGTCAAAAGCTTTCTTCATTCTTTGTTGATATAGTTGTCCGTGGCATAAAGCTGTCATGCGCTTTTCTTCGATTAAGTTCAATTCATCGAATCTGCTTTGACACCACTCGGCTTCTGTTAATTTTGCTTCCATCAAGACTCTCATTGATGGAATCTCAACCTCTATAGGTAGGACTGCCTCCATGCCATATACAAGGGAGAAAGGAGTTGCCCCAGTTGAAGTACGTACAGATGTACGGTAACCATGAAGATCAAATGGGAGCATTTCATGCCAATCTTTGTAAGTGATGACCATCTTCTGAATGATTTTCTTGATATTCTTGTTAGCTGCTTCTACAGCTCCATTCATCTTTGGTCTGTAAGGAGATGAGTTGTGATGCTCGATCTTAAATTCTTCACAAAGCTCCTTCATCATTTTATTATTCAAATTTGACCCATTGTCAGTGATTATCCTGTTAGGAATGTCGTAGCGACAGATGATGTGATTCTTGATAAACCTGACGACACCTTGTCTTGTGACATTTGCATACGAAGCTGCTTCGACCCACTTGGTGAAATACTCTATGGCTACCAAGATGAAGTGATGTCCGCTGGACGCTTTCGGCTCAATCATTCCAATCATGTCGATTCCCCACATGGAAAAAGGCTAAGGGGAAGAGAGTATGTTGAGAAGAGATGGTGGCACATGAATTCTATCGGCATAGATCTGACATTTGTGACACCTCTTTGCATACTAGTAGCAATCTGACTCCATCGTCAGCCAATAATATCCTGCTCTCAGTATTTTCCTTGTCATGGTATGTCCATTGGTGTGAGTACCAAAGGAACCTTCATGTATCTCTCTCATGAGTGTTTCTGCTTCTTTCTTGTCAACGCATCTGAGCAGAACCATGTCGAAATTTCTCTTTGACAGAACATCTTCATTCAGGAAGAAACTACAAGCTAACCGTCTCAAAGTCTTTCTATCTTTCTTTGATGCCCCAAGAGGGTACTCTTGTCTTTGAAGAAAGTTTTTGATGTCATGATACCACGGTTTGTCGTCGATGATTGCTTCTACTGTGAAAACATGAGCGGGCCTATCCAGGCGCATAACATCGATCCGAGGAATGTCATTCCAATGATTTATCCTAATCATGGAGGAGAGTGTGGCTAATGCATCAGCCAAGTTATTTTCTTCACGAGGAATGTGATGAAAATCTACCCTGTCGAAGAATGGTAATAATCTTCTCGCGTATTCTTTGTAAGGGATTAGCCCTGGTTGGCGTGTTTCCCATTCTCCTTTGATTTGATTGATGACCAAAGCAGAATCTCCATATACATCCAAGTGTTTGATTCTTAGATCCATGGCTTCTTCGAGACCCATGATGCAAGCTTCATATTCGGCCTCATTGTTTGTGCATTTGAAAGTTAATCTGGCGGTAAATGGAATATGGGTACCCTGAGGTGTAACAATGATTGCCCCAATTCCTCGTCCATAAGCATTGACAGCTCCGTCAAAGATTAAGCCCCACTGGGATCCTATCTCAGGTCCTTCGTCTGGTAGTGGCTCGTCGTAATCTTTCATCTTGAGGTACATGACGTCCTCGTCTGGAAAGTCAAAACTGGTTGATTCATGACCATTGAGTGGGTGGTGAGCCAGGTGCTCAGCTAGAATGCTTCCTTTCACGGCTTTCTGTGCGTGATACTCAATGTCATATTCTGATAATAACATCTGCCAACGGGCAATTCTCCCAGTTAAAGCAGGCTTCTCAAAGATGTACTTGATTGGATCCATATGAGAGATCAAATAAATAGTATGTCGAATCATGTATTGGCGGAGACGCCTGGCAGCCCAGGCCAAAGCACAACACGTCTTTTCGAGCATGGAGTAGCGGGATTCACAGTCAGTGAATTTCTTGCTCAGGTAGTAGATGGCATGCTCTTTTCTCTTTGTCTCGTCTTGCTGTCCAAGGACACAACCCATGGAATCTTCTAAGACGGTTAAGTACATTATCAAAGGTCTTCCTTCCACTGGAGGAGACAGGATGGGTGGTTCGAGCAGATATTCCTTAATGCTGTCGAACGCTTTCTGACAATTGTCTGTCCAGACGCAACTTTGATTTTTCCGTAGAAGTTTGAAAATTGGAGCACAAGTTGCAGTCATGAGATATATAAATCTCGAGATGTAATTCAGATGTCCAAGAAATCCTCTAACTTGTTTCTCAGTTCTGGGTGAAGGCATTTCTTGAATTGCCTTGACTTTGTCTGGATCCACTTCAATTCCTCGTTTGCTGACGATGAAACTAAGGAGTTTTCCTGAGTAGACACCAAAGGTACACTTGTTGGGATTCAGGCGAAGCTGAAACTTCCGTAAGCGCTGAAATAACTTTGTCAGGTTCTGTATGTGATCTTCCTCATTCTCTGATTTGGCAATCATGTCATCCACATAAACTTCCACTTCCTTATGCATCATGTCGTGGAAAAGTGTAGTCATGGCTCTTTGATATGTTGCCCCTGTGTTCTTTAGTCCAAAAGGCATAACGCGATAGCAGAACGTGTGTAACGCCCCAGACTGCTTTCGGGATGATCGACTGACCCCACAAACCAACACGGGTCTTTTCAGCATGCTTTGACCTCACTCGCACGCTTTCCGGGAAACTTCCCAGAAGGTCACCCATCCCAAGACTACTCCAAGTCAAGCACGCTTAACTGTGGAGTTCTTATGGAATGAGCTACCGAAAAGAAGATGCATCTTGTTGGTATAGGTAGTACCCATCAATCCTTATAAGCTTTCTTTTGACCATGCAGTCCCATACCTGCACGGCCTCAGGATCCCTCTCATTCCGATGTGGCGACCACTCTTGCCCTCTTAGGTCTCGAGTGTTACATGCGGTGCAACCAACCCTCGCCTTCTTCGGCCTCGAGTGTTACATGCCCACCAGCTTCCGCATGGTTCGTCCTCGAACCACATCGTACTGGGAGAGGTCTGGCTCTGATACCATTTGTAACGCCCCAGACTGCTTTCGGGATGATCGACTGACCCCACAAACCAACACGGGTCTTTTCAGCATGCTTTGACCTCACTCGCACGCTTTCCGGGAAACTTCCCAGAAGGTCACCCATCCCAAGACTACTCCAAGTCAAGCACGCTTAACTGTGGAGTTCTTATGGAATGAGCTACTGAAAAGAAGATGCATCTTGTTGGTATAGGTAGTACCCATCAATCCTTATAAGCTTTCTTTTGACCATGCAGTCCCATACCTGCACGGCCTCAGGATCCCTCTCATTCCGATGTGGCGACCACTCTTGCCCTCTTAGGTCTCGAGTGTTACATGCGGTGCAACCAACCCTCGCCTTCTTCGGCCTCGGGTGTTACAACGTGCCCCAGGGGGTGATGAAAGCTGTTTTCTCCATGTCTTCAGGTGCCATTTTGATCTGGTTGTATCCTGAAAATCCATCCATGAATGAGAAAACTTTGGATTTTGCTGTACTGTCAACCAACATATCAGTATGTGGTAAAGGAAATTCATCCTTAGGGCTAGCCTTGTTCAAATCTCTGTAGTCGACGCACATGCGGACTTTTCCGTCTTTCTTAGGAACGGGAACAATGTTAGCTAACCACTGAGGGTATTCTGAAGTGACGAGGAAACCAGCATTGATTTGCTTTTGAACTTCCTCTTTGATTTTCATAGCCATCTCCGGATGAGTCCTTCTCAATTTTTGCTTGACCGGAGGGCACTCTGCTTTTAATGGTAAGTGATGCTCCACTATACTGGTATCCAACCCTGGCATATCCTGATAAGACCAAGCGAAGACATCTGAGAAATTTCTGAGCAGCTGTATCAAACTCTCTCTGATCTCTGAACTGAGCGAAGCTCCAATCTTAACCTCTTTTCTGTTTCCATCGGAACCAAGGTTAATAATATCTAGAGGCTCATTGTATGGCTGAATGGCCTCTTCCTTTTGTTGAAGTAACCGTGAAATTTCCTTTGATATTTCTTCGTCTTCTTCTTCCTCTGCCTCGAATACAGGAAACCCAAAGCTTGGAGAAGTCATACGGTCGCACATTTCAACGGGGTATTTTATGATTAATCTGCATATGTGTGATAAGTTTTATTTGGACAACAAGGGAAGACTCGGTGTATGCAGTTAATGATTTTTTGACGTTTTTTAAGGGTGTTTTTTTAGGATTACCAATTTCCGAAAAAAGAAAAGGAAAAACTAACGAAGGAACAAAATGACATTTTTATTTATTGACAGTCATTTCTTGAAACAAAGACCCTATAAAACAAAACTCTATTGCTTTGGGCGAAGCAAAGAGGGACATTTTCCTAAGAAATAGTAAAATGCAAAGCCCTATGAAACATCTCTTCACCCTGGGCTATGGTGAGAGGACAAAATAACGGTGAAAGTTCCTACTTAGGAGTGCGAACAACAGTTGAAACTTCAACAACTGTCCAATAATGGCGAACCCCATTGTGCACTAAGTAATCTGGAACCTTAGGCTTAAGATGGCCTGTGGTAGGTCTTGATTTACCAACCACTATCTTTGCAACACTCAGACGATCTTCTTCTACTTCAGCAGACTGAGCGGTGTGAGCATACCCATTCCCAAGTGGAGTATGTCGGTTTTTCTTTTGAGGAAACTTCCAACCTTCTGAATGGAGAGACTCGTTGTCGGAGACACTTTCGAGATCATCCTCTTTTGTATTTTGGTCTTGCTCTCTCCCAAGATGGCATTGACTAGGTATGTGAACTCTAGATCCGTAGCCTCGGAAGGTGATTTGGGGATATAATCCTCAATGATGACTTCACCAGATGCTGATGATGAATAGCAAGGGTTATACATCTCTTTTGGATGAGAGAGGTACTCATAATCAATGTTCCATCCAGTTGGAATACTGTCTTCAAGAGAGATTCTTGAACTTTCAGGAGCGGAGTATTTCACCATGTAGTCGAATTTTCCGCTTGGTTCTCCTAATGTATCCCAGGTTTCTTCAGGGATAGGAGGAACTTCTTCTGATGAACCATGACTTCTGGTGGTGAAGCTGTTAGTAACTTCTTCACTGATTAGTTGAGTCTTACTTTCAGATCCTTTAGTTGGATAACAGCAAGGCGAATCAGACTCTGATAGGGATATGTACCCTGCCTCGTTAAGATAGGATAGCCATTCCTCTTCATCGATGTTTTCCGTACCGATGGTATTGACTATTTGTTGAACAGGTTGAAGAAAACCTCCGCTGTGGAAAGATTCTCGAATTGGAAGAACTACCTCCATTCCTGGAATAGCTTTTGATGATGTTGGAAAGAAACCAACTCCTGTTCTGTTCTTGTTGTTGGTAGGAATATTAATGTGCCCCCAACCACTGGTAGTGCCATCCTTTATAACTTGGACTGCATCTTTGTAGGAAGAAATAGATGCTGCTTTCTCCTTTCCTTTTTCCTTGTCCAAGGAAAGTGCTTGGAATTTGGTTCCAACGACTTCTTTTGGTTCTATGTCGGAGAATGATGACAGGTTACTGACGATCAAAGCTCGTTCTCCACATACGGTTACCAATTTGTCATTCCTTATGAACTTCAGTTTCTGATGAAGTGTTGAGGTAATTGCCCCAGCCTCATGAATCCATGGGAGACCTAGCAAACAACTGTATTGTGCCGGGATATCCATAACTTGGAAAGTGATTTTGAACGTCTGAGGTCCAATAGTTATGGGAAGATCTACTTCTCCAAAAACTGAATTTCTCGATCCATCAAATGCTTTGACGATGACGTGACTGTCCCTCAATGGGTAATCTTTGAAGGATAATCTTGATAATGTTGATTTAGGCATGACGTTGAGAGAGGATCCATTGTCTATTAGGACTCCTGCGAGAACATCACCCATGCAGCTAACTGAGATGTGAAGTGGCAAATTATGGTCCACTCCTTCTTCAGGAAGATCTTTGTCACAGAAACTCAGGTTAGTTCCTGCGGAGATGTTGGCAACGATACTGTTGAATTGTCCTACAGTAACACTTGGTTCTACAAAAGCTTGTTCCAAAACTTTCTGTAGAGCTTCCCTATGAGCTTCAGAACTCAATAGTAGGGAGAGAACAGATATCTTAGACGGAGTATGTAGCAGCTGGTCTACAATGTTGTATTCACTCCTCTGGATTAACTTCAAGATCTCATCATTTTCTTTCGCTTGAACAGCATTGGTCGGATGATTGTCTTGCCTATGTGGTACTTCTTCTGAAGGTTTTTCCACATTTTCTGTTGCTCTGTTGAAGACTCGTCCACTTCTAGTGACTCGACTAATATCAGCAATGTTGACAACAGATGGTAATGGTATTTCCTTACCATTTTCAATGAGTGTAGCATTGTACTTGTATGGTATAGCCTTGTCAGACTCATACGGTACAGGACCTGGTAAGTAGATGACTAATGGAGCAATTGCTGTCTTCCTGCTGTCATACTTGACTTGCGTTGGTTTAACTTGATTAATTTGAGGAGATACGGTAAAGACTTCGTCATCTTCTCTGTTGGCAAGAACTGTAATGGTATTTTCATCCATTAGTTTCTGAATGTCGTTGCGAACGCGCAAACAACCTCGTGAATTTCTTCGTCAAATTCTGCATCCACTGTAAGGATGGAAATCTGTTCCAAAGTAGGCAAGTCCATTTAAAGTCTTATGAAACCTGACTACCGATCCTTCGAGATCTTCAACTTTGTAGATTTTGTATTCTCCTGGACATCCTTGAACCATGTTGACGTCGTACTCAGTTTTGACTCGAATGTGTTGAATCCATCCTAAGTCCATTTGTTCTTGTAATGCAGCTTGAACTACAGCACATCCTTGATTATTCTTTGGACAAATTTCACATGTGAAGTAGTTGTGAGGTGGTACATGGCCATATCCAGCTTGTCTAGCGTGCATCTTGACAAGATTTTCCCCTATCTGACGAATATCGTAGATTTGAATGACATTGGGGTGCTGATCTATCAGATTTACTGAAGCTTCTTTATGTTGCGGAAAAGGATTTTCCTGGACATTAGGATTAGTATCTTTGAAGGATAGCATTCCGCTCTTCACTAATCTTTGAACGTCGGCCTTGAAACTGAAACAGTTCTCAATGTTGTGACCTGGTGCCCCTTTATGATAAGGACAAGATTGGTCAGCCTTGAACCAATGTGATGATTCATATGCAGGATTTGGAGGATTCTTTGTCTGAATGAGTCCTTTCGCCAGTAGTGTTGGAGACAAATCCGCATAAGGCATTGGCACGGGGTCAAAAGGAGGATACCTTGAAACCCGATTGTTGTTGAAATTTGGAGGTCGAACCTGTTGCTGAGGTTGTTGCGACCTTTATTGAAATGGTTGTTGCGAAACCTGAGGTTGATAAGCTGGCATTGAGTTAACAACCGGAGTTACTATAGCAACTTGAGGTGAAAACTTCTTCTTTGCTTTGTGCAAGACATTGCTGACATCTTGATCCTTTTTCTTCTGGAAAGAACTTCCATACTTCCTTGGACCAATAGAAGATTCTGGTTCTTTGTTCAAGCGTCCTTCTCGAACTGCTTCTTCTAAACGTACACCCATGTTCACCATCTCGGTAAAGTCACTTGGTGCACTTGCAACCATTCGTCCGAAGTAAAATGGACTCAAAGTCTTGAGATAGATTTTTGTCATTTCTTTCTCTTCAAGTGGTGGACAAATTTGAGCAGCAACTTCACGCCATCTCTGAGCGTATTCCTTGAAGCTTTCTTTATCCTTTTGAGTCATGGCCCGGAGTTGATCTCTGTCGGGAGCCATATCCAGATTGTACTTATACTGTTTGACGAAGGCCTCCCCGAGGTCTCGAAAAGTACGAATCTCTGAACTGTCCAAGTTCATGTACCATTTGAGTGAAGCACCAGTCAGGCTGTCTTGGAAATAATGAATGAGCAATTGTTGATTATCAGTCTGAGTTGACATTCTTCGAGCGTACATCACGAGATGACTTTGTGGGCATGAATTCCCTTTGTACTTCTCAAACTCTGGTACTTTGAATTTGTGAGGAATCTTAACATTTGGAACCAGATAGAGGTCTGCAGCATTCTTTCCAAATAGATCTTGTCCTCGGAGAGTCTTGAGTTCCTTCTGCATTTGCAGAAACTGTTCCTGGAACTCGTCCAATCTTTCATACATGCCAGCGTCCTCACTTGGAGCGTGATGATATACTTGTCCGCCTTGTGGAGGAAAAGTATGCATAATAGGCCGTGGAGAAGCCATGACATCAGATCTTGGAATCTCAGAATTCTGTTGTGCGAAACCCATTGCCGTTGCTCTCGGAACTTCAATTTCCAGAGGTTTGTAACCCTCCGGTGGACGCATATCCATGGTGACTCTTGGAACTTCAGAAACTGGAGGTATGTACCCTTCTGGAGTAAAGTTATACGACATGCCCCAAGGTCGATCGGGCGGCATGGTATACTGAGGAATAGGAGTAGAAACAATCTCGGAAACCACAATCCTTTGCGGTTCTTCTGGCGTTGGTCGATTCTTTGCAACTACCAGGGCTTCTACCATACTATTGAGTCTTTCAACAGTACCCTTGAGAGTATTAATCTCTTCTCTGAGTTCTTCATTCTCTTGTTCTAAGTCTTCCATTCTTTTCTTGCGACTTGAACGAGTGTTGTATGGACGAGACAGCTTGAAAGACTTTGTTCACCTCCTTCTCCTCCTCTCTTTCTGGAGAAAGGAAAACGACTATTAGATCCGCGACAATTCTCGTGTCAGTGCGTACGACTAAAGCGATGCATGATATGTAATTAAGTTATTATTTTTCAAGGAAACACCATAATTACGTTATGAAACATTAAACTTTTATTAATTAAGCGAAAACGCCGTTTTTTACACACTTTGAAAAGGGAAATACAGAGAAACTGAGAGAAAGGACTCTAAAACTTTGATGAGGAGCCGACTTCATGTTCTAACATTTTCTTCTGTTTCTTGAGCTGAGCGTTCTCTGACGTGAGTTGATCGATGATCCAGGAAGCAGGAGGGATATAATGAGAAAGTGATGATTGTGTCACTTGTCGATCGAGTACTTCAAGTAACTCATCCTTCCTTCTTAGGATGTTATGAATCTCAACGTTTTCCGTGTTGATGATTCTGTACTTGTTTCTCCAAGCATTCTTTTCTTGGCATACTTTGTTTAATGCCGCTTGTAATTTTTCAACATCGGTGGAGAAAAGGTAAATTGGTTCCCTTAGGGGAATAGGTTCTTGATGTTGATATGGCATCCTGAGCTTGAATGCTCTGACGCGTACCCATTGAAGGTAAGGATCCAGGGAGATGCAAAGATGTTTTCCTAACAACCTTCTCCCTTTTGTGTGAACAAGACGCCAGGCTTGGACAATTTCCTTTTTCAGCATGTTACCATGATCGTCGATGTTCTTGAAGAACAGACCCTCCAATTGAATACTACTTGGAATATTTTTCATGGGATAGCCATATTGACGACGGGCTAAAGCTGGATTATAGCTGATTCCTCCCTTAGTTCCAATAAGGGGTATGTTGGGATAACTTCCGCAACTGAAGATGATCTTGGTTTCGTTGTTGTCAGGACTACACCAATCAATGTCTGTATGAGTGAGAGACATGATTTTTTGTGACCAGTAAAGGCCATCCCTCATGTTCCAGAAAGTGCTAGACTTTGGCAGGTGCGAGACGAACCATTCGTATAGCAACGGTACGCAACATGTAATTAATCCTCCTCGCTGCAGGTTTCTTGAATGCACAGAGTGGTAAGCATCCGCAAGCAAGGTTGGAACTGGATTTCCAATCAAGAATATCTTAATTGCGTTGATGTCGACGAAATCGTTAGTGTTAGGGAACAAAAACAATCCGTAGATAAGCAAAGCCAAGATTTCTTCAAATGCGCTCATATCTTGGATGCTGACGAAGTACCGAGCTTGGTCAAATAGGAATTTGGAGGGTAATCCTTGAATTCCTCCTCTACTCACCATATGAGTTCTGATGTCGACTACGTTTAAAGGAGTAGTTGCAGCAATGATAATGTCGTCAGGATTCTTTTCCAAACCGGAGTACGGATCTTGCGCGTACACGGGTATTCCAATCAGACGAGAGTACTCCTCTAACGTAGGCATGAGTTGATAATCTGGAAAGGTAAAGCAGTGATACGTTGGATCGTAAAATTGCACCAATGTGGGAAGGATCCCATCCACAATGTTAGTGTTGAGAAGAGGCAGAAGTTTTCCATACTTCTCCTTGAAAGCCTGGGGGTTGACCACCAGTTTTCCGAGCTTTTCCAATTCCTCTACCTGGGGAATCTTGAAGGTGTATTTCCTAGCTCTCTTTCTCCCATAATCCATGGTATAGATCCTTAAGTCCTTTCTCCGTTTCTCTCTTTCTTTGAAGTTCAAAACGTTCGTTATTTAGTTTCCTTGAAAAACGACTCGAAAAAGACTCTTTTTGGTTTTAATTATTATGAATGATGCATGAATGCATGAATGCACACACAAGAGTTTTTAAACAAACATGGCGTAGAAGGGTATAGTGGTCATAAGGTCACAACGCAAACCTCGCCCCAATGGTAAACTAAGGATAAGGATTTTTGTACCTATAGAACGGGTTCTAGGGGTCTCAGAGTTTTTGCTCAACCTTAAAGATACGTTGATTGGTATCTATAAGAGAGTTTTCTCTGAGTGTAGTATCTGCGTGACAATTACTTCTGTAATCATTGCTCTACGTCCTAAGAAAGGCTTTAAGTTGGGTTAATGTGTTTCTAGGTCCTCCTGGTACAAATCAGTCTCGGAATCCATTGGCGCAGTTAATCACAACCAGCCAGGCAAATCCCAAGAGTAGAATTGAGAACCAAGATTAGAGGGCCTTCACCGAGAAGACATCCTCCATCCTATCTTATGTTGCACTCAAATCCGGGTATAGGATTTCTCACCACAAGGAGGAATCAAGCCCTTTCCCGATACAAAATAAACAAAATAAACAAATATATATGCAACAAACACATGAAATGACACAGAGGTTAGGCAGGACCTCTCTTGTTTGAGGGGGAATTTGGCATCCCTAATTCCTCATTGGGGCTGGACCAGCAACAGGTCAACCATTGGTTTGGATGAAAAACCAAGGTTTTTAACACTTATATCCCCAGCAGAGTCGCCATTTTTCTGTGGCGTCATTTTTTTTACCTCCCCGTTTCACTTGGGAGGACGGCACGCTAGACCCTTCACGTGAAATTTGGAAGGAGAATGCGCCCGGGATGGGATGAATTTTGTTTCAGTTCTTCCTACGATATCACACGAACTTTCTTATTGTCCTACGAGTAGGAAAGGGGGAAAAAAGATCTCAACTAAACCCTAGGAGTTTGCTAAGTGTGGGGATTTCACCTAGACTAGAAATTCTGGAGTTCGGGGGGTCGGTTATACATAGGGAAGAGTTTAAGCACCCTACATATCCGTAGTACTCTACGGGAACCTTCTCTGTGTCATTGTGATTGTGTTTGTTGCTAATGATTGGGAAAGTTTCTCCTTTGTGTTAGGAGAGAGAATTGAATTGATTAAAAAAAGACAGACAAACAGAAAGACAAACTGACTATTTTTGGTATTTTATTAGCTCGCTGAGATTCCTTGTGAACCTCATGCCTACATATCCCTAATGGAAGTCAGAGCTTAATGTAGTTCGGGGAACTAACTAGGGAAATTAATTATTTTTGGTGCCTTGCTTAAAGCTCAAGGTTGAAGCTTTGAATTAAATCTCTGTTTACAGTAAAGAGACATGAAATCATCTTTACAGAGAGGTATTTCTACTATTCCACCACAAACATTAAAAAGAGTGACAGAATAACTGAATTCATTCCATTAAGAGAGTGACCTTACTTGTGTGTTTGCAAGTATACTAGTATCTCTTAAATGAAAGAAAGATGCTCGTCCAAATTAGGGAAAGTGGTACAAGTCTGGGTTTGTTTGCCTCAGAGCATGCCTTTCAGAGTCCTAAATGGGAGACTTTGATTGAAATTGAAATGTGTAATGTTTGTTTGTTTGAATGTGGTGAGATAGAAGAAAGATCTCTCTATAGAGATAAGCTATGTCTATCTACTGTATAAAAGATTTGACTTTAGCTGGCTTGCATGAGGCCCAAGCTTGAGGCTTTTGATTGATTTATTTGAAAGATAACACTATTGGGGAGAATTTAAACTAAGGAGTTTTTGTGTTCTGTACAAAGCCCAGAATTGAGGCTGACTCTAATTAGGGAGACTCTATTTTGTGTGCCTTGTACAAAGCCTAAGGTTGTGGCTGACTGCTGAGGAAACTGAGTTTTTAAGACTATGAATGACTCTATTTTATGTGCCTTGTACAAAGCCCAAGGTTGTGGCTGACTCTTAGCTGAGGATAACTGAGTTTTTAGGACTATGAATGACTCTAATTTATGTGCCTTGTACAAAGCCCAAGGTTGTGGCTGACTCTTAGCTGAGGAAGTTATTAATTTGTGCCTTGTATGAAGCCCAAGGTTGTGGCTACTTTAGCTAGGGAAAAATTATTTTCTGCCTTGTACAAAGGCCAAGGTTGTGGCGGACTCTTAAATTAACTGAGTATGGAAGACTCTATGGGGAAAAGATCCTAAAGATTAGGAATCTTTGACACAGGGAAATATGGTTTATCTGCCTTGTACAAAGCCCAAGGTTGTGGCTACTTAAAAATGATAGATTCACTGAGGGAGTTTTATTCTGCTAGAGGTTCTAACAAACTAGTTTATTTTTTTATGTTTTTTGGAAGCTAACCCTTTCCAAGGATTTTGACTCAGCTGGAGAAATAAACTATTAAAAGACTGGATTTTTATCATGTTTTTTGGAGGCTGACCCTTTCCAGGGGTATTTGACTCTTTTGGGGAATTTATCCCTTGAAGGAATAAATCTTTGGATTTGAAGGAGTCATTTTGGAGGCTGACCCTTTCCAGGGGTATTTTGTTAAAATGAAGGAATGTGTGGAGGCTAACCCTTTCCAGGGGTTTTTGTTAAAATGAAAGAATGTGTGGAGGCTAACCATTTCTAGGGGTTTTTATTAAAATGAATGGCAGAAAGATTATCTATTGGAGACTTCTTGTTTTAAAGCCCAAGTATAAGGCTGGCACTTGCTGAGGATAAGCAAATATGGATCCTAGACTCTGCTAAGGAAGATTGATGAAGATAAGGGTGACAGAGACTGTCCATGTCTCTCATTCCAAAAAGTGTACTCAATATGAGATTGAGACAAACTTAGCTTGTTTTAAGTCTGGTTTAAAGTGGAAGAAACTCACCAGGATAGGCTAAAAAGGTAACTAAAGACCTGTTCCTATGTTTATAAGAAACCTGATGGGTCCTTGTATACAAGCTCAAGAGGAAGCTGGAATGCTTTTAAGAAGCCTGTGGGTCCTTGTACAAAGCCCAAGAGGAGGCTAATTGAGGGTCCTTGTTATAGCACAAGAGAAAGCTATGTGGTTTTGAACTTATTTTGGCTTTAAGTAAATGGGTAAGAGGTTTCACCGGGAATAATTCCTCTTTGGGTGGATGTGTCCTATTTTTGTTCTAAGGCTTTTGCCAAGATGTTTCACCGGGAATAATTCATCTTGGGGGTTTGAACTACAGATCTCTAATTAGGAAAGAGCCTTCACCGGGAAGACATTCTCAATCCTAGGCCATATTCCTATAATATATATATATATATATATATATATATATATATAGTTTAACTGTCCTAGGGTTTACACTCAAACGTAGTTCTAAACAAATATAAACAGTTCTATATTTGACAGTAATTTAAATAAAGACTGTAAATTGAAAGCTTGTAAAGCCTAACCTGGATGGAGTGGAGGCCTTTGAAGAAGTATGTACAAAGCCTCAACAGCAATTTTGTTGTTTTATTGATAACAGTTGAATATTTATGATAAACAGTTAAGGGTTTTGAAAACATAAGAAGTGAAGATGGACAAAGGTCACATAGGTATCTGAAGAGTTTCGCCGGGAATAATGCCCTTCAAATACCAGAAGAATGTTTTGAAAACAGAAAGAAGATTTTGTAAATACAGTTTATAAAAACAAACTAAGAAAAGAAAAAGGTGCTGGGACTTACACTCTATTAGAGGCCCAATGAAAATGATTTACTGTTTATGAAAACAGTTGGAAAATGATTGAAATGATATAAGGTTTTGTTGTTTGAAAACCTTAATCATCCATTAAATCGGAGATTGAAAACTGTTTTTAAAAAAATGACAAAAGTCAACTTAATTAAGGTAAAGATAAAATCTATACCTAATTAAGACCTATATGATTAGGGTTTTATCATAAAATTATTCACAAAGAAAGATTAAGTTTAAAATCAAATGAAAATGTATTAAAAGTATTTTAGAAATTCTTAAGGAATACATCATTTTAAACCTAATAAAAATACATGAAATAAATAATATTTTTATGATTTTTTTGATTATTCATAAAATAGATATATTAAATGATAAGTGTATGAAAAATGAAGTGAAAATGATTTAATTTGATAGGTTAAATAATTGGTTAAAATTGTGAAGAAATTAAGTGGAAAAAGTGATAAAAAATAAGGTTTTGTCACCACCAAGGTTTGAACCCACGCCCTTTATGTTACCAGCCCAAAACAACTCCACTGAGCCAACGCGCGCTTGGTGACAAGGTAATGGTTCCATTGCAATACATATATTACTCAAATGCATAGAAGCAAAAAAGAAATAAAATCAAAAGGTCTGGGGCGAGGGGGATTCGAACCCCAGACCTTGGGCACGCGCAACACACAAACACTCTTTACCACTGGGCTATAACGATTTAGTCGTTTATGAAACAACTACCATTCAAAATAAAATAAACTTTAGCCATGGATTTGAATTTTGCGCGCCACCACCATTGTCTTATTCAACCTCTAGCTTTTGGATTTTTGAAATTCTGAACTCTCTCAACTCTCAACCATTTGCAAAGATGTAAAGAGCAAACTTGCTCTAAATTCTCTCACGATTTCAAATATGTAACTAATATTTATTTATATTGACTATAACTATCTAATTTTCCAGAAAACATGAAGAACACATAAAACCTAAATTTAAAATTAAATGACAAACAAGATGAATAAATGAATGATGATAGAGGGTTTTCAATCCTCTGATGATGTCGAACAAGATAATGTCGAGCTATATGAGAAAGAATACTTAAATAAGTGGGTTGGAGTTTGAAAAAATACCTCTGAAAATGGAGGTCGTGAGGATGATGAGGAACACCTGGGCTTGTGTGAGTGATCCTAAAAGCTTCCTTGGGACTCAGTGATGCTAACTGAATTCTTGTTGTGACTTCAATCCTTCTGAATTGCTCTACCCGACACCTTCGATTTGAACTTCAAGTGGACATGGAGGGTGATGAATCTTGAGTTACAGATGAGCTGCAGCCATCTGAACAGCTTCACTATGCCCTAAGGAACGTGTCTGGATGCTTGGCTTTGTTAGAAACCTTCTGAATTGCTCTATGGACCTCCAACTGCAACAGCTCCAAAGTGAGAGCAACAATGTGTTAGAACAAGATTTTTTCTGATCAATATTCTTAGTTTAGATGATAACAAGGATATGAATTTTGTGTGAGATAATGTGGTACTCTAATAACATTGCAATTTCCCTTTCAGGAAATATATAAAGAGTATGCACAAATCAGCGCTCAGAAGCTTTGTCTCAGAAGGTTCAGCATGCAACATCAGAACATGGTCTGGCAAGACATCAGAAGATGGTCAAGGCAGAATCAGAACATGGGTCTATGGAAGCATCAGAAGAACTTGAGATCAGAAGCAGAAGCACTGAAGTTCTCATGGTATCACGCTCAGAAGCACTTCAAGGTCAGAAGACAAGAAGATGCGATGCACCAAGCTGTTTGACTCTGATGATATTCAAATGTTGTATACACAAACATCAGATCAGAAGAAAGTACAGGTGGCAGGCTACGCTGACTGACAAAAGGAACGTTGGAAGCTATTAAAGGCAACGTCAGTAGACACAGCGTGAACAAGGCTCGAGGTAGTTGACAAAAGCGTGAAACATTAAATGCAATGCTGTACGGAATACGCAAAGCATTAAATGCTCCCAACGGTCATCTTCTCAAGTGCCTATAAATATGAAGTTCTGATGAGAAGCAAGGTTGACGATTTGCTAACAATAAACTTGCTGAAACGCTGTTCAAACTCAAAGCTCAGAAACTTCATCTTCATCAAAGCTCACTACATTGATGTTGTAATATATTAGTGAGATTAAGCTTAAACGTTAAGAGAAATATCACTGTTGTGATAATAGCTTTTCAGAAGCATTGTAAAACTCTTATTTGATTACATTAATTTGTAAGTAACTAGAGTGATCAAGTGTTGATCAGGATACTCCAGGAAGTCTTAGCTTGTGTCTAAGCAGTTGTAATTAGAGTGATCACGTGGTGGTCAGGATACTCTAAGAATGTCTTAGCTTGTGTCTAAGCATTTGTTCCTGGAGTGATTAGGTTGTGATCAGGATACTCTAGAAAACTTAGTCGCGGACTAAGTGGAAAACCATTGTAATCTGTTGCGATTAGTGGATTAAATCCTCAGGTGAGGTAAATCACTCCGTGGGGGTGGACTGGAGTAGTTTAGTTAACAACGAACCAGGATAAAAATAACTGTGCAAATTGTTTTTATTATTCAAGTTTTTAGACTACACTTATTCAAACCCCCCCTTTCTAAGTGTTTTTCTATCCTTCAATTGGCATCAGAGCGCCGGTTCTAAGGTGCAAGCACTTAACCGTGTTTAGAAAAGATTCAGGAAGAGAAAAATGCTTCAGTAAAAGATGGCTGGTGAAATTTCAACAAATACATTTGCATCTACATCTGGCTCTGCTGAGCAATACAACGGTAACAATGGTTATACTAGACCACCAGTATTTGATGGTGAAAACTTTGAATACTGGAAAGATAAACTGGAAAGTTACTTTCTTGGTCTAGATGCTGATCTATGGGATCTTCTGTTGGATGTTTACAAACATCCTGTTAAAACTACTAGTGTAAAGCTCACAAGAAGCGAAATGACTGATGATCAAAAGAAAGAATTCAAAAATCATCACAAATGCAGGACTGTTTTGCTGAATGCTATCTCTCATGCTGAGTATGAGAAGATATCTAACAGGGAAACTGCCCATGATATATATGAGTCATTGAAAATGACCCATGAGGGAAATGCTCAAGTCAAGGAGACTAAAGCTCTTGCTCTAATCCAGAAATATGAAGCTTTCAAGATGGAGGATGATGAAGATATTGAGAAGATGTTCTCAAGATTTCAAACTCTAACTGCTGGATTGAGAGTTCTGGATAAAGGCTACACCAAGGCTGATCATGTAAAGAAGATTATCAGAAGCTTACCCAGAAGATGGGGTCCAATGGTGACTGCATTCAAGATTGCCAAGAATCTGAATGAAGTTTCTTTGGAAGAGCTTATCAGTGCCTTGAGAAGCCATGAAATAGAGCTGGACGCAAACGAGCCTCAGAAGAAAGGTAAGTCTATTGCATTAAAATCTAATGTTAAAAAATGCACTAACGCTTTTCAGGCTAGAGAAGAAGATCCTGAAGAATCAGAATCTGAAGAAGAAGATGAACTGTCCATGATCTCCAGAAGGGTAAACCAACTCTGGAAGAGCAAGCAAAGGAAGTTCAGAGGCTTCAGAAGTTCAAAGAGATTTGAACGTGGAGAATCTTCTGGTGACAGAAGATCTGACAAGAAGAAGGTTGTCTGCTATGAGTGCAATGAGCCTGGACATTACAAGAACGAGTGTCCAAAACTTCAGAAGGAGAATCCCAAGAAGAAGTTTCATAAGAAGAAAGGTCTTATGGCAACATGGGATGATTTTGAATCAGAATCAGAATCAGACTCTGAAGAAGAGCAGGCCAACTTCGCGCTGATGGCTACAGAAGATGATGGATCAGAATTTACATCAGAATCAGATTCTGAAGAGGTATTTTCTGGAACTCAAGGCTCATCTTAGTATCAAATACAAAAAGCTGAAGAAGCAGTTTGAATTTGAAACTAAGAAGCTGGTGTTGCACCCCAAAATTTGCCCTCTTTTATGTGCTATAAGTTATGAATGGCATTTATTTTGCCATTCAAAAAATTGAAGCAAATAATAAAAGAGTTTCTCATCTTCGTTCAAGTTTGTTTCAACCAATTCTTCTGTGTGCGTTGAAATGTGAAATAGGGTTGGTTCATGGACTTCTTCTTCAAGTTACAAGTTTGTCTACATAGAATGACTGGATTTCATGTTAGGAGGTGTTTCTATGTCTCAATCCTTATCTCCATTAAAGAGGTCCTTAAAGCGTTATGGTTATGAAGTTCAAGTCACTTATGATTCGAGAATTGAAGACAAGTTTTCATTAAATAAAAGATTCGAATTTATTGGTGATTACTTGATGCCACGAGTGCAAATCATTCGAGACCATACCAATGTTCATGTTTGCCAAGAAAATTTGGAAGTTCAAAAAGAGATTCAAATGTTCAAGTTACAATCCAAAACCATATTCATCAATTCATTCATTACAAAAAGAATATTCAAATGTCCAATTATATACCAAAGTCCATATTCAAATTACAAAGGTTCATACATTCCACAAAGATCCATAAAATTCAGTACGGGACTTCCATACATAAACGCTTTATGTGCGTGGATCGAAAGGCTTCCTGGGTTGCTTATCCAATTTGGTAATGAACATCTATCTTCAAGCTAAACTGCAGTCTTGTTGTAAGCGGTGGATTGATGTGTGATTAAACCGTGAGTTGCTGTGAGATTAAACCAAGCCCTGCATACCAAAATAAACCCGGTTCAAATCAAAAACTAACAACCTGCATCAATAAACTTTCTGCAATTAACAGAAGAAGGGATGAGAGGCGGTTCAACAAAAAGGTCAATGACAGAAAGGAAAAAAGAAGAGAAAAAGACGTAACAAACTCGATCTCCATCTTCATCGCTCTTCACCATAACCGCTCCCTCAATCTCTTCATTCACAATCTTCAACCTTCATCCTTCAATCATCCACTCTTCAACTTTTGATTCACTCAGCAACAGAGAAATGATATAACAGGATTTCAACACAGAAACTGAGAAGAAAAATTTGATAACAGAAAAAGGTTGAAACTCACCGTGTAACAAACTCTGAAAACGGTTTCAATCTCCAACCTCTTCAACCTCTTCATTCAAGAATCTCGATCCAATTCTTCATCACCATAGCCGAGTCTTCACGTCTCCATAATCTGAAAATTCAATCTTGTTCACGCCTCAACTCCAATCTACCAATTCTCAGAAATCCGTGTTGCACTGAAACACCATCGCTTCCATTCAATCATCGTCTTTGACGTTGTTCATCGTCAATCATCGCCTTCACAACAATAACAAAATAATCAGAACAAGAAACTGATAACAGAATTCACAAAAACATAACAAATTCTCAGATTCTCTTCAATTATCTCTCTCTGAATTCATCTCCTTGATCCTCTTCAATCTTCATCTTCAACTACCTTCCCGGAGAAATCTGCAGAAAATAGATAACATCATCACCAACAACGTTTCACCAATCAGAACAACTCAACAACACTTCTCCACCACGATTCATCAGCAATAATCTTCAACATGATTCAATCTTACCTTCAATACTTCATCCTGCGCTATCTCTGAATCGCCGCCTTCGTCATCAATCATCGGCAATCCTCATCACAAATCAACACGCAACAACTATCACCTTCAATATCATCTTCACGATTCGTTCTTCACTGCGAACGGCAATAGCACCGCATCAATATTCAGGAAGAAGCAGAAAGGAGAAAGAGAATAGGAAAAAGATTGAAGAGAAGTTTGTACCTGAGGATTTCGAAGCCTGTCCTCGGGATTGCTCATCGTTACGATTAAGTTGAAGGCGCCTCAGACGGCTTTCCGATCAAGATGAGGGCGGTGAGGTTGTGTTACTGTGTACGACGGGCGGCCGGACTCGATCGTGAACGAAGATCGGAGAGGTGGAGTGAGTATCCACCGCCGCGAGTTCTTGAAGGGAAGGAGGAAGAGAAGATAAGTTCATGAGTCATTGTGAGAACCCTAATCCTTTTTTACGTTGTTGTTTTAACTGATTAATTGATTGATGTTTAGGGAGATCTTAATTGAATTTAAATGTGTTTAATTGTGGTTAATGATGATTAATGGATATTGGAACCTGATAAACAAATCTGATTATGGACCAATCCACAATTCCTTTGGGCCATTCCACAACTACTAGTTACACCTCCGCTTGGCCCATGGCATGCCATTTTTGACATAGAAAAAAAGCTGAACAAAAACTCTGCTTGGGCCTCAATCCCTGGGCCTTGCGCTAACCTTGCTGTGCACACCATTGTTTTCAATTTTTCACCCCCTGTATGCATGTTTTTTGTATTAGATTTAGTTTGTTTTCTAACATTTTTAGCATAATACAAAAACATAAAAATCAATAGTTTTTGTTAGATTAACATGATATAAAATAATAATCGAAAACATGTAATCTTTTGCTTGTTAGACTTTAATTGTTTTGTACATAGTTTTGTTCTTTTGTTTTAGATAAAAATGTCATAAAATACAATTTGCTCTTGTTAGATTTTATTTTAGAATTTACTTAGAATTTAATTTCTATTATTTTCTATGGCGGGTGCATGCCTCCTTGTTATTACTGATTTGTTTGCTGAGATGTGCGAGATACTTCGAGGGAGCCTTCAATTGTGACTCGACTTGCTTCGTGTTCCACTTTATTTGTGGGACACGAATTCGCTTCCGGTACGATTGATTTGCATCGTGTTCCACTTTATTTGTGGGACACGAACGTATTTCCGATCGATCTCTCATTCATTGAGATGTATATTCCTGCATCTTCTGGCTTGTGTATTTCTTGCAGGTTGCTTGTGTGGTTGTGTTTTATACGCACCACATAGCGGTTGTGATTTATTTTCACACCGCATCGCTTTGACGCTCATGCTGGACTCCTGGTTTTGCTGGATGTTAGATTACGTGAAGTTTCTTCTTTGCTTACGCTTGCTAGCTCATTGCGGATTTGCTATCCGTTTGGTATCGTTCCCTATTCCCTTTTACCTCTTTCTGTACTTTATCGCTTTCTCGCATCATCCCTTAACATGAGAAGTAGGAATTAGACATGCATCTGGCCAAGCCCTCGAAAGAGGCTCTGTTGTTGTTGGTGTGTTTACATTTGTGCTTTGCGGCAGGGAGTCACGGTGTAATAAGTCCTATATGGCACTCCGTTAAGTCCTTGTAATACGGTGAACTGACTTTTTATCGATCGAAAATGTCGTGGTAAGCAAGAGTCGCCACCGACTTTTATTTTATCCAATTTATAGAAAGGCTAAAAGAACAGAAAAATACCTTTTGAAAAGATTTTGAGTTCGGGGGGTAAGTTATACAAAGGGAAGGTTTAAAAAGCACCCTTTGCATCCATGGTTTTCCATGGGCTCTTAATTGCTTAGCTCACTTTGTTTGAATTGTTTGAAAAGTAAGGTGTGAATAAGAAAAGATTTTGAAGAAGAACTTTAGCTTGTAAATAAGCGTAGTCCTTTTGAATTTGATTTTGAAAAGAGTGGGAAAAAGATTTTGAATTTTAGAGCAAGCAATTAGTAGCAACTACCCTAAGTTTAGACATTTGTTCTTTTAGCTTTTCAGGGCGAAAGGGTCTATCCATACCATAAGAGGGCAGGAAGTCTTTCAATTGGATGTTTAAGGGTCATCGAAATTATCCTTCGCCATAAGACTGTCCCATGCCATAAAGAGGGCAGGTAGTCTAAGGGAAGGATATAATAGTCATTTTATCTTTTTAGGCATCATGCGAGGATACCTTAGCAATTGGGACAATCATTTTTATAAGGCAACCTCGAGGGAGTTTCAATAACTTTGAAGGCAACGTTTGCTTTAGGTATCCTCGGAATCGAGGGACTTGACTATTTTAACAATTTAAAGGCAACAAGCAACAATATAAGGCAACAGGCAACAAGAAGGGTTACCCTAAAGGTGTGTGGGTGCAACAATCACGTGGTTAACTTCGGTGACATTTATCTTAGTTAGGTGATCTATGTTCGATTAATTATCTTGCACTCCCTAATTTACTAACCACAACAATTAATATTACGGAAATTACGGAATTTAAAGGCAGAAAATAAATTCCTACGCTATTACAATAAACACCTGCGGGGATGGGGGACATTAACAAACGAAAAAATAAGAAGGATCAATAATTAATTTTAAACATTGAATGCCTTGATGACCCTGAAAATTAAAATGAAAATAATAAGGGTGAGTGTATTGACTATTCGAGGCAAATCCTATTTTGGACAAAAGGCAAAGAGTAAAATAATATTTTAAATAAAATAAAATCAGGATTGGAAACTTAGCTCTGATGGTGCGTAGTCGGATGATCTTGGCTAATCCTGAAAAATGAAGAAGAGAAAGGTAGAAAACTTTTTGTGGAAAATACCAGGCATTGATAATAAATAAAAGAGGAATTATGTAATTAAACATAAAAAATAAATAATAAAAAAAAAAGTTAGAAAACTTAGCTTTTGGTCGGGTGAAACGCGTGGCTGAGAGATTTTGATTAACCCTGAAAATTGGGCACAAAGAAGAGAAATGTTAGTGCATTCAAATTCCACAATAAGGGTTAGCAAGACAAATCAAAGAATTTTTTATGGTGATAAATTATAAATCTTGAGGGGTAATGAACAAACCTAAAGATACAGTGATTAGTGCTCATGATAAAATCAGGGTTTAAGGCATAAAAATATTTTAACAAAACCTAACTTAATTATCTAATTATCTAACCTCATTAAAACCTAATTATAAATTTAAAAATCAAATTTAAAATATCTAACCTAAATTAAATTACTAATCCTAATTAATTTAAAATTATTAATTGAAATTAGATTAATTAATATTTGTTTTATATAAAAAAAAAGGGTATGCAAAAGATTTAATTGAAAAGTTTTTTATTAAGAAAAAGTAGAAAATTAAACAAAAGAAAACAATAATAAAAAAAATAGCACTTAGCTCTGTGATCAGATGTGGATGATTTTTGAGGGTGCATGATGAGGAAGCGTTCCTGGAGCCATTAGATTAGCCTTTCTGTGCATCCAGTGGTGGAGATACGAAGGTCCTTCATGGGTGTGCATTTGGCCGCTTGTACTGGATCTGCAAGTTATGAAAATAACAGAAAAAATTGACAATCGCCTGGGTTCGAACCCAGGTTTATGAGGATATTGAACAAGACTTTTTGCCAGCTGCACTGCACATGTTAGTCATTAATAAATCACTTTAAATACATTATATAAGGAAATAATAGCATTAATTGATGAGTCAAACCAAATACCAACGTGGGGCCCAGGCACGTCCAATGAGAGAAAGAAAGAGGATTTGGAAAAGTCAACAGCCAATAGAATCCTCGCGCGCGTGTGGAGAGAGAGTGGGGAGAGTAGACCGGCCAATGGATGTAAAGGATCCGTCCACGCACGCTGATTCAAGGATGAACACTACTGTTCATCATCCCTAACCTTAGTACCTGCGGATTTAGCTAGAAAATCTGCTGCAGAACTTGCTGCGGATTTTCCAAGGTCTTTTAAACAATTTTTGCACAGCCCTGTAACCTGCAAACAAAGACCACACAAAGCAGAGAAACGACCCAGGTCCCCTAATTTGAGCCCTACGAACATGATGGTGATGTTGGTTTGATCTAACATGGCCTGGATAATGAGATCCGACGCAGATGAGCATTATGCCCTAACCATGGCATATCGTATTCCCTGCATTAAAACTTCACGAAAACAGGTCTAAACATATCTAAACATGATTATGAACACGTATATATGCATGGAATGCGTTTAAACAACATGTATTAAGATTTAGAAATTCAAAACATATGAGCAAACCAATGACAATGGATGTGTGAGTTCTGACTCGTGAATGGCTTCGAAAACGATTGTGACAAGCTCCTGGGATCTTCAGGAAGGCAATGGAGTGATTGAAAGCTATTTAAACTTGTTGGAAACGAATTGAGACCATGCCCTAATTTTGAAGTTTTTTAGAAACTTTGTTCATGTCATGGAGACCTAGGTTTTTTCTGAATTTTCGTCCTCTCCTAATACTGATGATGTTAGGATTATATAGAAGAAGAAATTAGGGCAGATGTTGGGCTTGGATCTTTGTCATTTAGGTTACTTGAGAATTTTGAAGAAAATATTACATATTTCTTTCTATTTTGGTCCAAATATCCTTCAAATCTCCTTTGCACGAATTTTGTTCAATATTTGATCCCCTTGATTAATTTAAGATTGATTGGAAATTAAATCCTTGATTAAAACTAATTTTTCCATATTTATAATGATTTGTTCTTATTTAAATGAATTAAAAATTCAAATAAATAAGATAAATATTATAAAAAATGAAATAATTAATTTAAATGTAATTATAAGGCCCATATAGATGTTTGGAGTCAAATATTTGGGCCCATGTAGTTAAAACTCAAAATTCTCCTTTTTGCCTTTTGTACATTCTCTCAAAATCGCCCAACTTGTGCAAGTCATAACTCCTTCATTCTTTATTGTATGGAAGTGTTCTTGAGCTTTTTATAAAGCTTAGAGTGTCCTCTAAATGATGATTTTAGTTTCATCTCAATTAAATATTCCATGCTCAAGTTATGAGCTTCGAGAAAAAACGTCTTTTGGCGATCTTTTATAAGGACCTGTAATGTATTAGCTCATACCTCTCAAATGAAACATTTTTGGACTTGGCATGTGAGTTCTTTGAATCGTATGAGAGGCCATGGGATTCATTAGAGGCCTTAGAACTTGATTTTTCTTTGAGAGATACAAAACCCTAGTTTGAGGGTTGTTGTTTAGGAGAGTGTACAGTTAGTTGAGTCTTGAGCTTCTGAGTTTGATTAAGGATGTGGTGGGCAAATTTTGGGGTATGACAGCTGCCCCTGTTCAATTTTCTTAAACCTGAAGATGTAGAGTGTTTTGTGTGCCAGTCGGAATCTGAAGGTAGAAGAGGATTGAACACTAGAATACCCGGGAATTTGCCCTGGCTGAAACAGGGACTTTTGCTGGAGACGGGCTTAAGGATGCCATCTGATCTGATAGATACGAAAATCAGAATAAGTTGTACGTTAGACTATATCCGAGCTCGAAGTATTGAGAAGTGTTTGTGGGAGATGGGCTTAAAGATGCCATCCGGGCGTTTTGATAGGAAATTTATCGGCGATGGGCTTACGGATGCCATCTGGATGTTGGGAATGTGAAGTGAATTAATTGTAGTGACTCTATTGTCATGACTCCATTGTTGTATTGTTGTGACTTGATTGCCGTGACTCCATCGTCGTGACTGCATTGCCATGATTGCTTCCGAACTGAATACCGGGATTAGATACGTGACTCAATTGTCGTGACTCCATTGTCGTGGCTCGGTTGTCGTGATTCCATTATCGTGACTCAGTTGTCGTGATTCCATTATCGTGACTCAGTTGTCGTGATTCCATTATCGTGACTCAGTTGTCGTGATTCCATTATCGTGACTCAGTTGTCGTGATTCCATTATCGTGACTCAGTTGTCGTGATTCCATTATCGTGACTCAGTTGTCGTGATTCCATTATCGTGACTCAGTTGTCTTTTCCGAATTGAGCATCATGATTAAGTATGTCTCTTTCTTTGATCGTGTCAGTACCGTTCGTAGTAACCAAATTAGATCTCCGGAGGATGATTGGATCTTGGACTATTGACCGTGTCAGTACCATTCGTAGTAACTGAATTAGATTTTTGAAAATTGGAGATTTTGTTCATCTGCTTGTACTTGTATCCTGAAAAAGGTAAAGTTAATCTTTATGTTGTGTTATGATGCATGTATCATGCGATGAGTCTCTCAAAATAAATGAGAGACGTGCATGTTATGAATGAATTCCTTATGAGGTAATGTATGCAATGTATGAATGCGTTTATGACATATGTTATGTGAATATGATTTATGTTGTCTTGATTGAGAAAATAAATCTCTATGTCCTTGTGTTTTTGTTATCTGATCTTGTCTTGACGGTACACAGCTGGGGATTTACAATTTTGCTTGGGGATGACCCGTAATTTGATATACTCTGACTGGGGATAACCAATATTAATAAACCATGTTTGGAGAAGAGAAGAAGGTCGGGGAACCGACGGTGTCGAAGATGTGAACTCTATTGAGGAGCTATGTCTTTTGTTGAACAAGAACTTTTGAAGGTATCTTCTTAATGATTACTCTGTGGGGGATATGATCCTGTGTAACCGGCTTTGTGAAAAGGCATGAATGCTTTGAATATTGCCCCCAGTGATTTATATCGATTAGGACACACCATTTAGTATTGATCAAGATGTCAAACTGGACTTGCATAGATTTGCCCCTGCTAGTAGGGACTTTGGAAGGATTCGCCTCGCGAGGACTTGATGAGATGTGCGCTATGGGCGTCATGCCCCTAGTAATCATAGGCCAAGGACAATGTCCCATGTTGATTGGGAAGTAGCTTCAGATATACTTGGATGCATGCTCCTGATTGATGCTTCTGAGATATTTTTTGAAACTTGACCTGATTATCCCAAATTGATCGGGAAATAGTTCGAAACCCATTTGGTATGTATGCCTTTGATTATTCGGCATTTGAGAGATTTTGGAATCTTGGCCTGATTGCCCCAGATTGATTGGGAAAAACGTGTCGTGCCCCTTGCATACATAAGAGACATTGCTTCTGAAGTGATTTTGTCTGTCGGAATAACTTTTAGTCATTAGTTGTACCCTGCGCAAACTCTTTCTGTTGCTAACATTTGAAATTATGTAGCAGAATATGTTTAATAATGAATTCATGAGATGCAATGCATACGTTTGTCTTGAGTTTTGAAAAAACCTTAAAACAAGAGATGTAAAAGCGTGATATTTTGTAAAAACGTGATGTTTTGTAAAATGAAATATCAACTTAGCGTTTTTGGTAAACCTTAAGGAGTCAGGATACCTTTTGGTAACAGTATGCTTTCGAACTAACCATGCTTCAGTTAGGACTTTCAAGGGTTATAACGTGGCTTGGTTCACGGTTTAAGAAACAAAGGATAAAGGCTCAAAATTTTATTTATACCCATCCCTCTTCGTGATGATCTTCAGTCCTAAGCTCAGTTAATTCGACTTTTGCATTCAAGTTCCAAGAGACTTTTGGATTTGCACCTTTGATAATGATGATGGTTCACAAGCGAAGAGAACTTTTTGAGATGGCAGTCACTTCTTCCTTTTGGTAGTCACAACATTGTGTTGTTCAGGAAATTGTTGACTTCTCTTTTTTCATCTTTTTGATATCCCTAACTTTTGCCTGAACTGTCTATTTTGAGCTTACAGTCAGCGGGATGCCTTGATTTTTGCCTAAGTCATCTTTTTGATTTTTGACTTAGCAGGCTTTTGTTTTTTCACTTTTTTATTCATTCATTTTTTTTTGAAAGATATTGACCGCCTTGCTTAATGATTGATGAACCATCACTGGCTTTTGATTGACATCTCCAACACTTCTTTGATGTGTGCGGATGAACGCTTGTGATTGAAACCTTTGTTGAAAGGTGTTCTGAATGATTCTCTAAAAATAGAATGTACAGCCAAATTAACTGAGAACTACCCTGCCCCAGGTTATGATCAAGGGTTTTAATTAGTATAAGAAAGAAACTTCTACTTCTTAGGCTCAAAGGGGTTGATGAGGGATTAACATCCTTATATCTCCAATATTTAGGAATTGAAACAATGCCTGTACATCGTCAACATAGTCTGTTCGAAAGCATATTGTATGAGGTTGCGGAATCATTTTCGTCATCCTCCCTTAAAAGGCTTACAACTTAGCAAGAGTTGAATAAACACAAAACATATGCAAAGTAAATACGCAATTTAAAATGAGTGATAACGAAATAATGTATTCAAGACAAACATATGCAATGCACTGATGATAATTATTAAAACAGATAATGTCTATCATAAGTCGAATGTTTAAACGAACAGAATTTGCAAATGAAAGTAAATCTAATGATCTAAAAAGTTCATCCTTCTAGCCATTCACATCATTAGTAGTTGCATTAGGGGTCTCAGGAGGATCAAACTCAACTTCCCCAGCATCGATCATGTCTTGGATCTTGTTCCTCAATGTCCAGCAGCTATTCGTATCATGACCAGGACTATCGGAGTGATATGCACACCTCAATTTGGGATTATAGCTACGAGCAGAAGTACTAGGATTCTTAGGGGGATCCTTTAGAGTGATCAACTCTAACTTCAACAGGTGTTGTAGTGCTTGAGCCAGTGACATATTGATCTTTGTGAACTGACGCCTAGGCGTGTCTTGCGTGTTTTGACGACTTCTCTGAGGTGTCGGCGTGGAGATCAAAACTGCCCCAACAGATTGGCCGTGGTTATTATTTGAATCTGACTTCCCATTGAGAGGTTTCTTTGCAGCACCTGAGGATGTAGCAGCTTGAATCTTACCACTTCGGATGCCATTCTCAACGCGTTCCCCAGTCAGTATAAGCTCTGTGAATCCAGATGATGAACTTCCCAGTAAATAACTATAGAAAGGGCCAGTCAGTGTACTCATAAACATATCGACCAATTCTCTGTCAGCTAAGGAGGGTTTGACTCTTCCAGCTAAGTCTCTCCATTTCTGAGCATATTCTTTGAAACTTTCATTAGAGCCCATAGACATGCTTTGTAGTTGCATGCGAGTTGGTGCGAGGTCGGAATTATATTGATATTGCTTATAGAAAGCAACGACCAAATCTTCCCAGGTACGGATGTGGGTGCCCTCCAGTTGATAGTACCATTCGAGTTGAGTTCCAGATAAGCTCTCTTGAAAGAGATGGATCCAGAGCTTCTTATCAGCAGTGTGAGGCTGAATCTTCCTTACATAAGACCTCAGGTGTAACTTGGGACAGGAAACCCCATCATATTTAGCAAAGGCGGGAATCTTGAATTTTGGAGGAATAATGACTCCAGGAACGAGTCCCAGTTCTTCAAAATCCAGTCCAGGTATCTTCTGAATTTCTACGGCTTTCATACGCTCTTCAAGCAGCTTGTATTTATCGTCCGGATGTTCATCCTCATGGTAATGTTCTCCTTCTTCTTCAGAGGGCTTGGCAGAATCATGGTTACCTTTTGCATCAGTCTTGACACTAGCATCATCATCTTGCTCATCCTCATCACTGTCTTCAGAGATTTTGGCATCCCTGAGTTGCAAGATCGGTCTAAGCTTTTTCACCTGAGTCTTCTTACCCTTTTTCTTCTTGGTAAGGAGTGCTTTCAGTTCATCTTGCCCCTTGGACAAGTTCAGAATCAGATCTTGAAATTGGGTGTTCTGAGCTTGAAGGTCTTTGACTGATTGCTCGAGATTCATGATGCTGAAATAAACAGCGAGGAGGTGAGAAACCTGTGGGGGAAACCTGTGATGCAATGTTATGAATGCAGATGAAATGTTTTCAAGGATCTTTGGGAATTTAGTTAGCAACATTATAAATGATTTGGTCGCATCTTCGTTCGAAGAATTCTGACTTTCGTTTTTGAACATCTTTCTTTGAGAATCAAGCTCGCCATATCGAGTGGGTCATCGCCTCTGATTCAGGATACTTCTTAACTTGAAGGTACATGGCTAGAGGAAAATAAGTCCTCTTGCCCCTTGATAGGCACTTGTGTCTTTGAATTGGAATGTATGTGGCTAGAGGAAAATAAATCCTCTTTCCCCTTGATTAGGACATCAACCTTTGATAGAGGTACCTGAAACTGTGCGCCCTAAATCCCTTAGATCCTTGAAAGGGTTAGTTAAATCATGTTATGCTTATGATTTCATGATGTCATGATGTTATGCAGATGCAATGCATCAGGAAAAACGTAAGGTAATAAGAACAAACAAGTCCTACAAGAAAAACCTGCAAGGAAACAAAAGGGTTAGTAGCACGCACAAGCAAGTCACACAAGTGTCCTTAGGTTTAGAGGCTTGCTTGAAGTCCGTAGGTAAGTACCCTCCCCACTGACGTTTAGTTGGTTCAACCTGTCCTAAAAAGTAACCAGGTTCTATGGTGCTCATATCCCTGATCTTTCTCGCGGGCATTGTCTCAACATGGCACTCGATCGGCCAGCCAAAAGCGTCCCTAGAGTCCAATCTCAATGAGTGTAGCATCGAGTATCAACCGGCTTCAGTCAGGAATCCAAAGCCAGCTATCTCGCTACTTCCTATAGGCCAAAGTCAAGTTCAACTAAGGTTCTAAAGGCGAATTAGTGCTCATGACACCACGCGGTAGCCAAATGTCTCCTCGATCAGATTCAAGGGCCATCAGGACAAACCAAAGCATCGCACTAACGGTGGCCACCAGTTCAACCATAACGATACATGTCGTACAGCTTCCCTGGTCTCATGCCACATACTTAAGGTACACTAGATCCGGGTGTAGGACCTTTCACACAGCAGAATTCCCAAAACAGCCTTGAAAATTAAAACAAGCAAAACAAACAATAGAAAACAATTAAAGTGAATCCTAAACTTTTAAGGTAACCCCTCTTTTATCGAATTTTGTCCCCAGCAGAGTCGCCAGTTCTGTAATACGGTGAACTGACTTTTTATCGATCGAAAATGTCGTGGTAAGCAAGAGTCGCCACCGACTTTTATTTTATCCAATTTATAGAAAGGCTAAAAGAACAGAAAAATACCTTTTGAAAAGATTTTGAGTTCGGGGGGTAAGTTATACAAAGGGAAGGTTTAAAAAGCACCCTTTGCATCCATGGTTTTCCATGGGCTCTTAATTGCTTAGCTCACTTTGTTTGAATTGTTTGAAAAGTAAGGTGTGAATAAGAAAAGATTTTGAAGAAGAACTTTAGCTTGTAAATAAGCGTAGTCCTTTTGAATTTGATTTTGAAAAGAGTGGGAAAAAGATTTTGAATTTTAGAGCAAGCAATTAGTAGCAACTACCCTAAGTTTAGACATTTGTTCTTTTAGCTTTTCAGGGCGAAAGGGTCTATCCATACCATAAGAGGGCAGGAAGTCTTTCAATTGGATGTTTAAGGGTCATCGAAATTATCCTTCGCCATAAGACTGTCCCATGCCATAAAGAGGGCAGGTAGTCTAAGGGAAGGATATAATAGTCATTTTATCTTTTTAGGCATCATGCGAGGATACCTTAGCAATTGGGACAATCATTTTTATAAGGCAACCTCGAGGGAGTTTCAATAACTTTGAAGGCAACGTTTGCTTTAGGTATCCTCGGAATCGAGGGACTTGACTATTTTAACAATTTAAAGGCAACAAGCAACAATATAAGGCAACAGGCAACAAGAAGGGTTACCCTAAAGGTGTGTGGGTGCAACAATCACGTGGTTAACTTCGGTGACATTTATCTTAGTTAGGTGATCTATGTTCGATTAATTATCTTGCACTCCCTAATTTACTAACCACAACAATTAATATTACGGAAATTATGGAATTTAAAGGCAGAAAATAAATTCCTACGCTATTACAATAAACACCTGCGGGGATGGGGGACATTAACAAACGAAAAAAATAAGAAGGATCAATAATTAATTTTAAACATTGAATGCCTTGATGACCCTGAAAATTAAAATGAAAATAATAAGGGTGAGTGTATTGACTATTCGAGGCAAATCCTATTTTGGACAAAAGGCAAAGAGTAAAATAATATTTTAAATAAAATAAAATCAGGATTGGAAACTTAGCTCTGATGGTGCGTAGTCGGATGATCTTGGCTAATCCTGAAAAATGAAGAAGAGAAAGGTAGAAAACTTTTTGTGGAAAATACCAGGCATTGATAATAAATAAAAGAGGAATTATGTAATTAAACATAAAAAATAAATAATAAAAAAAAAAGTTAGAAAACTTAGCTTTTGGTCGGGTGAAACGCGTGGCTGAGAGATTTTGATTAACCCTGAAAATTGGGCACAAAGAAGAGAAATGTTAGTGCATTCAAATTCCACAATAAGGGTTAGCAAGACAAATCAAAGAATTTTTTATTGTGATAAATTATAAATCTTGAGGGGTAATGAACAAACCTAAAGATACAGTGATTAGTGCTCATGATAAAATCAGGGTTTAAGGCATAAAAATATTTTAACAAAACCTAACTTAATTATCTAATTATCTAACCTCATTAAAACCTAATTATAAATTTAAAAATCAAATTTAAAATATCTAACCTAAATTAAATTACTAATCCTAATTAATTTAAAATTATTAATTGAAATTAGATTAATTAATATTTGTTTTATATAAAAAAAAGGGTATGCAAAAGATTTAATTGAAAAGTTTTTTATTAAGAAAAAGTAGAAAATTAAACAAAAGAAAACAATAATAAAAAAAATAGCACTTAGCTCTGTGATCAGATGTGGATGATTTTTGAGGGTGCATGATGAGGAAGCGTTCCTGGAGCCATTAGATTAGCCTTTCTGTGCATCCAGTGGTGGAGATACGAAGGTCCTTCATGGGTGTGCATTTGGCCGCTTGTACTGGATCTGCAAGTTATGAAAATAACAGAAAAAATTGACAATCGCCTGGGTTCGAACCCAGGTTTATGAGGATATTGAACAAGACTTTTTGCCAGCTGCACTGCACATGTTAGTCATTAATAAATCACTTTAAATACATTATATAAGGAAATAATAACATTAATTGATGAGTCAAACCAAATACCAACGTGGGGCCCAGGCACGTCCAATGAGAGAAAGAAAGAGGATTTGGAAAAGTCAACAGCCAATAGAATCCTCGCGCGCGTGTGGAGAGAGAGTGGGGAGAGTAGACCGGCCAATGGATGTAAAGGATCCGTCCACGCACGCTGATTCAAGGATGAACACTACTGTTCATCATCCCTAACCTTAGTACCTGCGGATTTAGCTAGAAAATCTGCTGCAGAACTTGCTGCGGATTTTCCAAGGTCTTTTAAACAATTTTTGCACAGCCCTGTAACCTGCAAACAAAGACCACACAAAGCAGAGAAACGACCCAGGTCCCCTAATTTGAGCCCTACGAACATGATGGTGATGTTGGTTTGATCTAACATGGCCTGGATAATGAGATCCGACGCAGATGAGCATTATGCCCTAACCATGGCATATCGTATTCCCTGCATTAAAACTTCACGAAAACAGGTCTAAACATATCTAAACATGATTATGAACACGTATATATGCATGGAATGCGTTTAAACAACATGTATTAAGATTTAGAAATTCAAAACATATGAGCAAACCAATGACAATGGATGTGTGAGTTCTGACTCGTGAATGGCTTCGAAAACGATTGTGACAAGCTCCTGGGATCTTCAGGAAGGCAATGGAGTGATTGAAAGCTATTTAAACTTGTTGGAAACGAATTGAGACCATGCCCTAATTTTGAAGTTTTTTAGAAACTTTGTTCATGTCATGGAGACCTAGGTTTTTTCTGAATTTTCGTCCTCTCCTAATACTGATGATGTTAGGATTATATAGAAGAAGAAATTAGGGCAGATGTTGGGCTTGGATCTTTGTCATTTAGGTTACTTGAGAATTTTGAAGAAAATATTACATATTTCTTTCTATTTTGGTCCAAATATCCTTCAAATCTCCTTTGCACGAATTTTGTTCAATATTTGATCCCCTTGATTAATTTAAGATTGATTGGAAATTAAATCCTTGATTAAAACTAATTTTTCCATATTTATAATGATTTGTTCTTATTTAAATGAATTAAAAATTCAAATAAATAAGATAAATATTATAAAAAATGAAATAATTAATTTAAATGTAATTATAAGGCCCATATAGATGTTTGGAGTCAAATATTTGGGCCCATGTAGTTAAAACTCAAAATTCTCCTTTTTGCCTTTTGTACATTCTCTCAAAATCGCCCAACTTGTGCAAGTCATAACTCCTTCATTCTTTATTGTATGGAAGTGTTCTTGAGCTTTTTATAAAGCTTAGAGTGTCCTCTAAATGATGATTTTAGTTTCATCTCAATTAAATATTCCATGCTCAAGTTATGAGCTTCGAGAAAAAATGTCTTTTGGCGATCTTTTATAAGGACCTGTAATGTATTAGCTCATACCTCTCAAATGAAACATTTTTGGACTTGGCATGTGAGTTCTTTGAATCGTATGAGAGGCCATGGGATTCATTAGAGGCCTTAGAACTTGATTTTTCTTTGAGAGATACAAAACCCTAGTTTGAGGGTTGTTGTTTAGGAGAGTGTACAGTTAGTTGAGTCTTGAGCTTCTGAGTTTGATTAAGGATGTGGTGGGCAAATTTTGGGGTATGACAGTCCTCATGGAAGGCATGCGGTCAAGGGTTCGTAATCAACCCCCGCCTAGTCTCATCGAGTCTGTTTGGTATGCGCACGCCTCGCGTTGCTTGCTTCCGAACGTGCAAAAGATCTTGTTATCGAGTATGTCAGGTAAAGGGTTCATGCAATCGGACCCCCGCCTTTCTTATAGCTCGCGTCGCTCGACGTTGATGCTCGGTGTACGCACGCACCGTTTTCCTTTACGATCCGTGACGGCTTGGTTGCTGAGAAGGGTCCGCCTTCTTGTCTATGGCCCGATCATTTTCGCGAGGTCTGATGCTTGGTTGACTTGGGTTGAGCTGCTCCCCTTGGCTATGGCGGGACCGCCTTTCTACCACTTGGCCAGTGCCTTTGGTTTGTTTGCTTCACGAGTGGATGCTCGTTTGTGTGCTATATTGTTTGCATTCGCTTTTCCCCCGTAGGTTGTTTAGTTTAGTTTAGACTTGTACCCTTTGTATGATAACATTAGGTAGCAAGCTTTCCCCCTTAGCTTAGGTCTTCCTCATGCATTGTTTAAAACACAAACCACACTCTTTGATTTTCTTTTCTTAAGAACTTGTTATTTCCTCTCCATTCCCAGGCATAAGTCTCCAAAGGTCGAGCAGCGGAGTGTGAATGTAACTCGTTCACTTAAAAAACACAAACCAAACAGAAATTAGTTAGCCGAGCTACGGTAGCTCTGATTCTGCAAAACAGATACGTAGGCAGCGGGGTAGGGCCCGTGCGAGCACAATCCTTTCTTTTCCCTACATTCTGCATTCATTTTAGTCCAGATTAGCATAGATTGCTTATACACCCATAGTTTTAGACACAAGCGTGGATACCATCGAGTACGATGGGCGCGAGGGGTGCTAGCACCTTCCCCTCGCGTAACCGACTCCCTTACCCTTTTTCTCTGGTCGTGAGACCGTTGTTTTGTTTTGTGGTTTGCTGGCATTCCCTTCCTTTTCAGGATAAATATGTTAGTGGCGACTCTGTTAATTTTCGCGGTAGCGACAGCTGGCGACTCTGCTGGGGACGTCTCGACCTATTGCGGGTCCGGACTTAGCGAGTCGATCCTAGCGCTTGTGTGTTTATCTTTGGGTGCTTTACTGCTTTGCATATTTGATTGTTTGCATTGCATTCTATGTGCGCTTTTACTTTTCTGCATCTTATTCTGGACTGTCTGGATCTCTGTTTGTTGGGTGGGTGTTTCAAGAGGTAAAAGGCCCAATACCCAGGCTATGAGTGATACCATAGGAACTAGGACTAGAGTGGCCGTGACGGACAGAAGGCGTATGCCTGATTGATCTGATCACGTATCCACGGGCAGAGCTTGGTGGAATGAGGCAATATCGTATGATAGCGCCTACATTCGATCCTCTGTTGGCTTTTTGACCTACCTTGGCCTAGATTTACCCGTGAGTGGGGCGGGAATCAATCATTGCTTAACAGGTACATTGATGGTGACTTTGGTTCTCGTTCGTGGGTTACCGCTGTTCTCGTTCGTGGGTTACTGTTGATCTTGTTCGAGTGTACTATTGGTTCCTGTTCGTGGGGTACTATGGTTCTTGTTCGAGTGGTAATCTATGTTCTATTCCAGTGTGTTGGTGACTATGGTTTTGATTCTGTTGGTTATGTCCCGTGATCTACGGGGAGTTCCGAATTGGTGCCGAACCTTTGAACCTGTGCCGTGTGATTTCTCGGTATCTCAGATATATCCAGTATTTGTGGTTCCCACCACCTTGCATCATTGCATATTTACTTTTCCAAAAAATGATTTACAAAAAATAACTAGCATACATGTTCATTCCACTTCAAAGGAATCATATCTTTAAGCCTCGTGTCGAGCTTTTCCATCTCTTATTTGCTAAAAAATCAAAACACGAGGATTCCTTGGAAATCGAATGAACATGGCATTGCATTCATATCATGCATCTCATACATTCCATGCTTAATAGGTATTCAGGACCGAGGATCTCTTATTCAGACTTGATACTTTCACCAGACTCATATACTTGACTTGTTCTTATTGTGTGTTCAAAGATCAGTCATGGAACAACTTTGTGGGTTTGCCAAGAAGAAAGCTCAGTTGGGGTTCCTTTTGAAGACTTGTCTTATGCTCATTGGCTTCCATGCTTGCTTTATTTGCAACTGGTTAAGCTCCATACTGTGGGGATGTCTACATATTCTTTGCTTGATGACGATGACACTAGGTGTGAATTCTATTCTGGGGCACCTGGTCGTGATGTTAGGATCTACAAGTCTTTGAAATTGCTTGGGGCTCCCGCACGAGGGATAAGCAAGACATTGTCTATCTTGAGCATTGCACCATTTGCATTGCTCGAATCCCTAAAGCACTTACAAATTTCGCGTGACTTCGCCAGAATCTTCTTCCAGATAGTAATCAAGAGTGTTCTACCGAGACGCCTCTCATTCTCAAGGATCTGCTTCACATCCTGAGTCACCTCCTCTTCCTGGAGTTTCCTTTTCAGCAACCATTGCTTGTCAACAGAGACGGAAAGAGTATAAGAAGCAGGCTGATGTAATCCTAATGCCTGGTGCTCAGTTGCTTCCTTGCTTGTTGGAATTTGAGTTGGTTAAGATTCATGCTTTGGTTCTTCCTCACCACAGAGTGCTCTCCTGATTTCAATGACAGCACTCGGTGTTTTCCATTCTCGGGGCACCTGATCATAATGTCAAGCTTTATAAGGTGTTGAGGTACAAAGAGTCCAGGACTTGCTCGGTACATAGATGTTTGAGTTTACTCATCATGGTTTCTACTGGTCAATCCCATTTCATTTGCTGCAAGTAGAATTTTTGTTCTTCCTCAAGGTGTAACTCATGAGAATCACTTACAACTTGTACTTCCAGAGGCTTCCTTCCCAACAACCATTGTATGTTCCAAGTCAGGACTTTGATGGTTAAGTGTTAGAGGTTAATGTTGTTCGCCGATAGCAATACGAAGGTCCTCCATTCATGATGGTGTTCTCTGTTTCAGCAGCTATATTTGGGGCTCCCGACCGAGGGATAAGCAAGACTCCGTGTTCTTGAGTTTGCAACATTGGCAGCTCAAATCCCTAAAGCATTCACAAGCACTAGTCGCTGTTTTTTTGGGCTCCCGACCGAGGGATAAGCAAGACTCCGTGTTCTTGAGTTTGCAACATTGGCAGCTCAAATCCCTAAAGCATTCACAAGCACTAGTCGCTGTTTTTTTGGGCTCCCGACCGAGGGATAAGCAAGACTCCGTGTTCTTGAGTTCGCATCATTGGCAGCTCAAATCCCTAAAGCATTAACAAACTCTAGTCGCTATATTTGGGGCTCCCGACCGAGGGATAAGCAAGACGCCTTGTATCTTGAGTTTGTGTACCACTGACACATCTCAAATCCCTAAAAGCTGAGCACTTACAACTATTGTATGGCCTCGCCGAGATCTTCTTCCAGGAAGTAATCTGAAATGTTCTACAAGAACATATGCTGATGCTTGGTGTGTTCTCCATGCTGGGGCACCTGGTTATCTGATTGAGGATTTTCATCTGTTCAAAGACAAGGTTCAAGACCTGATTGACTGAAAGGCTATCACATTCGCACCTGAAGGCCAGAATTGAAATTCTCCTCTATCTCAGCGGATCTTCTGAAACAATAAATCCATACGGAGAGGATCTCCTCAACATTGGCAATTCCTAATTCACCATGCATGTTCATGTTTAAGCTTTCTTGATTTGTTCAATACTGTTTGCATGCAAAACTTGTTTATTTTTGAACTATAATCATAATGCATTGGATATGTTTGTCTTGAAAAAATCTATTCGCTTTTGCTCTTATATGTTTTCTTTGCTTTTTGTGATACTTAACTCTTGTTAATAAAGCATGATAACTCCGTAGGGAGAATGATGAACATAATACCAAGAACTTCCATTGGTATGCTTTTGAGTAGAACCTTGTTGATGATGTACAGGCATTGTTTCAAATCCCCAAACACTGGAGATATAAGGGAGTGAAACCTTCGCTAACCCCTTTGAGCCTTGAAATAGGAGTTTCTTTTCTATACGAAAAAACCCTCGCATTTAACCCAGGGGCGGGTAGTATTCAGTTAACCTGATTGAGCATTCAAAATTCACCGGGAACACACATCTAAAGATACAACAATGGCTATCTTTCAAAAGATTGAGGAAAATCAAATCCACAACAGTTATCCCTCACCTCAGGAGGTCGAGACATCAAATTTATCCCTCACATCAGGAGGTCGAGACCAACATCAAAGCCGTTGTGGTTTATCCCTCACATCAGGAGGTCAAAATATGACGATACCAAAATGGTAATTCTTCATCAATCAATGAGTCAGGCAGTCACAATCACTTCCAACAATCCGAGATTCGAGATCACGCGACTTGTTCAAAAAAAAAAGAAGAAAAAATAAAGAAAAAAAAAGCCCGCTAAGTCAACAAGTTGAAAGCATGTGACTTAGGCAAAAGTTAGGGCATCCCGCTGGACATCCAATTCAAAATTCAAAAGAATTTGTCCAGGCAAAAGTTAGGGAAACAAAAAAAAGAAGCAAAAAACAAGGATTACGAAATAAAGATCCTCAACAAAGAACAAAGTCGTGTGATCAGACACCAAAAACAAAAGGTAAAGTGGCTGCCGTGTCCAGAAGACCTCTTTGATTCCTCAATCATCTCAACCTCCTCTTGAAAGATGAATGCTCGTATCAAGTTAACTGAACTTAGGACTGGAGAACATCACGAAGGGGGTGGGCACCAAATAATTTGAGCCTAAAAATCTTTTTTTCTCAAACCGTGAACCTGGCCACGTTACAACCCTGAAAAGTCCTAATTGAAGCAGGGTTAATTCGAAAGCAAACTATACATGATGATACGGTAAACTGACTCCTAGGAGATCCGCTAAACGCTTGAGTTGGTATCACACCATCTTTCTTTCATAAAAAACTCGATGTTACGACATCCTTTCATAAAGTTTCTTTAAACTTCAAGACAAACATACTCTTTGCATTAGAATTATATTTCTCATAATAAACATTCTTTGCATATGAACAAGTGCTCGACATCAAGAAAGTTTCCATCATGAACTTCAGATGAAAAGTTTATTCCTCCCGAAGGGCAAGTTGTCTTCAGAACTCCGTTGAGTTGAAGCAAGAATATCTCAAAGTCCGATCACCCTCAGGGGCACAAAAGCGTTTGAATACTCTATCGAGCAAGTTTTCAATCAATCTGAGGCAATCAGGTCAAGATTCAACAAAAATCTCTCAAAATGCTAAGCAATCCGGGGCATTCACCCAAGCACAATCAAACCTCCTTACAATACAAGTCAGGCAAGGGCATGGTGCCAAAATTCTTGATACTGGGGAAAGTCAATTTGATGTAAACAAATATCAGAAAGTCTTTACGAGACGAATTTCTTCAAAGTCCTTACAGGCTGGGGCAAGGCACTATGCATTGGCGTTTTATCCTCATCAGGAGGTGTTCAGTTTAAAGTTCAGGTGTGAGCTTAACAACTTGTGAATCCGAGGGCCGTTGGGAGTCAAAGGCGTCATCCTCAGCAGTGAGAAGCTATAAGCCCATTACTTGTTGACATCCTTTCAATCAATATGAATATGCAGAACACTATGAAAGCCAAGGCCTGTTTGGCGCCTTTAAAGTCAATATTTGCTTGACCCCTTAAGCTCACTTTCTGGTGGAATTCTCTTGGAGAACCAATGACTGTTTGATGCTCTGAACGATACTTGTTTGGTGTTCTAATCACTACTTGCTTGTTAACTCGTGAATCCATTGCTTGTTTGGAAAGTTTCAGCCAAGATGTCTGACAATCTGTTAGCTCTTGCATTTGCCCATTGTGAGTGAGCATCACTATCCTCTTCCATGTGAGGAAACCTCGAAGACGTCATGCTATATCCTGGGGCATTTTCATCTGTTTGTCTCGCAGGTACGTCCTTGCAAGCGCTTCGCATCAGCATATTGACGGACCTAGCTATGAGAGATTCTCACTCCCCAGCCGAGTGCTTCCTAATAAGAGATTCTCATTCCCCAGCTGAGTACATTCAGATGAGACTTTCTTTGTTCCAAGATTCTCATATCCTCAGCAAAGCACATCTCAGTGCATTCTCCATGCTCCAGAAGCCTTATTCCCCGATGGAATATCTCCTCCCCAGTTGAATCATGATTGAATGGTATCTGATTCCCCAGCGAGCTCTTAATGAGGTTCTTTGCCAGAGTCCCTCATTCTCCCCAGTAGAGTGTTTCTCTCCCCAACAGATTGACCTGTTCTCCCCAGGAGAGTTATCTTATTCCCCAGTGGAATGGTCTTAACAAAGGTTCTTATGCTAAGTTCCTTATCCCCAGCAGATCTCATCTCCCCAGTGGATCGTTATGTAGAAGTATTCATCTTCCCCACTGAATCTTTCCTCAGCAGAGGTTCACATGTATCCTCAACAGAATCTGTGTCCTTCAAGGATTTCCCCAGCGGAATGCGTTCTACACAAGCAAGTCGGTTACTCCCCATCAGAGTTATCTCCACGACTTGCTCTTATCTCTTCATCCCCAGTATGTCGAGAATTTGCTTCTCCAGTGAAGTTGCCAGGGTATTCCCCAAGCGGTCAATTGTAATGTTCATAATCCCCAAGCAGGATTTATTCCCCAAACAGAGCTCGCATCCGGATTTGATCGTCTCCAGCAGATTTCTGATTCATCTCTGTCAGCTCGCAGTTTGTGACTTCTAGTCACTCATCTTGTCCTCCCCGCAGAGTTCTATAATCTCTTCAGGACTTCTTCAGCAATTCAGTGCTCCTCCGTTGTCTCCCCAAGCAACGTTCGAATCATGCATCATTTGCATTGCATTCTCAAAAGCGTATAGCGTCTTCCTTCTCGGAAACGTTATTCCATAAACATTCATACATGCATCATGCATAAATCATATCATATCTGTTTCTTTCTGCAGGAAAGTTTATCCAGGTTCAAATGCTCCCCCAGAGAGCAATATTCGCCTAGTCATTACGGGCGTTATCCTGATATTGAGATCAGAAGAGGATTGTCAATTCATCCGTTGAAGACATTCCATTCCCGGCGCACACAGTTCGGAAGAGATATCTGTTCCTATCCTAATATTCAGATTCAGATTAGTTGAAGGAACCGCCTCCGGATCTCTGTCGATCTTTCGAAGGAGCAAGCCACTGATATCATCAGATCAGATGGAGATGTCTACCTGATTGACTTTGTCTTTCAGATGAAGATTGTCCTACTTATTTTCTGGCATCATGTCCAGATCAGTTTAAAGGCATTCTTTCCCCGGCGTACACAGTTCGGAAGAGATATTTGTTCCTATCCTAATGTCCAGATTAGTTGAAGGAATCGCCTCCGGATCTTCCAAGATCTTCCTAAGGAGCTAGCCCACTGATGCCTCAGATCAGTCGGAAATATCTCCTGATGATTTAATTCATCAGAAGAGGATTGTCTATTATTCCTGATATCGCCAGGTCAGTTGAAGACATTCCTATTCCCGATGTCCCCAGATCGGTTGAGGATATTTGTTCTTATCCTGAAATTCAGTTCAGTTGAAAGAACCGCCTCCGGATCTCTAAGATCTTCCGAAGGAGCAAGCCCTCTGATGCCCCAGATCAGTCGGAAATATCCATTCCCTGACGATTTAGTTCGTTCAGAAGAAGATATGTCTGCTCAGTCCTGATGTCCCCAGATCAGTTGAAGACAATCTTGATTCCCGATGCCCCCAGATCGGTTGAGGATATCCATTTTCTTCTTGATGTCCCCAGATCAGTAGAAGGCACAATCCTGATGTTTCCGATCAGTTGAGGATATCCACCCACCTGACGATTTATTTTCGTCGGAAGAAGACTTGCTTGCTCAGTCCTGATGTCCCCAGATCAGTTGAAAGCATTCTTTAAAATTCCCGATGCCCCCAGATCGGTTGAGGATATCCATTTTCTTCCTGATGTCCCCAGATCAGTAGAAGGCACAATCCTGATGCTTCCGATCAGTTGAGGATATCCACCCACCTGACGATTTATTTTCGCCAGAAGAAGACATGTCTGCTCAGTCCTGATGTCCCCAGATCAGTTGAAGACATTCTTATTTCCGATATTTAGATCGGCCAAAGACGTCTATTTCGCTTTGATACACAGATCAACCGAAGATGTCGACCTTCTCTTGGTGCCCAGACCAATTGAAGTTTTTCCCTCAGCAATGGGGTTGCCTGTTCCTTCTTATCGCAAGTTGGAGCTACTTAATTATCCAGATCAATTGAAGTTTTTTCTCCCTGCCTGCGGGGTGGTACATTCCTTCTTATTGCAAGATGGAATATTCTATTGATCAAGAGTGCAAATTTTCGAGTTCATTCTGGTATTCAATCTCCTTCCACCTCAACGGTTCGAAACCTTTGTTTCTCTCTCGTCGGGTTCAAGAAGTTTGAATAGGGGCAGCTGTTGCACCCCAAAATTTGCCCTCTTTTATGTGCTATAAGTTATGAATGGCATTTATTTTGCCATTCAAAAAATTGAAGCAAATAATAAAAGAGTTTCTCATCTTCGTTCAAGTTTGTTTCAACCAATTCTTCTGTGTGCGTTGAAATGTGAAATAGGGTTGGTTCATGGACTTCTTCTTCAAGTTACAAGTTTGTCTACATAGAATGACTGGATTTCATGTTAGGAGGTGTTTCTATGTCTCAATCCTTATCTCCATTAAAGAGGTCCTCAAAGCGTTATGGTTATGAAGTTCAAGTCACTTATGATTCGAGAATTGAAGACAAGTTTTCATTAAATAAAAGATTCGAATTTATTGGTGATTACTTGATGCCACGAGTGCAAATCATTCGAGACCATACCAATGTTCATGTTTGCCAAGAAAATTTGGAAGTTCAAAAAGAGATTCAAATGTTCAAGTTACAATCCAAAACCATATTCATCAATTCATTCATTACAAAAAGAATAGGCTTAATTGCAACTTTAATCCTCCTATTTTGTCTTTTTCTTGATTTTGATCCCTCTATTTTAAAAATCACTATTTTAGTCCCTTTTTTAAGTTTTTTGTGCAATTTTCGTCCCTCTATTTTGTTTTTTTTTTGCAAAATTAGTCCCTATTCCTGTCTCTTTTTCATTAGAAAACTCAAAAAGGGGACCAAAATCGTAGTTTTAAAAATGGGGGGACTGAAATCAAGAAAAAGACAAAATATGGGGACCAAAGTTGCAATTAAGCCAAAAGAATATTCAAATGTCCAATTATATACCAAAGTCCATATTCAAATTACAAAGGTTCATACATTCCACAAAGATCCATAAAATTCAGTACGGGACTTCCATACATAAACGCTTTATGTGCGTGGATCGAAAGGCTTCCTGGGTTGCTTATCCAATTTGGTAATGAACATCTATCTTCAAGCTAAACTGCAGTCTTGTTGTAAGCGGTGGATTGATGTGTGATTAAACCGTGAGTTGCTGTGAGATTAAACCAAGCCCTGCATACCAAAATAAACCCGGTTCAAATCAAAAACTAACAACCTGCATCAATAAACTTTCTGCAATTAACAGAAGAAGGGATGAGAGGCGGTTCAACAAAAAGGTCAATGACAGAAAGGAAAAAAGAAGAGAAAAAGACGTAACAAACTCGATCTCCATCTTCATCGCTCTTCACCATAACCGCTCCCTCAATCTCTTCATTCACAATCTTCAACCTTCATCCTTCAATCATCCACTCTTCAACTTTTGATTCACTCAGCAACAGAGAAATGATATAACAGGATTTCAACACAGAAACTGAGAAGAAAAATTTGATAACAGAAAAAGGTTGAAACTCACCGTGTAACAAACTCTGAAAACGGTTTCAATCTCCAACCTCTTCAACCTCTTCATTCAAGAATCTCGATCCAATTCTTCATCACCATAGCCGAGTCTTCACGTCTCCATAATCTGAAAATTCAATCTTGTTCACGCCTCAACTCCAATCTACCAATTCTCAGAAATCCGTGTTGCACTGAAACACCATCGCTTCCATTCAATCATCGTCTTTGACGTTGTTCATCATCAATCATCGCCTTCACAACAATAACAAAATAATCAGAACAAGAAACTGATAACAGAATTCACAAAAACATAACAAATTCTCAGATTCTCTTCAATTATCTCTCTCTGAATTCATCTCCTTGATCCTCTTCAATCTTCATCTTCAACTACCTTCCCGGAGAAATCTGCAGAAAATAGATAACATCATCACCAACAACGTTTCACCGATCAGAACAACTCAACAACACTTCTCCACCACGATTCATCAGCAATAATCTTCAACATGATTCAATCTTACCTTCAATACTTCATCCTGCGCTATCTCTGAATCGCCGCCTTCGTCATCAATCTTCGGCAATCCTCATCACAAATCAACACGCAACAACTATCACCTTCAATATCATCTTCACGATTCGTTCTTCACTGCGAACGGCAATAGCACCGCATCAATATTCAGGAAGAAGCAGAAAGGAGAAAGAGAATAGGAAAAAGATTGAAGAGAAGTTTGTACCTGAGGATTTCGAAGCCTGTCCTCGGGATTGCTCATCGTTACGATTAAGTTGAAGGCGCCTCAGACGGCTTTCCGATCAAGATGAGGGCGGTGAGGTTGTGTTACTGTGTACGACGGGCGGCCGGACTCGATCGTGAACGAAGATCGGAGAGGTGGAGTGAGTATCCACCGCCGCGAGTTCTTGAAGGGAAGGAGGAAGAGAAGATAAGTTCATGAGTCATTGTGAGAACCCTAATCCTTTTTTACGTTGTTGTTTTAACTGATTAATTGATTGATGTTTAGGGAGATCTTAATTGAATTTAAATGTGTTTAATTGTGGTTAATGATGATTAATGGATATTGGAACCTGATAAACAAATCTGATTATGGACCAATCCACAATTCCTTTGGGCCATTCCACAACTACTAGTTACACCTCCGCTTGGCCCATGGCATGCCATTTTTGACATAGAAAAAAAGCTGAACAAAAACTCTGCTTGGGCCTCAATCCCTGGGCCTTGCGCTAACCTTGCTGTGCACACCATTGTTTTCAATTTTTCACCCCCTGTATGCATGTTTTTTGTATTAGATTTAGTTTGTTTTCTAACATTTTTAGCATAATACAAAAACATAAAAATCAATAGTTTTTGTTAGATTAACATGATATAAAATAATAATCGAAAACATGTAATCTTTTGCTTGTTAGACTTTAATTGTTTTGTACATAGTTTTGTTCTTTTGTTTTAGATAAAAATGTCATAAAATACAATTTGCTCTTGTTAGATTTTATTTTAGAATTTACTTAGAATTTAATTTCTATTATTTTCTATGGCGGGTGCATGCCTCCTTGTTATTACTGATTTGTTTGCTGAGATGTGCGAGATACTTCGAGGGAGCCTTCAATTGTGACTCGACTTGCTTCGTGTTCCACTTTATTTGTGGGACACGAATTCGCTTCCGGTACGATTGATTTGCATCGTGTTCCACTTTATTTGTGGGACACGAACGTATTTCCGATCGATCTCTCATTCATTGAGATGTATATTCCTGTATCTTCTGGCTTGTGTATTTCTTGCAGGTTGCTTGTGTGGTTGTGTTTTATACGCACCACATAGCGGTTGTGATTTATTTTCACACCGCATCGCTTTGACGCTCATGCTGGACTCCTGGTTTTGCTGGATGTTAGATTACGTGAAGTTTCTTCTTTGCTTACGCTTGCTAGCTCATTGCGGATTTGCTATCCGTTTGGTATCGTTCCGTATTCCCTTTTACCTCTTTCTGTACTTTATCGCTTTCTCGCATCATCCCTTAACATGAGAAGTAGGAATTAGACATGCATCTGGCCAAGCCCTCGAAAGAGGCTCTGTTTTTGTTGGTGTGTTTACATTTGTGCTTTGCGGCAGGGAGTCACGGTGTAATAAGTCCTATATGGCACTCCGTTAAGTCCTCATGGAAGGCATGCGGTCAAGGGTTCGTAATCAACCCCCGCCTAGTCTCATCGAGTCTGTTTGGTATGCGCACGCCTCGCGTTGCTTGCTTCCGAACGTGCAAAAGATCTTGTTATCGAGTATGTCAGGTAAAGGGTTCATGCAATCGGACCCCCGCCTTTCTTATAGCTCGCGTCGCTCGAAGTTGATGCTCGGTGTACGCACGCACCGTTTTCCTTTACGATCCGTGACGGCTTGGTTGCTGAGAAGGGTCCGCCTTCTTGTCTATGGCCCGATCATTTTCGCGAGGTCTGATGCTTGGTTGACTTGGGTTGAGCTGCTCCCCTTGGCTATGGCGGGACCGCCTTTCTACCACTTGGCCAGTGCCTTTGGTTTGTTTGCTTCACGAGTGGATGCTCGTTTGTGTGCTATATTGTTTGCATTCGCTTTTCCCCCGTAGGTTGTTTAGTTTAGTTTAGACTTGTACCCTTTGTATGATAACATTAGGTAGCAAGCTTTCCCCCTTAGCTTAGGTCTTCCTCATGCATTGTTTAAAACACAAACCACACTCTTTGATTTTCTTTTCTTAAGAACTTGTTATTTCCTCTCCATTCCCAGGCATAAGTCTCCAAAGGTCGAGCAGCGGAGTGTGAATGTAACTCGTTCACTTAAAAAACACAAAACAAACAGAAATTAGTTAGCCGAGCTACGGTAGCTCTGATTCTGCAAAACAGATACGTAGGCAGCGGGGTAGGGCCCGTGCGAGCACAATCCTTTCTTTTCCCTACATTCTGCATTCATTTTAGTCCAGATTAGCATAGATTGCTTATACACCCATAGTTTTAGACACAGGCGTGGATACCATCGAGTACGATGGGCGCGAGGGGTGCTAGCACCTTCCCCTCGCGTAACCGACTCCCTTACCCTTTTTCTCTGGTCGTGAGACCGTTGTTTTGTTTTGTGGTTTGCTGGCATTCCCTTCCTTTTCAGGATAAATATGTTAGTGGCGACTCTGTTAATTTTCGCGGTAGCGACAGCTGGAAGTGGAAAATTCTGAACTGAAGGAAAAAGTTTTAAATCTATCCAAAGATAGTGGATCTCCTTCTGAAACAGAAAAATCCATTCCTAGCATGAATCATATTCTGAAAGAATATGACTCGAGCTTCAGAAAGTTCTTATCTAGAAGTATTGGCAGAAGTCATCTTGCTTCTATGATATATGGTGTTTCTGGAAACAGAAGGTTTGGTTTTGGCTATGAGGGTGATACCTCACATAAATTTGAACCTATTGATGATCTGAAGATCACATACAAGCCATTGTATGATCAGATCAAATATGGCCATTCACATGATATTAGGCTCACTTCACATGCACAGCAGTTTAACACTGTTCACACCAAGAAGCTTGTGACACATCCTAAGAAATATCATGCTGACAAACCTAAAGAATATCATGCTGTTCCTCCTGTTAAATATTTTGCTAAACCCAAGTTCAATCAGAACTTGAGGAGAACTAACAAGAAAGGACCCAAGAAATTGTGGGTACCTAAGGAGAAGATAATTTCTGTTGCAGATATCCTTGGCAGCAAAGAGGACAAATAGAAAAATGTCATGGTACCTAGACTCTGGGTGCTCGCGACACATGACGGGAAGAAGGTCTACATTCCAAGACCTGGTGCTTAAACCAGGTGGAGAAGTCAAGTTTGGAGGAGATCAGAAGGGCAAAATCATTGGCTCTGGAACCATAAGTCTTGATAACTCTCCTTCCATAACTAATGTACTTCTGGTTGAAGGATTAATGCATAACTTATTGTCCATAAGTCAATTAAGTGACAATGGTTATGACATAATCTTTAATCAAAAGTCTTGCAAGGCTGTAAGTCAGAAGGATGGCTCAATCCTATTTACAGGCAAGAGAAAGAACAACATTTATAAGATTGATCTTTCTGATCTTGAGAAGCAGAAGGTAACTTGTCTTATGTCTGTTTTTGAGGAGCAATGGGTCTGGCACAGAAGATTAGGACATGCTAGTTTGAGAAAGATTTCTCAGATTAACAAACTAAATCTGGTCAGAGGACTCCCAAATCTGAAATACAAATCAGATGCTCTTTGTGAAGCATGTCAGAAGGGCAAGTTCTCCAGACCTGCATTCAAGTCTAAGAATGTTGTTTCTTCCTCAAGGCCGTTAGAACTCTTGCACATTGATCTGTTTGGCCCAGTCAAAACAGCATCTGTCAGAGGGAAGAAATATGGATTAGTCATCGTTGATGATTATAGCCGTTGGACATGGGTAAAGTTCTTGAAACACAAGGATGAGTCTCATTCAGTGTTCTTTGAACTCTGCACTCAGATCCAATCTGAGAAGGAGTGCAAAATCATAAAGGTCAGAAGTGATCATGGTGGTGAATTTGAGAACAAATTCTTTGAGGAGTTCTTCAAAGAAAATGGTATTGCCCATGATTTCTCTTGTCCTAGAACTCCACAGCAAAATGGAGTTATAGAGCGAAAGAATAGGACTCTACAAGAAATGGCCAGAACCATGATCAATGAAACCAATATGGCTAAGCATTTCTGGGCAGAAGCAATAAACACTGCGTGTTGTATTCAAAATAGAATCTCTGTAAGACCTATTCTAAATAAGACTCCTTATGAATTGTGGAAGAACAGAAAGCCCAACATTTCATATTTCCATCCTTTTGGATGTGTATGTTTTATTCTGAATACTAAAGCTTATCTTGGTAAGTTTGATTCTAAAGCACAAAAGTGTTTCCTTCTTGGATATTCTGAACGCTCTAAAGGCTACAGAGTATACAATACTGAAACATTGATTGTAGAAGAATCAATCAATATCAGGTTTGATGATAAGCTTGGTCTTGAAAAACCAAAGCAGTTTGAGAATTTTGCAGATTTTGATATTGATATATCAGAAGCAGTAGAACCTAGAAGCAAAGCTGCAGAAGCTGGCAGTCTCAGAAGCAATGGATCAGAAGATCAAGTTGCTGTATCTTTAGAGAATCTCAGAATTTCTGAAGAACCAACAGTCAGAAGATCACCTAGACTTGCTTCAGCTCATTCAGAAGATGTGATCCTTGGGAAGAAAGATGATCCCATCAGAACAAGGGCATTCCTTAAGAACAATGCAGAATGTCAATTAGGTCTTGTTTCTTTGATTGAGCCAACTTCTGTTGATCAAGCTCTAGAATATCCAGACTGGATAATTTCCATGCAAAAAAAACTCAATCAGTTTACAAGGAATGAAGTATGGGACTTGGTTCCTAGACCAAAAGGATTTAACATCATCGGCACTAAGTGGGTGTTCAGAAACAAGCTAAGCGAGAAGGGAGAAGTGGTAAGAAACAAAGCCAGACTGGTGGCTCAGGGTTATAGTCAGCAAGAAGGGATTGATTATACAGAAACCATTGCACCAGTGGCCAGGTTAGAATATATTCGTCTATTAATTTCTTTTGCCACTCAACACAACATCACTCTTTATCAGATGGATGTTAAGAGTGCCTTCTTAAATGGTTACATAGATGAAGAATTTTATGTCCATCAACCTCCTGGTTTTGAAGACTCCATGTCTCCAAATCATGTTTTTAAATTAAAGAAATCATTATACGGATTGAAACAAGCTCCTAGAGCTTGGTATGAACGTTTGAGTTCTTTCCTTCTGAAAAATGGTTTCACTAGAGGAAAAGTGGACACTACTCTCTTCTGTAAAACATTTAAAAAGGATATTTTAATTTGTCAAATATATGTTGATGATATTATCTTTGGAACATCTAATGCTACACTTGGAAAGGAGTTTGCTGAGTCTATGCAGGCTGAATTTGAAATGAGCATGATGGGAGAACTCAAGTATTTCCTAGGGATTCAAATCAACCAAACTTCTGATGGAACCTATGTTCATCAAACGAAGTATGTGAAAGAACTTCTGAAAAAGTTTAATCTTTCTGAAAGCAAAGAAGCCAAAACTCCTATGCATCCAACATGTGTCCTAGGTAAGGATGAGGTAAGTAAGAAGGTAGATCAGAAGTTGTACAGAGGTATGATTGGATCTCTTCTATACCTAACTGCTTCTAGACCTGACATTCTCTTCAGTGTTTGTTTGTGTGCTAGATTCCAATCAGATCCGAGAGAATCTCATTTAACTGCGGTTAAGAGAATTCTGAGGTATCTGAAAGGTACTACTAATGTTGGTTTAGTTTACAGAAGATCCAAAGATTACAACTTAGTAGGATTTTGTGATGCTGACTATGCTGGAGATAGAATAGAAAGGAAGAGTACTTCTGGAAGTTGTCAATTTCTTGGAAGTCACCTTATCTCATGGTACAGCAAGAAGCAAGCTACTATTGCCCTCTCAACAACAGAAGCAGAATATGTTGCTGCTGCTGGTTGTAGCACACAAATGCTCTGGATGAGAAGTCAGCTAGAAGATTATCAGATATATGAGAGTAACATTCCTATCTTCTGTGATAATACTTCTGCTATATGTTTATCTAAGAATCCTATCTTACATTCAAAAGCTAAACATATTAAGATTAAACATCATTTCATAAGGGATTATGTTCAGAAGGGTGTTATATCTTTAAACTTTGTGGATACAGACCATCAATGGGCTGATATCTTTACAAAACCCCTTGCTGAAGATAGGTTTAAGTTCATTCTGAAGAATATCAGTATGGATTTATGCCCAGAATGAGAAGATGAGAAGATCTTATGTATGAGTATCTTCTGAAATGAGATTGGATTAGTCTTTTATAAGAAGTTCTGATTGTAATCAATTAGAAGTAGTGATTCTGTTATTACTAACGTTTCATTGTCTAAGTTGACTCAAAATCTCTTTAAAAGTAAAACAGCTGTAACTGGCTATCCAGATGGTAAACACGTGTTCACTATTTCTGGACAAGCGTGCGTGCAGTTGAGGGGACGCCTACTTAGGTAACTCTGCTAATCACTTCTTTTGTCATTATTATCTCTCCTCACGTCATGTACATTAAATGCCATTCATCATTTCAGTTTCTTTTTATACTCCTCAAACATTTCTTTTCCCTCTATTTATTTCTCTCTCTCCCCTTATCTGCATTTTGCATAAACCCTAGTTTATTCATCTTCAACCTAGCATTCACCATGAATCCGTCTTCAAGTTCCTCTCAAGAGGTTTCTCCTCTGAAAACTCGCTACATTCCTCCATCAGAAATGAAGACTCAAGGGTGGTCGATCTATTTGAATAGAACGGTTGGAAGGGTTGTCTGGTTCCAAGTTGAGAAACAAATCTCGGGGATCGCTGACATTGATTTCAAGACGGATCTCTCAAGACTCCAAGAAGTCTCAAGTCAGATCTCTTATGTGATGCTGTTATCAACATTTATCCAAAGGAAGAAGACTTTCTTGAGATATTGGATGATGTTAAGGATCATGTTCTTGACTTCTATGTTAAGGGAAAGCCTCGTTTGAGACATTAGCTCTCTTCCTGTGAACTGTCTCTCACTTCCTCCTTGAATTCATGCATTCTCTTACAGTGGAGGTTCTAGTCTGGACAAGCATGCAGAGTCTCAAGCTTTCATGGCTAGACAATCTGAGAACATCGCAGGGATTCATGATATGTTAGCTAAGATTATGTCTAAGCTAGGGTTGTAGTCCTTAATTCTTTGTAGTTTTCTTTCCTTGTTGCATCTGTTATTCTGCATACATCTTTTGTAATCCTGCTTGTTTAATCAATGAAAAGTTTAATTTTGTTTCTATCCTTTGTCGTTTTCTACATCTGAATCTTTTATATTCTTTTTGATGTTATGACAAAAAGGGGGAGAAAATATATGATAAATGATTTGATTAAATATTATCAGTTACCGGGTAAAAAGGCCCCACATTACTAACAGAACTTGCAAAGTTCTATGCATTAAGTTGTGTTGTTGCAGGAATTGAAGATTCAAGATCAACATTAGAAGCAACAAGATGAATCAAGTTCTTGGATTCTTGAAGCAAGCTGATTGCTATGAAGCTTCAGAATCAGAATCAAGAAGGAAGAATGTTCAGATATTCTGATGAGAGAATATGATCTGAAACATTATGTCTATTTGTTCTGATACATTCTATATGGCTTATATGGCTCTGATACATATTATGTGTTCTGAAACATATTTTATGTTCTGATTCATTCATGCTGACTTTTGTCGTTTAGTTTTGTTCTGTAACATTTCAGGATGTAGAGATGCTCTGATGAAGCTCTGGTACATTCAACAATGTTCTGATACATTCTAGCATGAAGTGATGAAAGAAGAAATTCAAGCTCTGAAGCTGTCCCAATGGAAGCAGAAATCAGAAGCTGTGAATGTTCTGAAGATCAAAGAAATTCAAGTTCTGAAGCTGTCCGATGGAAGCAGAAATCAGAAGCTGTGAATGTTCTGAGGATCTAAAGAAATTCAATGTTCTGAAGCTGTCCTATGGAAGCAGAAATCAGAAGTCATGAATGTTCTAAAGATCAAGCACTGTGAATGTCTCTATTGAAATACTCAGGGAAGTCTTTTATTTATAAAATTCTTCTAGTATTAATTTCAGGGGGAGATTATTCATCTCAGGGGGAGATTGTTAATCTCAGGGGGAGACATATTCATATGCTTATGCTATAGCTATGTAAATTGTCTTTAGCCGTCTACTCTTTCTGATCGCAAATTTATATCATTTATATATGTTTTTGTCATCATCAAAAAGGGGGAGATTGTTAGAACAAGATTTGTTCTGATCAATATTCATAGATTTGATGATAACAAGGATATGAATTTTGTGTGAGATAATGTGGTACTCTAATAACATTGCAATTTCCCTTTCAGGAAATATATAAAGAGTATGCACAAATCAGCGCTCAGAAGCTTTGTCTCAGAAGGTTTAGCATGCAACATCAGAACATGGTCTGGCAAGACATCAGAAGATGGTCAAGGCAGAATCAGAACATGGGTCTATGGAAGCATCAGAAGAACTTGAGATCAGAAGCAGAAGCACTGAAGTTCTCATGGTATCACGCTCAGAAGCACTTCAAGGTCAGAAGACAAGAAGATGCGATGCACCAAGCTGTTTGACTCTGATGATATTCAAATGTTGTATACACAAACATCAGATCAGAAGAAAGTACAGGTGGCAGGCTACGCTGACTGACAAAAGGAACGTTGGAAGCTATTAAAGGCAACGTCAGTAGACACAGCGTGAACAAGGCTCGAGGTAGTTGACAAAAGCGTGAAACATTAAATGCAATGCTGTACGGAATACGCAAAGCATTAAATGCTCCCAACGGTCATCTTCTCAAGTGCCTATAAATATGAAGTTCTGATGAGAAGCAAGGTGGACGATTTGCTAACAATAAACTTGCTGAAACGCTGTTCAAACTCAAAGCTCAGAAACTTCATCTTCATCAAAGCTCACTACATTGCTGTTGTAATATATTAGTGAGATTAAGCTTAAACGTTAAGAGAAATATCACTGTTGTGATAATAGCTTTTCAGAAGCATTGTAAAACTCTTATTTGATTATATTAATTTGTAAGTAACTAGAGTGATCAAGTGTTGATCAGGATACTCCAGGAAGTCTTAGCTTGTGTCTAAGCAGTTGTAATTAGAGTGATCACGTGGTGGTCAGGATACTCTAAGAAAGTCTTAGCTTGTGTCTAAGCATTTGTTCCTGGAGTGATCAGGTTGTGATCAGGATACTCTAGAAGACTTAGTCGCGGACTAAGTGGAAAACCATTGTAATCTGTTGCGATTAGTGGATTAAATCCTCAGGTGAGGTAAATCACTCCGTGGGGGTGGACTGGAGTAGTTTAGTTAACAACGAACCAGGATAAAAATAACTGTGCAAATTATTTTTATTATTCAAGTTTTTAAACTACACTTATTCAAACCCCCCTTTCTAAGTGTTTTTCTATCCTTCACAATGGTGTTCCTCCACCTACAGAAGTGATACAGGTGCTTGGATCACCTCAAATGAGCCCCCGTGAGATGTTAGAATGCTTACTTTCCAAAGAGAAACTCTGGTTTGAAGAAAACGATTCTTCTTGCCAAAGAACTTTGAAAAACCATAAGCATGAGAAGAGAAAGAGAAAGCAAGGAATATGGTTGCTTTGGTGTGAATTGTATGAAGGATAGCACTTGTATTTATAGGCAAATGGTTCAGTATAGTTGTAGAGGAGAGAGCTTGCTTAGTGAGGTTGATTTGGTTTCTTGGCTATGAAGGAATTCAAAAATATCCAAAATGCAATGATGGGAATTGTGATTCCATTTGATCAATCCCCTAGCCCTCGATTTTGCTTGATCTTAGGGGACGATTCTGAGACAGAAATGAGCTCTAATTGGTTGGTGAGAAGATTCCTTGGGTGATTCATCAATTTGCCATAAATTCCCAAATGTAATCATTACATAATCACATGTTCTTGTTTTGGGAATCTTCCTCAATTATTATGCTATGCTGAAAATGAATGCATGGCGTGTTTTCAGATGTGTTATGGGTCGTGTAGCACAAAATTTCAAAGTTCCAAAATGAGGCATGACCTATAATTTCACTTCATGAGGCCAACTTTGAACAAGCATAACTCCTAGCTCAAAATGAATTTGGAGAAGGTTGAGCACAATTTGGAAAGCCCTAAACATCTACTTCAAATCATTAGTTTATGGTTTCTTCAGAATCATTTGGGAAAATTGTGAAAAATGAGCCCAAAGTTGGATGAAAACTAGGTTAAAAACACTTAGAAAAATTTCTAAGTTTTTATGACCTAAAGCTTCAAAATTCCAAATCTCTTAAATGGTTGATCTTTTGAAAAAAGTTCCTATGTAAGATGTTGTTTTATTTTGCAAGATCTACAACTTTCATGTTGGAAGTTTTTTGAGTTGTGTAGGTGAAATTTTGAGTTCCCACAATGCCCTCAAAAACCCTAATTCCCGACTTTTTGCTCCTTGGTGAATCTCTTTGAATTTCTTTGGTCAAATGACTTTAATAACCATATATTGATGATATTGATCTTTAAAAGTCATGGTTTGACCAAAAATCTTAAAAGTCAAAGGTGATCTTATACAGTTGACTTTTTCCTGATAAAGTGAGATTTTGGACTTTTGTGTGGAATCAAGATCTTCTCCTCAAATGGGTGATGTAGATGGATTATATTGAGGTAGTAGAAGTCCTTGAACCATGTCTTGAGTTTTGGATCCATGTCCTGATTAAAAGTCAACTTTCTTGGTGAATTAGGTCAAAAACCCTAATTGTCGACCAGATGAAATTGATGATTGTGGATCTTGGCTTGGAGTGTAATGCCCAATGGATATTGTCATATGAGCTATTTGAAGATGATTAATGTCTTTGAGTGATCCCCCGGAGTTTTCTAGGGTTTCCCAAATGTGATCCCTGATTTTAGTCCTTGATGGGGCTCAAAACCCTAGACTGGGTATCAGATGAACAAGTGATTGCTCTGGGTATCTATTTTGTTTTTGATGAAAATTTTAAAAGATATGACATCTCAGGGGGTCAAAAATTAGGGTATGACAGTGTGATAAAGACTTCAAAGTCACATTCACTAGCACTTGTTGCACTATTGTACACAATACCAAGAAAGATGTTTTGTTTAGGGTCTTTAGGGTTAATAACATCTATATGTTTAACTTAGATGACATATCATTGTCAAGTACTAAGTGTCTTGCCACATGGAGTGAAGACTCGTGGCTTTGGCATCGACGCCTAGCGCATGTCAATTTTGACTTGATAAATAAATTAGCCTCAAGATATTTAGTAATCGGACTACCACAAATCAAATTTTCAAAATATCATTTATGCGATGCACGTCAAAAGGGGGAGAAAATAAGGATCTCGTTTAAATAAAAAATATTGTTTCAACCTCGAGACCCCTTGAACATGTCCACATGGATCTATTTGGTCCATCAAGGACCAAAAGCCTAGGTGGAAATTCCTATGGATTCGTTATTGTAGATGATTACTTAAGATTTTGTTAGACTATTTTCTTGCATAGCAAGAATGAAATTTTTCGGCTTTCACTCAATTTGCTAGGTTATTTCAAAACAAGATAAATTTAAAAATAATTGCTATCCGGAGTGATCATGGAGGGTGTAGCAACCTGCCCTAAAAATTAGACTTTTAGAGTCGCCACCTATTCTACCAGGGCGAATATGAAACCCTATGCAGTTAAGAGATTCGGGGTAAGTTATTATATTCGGGTCGAGGGAAGGTGTTAGGCACCCTTAACCCTTTCCTAAGGTTTTATGTTCAAAGTAAAGGTGTATGGCTAAATATTAAGGTTTAATAGCTAAGGAAATGAATAGGGCGAGAATTGAGATTTGAACTGAATTGAGGTTTTGGGGAAGGGGACTCTCCTTGTTGCCAAGTGCCTACGTATCTCCTTAGGGAGAATCAGAGTCAACGTAATTCGGGGCAGGGTTGTACGCCTTAGAATTTGATATGAAGTGGTTTGAAGGTATTTTTGAGTTACCTTATCGTAGTTTTGAAATGCGAAGTTCACAAGGTATTTTGAATTACCTTATCGAAGTTTTGAAAATCGCAGTATTGAAGAGATGAGTTTTGAGTGTTTTAAGTGGCGTACAACCCTGGTTTAATATGTTACCGTTAGTTGCGATGACCAATAGGTTTGATCACCACGGTTAACGGATTGAATGAAGGATTGCTAACCATTCTAATCGATAGATTCGATTATCACGAATAGCAAATGAATGTATTTTAAATAATTATTAATTTATCGTTATCCCTCATAATCAATAGGTTTGATTATTACACGATAACGAATTGAATATGCTAATCATCATAACCAATAGATTTGGTTAAAACCATTTAGCAAAATAAATGTATTTGAATTATATTAAATAATTGGATTATTAACCATTGCGACCGATTAATTCAGTCGCAACGAATAATAAATTAAATCCTAATACTTTGGCCAAGTGGCCAGTGGGATTGGGCAAACCCTAATGCATTGATAAACTTCCCTAGGGTTTTTTGTGATTTTTATAATTAAAGTTGATTAAAATTAAGTAAATCGAATAATCGGAAAATAATTGGGAAAATCCTAATCATTAACCTAATCCTAATTTAATAACTTGATTAAATTAAAATGTAATTAATTAAACCTAATCTAAATAATTAAACAATGAAAATATAAAATTATACAAAAGAACGTGGCTGTGATCTTGTGCTTCTGACCTTGAGAGTGCATGGTGAACCTTCAGATTTGTATGCGTTAGATCTGGATTATTGGAGATCTTGTGGTGAGAGAGCGAGGGTGTATGGTGCTCCTGATGAACCTGCATGCATGGAATCTGCGTATAGAAATAAATTGGAAAAAAAATGCAGGGGCCAAGGATAGAACCCTGGACCCCTGGGTTACCAAACTCAAACTACACCACTCAACCAAAAATTACTCGCTGTTTAGCAAACACACTGAATAAAATAAATATGAAACAATGATGTAAACAGAATGAAGTCAACACAACAAGCGTGGGCCCCAGACGAATGAGTTGCGCTCCAATCCTGTGAGGAGAGAGGGTCTTCAACGGCTGACCCTCCAATCAGAAACCTGTGCGTGTGGTGAGAAGTCAAAGACTTCTGGATGGCCATTAAAATGAAGCCGCGTGGCTTCCTTCCTTCTCCCTTATCTTCTTCAATTTTCAGCACCCACTTTCCTGCGGATTTATCCGCGTATTCTCCTGCGGTTTTAGCTGCGACCAATCCTTCGAATTCTGAAACAAATTAAAACCCTAAAAAAGGACATTAGTCAAGTAATACCAGCACCCAGATCCCTCATACGGCACACCACGGTTGCAGTAGCGGCTTTTTTTCGATCGGAAAAGGCCTTGAAGGGGGGTCTTCGAAGATCACCTTCCTTGAGCCCTAATCATGGTAATTCTTTGGATATGCGTTATAACTTCCTGCAAACAGTTCTAAACACCTCTAAACTTCACCCTGAACTCGAATATGCGATTAGATTCGATTGCAATATGATAAATCATGAGTTATGAATTTCAAAAGTATGAATGAATATGAACCACATGGAGACTCGTGTTCTCACATCATGAGACCTTAAGAATGGCGTGCACTCACCTTGTCTTACCTCCAGAGTGTAATGAGATTGTCGTTTGGTCTTGAAAGCGCTTCTAATGAAGAACAACAATTTTCACTCTTTCTTTGATATTTTCACTTATGAACCCTTGCCTCTTGGAACCAATTTTTCGTCCCCCCTTGCTTCTGAATTATTTTAGAATATATATGGCCTCTATTAGGGTTGAGAGATTGGACATAAACCAAGCTTTGATGGAAGAATATTTGATTGAGAATTTGATTTTAATTCTTTCTAAAAATGGCTTAAACCTAATCTTTTCTCACCAATCCTATTTTCCACGAAATTTACACCATATATTTGATATTTGGATGATTGAAACTTGATTGAAAAATAAATCCTTGATTTAAATAAAATTATTCCATATTTTATATGTTTTATAAGTATTTAAATGAATAAATATTCAAATAAATAATATAAATATTATAAAATGAAATAATTAGTCTTGGAGTCCATATGAAGCCCAAAATCATGTTAAAAATCCAAAAGTTAGGCCCATTGGTTAAGAAAACCAAAATTACTTAATTAGGGCTTTATGTATTTCTCCAAAATCGACCAACTTCTAAGCCTTGTATCTCCTTCAATATTTGCCATATGACCATGTTCTAGGACTTTTTGGAAAGCTCAAAGAGTCCTCTAAATGACCCTTTTGGTTTCATCTCAATTGAAGCTTCCATGCTCAAGTTACGAGCTTTGACCCAAAAGGTGTTTTTGTTGACTTTTTTGAGGACCTATAATCTCTTTGACCATATCTCTTGAATGAAGCATTTCTAGCTTTGGCCTGTGAGCGACAAAGTTGTAGAAAATCCAATTTCCTTCAGAATAGGCTTTGGTTGGGAAATTTTTGATACTCTATGTAAAAGTTATGACCAGTCAAAGTTGAGTTGACTTTCTTCTTAAAAAATCCTAATTTGAACCTTTTGATTTTGTTCATTTCTGAGTTTTTATTAATGAGTTATGATCAACCTTTTATCAAATAATGGATATAACCTCTAATATTTGATGTTTGACCAAAAGTCAGGAGTTTTGACTGTACTTTGGCCATAGTTGACTTTTAGGTCAAACTAGTCGATTGTGGATCATCTGAGCCATTGAGTGAGCAATCCTTGGAATTGAAGCTTTACTTTTGCCATGGAGATGCTTTGAGATATGAGATACCTTGGGATCCATTTGAGGCCTTAGAGATTCAAACTCTTTTGATAAAGTGGAAACCCTAATTTAAGAGGCCCTCGATTAGGAGAATGCTGCTTGAATAAACCCTTGAACCTTGAACCTTTGAAGATTAAATGAGATGGGAAAATTTTGGGGTATGACAGAGGGGAATTCGAAAATCACCTCTTTGAGGAGTATTGTGGCAAACATGGCATTGAGCATAACTTTCCAGCTTCTAGAACTCCTCAACAAAATGGTGTTGTGTGTAACACCCGTATAATTTTAATATTAATTTAATTGGAATATTGAATTAATAGTTAGAATTATTAAGGATTTTGTGAAAATAATGGATAAATAATGGTTTATGGCATTTGGGCCACGTGAGGAAATAGTAAAAGAAAGGGGGTGATTTAATAAACCTTTTACTGATTTTATTATTATTTTCATAAAACAATTGGGACTTGGGAAACAAAGAAAGAACGTGAAAGAACAGAAGTTTTGGGAACGAGGAACGTGAAGGAGAAATGTAGAGGGAGAGACCAAGGATCAAGAACTCTTGTCTAAGGTAAGGGGGACTCTCCATTTAATCTTTATTATCGTATTATGGATGATAGTATGGATTAGGAGTATTGTTTGGATAATTGATTCTATATTCTGGATTTTCTGCTTGTGTTCATCATTTAGATTGGATCTATAACTGTTAAATCCCTAATAACTGTTAAATCCCTAATAACTGAGTAGATTTAGGGTATGATGAATGAAATCAATTATAGAATCATATATTGTGATTATTGGGTGAATTATGTGATGTTAATATGTGAATTTTCTGGTTTCTGAGACCCAAATCGCAGACTGTGCAGATGAACTCGCGAGGAAGACGAATGGGTAAGTTGCAGGTTTTTGGAACTGCTGTCCATTCAAGTTATGGTCGCTACCCGATACTACAGCTCAGATAGGTTCCTTCCTAAAGTATCACTGCGTGGTATGCATGTACCATGTTCGAGGGTGCTTTAGAGGGGGCTGACAATTCTGGGTCACTTGGTAGAACCCGTTGCTGAAATCTCTTTATCCATAGAAATACCCTGGGGAAGGACACCTGATCAGACTCCATGCAAGCCTTAAGCCAAAAATTGTGTGATTTGTGTGACTTATTTGTGTATGTGCATCATGCATACATGCATCATCCATACATAGCATGACTAACCCCTTTCAAGGGATTATGGGATTGTTAACCATAATTTGTTTTGTAGGTCATGGAAATTAAAGTTCGTAAGCCTTTTTGCCTCAGCTTCAAGGGAGTGCCTACACCTTTGAAGATGCTTTGTGACAATGTTTCTGGTGCTCTCGTGCTTTCCGAGTCTCTTAACAAGTTAATCAGCTTGGTACGAACCAAAGTGGATGAAGCGCTCCTCAACATCATGATCCGGTTTTATGATCCTCTACTGCATTGCTTTACTTATAGGGACTTCCAGTTGGTTGCTACATTGGAAGAATTCTCCTCCATTTTAGGATTACCGATACTTGATCAGATACCCTACACCGGTGAAGAAGAAACTCCCAAGTTTGAAGATGTTGCTGCGGCATTGCATTTGCCTCGATCAGAAATAAAAAAAGATTGGGTGAATAAAGGAGAATATACTGGTTTACCGATTGACTTCTTGTATAATCAAGCTGACATTTTGATCAATGCAACAAGTATGGATGCTCTTGAAAAAGTCCTCGCTTGCCTAATCTATGGACAAGTGTTGTTCCCTCGTTATGATAAAATTGTGGATGTGATTGCTCTTAAGATCTTCATTAGTAACAATCCGGTTCCTACTTTATTGGGTGACTTACTGCATTCCATCAATTATCGATCATCTAAAGGCAAAGGTTGTATTCTCGGATGCGCACCATTATTGCATAAGTGGTTTATTTCACACTTACCTCGTTCTACAATAAAGAGTGAAGAAGGTTTGACTTGGGCTCAAAGAATCATCAAGCTTTCCTACGACGATGTTATTTGGAGTCAAAAGGAGTTTGAAGGATCTCATTTCTTTGATAGTTGTGGAGATTTCCCGAATGTACCTCTTCTTGGTACTCGAGGGGGAATAACTTATAATCCTATTCTGGCTCGATATCAATTTGGTTTCGCTCTAAAAGACAAGCCTCGATCCATATATCTTAGTGCAGAAAATTTTGATTATGACTCGGACCCTACTGGAAAAAAGAAGCTGTTCATCAAAGCTTGGTCCAAGGTGAAGAAAATAGGAGTAAGAGAATTAGGATTAAGGAATCACATCCCTTCAGATCTTTATTTTAAATGGGTTTATGATCGAGTGGTTGAGTATGGCATACCATATCCTCAGATACTCCTATAGTGCCAAGGACTACTCCTCCCGTCGTTCATGTGGAAGTGGAACCCTATGTACCCGCTCCTAACGAAGACCTTGCTGCCACCATTGCTTGCCTAAGACAAGAAAAAGCTGATTTGAAAAAACGCTTACATGAAGTGGAAGAAGAAAAAGCAATAATGGCGGCCAATGCCAAAGAACGTGATAGCATGCTTGATTACTTTTCCCGCAAGTGGAAGATTGAAGACTTTATCTCTCCCGATCAGATACAATCATGGGAGCAAGAGGAAGCGCCGACTTGGAGACTGATTGCCTTTATTTCTTTTTATGTTATTTATCTTCAGAACACTTTGATGTAACTATAAAAAAATATAAGACCATAAATTTCCTTCTTAAAATTAATAATATTTTTATTTTTATTTCCTTTTGATATGTGTTAAAAGTCCTTTAATCCCTTGAAAACATTGCATATGCATAATCATATCATTCATATACATCGCATCACAGGTTTCATAAAAGCAAATGCCTCATCTTTCCGCTGTTTATTTCAGTGAGAAAAATGGATCTCGAACAATCTGTCAAAAATCTTCAGGCTCAGAATAACCAGCTCCAGAAAATAATTTTTCACTTGGCCAAGGGGCAAGAAGAATTGAAGGCACTTCTGATCGAGAAAGAGAAGAATCAATATAAGCATCAAGGTGGTCAAGATAATCAGAGATCCAAGCCTAAGCGATCATTTTCTCTGTTACCCATGCCGCTGTCTCAAGTTCTCCAACAACTGCTCAATCAGAACTTGATAACTCTACTACCTCCATATTCATTTCCTACAAACCCTGCTCCTGGGTACAAGTATCATGCGAGATGTGCTTATCATTCGAATAGTCCTGGTCACGATACAGAGGATTATGGACCGTTGAAGCATAAGATCCAAGATTTAATTGACGACAAGATCATTGACTTCAACTCACCTAAGGAACCTCATATGGCTAATGCTGTGTACAATCAGAAAGGTCGCAATGAACACAACCAATCTATGGGGACAATTCTGATCTCTACACCAGTTCCACAACAAAGACACAAGTCAGATACACCTAAGCGTCAATTCACAAAGATCAATATGTCACTGGCTCAAGCATTACAACACCTACTGAAGTCGGAGTTGATCACCTTAAAAGATCCCCCTAAGAATCCTAGTACTTCTGCTCGTAGCTATAATCCTAATGTGAGGTGTGCATACCACTCTGATAGTCCTGGTCATGATACAAATAGCTGCTGGTCATTGAAGAACAAGATTCAAGACATGATCGATACCGGTGAAATTGAATTTAACCATCCCCAGACTCCTGTAGTGATCACTGCTCCCATACCTAGTCACGAAAAGATTGATTAATGTCTAGAAGGATGAACTTTTTAGATCATTAGATTTACTTTCATTTGCAATTTCTTTTCTGTTTGTTTAAACATTCGACTTATGGTAGACATTATCTGTTTTAATAATCATCATCAGTACATTGCATATGTTTGTCTTGAATAAATCATTTCGCTATCACTCATTTTAAATTATGTCTTTACTTTGCATATGTTTTGTGATATTCAACTCCTGCTAAAGTTGTATACCTTTTGAGGGAGGATGAAGAAAACGATACCGCAACCTCATACAGTATGCTTTTGAGCAGACTATGCTGACGATGTACATGCATTGTTCCTATTCCTAAACAATGGAGATATAAGGATGTTAATCCCTTGTCAACCCCTTTGAGCCTAAGAAGTAGAAGTTTCTTTCTTGTACTAATTAAAATCCTTGATCATAACCTGGGGCATGGTAGTTCTCAGTTAATTTGGCTGTGCATTCTATTTTAAAGAGAATCATTCAGTACACCGTTCAACAAAGGTTTCAACTACAAGCGTTCATCCGCTCACATCAAAGAAGTGTTGGAGATGTCAATCAAAAGACAATGATGGTTCATCAATCATTAAGCAAGGCAGTCAATATCTTTCAAAAAGAAAAAAATGAAAAAACATATATACAAAGAAAAGCCTGCTAAGTCAAAAATCAAAAAGATGACTTAGGCAAAAATCAAGGCATCCCGCTGACTGTAAGCTCAAAATAGACAGTTCAGGCAAAAGTTAGGGATATCAAAAAGATGAAAAAAGAGAAGTCAATAAATTCCTGAACAACACAATGTTGTGACTACCAAAAGGAAGAAGTGACTGCCATCTCAAAAATTCTCTTCGCTTACGAACCATCATCATTATTAAAGGTGCAAATCCAAAAGTCTCTTGAACCTGAATGCATAAGTTGAATTAACTGAGCTTAGTACCGAAGAACATCATGAAGAAGGGGATGGGTATAAATAAATTTTGAGCCATTATCCTTTGTTTCTTAAATCCTGAACCAAGCAACGTTACAACCCTGGAAAGTCCTAATTGAGGCATGGTTAGTTCGAAAGCATACTGTCACCAAAAAGGTATCCCGACTCCTTAAGGTTTACTAAAATGCTGAGTCGATATTTCGCTTCTACAAAATAGCATGTTTTTACAAATATCACGCTTTTACATCTCTTGTTTTAATGTTTTTCAAAAACTCAAGACAAACGTATGCATTGCATCTCATGAATTCATTATTAAACAAATTCTGCTACATAATTTCAAATGTTAGCAACAGAAAGAATTTGCACAGGGTACAACTAATGACTGAAAGTTATCCCGACAGACAATATTACTCCAAGAAGCAATGTCTCCTACGTATACAAGGGGGCATGACGCAGTCTATGCAGCCAATCTGGGGCAATCAAGTCAAGATTCCGAGAATCTCTCAAAAGCAAAAACAGTCAGGGGCGTCGTCCTAAGATTATGATTACTAGGTGAATGTTGCTCATAATGCACATCTCATAAAGTCCTCGCGAGGCGAATCTTTCCAAAGTTCCTACTAACAGGGGCAAATCTATGCAAGTCCGGTCTGACATCTTGATCAATACTCAGTGGTATGTTCTAATCAAATCCAGGAATGGTAGTTACTATAATACTGGGGGCAACTTTCAAGACATCCATGTCTCCCCACAAAGCCGGTTTCACAAAATCATATCCCCACAGAGTAATCACTAAGAAGATACCTTCAAATACTCTCGTCCCAACAAAGACATGGCTCCCCAACAGAGTTTACATCTTCAACACTACCGTTTCTCCAACACTTTGCTCTTCTCCAACATGGTGTATTAATATCTCTAATCCCCAATCAGGGTACATCAAGTTACTGATCGCCCCCAAGCAGAAGTCATAAATCCCCAATTGAGCATCTTCAAGATAGGATCAAACATCAAAATTACAATGACACGGAGATCCACCTTCTCAATCAAGATGTGTCAAATAGCATAAGTCATACATCATATATTCATACATCGCATACATTACCTCATAATAAATTCATACATAACATACAAGTTTCTCATTTATTTTGAGAGACTCGTCACATAAATACATGCATCATGGCATTGCATGCTACTAACTTTGTATTTCAGGTAAGTTCCCAAGCAGACGAATATCATCAACAAATCAATTTTATCACATATACATTCCGGAAGCTTGAACCCCGGACATTCTGAAAATTCCAAACAGATGCACATTCTGGAAGCATGACCCCCAGACTACTGAAACATTCTTATCAGATATACATTCCGGAAGCTCGAACCCCGGACATTCTGAAAATTCCAAACAGATGCACATTCTGGAAGCATGACCCCCAGACTTCTGAATCAATTTTATCAGATATACATTCCGGAAGCTTGAACCCCGGACATTCTGAAAATTCCAAACAGATGCACATTCTGGAAGCATGACCCCCAGACTTCTGAAACATTCTTATCAAATATACATTCCGGAAGCTCGAACCCCAGACATTCTGAAAATTCCAAACAGATGCACATTCTGGAAGCATGACCCCCAGACTTCTGAAACATTCTTATCAGATATACATTCCGGAAGCTCGAACCCCGGACATTCTGAAAATTCCAAACAGATGCACATTCTGGAAGCATGACCCCCAGACTTCTGAAACATTCCAATCAGATGTACATTCCGGAAGCTCGAACCCCAGACATTCTGAAAATTCCAAACAGATGCACATTCTGGAAGCATGACCCCCAGACTTCTGAAACATTCTTATCAGATATACATTCCGGAAGCTCGAACCCCGGACATTCTGAAAATTCCAAACAGATGCACATTCTGGAAGTATGACCCCCCAGACTTCTGAAACATTCTTATCAGATATACATTCCGGAAGCTCGAACCCTGGACATTCTGAAAATTCCAAACAGATGCACATTCTGGAAGCATGACCCCCAGACTTGTGAAACATTCTTATCAGATATACATTCCGGAAGCTCGAACCCCGAACATTCTGAAAATTCCAATCAGATGAACATTCTGGAAGCTTGACCCCTAGACTTCTGAAACATTCTTACAACTCTCATCTTTTGACACTCATTCAAGACACAATTCAGAAAAAATCCAAGATCTAATTCAGTCACTACGAACGGTGCTGACACGACCAACTCTCAAAAATCTAATTCATCTATTACGAACGTTAATGACACGATCAACATTCAAACAACTACTTCTCAAACACTTCAAACATAATCTAATGCATGCTCAACTGGATGACATCTTTTAAGCCCATCCCTATCATACACCTGGAGGGCATCTTCATGCCCATCTCCGACAAAAGTCCCTACTTCAGCTAGGGCAAATTTCTTGGTATTCTAGTGTTCAATCACCTTCCACCTTCAGATACCGACTGGCATACAAACCACTCTACATCTTCAGGTTTAAGATAATTGAACAAGGGCAGCTGTCATACCCCAAAATTTGCCCATACTATTTCTCCTATTCAAATTCAAGTCAATACCCAAAGTTCCAAGACACACTCTCCTAAACAAGGCTCAGAAACTAGGGTTTGGTTTGTTCAAAGGAAAACCCAGTGAATCAAATGGCTCCAAGGCATCATATGTGGCTCAATATATTTCACATTACCTCTATAACAAGTATCAAGTCTCATCTCAAAGGATTGGTCACTCAATTGTTTAGAAAGTCAACAGTCGACTAAGTTAACCTAAAAGTCAACTGTGGTCAAAGTAAAGTCAAAACTCCTAATTTTTTGTCAAGATTCTCATATTGAAGCATAATTCACCATTTGATCAAGAATTGATCATGGTTCATCAAGGAAAGATCAAAAATCAACAAATCAAAAAGTTTATAAATTAGGGTTTGTATAGGAGAAAGTCAACTGAACTTTGACCAGCCATAACTCCTACATGGAACATCAGAAATTTCCCATCCAAAGCTAATTTTGAAGGAAATTGAATTCTCTACAAATTTGTCTCTCACATACCAAGTCTAAAAATGCTTCATTTGAGAGATATGGACTAAAACATTATAGGTCCTTTTCAAAAGTCAACAAAAAGTCATTTTTTTCAAAAGGATATACAAGGAGCATGGAAAATCATTTTAATATGAGACCAAAGACACTGGTTAGAGGACTCTCTAAGATTTCTAAAAAGTCCTAGAACTCCTCCATACCTCAAAAATTGAGGGAGATAGACCTTGTCAAAGTTGGACCATTTTCAAGGACATATATGAAAGAAAAAGGTCCAAAACTTCAAATATTTCCAAATGGGCCTATATTCTTTTCATCCAATCTTCATCTTAAGCCCATGCACGTCCCAAAAATATATCTTTCCATTTTATATTTTTTTATTGCTATTTTATGGTTTTTTATTTATTTAAAATCATAATTTAATCATGTAAAATAATAAAAAATGAAAGATATGATTTTTACTTCAATTTTAGGCCAAGAATTCAATCAATATATTCCCCTAAATAAATCAAATTCGTGCACATGCTAATTAAAAGGAGATTGGATCAATTTGGCCATAATTAGCAATATTCACAAATCAAATTTTCCAAATTGACAAATCAATGATTCAATGAGATTCTTTCTTGTTTTATTTACCTAATTCATACTACTATAAGTAGTGAACAAGTTCAGACCCCTAGTTCACGATTTTAGCAGCACAAGAATCACAAACCCGAGTGAAAAAGTCCCAAAAATCTCAAAATCGAATTCTGAGTTAGGAGCAAATTCAGAGTTTCTCCTTGATTCTAACACGTTCATGAAGGTGTTTGGAAGCTATCCAGGTCTTCTCCATCGATCAACAAGTCCAGAACTGCCGGTAATAAGCCACGGTTTGTCCCAATTTAATTTGAACTGAATCCATGCATACATGCGTTTTCCATTGATTTTGAATGCACACTTGTGTTTGTTAAAGCATTTAGATGAATTCTGGATGGTTTAATTCTGTTTATACGCGTGAACGAACGATTCACCATGTTAGGGTTCGTCCCTTCAAAATTAGGGCTTCTTGATTTAGATTGAATCACGGCTTAATACAGGTACCAGAATGTTCGTATTGCTTAGACGATCACAAATGTGGCCTTGGATTATGTTTTTGGTGCTTGTATGCGATTTTTAGATTGTAGGTTGGGTTTGCTACAAACCAAAATCGTAGCAAAATCGTAGCAGATTCCTAGTGATTATTACAGGTTCTGAGCTTGAAGACGAAGCCTCCGTGGCGGCACGCGATTTGGTCAATTTCAAAACACAGGGCGCGCGCTTTTCATCCAGGATCTGATGCGTGTCGTCCACGTCCATACGCCGCGCACGCCTCATTCCAGTCACACGATCGTTTGGCAGATCAATCCAACGCACCTAATGACGAAGGCGCACCATAGTCCTCCCCTGACGCGCAGCACCGGATCATAAACGATAAGTCCCAATTTTTTTTCTTTTTAATTGCATAACAATTGTTTTTTGTTTTCTTTTATTTTTTTGTTTACTTACTTTTATTTTATTTTATTTATATATACATATATTATTTTAAATTCTTTTTTCTTTATCATAATAAAAATATTATATGTCCTATTTTCAAAACCTTTTTTTTATAATTAATAATAATAATTTATTTATCTTATTATCTATGTTACTTATTAAATTCACATATATATTTTTATTTAAATTATATTTAATTGCTTATATTCATTCAAAATTCCACAAATATTTTATTTTTATTCCAAAAATTCATAAAAAATTGTTTTTGCCTAATTAAATTATTTTCTTGTCCCCGATTTAATTAATTAGGTTGCGAAACCAATAATTAATTAAATCGAGCATTTATCTTATTTAAACGCCCGAATCAGGGTTTACGAGAATCTGTCCTACACTGAAAAATATTCCTTTTTTTATGCCTTTTCAAGGTTACTTTTCAAACGCTTTCCGACTACGCGCCTTCAAAATCGAAAGCTAAGTATTCAATTTAATTTTTTTTAAAAGTCTATTTTGTTTCCTTTTTATTCTAAGGATTACTTTTCGAACTTCGCATACACTCACATTTTGTCTGCCTTTGCCTTGACATTGCTTTTTAGGGTTAACCCTGAAGCTTCTTCCGACTACCAACCATACCAGATCAAATCAAAGCTAAGTGTTCCTTTTATTCTAAATATTTATTTGATTTTATGGCATTCATTAAATTAGGGTTAATCCTAATTGCTCTTTGGACCGGTAATGCACTCACCCTGTTGTTTGTTATTTTTCTTCCTTTCCAGGGTTTGTCAACCGTCAAAGCTACGAATAGTCGGTAACCCTAAACCCTGACTTCAATTATTATTTGTGTCAAACCTAATGCTTATTCATCCCGCTGGTTTCAATTCCCCTCTCCTCCGCTGGTTGCAATTTCCCTTCCCCGTTACTGTTACTTTAATTGCTAATATTAGTTGATGTGGTTAGTAATTTTAGGGAGTGCAACTCTGAATTGAATTAGAATCACCTAATTACAAGATAATATAATTGAATATAATCACGTGATTGCTGCACCCACGCACTCTTTTGGGGTAACCTCTCTGTTGCCTTGTTGCCTGTTGCCTTTGTTTCTTTTGCAGAATAGCCATGTCCCTCGAATTTGAGGATACCTCAACTCTGTTGCCTCGATACAAATAAAAGTCATAAGTCCCTAAAATGATGCTGCTGTCGGTACACGAATGATAACTCGACGACCCTTCAACATCCAAACGAAATGCTTCCTGCCCTCTCATGGCATGGATAGACCCTTTCATCCTGAAAGGCTAAAAGAAACCTATCATCTAAGTTTAAGGTAATTGCTCCTAATTGCCTTGCTCTGGCTAAAACTGTTTTCTCATATTCTTTCTCATAAATCTTCAAAATGGCTACGCTCATTTACGAGCTAAAGTCCATATTCTTCTTCTACTTTTCTTTTCAAAAACGAGCAAAGCAATTAAGAGCCCATGGAAAACCATGGATGCAAAGGGTGCCTTACACCTTCCCTTTGCATAAATTACCCCCCGAACCCTGTTTTCTCTAAAAGGTTTTTTCTGCTTCTTTTAGCCTTTCTAACTTGTTTGGATAAAATAAAAGTCGGTGGCGACTCTTGCATAACCACGACATTTTTCGATATAAAAGTCAGTTCACCGTATTACAGTGTGGAATTTTGATTCTGTTCATACGCGTATGGTACGCGTATGGGTGTGTGCTGTGTGGTTTTTGGCCTCTGTTGGTACGCGTATGGTACGCGTATGGTCAGCGTGACTGCAGATTTTTGCTGTTTTATGGTTTTTGAAGGTTAATGGCATGTAACTTTCGAACTGACGAATCTGTATGATTTATTGTTGTACGATTTTAATGAATGGTGCAAATTGTATATATATATATATATATATGTATATATATGTATATATATATATATATATATATATATATATATATATATATATATATATATATATATATATATATATATGAACATACTTGTTAATGATGATGATGATGATGATGATGATGATGGTATGTTATATATATATATATATATATATATATATATATATGTGCTGCATGCATTCATAATCATTTGATGAGGGCTGTATCCTAACGATGAGAGGATACAGTGAAGGGCAAGATTCCCATTGTGTGGAATTTGTGCTGGCAGGGCCGTATCTGGATGATGATAGATCGGTCAGTGGATTTTCCACTGGTGATGTTGGTACCACATGCATAGTGTCAATTTCATACATGTGCATGATTGTTCTATAACATGATTATATATGTTATGTGATGACTGTCTGTTTATCTGTGGATGTGTATTGATGATTGTCTGAATATGAAACAATTGGGTGAATGATATAACTATGATATGTTATTATTTATGATGCAATAACATTGGTTAACTGTGATGAGACTCACCCTTACTTGTTGTCATTTCAGATTGAGGATAGCGGCGCGACTTGGTGAGGATTAGCTCATAAGTCGGTTTTTAGCTATAGTGTCGGTGTCATGCTCTGATAGATGTAACACTGGGAACGCGTTGTTTTGGAGTTTTAATTATAACTTTTTTGTTTGTGTTGTTTGAGTCTGATACATTAATGATGAATGTTGACTCGATGAATTAATTCCGCTGTGTAAAACATGATTTTGATTAATGAGTTATAATTTCAGGTGTTATAGTGAATGCATGACATGTACCGACGTGTGTTTTCTTTATTTATGAATTGTGACGCCTCTATACATGTTACTCTGATTAAATAATTGTTTAATTGCCGCGGGTTATTAGAGGGGTGTTACAATAGTGGTATCAGAGCATAGTCGGTCGTTGTGACCAGAGTCTTAGTGTTAGTTTTTCCTGTGTATGCGACTAATACGAGTTATTTGTCGATACTTTTGTTCTGACTGGTTGTTGTGGTTAAGCAGAACAATGGGTGGAAGAGGAGGAAGAAATGATGATGCTATCGCTGAGGCTCTGGGCATGATTGCTGGTGTGCTTGGAGGAAATGCTGTAGGAGCAGGGATTGGTGCTGAAAGGCAATTGGGGAATTTTCAGAGGAACAATCCTCCATTGTTCAAAGGCACGCATGATCTTGAAGGTGCTCAGAAGTGGTTAAAAGAGATCGAGAGAATTTTCAGAGTCATCGATTGTGCTGAGAACCTCAAGGTGAGGTATGGCACACACATGCTGTCTGAGGAAGTGTTGGAGCGGTAGAACGGCAAGCAACAAAAGATTTTGAAATATTTATCCGGGAAAATTATCGTGTCCACAGAGATTAGTGTTATTGAATCTCCGTTCGACGGATTCTTAGTTATGAGCTTGGGTTCAATGGGTTTTAAGTAAAAAGGAAAAATATAACATATGAACACAAAATAAATTCATTCTTGATAGAGAATAACTTATTTGGTTTGAATCTAAACTACTCCTCACAAACTTAGATTTATCACTCCGCTGCACTCAATCTACAATACTCGTCAGAATCACCACATATCCCTCACATCAATGTCCATGTCTGCAACACCGACAGAGTTCAACTATATTGCTCTTTCGACGATGTCTCAACCGATCGAACAACACAGAAGCATTAAACTCAGATATTAAGTGGATGTTAACCCCAATCCTATGTCTAGAACCAAAAGCTAACAGATATCCCCCTAATCAAGATTTGTGATGTCCATTTCTACAACAACACAAATCCAAAACATTTAAGCAAAAAGATCAAGGAAACACCGATTAAGATTTGTAAAGCAAACTTTATACAACTAGTAGAAAGAGTAACAAACATCCATGGGTTTAGAGTATTTACATACAAACTCACCAAAAGAGAAATACAAATAGAAGAGAAGAAGAAGAAAACCAAATCTTTCGCGGTGTCAATCACGAGCAAAGAAGCTTCGACTCTGGATCATCCGATTGCAAGCTCCAATGGTGTTTCCAAGCCAAATCTACCCAAAAATGACCTTGGATGAGTTGGGGTTCAAAAATACCCAAAACATCACCTAAAAAAAATCTGACTTTTGCCTATTTATGAAATTTTCAGATCTGTCCAGCGCGCGTCGCGCGCAGGAGCGCGCATCGTGCCCAACTCGCTGACTTGAAAAAACAGCTTTTAGTAAAAATGGCGTAACTTGAGAACCGTAACTCCGATTTGCGCCCGGTTCGAAGCGTTGGAAAGTTTATTCAATTTCCTATCTAACAATGAATAAATTGCAGTCCAATTGATGATTTTTATCATCCTCATTTTGAGCCTTAACCACCGAATGAATTGATTTCGTCGCTCAAAATCGCGCGTTTGAAGCCGTGTCTTCGACACTTTATTGCTCATGCTCCAAATACGCAAGAATACCTACAAAAAGATTAGAAAACTATCAAAAAGTATAAAAGTATATGAAAATACATCTATTCACAAAGTATACGTATTTATACACAAAACGGGGAATTATTCAACGGTATTAACAAAAAGTATCGATAAGTGCAACAAAACATATATACAAAATAACTACATTTTGGCACTTAACAACTCTCCCCAACTTGAATTTGTTTGTCCTCAAACAAGGCCAAACACTCAAAGAATCAAAAGTAAAAATCCAAAGTATAAAGAATCAACAAGATTTGGAAAAATGAAACAGTTGCACGGTTCAAACAAAAACGCACAAACAAAGTAAACACTTACCACAATCCTACAACGAACATGAAAATGAAACGAATCCTAAGTACAAAAGTCATACAAAACATTCTAAAACAAAACAAGCTCAATCACGAATCACGCCTAGCAAAAACTCATCGGTAGATGAAAAACACCGAAAGGTGAGGACTTTGAACACTCATCCAACAATCTTGCAAACAAAAGACAAAATTATGCGTTCATCTAAAAATAGTATTGAAAATGCAATGGCACGAATCACAAGGGCTTTCAAGGTTGTAATGTGGCTCGGTTAACAAACAAGTGATAAGTCCTAAAGCTAATCGAAACAAAAACTTGCCTAAACCTAAGGGAGTGATCAATCCACAACGTTTCAAACAAAGGAATCTCAATCAAACTTTCTTCTTCATCACAAATTTTCAAACCAAAACACAATACTTATTAGCACACTCTTATTCATACTCTTTTTTGTTATTTTTTATTTCCAAATTTTTCTCTTTTTTCTTTCTTTCTCTTTTCTTTCTTTTTCACATTTTTTTCTTTCTTTATCACATTTGTTTTCTTTTTCTTTCCACAACCTCATACCAATCACAACATAAGCAAGCAAACATCCTCTCCCCAACTTGAATTCAACCGTAACATAAAGTGAATACTCCCTTGTCATACCCCAAAATTTGCCCATACTATTTCTCTTATACAAATTCAAATCAATACATAAAGCTCCAAGACACATTCTCCTATACAAGGCTCAAAAACTAGGGTTTGGTTTGTTCAAAGGGAAATCAATGAATCAATGGCTCCAAGGCATCCTATATGGCTCAATATATCTCATATTACCTCTATGACAAGTATCAAGTCTCATCTCAAATGATTGGTCACTCAATTGATCAGAAAGTCAATAGTCGACTAGGTTAACCTAAAAGTCAACTGTGGTCAAAGTAAAGTCAAAACTCCTGATTTTTTGTCAAGATCCTCATATTGAAGTATCATTCGCCATTTGATCAAGAATTTATCATGGTTCATCAAGGAAAGATAAAAAATCAACAAATCAAAAAGTTTCTAAATTAGGGTTTTTTATAGGAAAAGTAAAATGAACTTTGACCAGCCATAACTCTGACATGGAAGATCAGAAATTTTCCATCCAAAGCTAATTTTGAAGGAAATTGGATTCTCTAAAAATTTGTGTCTCACATGCCAAGTCTAAAAATGCTTCATTTGAGAGATATGGGCTAAAACATTATAGGTCCTTTTCAAAAGTCAACAAAAAGTCACTTTTTTCAAAAGGATATATAAGGAGCATGGAAAATAATTTTGATATGAGACTAAAAACAATGGATAAAGGACTCTTCAAGGTTTCTAAAAAGTCCTAGAACTCCTCCATACCTCAAAAATTGAGGGAGATATGCCTTGTCAAAGTTGGACAAATTTGAGAGGGAAAATGTGAAGTAAAAGGCCTCAAATTGAGATTTTTTGCAAAGGAGCCCAACTTCTTATGGCCCAAACTTGATCTCCAAGATATCCAAAGCCTCAAATCTGAATGGCACGAATTTTGAAATATTTATTTGATTTTATATGAATTTTTAATCATTTAAAAGTGATTTTAATTCATGGAAATTAAGTAAAAATCAAATATTCAATCAAAGAGCCAATTCCAATCAATTCCAATCACCAAGATACTCCATAATTGACATCAAATTCGTGCAAATTGGAATTAGAATGATTAAATCAAATTTAGACCAAGTTTAGAAAGTTTTGAAATCATGTCCAAATCAATCTTCCAATCTTTGATTCAAGAAGATTTATTTGAGTTTTGTTAACCTAATGTCTTGTACTATAAGTACATAATGCATTCACAAGGTTTGGGGACGTTTTTGCAGTCTCAAGAACTCGTACCCGCCCCTCAAAATTCCAAGAAAAAGCCAACCACGATTTCTATTCTAGAGGCCGGTTTAAGGAATTCAAAGGACTCAATCACGTTCCCTATCACTCCTGGAAGTTTTCTGGATCTTCATCAAGTCTTGACACTCTCAGAATCGTTGTCAATTCATCACGGTTTGCTCAAGCTTTATTAATGTCGATTACGGTTTCCCATGCATTATAAATGAATTTGGACCATGTATTTGTGATTAGAATGATATTGCCAAACTTTCTGGATGATTCAATTTGATTTCTATTGCGTTTTAACGATTTCACCATGTTTAGGTTTCGAAGCTCTAAGGTTAGGGCTTTTCAATAGAGGCAAAATTGATTCCAATTGATGACCCCAACGTGTTCATACGATCATCCCGAGTACAACCGTGTTCTTATCTTGAATTTATTCTGCATTTTCGTGAGTATGATATATGCAGGTGTTTGGCCATGCTCTGAACCGCAGCAAAACCGTACTTAATTCGTAGCAAAAAATCCAGTCTGAAGGAGGAAGATGACTCCTGGTTTTGCGCGCGCGTCCCTTTTGAATTTTTAAACCAGCGTTATTTTGTTTATTTCCAGTGTGAGGTGCATCCTTAACAGCGAGTAGATCATAGTCCAGTGGTTGGGACAAAGCGTTTGAGTCTAGAGCCAAAGGGGACCTGTTCGATCCTTTGCGTCGACAGGTATTATTTTACTACTTTACTAGTCAGAGACCCGTGTTGTCGCACGGGTGCATTATTTATGGTGTAATATTTTTTAAATGATATGAAAAAAATATGAAATAAAAAATTTGACCAAATTGTATATATAAAATGGAAATTAACCATTAGAAAATTTTTTTATTAATAAGATTTTCATAGTCAATTTCACAATGTTTTGCAATTTCAAGAACATATATTTTGAGGATGGGTAATTTAATTATGATATTGTGTATATAACTAAAAAATATCTAGTAATTTAGAATCTTCAAATAATAATCATGAATATATTTGGGGGCGATCGTTGTTGAACTGTCGCAAATTTCTTTTAAGGGCAGTTAGACCTACAACCGTCGTAAAATGTTTTAGATTTTTAAAAAATTATGTCGCAACCTATATGTCGCAAAACTTTATTTTTCTTGTAGTGTGAGATAGAGAAAAAATTAATATTTAAAAATAATGATTGATTAACTAAAATAAATATTGTCTTGTTAGTGACCCGTGAGATAAATACATATTTCATCATGCTAATTAAATTAAAAAAATACATTATACAAATAAATCTAAAATGAATTACTTAATTATTAAATAATTATTTAAAAAAAATTGATCCATGAGACGGAAAGAGAATAAAAAGAATTTTAACATTTGAAAAAATAAATAAAATATGTATTATGTTGATAGTGACCCGTAAACTACAACATAATATCATGTAAATTTATTTGGGATAACTTGCTGCAAGATCCAGCGCGCTTCACCTTCGCATACCCACGGTATACCCTCAACAACAACCAATGGATTAACGCTGGGATTAGATCAAGAGGAGCACATCGTGCATACCCATCATGGACACTCGACAGCCACCCACACTAAATCCAAAAGCTAAGTTTCCTTATTTTTATTTAATTTCACAAATGTCTTTATTTTAGTTTTTTCTTCTTTTTTTTCTATTATGGGTTTTGTGTATTTTATTTTTATTATACTAATAACCTTTTTTATAAAATCATCTTTTTTTTATTATTCAAATAATTAAATGATTTAATTGATAATAATAATTCTCTTTTGATTTAAGTAATTAAATGATTTATTTAATTGTTTAATTAATTAAATTTCTTATTAGGGTTAGATATTTAACCGAAACCTTATTTCCACCGATTTAATTAATTAGGTTGAAAGCCAATAATTAATTAATTCTATTTTCTTTTTTCATATTAAGCTCAGTCAATTCGCGCCCGAATCAGGGTTTACGAGAACATTGCCCTACACTAAAAAATATTTCTTTTTCTGTGCCCTTTTTCAGGGTGACTTTCCAACTGCCTTCCGATTACGCGCCATGCCAATCAAAAGCTAAGTCTTAACCTTTTTTATTTAAATATTTATTTGCGTTATTTTTTATTTAATTAGGGTTTAGTGCCCTCGTCAAATAGAATTCCTCCTACACTTATTCTTTTTCTGTTATTTTTGCCAATTCTCTAATGATCAGGTTCAATGCTTAAGGCTCGAGGCAAACCTTTGCCCATCAACCTTCCAATCGAAGCTAAGTATTTTTACCCTTTTCTCGTATTTTTACTTTTGGTTGATTAGGTTTAACCCTGTTTATGGTTGAACTGATAATGCACTCACAAATGCCCGTTTCCTATTTTTCCCACCTTTTCAGGGTTTGTCGCTTGCCAAAGCTACGAATAGTCAGTAACCCTAAACCCTAATCTCAATTATTACTTGTTTCAAACTTATTGCTTTGTTTATCCCGCTGGTTTTAATTTCCCTTTCCCCCGCTGGTTACAATTTCCCTTCTCCCATTATTATCTTAACTATTAATATTAATTGCTATGGTTAGTAATCTTAGGGAGTGCAAGCCTTGAATTGAACTAGAATAACTAATTATAAGATAATATATTTCGAATTGAATCACGTGATTGTTGCACCCACGCACGCTTTTGGGGTAACTTCTTTGTTGCCTTGTTGCCTGTTGCCTTGTTACCTGTTGCCTGGTGTTTTTGCAGAATAGCAGAATAGCCATGTCCCTTGAGTACGAGGATACCTCAGCCATGCTGCCTCGATAAATACAAAGGTCATACGACCCTAATGATGTTGCCTTCGATACACTAATATGACCTCGACCCTCGGAAGTTGCCTACGGAAAAGGCTGAGGTATCCTTTGGCTGCCTACGAAAGGCTATTCTGGTCCTTCCCTTAGACTACCTGCCTCTCTATGGCATGGGTCAGTCTTTTGGCGAACGACATCGCGACGACCCTTCAACCTCCAAATGAAAGGCTTCCTGCCCTCTTATGGCAAGGATAGACCCTTTCACCTTGAAAGGCTAAAAGAACTTCTTTTTCAAACTATAAGGTAATTGCCCCTAATTGCTTTGCCTTGCTCTAAAAACCCTTTTTCATATTCTTTCTCATAAATCTTCAAAATGGCTACGCTCATTTACGAGCTAAAGTCCATGTTCACTTCTTCTACATTTCTTTTCAAAAACGAGCAAAGCAATTAAGAGCCCATGGATAACCATGGATGCAAAGGGTGCCTTACACCTTCCCTTTGCATAATTACCCCCAAACTCAGTTTTCTTTAAAAAGGTTTTTTCCTGTTCTTTTAGCCTTTCTGAATATTTGGATAAAATAAAAGTCGGTGGCGACTCATGCTTAACCGCGACATTTCGATAAAGTCAGTTCACCGTATTACAGAACTGGCGACTCTGCTGGGGGTTTTTCGATAAAAGAGGGGTTACCTTAAAAGTGTAGGATTCACCTTAAATGTTTTATATTGTTTGCTTTGTGTGTTTTATTTTTCAGGGGCGTTTTGGGAATTAAATGAAGGACGAATCCTATATCCGGATTCAAGAACACTTAAGATTAGGAGTGGCATAGTCATGGCGACCTCTTTCACATATGTGGGAGATGAGTCAATATGAAGTTCACACTTGAGTTAGGACTCCATAGCATATGCACACCTTTCTCAAATGAGGGGGGGTCTATGTATGTGTCTACGGGTGCGCCGGAGCTCAAGGACCTTTAGTTACCCTTAACCCATCCTGGCCTTTAGGAACGTAATGGGGGGACTACTCTTGACAAATGTTGAGAACTAGTCGCTACCCGATGCTACAATTCAGATAGGTCCTTTCTCAAAGTATCATTGCATGATGAGAATGTATCATGTCCGAGGGTGCTTTAGAAGGGCTGACAATTCTGGATAACTTGTAGAACCCGTTGCTGAAATCTCCTTATCCATAGAAATACCCTTGGGAAGGACACCTGATCATACTCCATGCAAGCCTTAAGCCAAAAATTGTGTGACTTGTGTGACTTGTTTGTGTTTGCTACTAACCTTCGTTTCCTTGCAGGTTTTGTTAAAACGACTTGTTTGTCCTTACTATCTTACACTATGCCTGATGAACTGCATTCGCATAACATCATGGCATCATGACATCATAAGCATAACATAATTAACTAACCCTTTCAAGGATCTTAGGAATTTAGGGCGCGCAATTTCAGGTGCTCTTATCAAGGACTGAATACCTATCAAGGGGAAAGAGGATTTATTTTCCTCTAGCCATGTATCTTCAAAATTCAGAAGTATTCCGAATCAGAGGCGATGACCCACTCGATATGGTGAGCTTGGTTCTCAAAGAAAGACGTTCAAAGACAAAATTCAGAATTCTTCAAACGAAGATGCGCCCAAATCATTTCTAATGTTGTTAACTAAATTCCCAAAGATCCTTGAAAACATTGCATTTGCATTCATAACATCGCATAACAGGTTTCTTACAATAAGTCTCTCATTCGTCCTCGCTGTTTATTTCAGCATTATGAATCTCGAACAATCAGTTAAGGATCTCCAAGCTCAAAATGCTGAATTCCAAGCCTTGATCCTGAATTTGTCCAAGGGGCAAGATGAGCTGAAATCCCTTCTGACTAAGAAGGAAAAGAAGACCAAGAAACCTAAAGGTGTTCTCAATCTGGGAAGAAGGTTCAAAGGCCCTCTCAAAAAGGTTGAAGAAGCTGAAACTCCCAAAGAGGGTAAGAAGACTCGAGTGAAAAAGCTTAGACCGATCTTGCAACTCAAGGATGCTGAAACCTCTGAAGACAGTGATGAGGATGAGCAAGATGATGATGCTAGTGTCAAAACGGATGCAAAAAGTAACCACGATTCTGCCAAACTCTCTGAAGAAGAAGAGGACTATTACCATGAGGACGAACATCCCGATGACAAATACAAGATGTTAGAAGAGCGTCTGAGAAGCGTGGAAATTCAGAAGGTACTTGGGCTGGATTTTGAAGAGCTTGGACTCGTTCCTGGGGTCGTTATTCCTCCAAAATTCAAAACTCCCGCCTTTGCTAAGTATGATGGAGTCTCCTGTCCTAAACTACACTTGAGGTCTTATGTAAGGAAGATTCAACCTCATACTGCCAATAAGAAGCTATGGATCCATTTTTTTCCAAGAGAGCTTATCTGGAACTCAACTCGAATGGTACTATCAACTGGAAAGTACTAACATCCGTACCTGGGAAGATTTGGTTGTTTCCTTTTACCAGCAATATCAATACAATGCTGACCTCGCACCAACTCGCATGCAATTACAAAGCATGTCCATGGGACCCGAGGAAAGTTTCAAGGAGTACGCTCAAAAATGGAGAGATTTAGCTGGAAGAGTCAAACCTTCTTTGGCTGACAGAGAATTGGTGGATATGTTTATGAATACACTGACTGGCCCTTTCTATAGTCATTTGCTGGGAAGTTCATCATCTGGATTCACCGAGCTTATACTGACTGGAGAACTTGTTGAAAGTGGTATTCGAAGCGGAAAAATTCAGGTAGCTACTTCTTCCGGTACTGTAAAAAAGCCATACAATGGGAGGAATGAATCCGACACTGTTGGGGCAACCTTGGTCTCTAATCAAGCATCGACACAACAACAAAACAACCAACGTAAACAAAACGCATCCAAAAGACAATTCACAAAGATCAACATGTCTTTGACTCAAGCGCTGCAACACTTGTTGAAAGCAGAGCTACTTACACAAATAGCTCCTCATCCAAATCCCAACACTTCCTCCCCTCGCTATAATCCCAACGCGAGGTGTGCATATCACTCCAATAGTCCTGGACATGACACCAACAACTGCTGGACATTAAAGAATAAGATTCAAGACATGATCGATGTCGGGGAAATCAAGTTCGACCCTCCTACAACTCCTAATGTGATCACTGCTCCCATGCCTAATCACGACAAGATTGCTAATGCTGTGGATGGCTAGAAAGATGGACTTTTAGATCATTAGATTTACTTTCATTTGCAATTTCTTTCCTGTTTGTTTAAACATTCGACTTATGATAGACATTATCTGTTTTAATAATCATCATCAGTGCATTGCATATGTTAGTCTTGAATAATTTATTTCGCTATCACTCATTTTAAATTGTGTCTTTACTTTGCATATGTTTTATTCAACTCCTGCTACGCTGTAAGCCTTTTGAGGGAGGATGACGAAAATGATACCGCAACTTCATACAGTATGCTTTTAAACGGACTATGTTGACGATGTACAGGCATTGTTTCAATTCCTAAACAGTGGAGATATAAGGATGTTAATCCCTCGTCGACCCCTTTGAGCCTAAGAAGTAGAAGTTTCTTTCTCATACAAATTAAACCTTTTATCATAACCTGGGGCAGGGTAGCTACTCAGTTAACTCAATTATGCTAGCCGTTGTTTACACCAAATAATGACCGGTTTCTGTAATCATCAAGTTAGGCAGTCAATATCCGCCAAAAAGAAAAGAGATGTTAAGTTAAAACCCATGAAGGAGACTTAGCAAAAATCAAAACATCCCGCTGACTGTAATCTCAAAATAAACAGTTCAGGCAAAAGCTAGGGATAACACAGCCAACAAAAGAGGTCACTACAAATCCTCGACAAAAGAAAACATTTCAAAAGAGGTCACTACAAATCCTCGACAAAAAGAAAGAATTACAACAAAGGATGACTGCCTGTCCAAAAATAAACTTCTGATACTTTGACCATCATCAAACATCAATGTTACAACTTCAAGCATTGCTAAGGCTTAAGCGCAGAGTTAACCGAGCATAGGATCGAAGAACATCACGAAGATTGGGATGGGTATAAATATATTTTTGAGCCATTATCCTTTGTTTCTTAAACCGTGAACCAAGCCACGTTACAACCCTTGAAAGTCCTAATTGAAGCATGGTTAGTTTGAAAGCATACTTTCACCAAAAGGGTATCCTGACTCCTTAAGGTTTACCACAAATGCCGAGTTGATATCACGTTTTCACAAACATCACATTGTTACAAATATCATGTTTTTACAAATATCACGCCTTTACATCTCCTGTTTTAACGTTTTTCAAAAACTCAAGACAAACATATGCATTACATCTCATGAATTCATTATTAAACAAATTCTGCTACATAATTTCAAACGTTGGCAACAGAAAGAATTTGCACAGGGTACAACTAATGACTGAAAGTTACTCCAAGAAGCAATGTCTCCTACGTATACAAGGGGCATGACACGTTTTTCCAAATCAATCTGGGGCAATCAAGTCAAGATTCCAAGAATCTCTCAAAAAGCCAAGCAGTCAGGGGCATCAGCCTAAGTGTACGATTACTAGGGGCATGTCACTTACAATATACACTTCATAAAGTCCTCGCGAGGTGAATCTCTTCAAGTTCCCACTAGCTGGGGGCGAAGTACACAAGGCATGTTCAACGCTTCGATCAATATTTATTGGTGTTTTCCAATCAATACGAATCCAGGAATGGTAGTTACTATAATACTGGGGGCAATGTTCAGGGCACCCATGCCTTCCTGAGTTCACAAGATCATATCCCCACAGAGCAATCCTCAAGAAGATATCTTCAAATGTTCTCGTCCCAACAAGGACTTAGTTCCCCAACGGAATTTTACATCTTCAACACTGCTGGTTCCCCGACTCTTTCTTTTCTCCAAACAGGGTTACTCATCCTTCTTACCCCCAGTCAGGGTACAGCAAGATCAATCACTCAAGTGGCTCTCATCCCCAAGCAGAAATCATACATCCCCAACTAAGCATATCCAAGACAAGATCAAACATCAAAATCACAATGATGCAGAGATTTATTTTCTCAAAACACTCCAAATAGCATCAGTCATGCATCATATATTCATACGTTGCATACATTACCTCATAATAAATTCGTACATCAAAATAAATACGTTGCATACATTACCTCATAAGATCAAACATCAAAATTACAATGACACGGAGATCCACCTTCTCAATCAAGATGTGTCAAATAGCATAAGTCATACATCATATATTCATACATCGCATACATTACCTCATAATAAATTCATACATAACATACAAGTTTCTCATTATTTTGAGAGACTCGTCACATAAATACACGATGGCATTGCATGCTGCTAACTTTGTCTTTCAGGTAAGTTCCCAAGCTGACGAATATCATCAACAAATCAATTCTTATCATATATACATTCCGGAAGCTTGAACCCCGGACATTCTGAAAATTCCAAACAGATGCACATTCTGGAAGCATGACCCCCAGACTTCTGAAACATTCTTTATCAGATATACATTCCGGAAGCTCGAACCCCGGACATTCTGAAAATTCCAAACAGATGCACATTCTGGAAGCATGACCCCCAGACTTCTGAAACATTCTTTATCAGATATACATTCCAGAAGCTCGAACCCCGGACATTATGAAAATTCCAAACAGATGCACATTCTGGAAGCATGACCCCCAGACTTCTGAAACATTCTTATCAGATATACATTCCGGAAGCTCGAACCCCAGACATTCTAAAAATTCCAATCAGATGCACATTATGGAAGCTTGACCCCTAGACTTCTGAAACATTCTTACAACTCTCATCTTTTGACATTCATTCAAGACACAATTCAGAAACAATCCAAGATCTAATTCAGTTACTACGAACGGTGCTGACACGATCGACATTCGAAGATCTAATTCTATCATCACGGACGGTATAGACACGATCATCCTTCCGAGATCTAATTCAGGTATTACGAACAGTAATGACACGATCAACACTCAAACAACTACTTCTCAAACATTTCAAACATAATCTAATGCATGACCTACTGAATGGCATCTTTGAGCCCATCCCCATCATACACCTGGATGGCATCTTCAAGCCCATCTCCGACAAAGGTCTCTACTTCAGCAAGGGCAAATTTCTGGGTATTCTAGTGTTCAATCCTCTTCCACCTTCAGACTCCGACTGGCGCACAAACCACTCTACATCTTTAAATATAAGAAAATTGAACAGGGGAAGCTGTCATACCCCAAAATTTGCCCATACTATTTCTCTTATACAAATTCAAATCAATACATAAAGCTCCAAGACACATTCTCCTTTACAAGGCTCAGAAACTAGGGTTTGGTTTGTTCAAAGGAAAATCAATGAATCAATGGCTCCAAGGCATCCTATATGGCTCAATATAGCTCATATTACCTCTATGACAACTATCAAGTCTCAGCTCAAATGACTGGTCACTCAATTGATCAGAAAGTCAACAGTCGACTAGGTTAAACTAAAAGTCAACTATGGTCAAAGTAAAGTCAAAACTCCTGATTTTTTGTCAAGATCCTCATATTGAAGTATCATTCACCATTTGATCAAGAATTGATCATGGTTCATCAAGGAAAGATCAAAAATCAATAAATCAAAAAGTTTCTAAATTAGGGTTTTTTTACAGGAAAAGTCAACTGAACTTTGACCAGCCATAACTCTCACATGGAACATCAGAAATTTTCCATCCAAAGGCTCATTTAGAAGGAAATTTGATTCTCTACAAATTTGTGTCTCACATGCCAAGTCTAAAAATGCTTAATTTGAGAGATATGGACTAAAACATTATAGGTCCTTTTCAAAAGTCAACAAAAAGTCACTTTTTTCAAAAGCATATATAAGGAGCATGGAAAATCATTTTGATATGAGACCAAATACAATGGATAAAGGACTCTTCAAGGTTTCTAAAAAGTCCTAGAACTCCTCCATACCTCAAAAATTGAGGGAGATATGCCTTGTCAAAGTTGGACAAATTTGAGAGGGAAAATGTGAAGTAAAAGGCCTCAAATTGAGATTTTTTGCAAAGGAGCCCAACTTCTTATGGCCCAAACTTGATCTCCAAGATATCCAAAGCCTCAAATCTGAATGGCACGAATTTTGAAATATTTATTTGATTTTATATGAATTTTTAATCATTTAAAAGTGATTTTAATTCATGGAAATTAAGTAAAAATCAAATATTCAATCAAAGAGCCAATTCCAATCAATTCCAATCACCAAGATACTCCATAATTGACATCAAATTCGTGCAAATTGGAATTAGAATGATTAAATCAAATTTAGACCAAGTTTAGAAAGTTTTGAAATCATGTCCAAATCAATCTTCCAATCTTTGATTCAAGAAGATTTATTTGAGTTTTGTTAACCTAATGTCTTGTACTATAAGTACATAATGCATTCACAAGGTTTGGGGACGTTTTAGCAGTCTCAAGAACTCGTACCCGCCCCTCAAAATTCCAAGAAAAAGCCAACCACGATTTCTATTCTAGAGGCCGGTTTAAGGAATTCAAAGGACTCAATCATGTTCCCTATCACTCCTGGAAGTTGTCTGGATCTTCATCAAGTCTCGACACTCTCAGAATCGTTGTCAATTCATCACGGTTTGCTCAAGCTTTATTAATGTCGATTACGGTTTCCCATGCATTATAAATGAATTTGGACCATGTATTTGTGATTAGAATGATATTGCCAAACTTTCTGGATGATTCAATTGGATTTCTATTGCGTTTTAACGATTTCACCATGTTTAGGTTTCGAAGCTCTAAGGTTAGGGCTTTTCGATAGAGGCAAAATTGATTCCAATTGATGACCCCAACGTGTTCATACGATCATCCCGAGTACAACCGTGTTCTTATCTTGAATTTACTCTGCGTTTTCGTGAGTATGATATATGCAGGTGTTTGGCCACGCTCTGAACCGCAGCAAAACCGTACTTAATTCGTAGCAAAAAATCAAGTCTGAAGGAGGAAGATGACTCCTAGTTTTGCGCGCGCGTCCCTTTTGAATTTTTAAACCAGCGTTATTTTGTTTATCTCCAGTGTGAGGCGCATCCTTAACAGCGAGTAGATCATAGCCCAGTGGTTGGGACAAAGCGTTTGAGTCTAGAGCCAAAGGGGACCTGTTTGATCCTTGGCGTCGACAGGTATTTTTTTACTACTTTATTTGGGATAACTTGCTGCAAGATCCAGCGCGCTTTACCTTCGCATACCCACGATATACCCTCAACAACAACCAATGGATTAACGCTGGGATTAGATCAAGAGGAGCACATCGTGCATACCCATCATGGACACTCGGCAGCCACCCACACTAAATCCAAAAGCTAAGTTTCCTTATTTTTATTTAATTTCACAAATGTCTTTATTTTAGTTTTTTTCTTCTTTTTTTTTTTTTCTATTATGGGTTTTGTGTATTTTATTTTTATTATACAAATAATCTTTTTAATAAAATCATCTTTTTTTTATTATTCAAATAATTAAATGATTTAATTGATAATAATAATTCTCTTTTGATTTAAGTAATTAAATGATTTATTTAATTGTTTAATTAATTAAATTTCTTATTAGGGTTAGATATTTAACCGAAACCTTATTTCCACCGATTTAATTAATTAGGTTGAAAGCCAATAATTAATTAATTCTATTTTCTTTTTTCATATTAAGCTCAGTCAATTCGCGCCCGAATCAGGGTTTACGAGAACATTGCCCTAGACTAAAAAATATTTCTTTTTCTGTGCCCTTTTTCAGGGTGACTTTCCAACTGCCTTTCGATTACGCGCCATGCCAATCAAAAGCTAAGTCTTAACCTTTTTTATTTAAATATTTATTTGCCTTATTTTTTATTTAATTAGGGTTTAGTGCCCTCGTCAAATAGAATTCCTCCTACACTTATACTTTTTTTGTTATTTTTGCCAATTCTCTAATGATCAGGTTCAATGCTTAAGGCTCGAGGCAAACCTTTGCCCATCAACCTTCCAATCGAAGCTAAGTATTTTTACCCTTTTCTCGTATTTTTACTTTTGGTTGATTAGGTTTAACCCTGTTTATGGCTGAACTGATAATGCACTCACAAATGCCCATTTCCTATTTTTCCCACCTTTTCAGGGTTTGTCGCTTGCCAAAGCTACGAATAGTCGGTAACCCTAAACCCTAATCTCAATTATTACTTGTTTCAAACTTATTGCTTTGTTTATCCCGCTGGTTTCAATTTCCCTTTCCCCTGCTGGTTACAATTTCCCTTCTCCCATTATTATCTTAACTATTAATATTAATTGCTATGGTTAGTAATCTTAGGGAGTGCAAGCCTTGAATTGAACTAGAATAACTAATTATAAGATAATATATTTCGAATTGAATCACGTGATTGTTGCACCCACGCACGCTTTAGGGGTAACCTCTTTGTTGCCTTGTTGCATGTTGCCTTGTTGCCTGTTGCCTGGTGTTTTTGCAGAATAGCAGAATAACCATGTCCCTTGAGTACGAGGATACCTCAGCCATGCTGCCTCGATAAATACAAAGGTCATACGACCCTAATGATGCTGCCTTCGATACACTAATATGACCTCGACCCTCGGAAGTTGCCTACGGAAAAGGCTGAGGTATCCTTTGGCTGCCTACGAAAGGCTATTCTGGTCCTTCCCTTAGACTACCTGCCTCTCTATGGCATGGGTCAGTCTTGTGGCGAACGACATCGCGACGACCCTTCAACCTCCAAATGAAAGGCTTCCTGCCCTCTTATGGCAAGGATAGACCCTTTCACCCTTAAAGGCTAAAAGAACTTCTTTTTCAAACTATAAGGTAATTGCCCCTAATTGCTTTGCCTTGCTCTAAAAACCCTTTTTCATATTCTTTCTCATAAATCTTCAAAATGGCTACGCTCATTTACGAGCTAAAGTCCATGTTCACTTCTTCTACATTTCTTTTAAAAAACGAGCAAAGTAATTAAGAGCCCATGGATAACCATGGATGCAAAGGGTGCCTTACACCTTCCCTTTGCATAATTACCCCCTGAACTCAGTTTTCTTTAAAAAGGTTTTTTCCTGTTCTTTTAGCCTTTCTGAATATTTGGATAAAATAAAAGTCGGTGGCGACTCATGCTTAACCGCGAAATTTCGATAAAGTCAGTTCACCGTATTACAACCCTACTTTCTAAGGCAATGTAAAAATACAACTAAACATCATAGTTAATAGTCAAGAAAAACGATAATCAAAATCCATCAAAAAGGTGAACTATGTCTGAAGTTCAAAAACAAAATGGACAATGAAAAAAAAGCTCGAAGGGGTTACGAATGGTCACACACTCACAAGGTAAATTGACATTTGGATATGGTAGTTGTGCTCAAAATCAAACAAGTGCCTTGATCACTTTCGTGCATTCACAAAATCAATACAAACGAAAAATTAAACTTAATAATACCCAGTTAAAACAAGAAATGTCGATCACTCGCATATATACACAATGGAAAGCCACCTCACATTTATGGTAAAAAGGGAAAACTAATTGTGATTCAAGTCATGAGCAAGTTATGCAAAAAGAATGAATAATATGAAATTTGGGGTTACGAATGGTCACACACTCACAAGGTAAATTGACATTTGGATATGGTAGTTGTGCTCAAAATCAAACAAATGCCTTGATCACTTTCGTGCATTCACAAAATCAATACAAACGAAAAATTAAACTTAATAATACCCAGTTAAAACAAGAAATGTCGATCACTCGCATATATACACAATGGAAAGCCACCTCACATTTATGGTAAAAAGGGAAAACTAATTGTGATTCAAGTCATGAGCAAGTTATGCAAAAAGAATGAATAATATGAAATTTGTACTAATGAAAAGTCTCATAAACATGCTATGCTATAGGAAGCGATAAACGAGTACCTTGCGACATACAAATTTGAACAATCATTACCGTACAACCGACATGTTGAATCTATCATAATTAGAGAATTACCAATGCGACTTCAAGTAATCAGGCCAAAATTTGAGTCTAAACAACAACAAAAGAATTAAAAAAAAAAAAAACTATAAAATACTATACTATAAAGCCTTGGTGTAAGTGGGAAAAAGCGAGCCGAGTGAACCATTAAAAAGAGTTCACTTGACAAAAGCAACCGGGCGCGCGACGCGCCCATAAGACCGCGCGACGCGCTCTATGTTCTGCCAAACCAAGCTCTTCAGCTCCCAGGCCGCGCGACGCGCGCTACACCAGATAAACAAAAACCAGTGCAGCAAAACAAAAACTCAGAGCAACCTCCACTTATCACCTACACTACTCATTTACAGAAAAACACAAAAATAAAATTGTTGGGGTGCCTCCCAACAAGCGCTTGTTTTACGTCGTTAGCTCGACACCTTTATTGTGCATGGTAGTAACTTCCTCCACGACACGCCAATGCTTTTTCCTCAACGCAACCTAAAGAAAATATCCTAACCACACACGAACAAACATTACAAAACAAAAGAATATACAACAATACGTAAACCACATGTATTAATAAACACATAACGATAAGAAAAAAACACAATTTTTACAAAAGTTTGGTGAAATTAACTAAACAAGTTGAAAAGTGAAGATTTGAAATTAAAGAACTATCCGAGTTCAACTTGTTTATTAAGTCCACCAAACAAAATTAGAACATGTATCTATACAATCCACTATACAAAAGTATACAAGTATAAGGAAATTCACAAATATACGATATTCACAAAACTCAAAAACAAAGAAACTATCGCAATGCGAATTCAATAGAAACACAATCCCCGGCAACGGCGCCATTTTGTTGGAGCGGTAGAGCGGCAAGCAACAAAAGATTTGGAAATATTTATCCGGGAATTTATCGTGTCCACAAAGATTAGTGTTATTGAATCGCCGTTCGACGGATTCTTAGTTATGAGCTTGGGTTCAATGGGTTTTAAGTAAAAAGGAAAATTATAACATATGAACATAAAATAAATTCATTCTTGATAGAGAATAACTTATCTGGTTTGAATCTAAACTACTCCTCACAAACTTATATTTATCACTCCGTCGCACTCAATCTACAATACTCGTCAGAATCACCACATATCCCTCACATCAATGTCCATGTCTGCAACACCGACAGAGTTCAACTATATTGCTCTTTCGACGATGTCTCAACCGATCGAACAACACATAAGCATTAAACTCAGATATTAAGTGGATGTTAACCCCAATCATATGTCTAGAATCAAAAGCTAACAGATATCCCCCTAATCAAGATTTGTGATGTCTATTTCTACAACAACACAAATCCAAAACATTTAAGCAAAAAGATCAAGGAAACACCAATTAAGATTTGTAAAGCAAACTTTATACAACTAGTAGAAAAAGTAACAAACATCCATGGGTTTAGAGTATTTACATACAAACTCACCAAAAGAGAAATACAAATAGAAGAGAAGAAGAAGAAAACCAAATCTTTCGCGGTGTCAATCACGAGCAAAGAAGCTTCGACTCCGGATCATCCGATTGCAAGCTCCAATGGTGTTTCCAAGACAAATCTACCCAAAAATGACCTTGGATGAGTTGGGGTTCAAAAATACCCAAAACATCACCTAAAAAATCTGATTTTCGCCTATTTATGAAATTTTCAGATCTGTCCAGCGCGCGTCGCGCGCAGGAGCGCGCATCGCGCCCAACTCGCTGACTTGAAAAAACAGCTTTTAGTAAAAATGGCGTAACTTGAGAACCGTAACTCCGATTTGCGCCCGGTTCGAAGCGTTGGAAAGCTTATTCAATTTCCTATCTAACAATGAATAAATTGCAGTCAAATTGATGATTTTTATCATCCTCATTTTGAGCCTTAACCACCGAATGAATTGATTTCGTCGCTCAAAATCGCGCGTTTGAAGTCGTGTCTTCGACACTTTATTGCTCATGCTCCAAATACGCAAGAATACCTACAAAAAGATTAGAAAACTATCAAAAAGTATAAAAGTATATGAAAATACATCTATTCACAAAGTATACGTATTTATACACAAAACGGGGAATTATTCAACGGTATTAACAAAAAGTATCGATAAGTGCAACAAAACATATATACAAAATAACTTCATTTTGGCACTTAACAGGAAGCTGATGACTGGTGGTTGGCAACCAGGGCTGAACTTGATACTGATGGTATAGAAAATTCTTGGGCTATATTCAAGAGGGAATTTCTGAGAAGGTATTTTCCTGAGGATGTCAGGGGCAGAAAAGAGATCGAATTTCTGGAGCTGGTCCAAGGTAATATGACGGTACCAGAGTATGCTGCAAAATTTGTGGAACTGGCAAAGTACTATGTGCATTACAACAATGATGAAGCCAGTGAGTTCTCAAAATGTGTCAAATTTGAGAATGGTCTTCGTGATGAAATCAAGCAAGGTATCAGGTACCAAAGGATTCGGAGGTTTGTTGACCTGGTGGATTGTAGCAGGATTTTTGAGGAGGATAACATCAAGCTGAAGTCATCTCACTCTCGCGAGTTGGTTGACAGGAAGGGTAAGAAGCCTATGGATAGAGGTAAGCCATATGGTAGAGGTAAGTCTGCTGATTGGAAGAAACCTAGTGGGGGAGATTCCAGTGCTCGTATCAGATGCTATAATTGTGGTGAGATGGGACACCGTAGGAACGAGTGCAAGCTTGATCAGAATAAGTGTTACAAATGTGACCAAGTGGGCCACATTGCTGCTGATTGTAAGAAGAGGGTTGTGACTTGCTACAACTATGGTGAAGAGGGTCACATTAGTCCGAATTGTACCAAGCCAAAGAAGAACCAAGCGGGAGGAAAGGTTTTTGCTTTGACAGGGTCAGAGACTACTCCAGAAGACAGATTGATTAAAGGTACGTGTTTCATTCATGGCACACCTTTAGTTGCGATTATTGATACTGGAGCAACTCATTCTTTTATTTCTTTGGATTGTGCTACGAGGTTGAATCTAGAGATATCTGACATAAATGGAAGTATGGTTATTGACACTCCTGCGTCGGGTTCAATAACTACTTCGTCTGCATGCTTGAATTGTCCGGTTGACATTTTTGGTAGAGAATTCGGGATGGACTTAGTGTGCCTTCCGTTGAAACAACTCGATGTAATCCTGCGAATGAACTGGTTGGAGTTCAACCGTGTTCATATCAACTGTTTCGCGAAGACGGTAATTTTTCCTGAAGAGGTTAGTACTGATGATCTGGAAATGACAGCTAGACAGGTGAATGAGGCTATCGGAGATGGTGCAACAGTGTTTATGTTGTTTGCATTGATGGATTTGAAAGGGAAAGTGGCGAGTAACGAACTACCAGTGGTATGTGAGTTTCCATAAGTTTTTCCGGAAGAGGTGAACGAGTTACCACCAGAAAGAGAAGTAGAGTTTTCTATTGATTTGGTTCCGGGAACTAGTCCAGTGTCGATGGCACCGTATCGTATGTCGCCGTCTGAATTGGCTGAACTGAAGAAGCAGTTAGAAGAATTTCTTGAGAAGAAATTCATTCGTTCTAGTGTTTCTCCGTGGGGTGCGCCTGTGTTACTAGTGAAGAAGAAAGAGGGTTCGATGAGGCTGTGTGTGGATTACAGACAATTGAACAAGGTTACTATCAAGAATCGGTATCCATTGCTGAGGATTGATGATTTGATGGATCAGTTGGTTGGAGCGCGTGTGTTTAGCAAAATTGATCTGAGGTCTGGGTATCATCAGATACGTATGAAAGATGACGATATTCAGAAGACTGCTTTTAGAACAAGGTATGGACGTTACGAGTATTCTGTAATGCCGTTTGGAGTTACTAATGCACCTGGTGTCTTTATGGAATATATGAACAGGATCTTTCATCCTTATCTCGACAAGTTTGTAGTGGTATTTATAGATGATATCCTGATATATTCTAAGAGTGAGGAAGAACATGCAGAACATCTTAGAACTGTGTTAGAGCTGTTGAAAGAGAAGCAACTTTTTGCCAAACTGTCGAAGTGTGAATTTTGGTTGGAAGAAGTCAGTTTTCTGAGACATGTGATTTCTAAGAATGGTATTGCTGTCGATCCTACAAAGATAGAGGCTGTATCTCAGTGGGGAGCGCCGAAGTCAGTGTCAGAGATTCGTAGTTTTCTTGGTCTTGCAGGTTATTACAGGAAGTTCATTGAAGGATTTTCAAAGTTAGCATTGCCGTTAACTAAACTAACCAGGAAGGGACAAGCTTTTATTTGGGATGCAAAGTGTGAAGAAGGATTCCAAGAGCTGAAGAGGAGGTTGACTAGTGCTCCTATCTTGATTTTGCCGAATCCGACAGAATCATTTGTGGTTTATTGTGATGCATCACTGATGGGTTTAGGTGGTGTATTGATGCAGAATCAACAAGTAGTCGCTTATGCGTCGAGACAACTCAAAGTACATGAAAGGAATTATCCGACTCATGATTTGGAGTTGGCAGCTGTGGTGTTTGTTTTGAAGTTGTGGCGACACTATTTGTATGGTTCGAGATTTGAGGTATTCAGTGATCATAAGAGTCTGAAGTATCTCTTTGATCAGAAAGAGTTGAATATGAGGCAGAGAAGGTGGTTAGAATTTCTGAAAGATTATGATTTTAGTTTGAATTACCATCCGGGTAAGGCAAACGTGGTTGCTGATGCATTGAGTAGGAAGACATTGCATATGTCTATGCTAATGGTGAGGGAATTGGATTTGATTGAACAATTCAGAGACTTGAGTTTAGTGTGTGAAGGTACTCCTACTAGTGTCAAATTGGGTATGCTGAAGCTGACTAGTGGTATTCTTGAAGAGATCAGAGAAGGTCAGAAAGCCGATGTTGAATTGATTGATAAGTTAACTTTGATCAACCAAGGCAAGAATGGTGAATTCAGAGTTGACCAGAACGGTATACTGAGGTTTGGTGACCGAGTTTGTGTTCCTGATATTGATGAACTCCGAAAGCGTATTTTAGAAGAAGGACACTGTAGTGGGTTGAGTATTCATCCTGGTGCTACCAAGATGTATCATGATTTGAAAAAGTTTTTTTGGTGGCCGGGAATGAAGAAACAAATTGCTGAGTTTGTGTACTCTTGTTTGACGTGTCAGAAGTCAAAGATTGAGCATAAAAAACCATCTAGGATGATGCAACCGATGTTTATTCCTGAGTGGAAATGGGATAGCATATCAAGGGATTTTGTCTCGGGTTTGCCGAGAACTGTCAGAAATTGTAAAGCTATTTGGGTCGTGGTAGACAGGTTGACGAAGTCTGCACATTTTATACCGGTGAGAATGGATTATCCGATGGAGAAACTGGCTCAGTTGTATATTGAGAAGATAGTTAGTCTACATGGTATTCCTTCAAGTATCGTGTCAGACAGAGATCCGAGGTTTACGTCCAAGTTCTGGGAAGGTTTGCAGAAAGCTTTGGGTACTAAGCTGAGATTGAGTTCTGCTTATCATCCGCAGACTGATGGACAGACTGAGAGGACAATTCAGTCGTTAGAGGATTTGTTGCGTGCTTGTGTGTTGGAAAAAGGAGGTACTTGGGATAGTTATCTGCCTTTGATTGAGTTTACCTATAACAACAGTTATCATTCGAGTATCGGTATGGCTCCGTTTGAGGCTTTGTATGGTAGGAGGTGTAGGACGCCGTTGTGTTGGTACGAATCTGGTGAGAGTGCGGTGATTGGTCCGGAAATTGTACAACAGACTACAGAGAAGATTAAGATGATTCAAGAGAAGATGAAAGCTTCTCAGAGTCGTCAGAAGAGTTACCATGACAAGAGGAGGAAAACACTTAAGTTTCAAGAGGGAGATCATGTGTTTATGAGAGTTACTCCTATGACGGGGATTGGTTGAGCATTGAAGTCAAAGAAGTTGACTGCGCGTTTTATTGGACCATTCCAAATTTCTGAAAGAGTGGGGGAAGTGGCATATCGTATCGCTTTACCGCCGATGCTTGCAAACTTGCATGATGTATTTCATGTGTCTCAGTTGAGGAAATACATTTCAGATCCGTCCCATGTGATCCAAGTAGATGATGTGCAGGTGAAAGACAACTTGACAGTTGAGACTTTACCTGTGAGGATTGAAGATCGAAGGCTGAAGCAATTGCGTGGCAAGGAAATAGCTTTAGTCAGAGTAGCTTGGGGAGGACCTGCTGAAGGTAACGTTACCTGGGAGCTAGAGAGTCAGATGAAGGATTCATATCCGGAACTCTTTACCTGAGGTATGTTTTCGAGGACGAAAAATCTTTTACTGGGGGAGAGTTGTAACACCCGTATAATTTTAATATTAATTTGATTGGAATATTGAATTAATAGTTAGAATTATTAATGATTTTGTGAAAATAATGGATAAATAATGGTTTATGGCATTTGGGCCACGTGAGGAAATAGTAAAAGAAAGTGGGTGATTTAATAAACCTTTTACTGATTTTATTATTATTTTCATAAAACTATTGGGACTTGGGAAACAAAGAAAGAACGTGAAAGAACAGAAGTTTTGGGAACGAGGAACGTGAAGGAGAACTGTAGAGGGAGAGACCAAGGATCAAGAACTCTTGTCTAAGGTAAGGGGGGACTCTCCATTTAATCTTTATTATCGTATTATGGATGATAGTATGGATTAGGAGTATTGTTTGGATAATTGATTCTATATTCTGGATTTTCTGTTTGTGTTCATCATTTAGATTGGATCTATAACTGTTAAATCCCTAATAACTGAGTAGATTTAGGGTATGATGAATGAAATCAATTATAGAATCATATACTGTGATTATTGGGTGAATTATGTGATGTTAGTATGTGAATTTTCTGGTTTCTGAGACCCAAATCGCAGACTGTGCAGATGAACTCGCGAGGAAGACGAATGGGTAAGTTGCAGGTTTTTGGAACTGCTGTCCATTCACGTATGATGCGCGTATGGGGGGTGTGGTACGCGTATGATACGCTCCCCATGGTGCACCAAAACGTGCCATTCTGCTGGTACGCGTATGATACGCGCATGGCATGGTGTTGGTACGCGTATAGGCTGTTGATACGCGTATGTGCCTGTTTTGTGTGGAATTTTGATTCTGTTCATACACGTATGGTACGCGTATGGGTGTGTGTTGTGGTTTTTGGCCTCTGTTGGTACGCGTATGGTACACGTATGGTCAGCGTGACTGCAGATTTTTGCTGTTTTGTGGTTTTTGAAGGTTAATGGCGTGTAACTTTTGAACTGACGAATCTGTATGATTTATTGTTGTACGATTTTAATGAATGGTGCAAATTGTATATATATATATATGAACATACTTGTTAATGATGATGATGAATGACGATGTATGAGTATAGATGAGGCTACTCATAGTATGATGATGATGATGGTATGTTATATATATATATATATGTGCTGCATGCATTCATAATCATTTGATGAGGGATGTATCCTAACGATGAGAGGATACAGTGAAGGGCAAGATTCCCATTGTGTGGAATCTGTGTTGGCAGGGCCGTATCTGGATGATGATAGATCGGTCGGTGGATTTTCCACTGGTGATGTTGGTACCACATGCATAGTGTCAATTTCATACATGTGCATGATTGTTCTATAACATGATTATATATGTTATGTGATGACTGTCTGTTTATCTGTGGATGTGTATTGATGATTGTCTGAATATGAAACAATTGGGTGAATGATATAACTATGATATGTTATTATTTATGATGCAATAACATTGGTTAACTGTGATGAGACTCACCCTTACTTGTTGTCCTTTCAGATTGAGGATAGCGGCGCGACTTGGTGAGGATTAGCTCATAAGTCGGTTTTTAGCTATAGTGTCGGTGTCATGCTCTGATAGATGTAACACTGGGAACGCATTATTTTGGAGTTTTAATTATAACTCTTTTGTTTGTGTTGTTTGAGTCTGATACATTAATGATGAATGTTGACTCGATGAATTAATTCCGCTGTGTAAAACATGATTTTGATTAATGAGTTATAATTTCAGGTGTTATAGTGAATGCATGACATGTACCGACGTGTGTTTTCTTTATTTATGAATTGTGACGCCTCTATACATGTTACTCTAATTAAATCATTGTTTAATTTCCATGGGTTATTAGAGGGGTGTTACATTTTGGAGTGTAAAAACGGTAACATAGAAGAACTGGCAAGAACAATGCTAAATGAAGGTAATATACCCAGTATTTTTTGCAGATGCAATCAGTACTGCGTGTTTTGTTCTAAATAGGATACTCATACGCCCTATTTTGAACAAAACCCTATATGAGCTTTTAAAAGGAAGAAAACCTAATTTGTCACATCTTCACGTCTTCAGATACAAGTGTTTTGTATTAAATAATGGAAAGGATAACCTTGGTAAATTTAATGCCAAAGCAGATGAAGGTATCTTCCTAGGATACTCACAAACTAGTAAAGCATATAGAACTTACAATAAAAGATTACTTACAGTTGAAGAGTTCATATACGTTCCTTTGATGAATCTTACCAGAAAAATGTTGGGAAAGGTCTTTCTTTTAATGATGCAGGTTTACCCTTCAAAGACATACTTAAGGACACCGAAGAAGGGATAATTGCACCTGATATCAAAAGTATGGAAAAAGAGGAAGATGACAACCACAACATTGAGGAATATGAAAACTATTTTAACAAGGATGGTCTTACTTTAGCTTGGAGGACATCGAAGGACCACCCTTTTGACAACATTCTTGATGACATCATAAAGGACATTACAATGCGCTCCAAGATAAGTAAATTTTGTCATCATTTTGCCTTTGTTTCACAAATTGAACCGAAAAACGCCAAGAAAGCATTACTTGATGAGCACTGGATAATGGCCATGTACGATTATTTAAACCAGTTAAAAAGGAATGATGTTTGGGACCTCGGCCCTCATCCGGTAGATCATCAAGTAATTGGTGTAATTGTAGTAACCTGCCCTAAAAATTTAGACTTTTAGAGTCGCCACCTATTCTGCTAGGGCGAATAGGAAACCCTACAAAGTTTTAGAGAATCTGGGTAAGTTATTATAATCAGGTCAAGGGAAGGTGTTAGGCATCCTTAACCCTTTCCTAAGGTTTGCATTTAAGGTTTGTAAGAGTATTATGGCAAGGTTTGTGGTTTATGGATAATGACAAAAAGTAAATAGGGTTAAAAGTGAGATTTAAACCTAATTGAGGTTTTGGGGAAGGGGACTCGCCTTGTTTACCCAAGTGGCTACGTACCTCCTTAGGGAGGATCAGAGTCTACATAGTTCGGGGCAGGGTTGTACGCCTTAGATTTAGTATGAATGTGTGAAGGTATTTTGAATTACCTTATCGCAGTTTTTGAACTTCGTAGTTTGTAATTTTATAAAAGAAATTGTGTTTTAATATGACGTACAACCCTAATTATAATATGTTCCATTATTCGCGGTGATCAATGGGTTTGATCAACATAATTAACAATTTGGAAGAATTGCTAATTATTCTAATCGATTGATTCGATTATCACCATTAGCAAATAAATATGTTTTTAATAGATTATTTGAATTGTTTTGGGAATTGAATTATTTTATTATTAACCATCGCAACCAATTAATTTGATTAAAACGATTAATAAATTAATGGATGATTGTTAATTATCCTAATCGATCGATTCGATTATAACCATTAACAAATTGATTGTATTTTAAATGGATTATTAATATGAAGGAAATTAATTATCGTTAATTATCGTAATCAATGGGTTTGATTAAAACAAATAACGAATTTATGAAGATTACTAATCATTGTAACCAATCGAATCGGTTAAAACCTTTAGCAAATAAACCTATTTGAATATATTATTTAATTAATTAAATAATTGATTATTAACCATCGCGACCGATTAAGTCGATCAAAACGATTAATAAATAAATCCTAATGTTAATTTTATTATTAATTTAATTTATTAATTGTTAATTATTAAACCCTAAAACAAATACAAATTTATTTTAACCCACTAATTAATTTATTAAATTATTTAATCTAACTTAATTTTATTAATTAAAAAACTTATTTTATTAATTAAAAAAAATTCTTATTATTTTATATAAAAAATTAAATTTTAAATAAAGTTAATAAATAAATAAAAAGAGATTTTTTTATTACTTGTAAAAGAAAATTAATAAGAAAAACAACATAAAAAATATAAAAAAGGTTTAGAAAAACCTGGCGAGCGATCCAGCGTGGAGAAGTCTTGATGGAGATCTGATGGTGATGGCACGAGGGTGTATCGTATGCGCAAGGATGAGACACGCTGGACCATGCTTCGTTTCCCAAACACGCGCGCCAAGCAGATTTTGACTTGGGCCAATCGCGAGTGGCCACGTCTCCGTCTTCCTCATTTGTCCATCGCCTTAGCTCTGTAACGACCCTGTAGCTACGGACAAACCGTTGCTATAGCACCTGTATTTCACAAACTAAAATATATGCAATATAAATTTACAAGGGAGCCATGGATCGATTGCATTCAATCCCCTGAACTCAATGGTGACCTCGGTTTCACCTAATTCTCACTACAACGCAAAGCCCTAATAGAGAGCTTCAAAACCCTACAATGGCAAAACCTCATACCTGCATCCACACGCAAATTAACCTATCCAGAAAGCTTCTAAACATCACTATGAACAAGAATATGTCATTAAAACTCACATATGATGCGTAATTCATATAAATCGAATCAAATTTAGAAGTTGGCAAACCGTGAGCTATGGAGGGTGATTCTGAATGCTTCGACCTTGGAGAACGATTGAAAATCCTTCAGTGATATCCCAAGAGTGTCTTTGAATATTCAGAACGTCTTTAATCGAGCTCTAAACTAAAAAACGAGTTTTACTTTCTTTGAGTTTTTGAAGGAATGGTTAGGCTTCTTGACTGGAAAAATCGTCCCCTTGGCATCAGGAATGCTTGTGTATATATAATAGATGGAATTAGGTTAGAAATATGGAACCAAATCTTTATAATTTGTGAGATTGAAATTGGATTGAATATTGATTTGAATTTTTCTAAATTTGGCCTCAATCTTGCTCATCTTCTCTCCAATATATTTTGCATGAATTTGTGAGGAATATATGACATTTAAGAGATTGATTTTGATTGAGAATCAAAGCAAATCAAATCTCTTTGTATTTTCCCTTATTTATTTGATTTAAATCACCTTTTTTGAATGCATAAAATCCAAATAAAATCAAATATTCATAAAAAATTCATGGCCTTGAGATTGGATGTCTTGGATAACTTGAGGAACAAGATTGGGTCATAAAAGGATAGGCCCATTTGCAAGAAAATCCATTTTGAGCCTTATTTGCTTCACATTTTCCATCCAAAATTGGCCAACTTTGACAAGGCATATCTCCCTCAATTTTTAAGATATGGAAGAGTTATATGACTTTTTGGAAATATCAAGATGTCCTCTATAAGCCACTTTGGAACCTTTTTTCCATTTGAAGATTTTATCTTGATGATATTGCTCCTGACACAAAACAGTTTTTTGCAAGCTTTTAGAAGGACCTATGATGTTTTGGCTCATATCTCTCAGGCAGAGGCATTTCTTGACCTTGGGCCCAACATCAAAGTTGTAGAGAATTGAATTTCCTTGAGAATGAGCTTTGATTGGGGAATTTATGATAAAGTATGAGAGAGATATGATAAGTCAAAGTTGGGTTGACTTTCTCCTAGAAACCTTAAATTAGCAACTTGGTCTTTTGATGATTTCTGAGCTCTCCTTGACGAATCATGATCAACCCTTGATAAAATGATGGATGTTACTTCAAAATAATGATGTTGACCAAAAGTGAGGAGGTTTGACTGTAATTTAACCATAGTTGACTTTTAGGTCAAACTGATCGACTATTGACGATTTGAGTAGTTGATTGAGCAATCTTTGGAATTGAAGCTTGAATTTTGGTATGGAGATAGTTTGAAACCCAATAAGCCATATGAAATCCATTGGAGACCTTGATTTATCAATTTTCTTAAGAGAATGCAAAATTCTAGTTCAAGAGGTCTTTAGTTAGGAGAGAGTGCCTTGAGTTAACCATTTGAGCCTTGAGTCATTGTATGAGTTTGAAAGTGAAATGGGATGGACAAATTTTGGGGTATGACAGTAATCACCAGAAGCAAGACTCAGTTAGTAGCTCAGGGCTACAACCAAGAGGAGGACATCGATTACGAGGATACTTACGCTTTCGCTGCCTGCCTTGAGGCAACTTGCCTCTTATTACCTTATTCATGTTCTAAAGAGTTCAATTTATTCCAAATGGATGTAAATATTTCCTTCCTAAACAAATATATAAATGAAGAAGTGTATGCAGCTTAACCACCCGGCTTTGAAAATCATGAATATCCTAATCATGTTTACAAATTGAAGCGTGCTTTGTACGGTCTCAAGCAAGCTCCTTGGGCTTAGTATAAGAGACTTAGCAATTTTCTATTAAATTAAGGACACTCTAGGGATAAGGTTGACATTACACTCTTTGTGAAATGTAAAGGAAAGCATGTTCTTTTAGTTTAAGTATATTTTGATGATATAATATTTGGGTCTACTAACATATAACTTGTCAAAGAATTATCTAAGCTTATGGAGGGTGATTTCAAAATGATCCTAATGGGAGAATTGAACTATTTCCTTGGACTACAAATCAAACAGCTCAACCAGGGAACCTTTGTAAGCCAAACCAAATATTGCAATGAATTAATCAAACGATTCGACATGAAAGAAACAAAGACAATTGACACGCCTATGGAAACCAATGGAAACTTGGACAGGGATGAATGTGGTAAGTATGTTGACGTAAAGGCATATAGAGGTATGATAAGATCTCTCCTTTATCTCACCGCATCCAGACCAAATATAATGTTTAGTGTTTGTAGGTGTGCTAGATATCAATTATATCCCAAAGTATCGCACTTGAAAGCCGTTAAGCATATTCTTTGATACCTTCTTAGTACCTCTAAGTTTGGGCTTTGGTATTCTAAGGGTAGTGATTGTAGTTTGGTAGGTTATTTCGACTCTGACTTTGTTGGCTGCAAGTCGGATAGGAAAAGCACTAGTGGTACATGTCACCTTTTTTTCAAAATCCGTAGTTAGTTGGTGTTGCACCCCAATTTTTGACCTCTGAGATCCCATCATTTTCTAAGTGTTATGATCATTATTGTTATACCCCAAAATTCGCCCTCGTTCTTTTTTCAAAAAAAGAAGTCAACAGACTTCTGTCTAAAAATTTGGATTTTTATACAATCTTGGATTTTTATTTCATAAATATCCTGATTTTATGAATACTCAATTTTTAGAATTTTTTTATACAGTATTTTGGTTCGCTGTTAAATTTATCCTTTCATAAACGCCAAATACTGTTTATCACTTCATACACTGTTTATTTGAGATTTATTTTCAGATAAATAATGCTGACGCAGTTCGTGCAGAATTAAAATTTGCAGGCGCGGAGTCCGGGTTTCAGATTATACTGGTAACAATTAAATTATTCTTGGTTTTATTTCCCACTAATTTTTATTTTTATACTATATTATTTTTTTTTTAAAATCTCTTTCTTTCTTTTCAAATCTTTTTTTTCAAAATCAAATCCTAGCTTTATTCTATACCCTTTTTCTTTTCAAAACCTACCATACTTTTTTTTTCAAATCCTACTACTATTCAAACGGTACACTCCACTCCCAACGTCTCTATCTCTCTCTTTTCACTCTATAAATACTCCTCATTTTTTCCATAAATTCTCACATCAAATTTCACTCATCTCCCAAATTTCTCAAACTTCTATCTCATAATTATTTTCTCTTCTTCCTCGGCAAAAATGGCAAAGTGGATGGATACACTTTTTCTTATAGTCATCACTATTTTTACGGTGATCATGTCCTTCTTCTGTCTGCATAGTCCTGAAAAATGCGGACCTGCGATGGTTACACTTCGGATCATCTATTTTCTGTTGTTCATAGCATGGATTATTAATCGTCATTTTTAAAGTTTGTTGTATTTGTCGCTTTCAAATAGTGTACCGTTTATTTTATTTGTCGTACTGTTCATTATATTATGTAATATTTGTACTGTTAGTATTAAATGTTGTACTATCTGTCGTACGGTAGTTTAATTATCAAGATAATATTATGTGTGTTAAATATTTATTTTTCTGTGCATTAAATATTTTTTTTCAAGGTTATTATCGGTATTTTCGTTCGCGTACAGTATATTTTATTTATTTATTATGTTTGTGTTTTTCTAACAGCTCAGGTAAATAAATTTTTCACCATTAACACAACAAAAACAAAAAAAGAAAAAATTAACTTTAACTGTTGAATTTTCACTTTAACTGTTACGTTAATACCCGGACAGCTAGTTACCAGTCAAACCCGCTATCAGCGCAATTCTCCGTGTTTGTACCATCAGTCAAATCAATTTTTCGCACTTCAAATTTCCAAGATTTTGTTCTAGAAGTCTTCTGATAATCACGTGGTCAACAGAGACTCAACACTGCACAAAAATCAGGTACGCCTAACTGTCTCCTACACAAACAGTCCCTAACTAGGTTTTTTTATTTTTTTCAGGAGAACGAGTTTTTGAGACCTCAAATGGATTTCATGGATCTACATACGTCTCAAAGTACCACCAGACAAATTTTCAAACTTCGATTCGCTCGGACGCACAGTCAACAGCTCAAACAGTCAACAGACGACCAGTTTGACCAAAAAGTCAACAGACAATCAAAAATGCAATTTTTTGGTCAACATCCATATTTTGTCAAAAGATTCATCATGTGATCAATGGTTGATCATAATTCATCAAGAAAAGTTCAGAAATCGACAAAACTCAAAATTGCAAAATTAGAGTTTTTTACCTAAAAGTCAACTGAACTTTGACCGACCATAACTCTCTCATAATTTATCAGAAAAATTCCAACCAAAGCTCATTCTCAAGGAAATTCAATTCTCTACAACTTTGATGTTGGGACCAAGGTCAAGAAATGCTTCCGCCTAAGAGATATAAGCCAAAACATTACAGGTCATTTTCAAAGTCAACAAAAAGCAGTTTTTTGTCAAAGCCCATATCATCAAAATAACTTCTCCAAATGCAAAAACGCTTCCAAAGTGGCTTGTAGAGGACATCTTGGGCTTTCCAAAAAGTTAAAGAACACTTTCATAGGATCAAAATTGAGGGAGATATGCCTTGATGAAGTTGACCTTTTTTGGAAAAATGCATGAAACAAGTAATGACCAAAATTTGATTTTTTTTCAAAAAGGCCAATTCTTTTGTGATTCAATCTTGATTCTCATATGTTTAAAGGGCATCCACGACCCATCCATGATTCATGACATTTTTATTTCATTTTAATTAAATTTTATTCATTTAAAGTTTAATTAAAGTGAGATAATTCAAAGATATTATCAAAGATGCTTATGGTTGCCAATCAAGACCAATTCAAGATGCTTAAATATATTATTGCAAGGTTGAAGAGAATAATACTTGAGTGTTTTAACCATGGTTAAGAAATACACTCATTGAAAATATTCCATTATCATATTTTTTCCACAAAATCAATCATGACAATTTCCACTTGCAAGGCTTCCAAGATCAAACTCTTTGCCTATAAATAGAACTTCATTTTCTTCATTCAAAAGGAGGAAAAAAAAAGGGGGAGGAACACAAAGAACAACAACAATCACCACAAAGTCATAGCTTAAGTTTATATTTTTGCAAAAGTTTCAAGAAACTTGTAAAAATCAAGGCTCATTCAAATAGCCACTTTCAATCAATTTCAATCACTCTATTCCACTCTTGGGACATCATAGAGTAAGTACAATGTAATTTTTAATATGTAGTAGTGTTAGGAATTCATGAAATAAAAACTCCATATTTATGCATATTTTCAATTTCTCAAAAAAAAAATGTTTTAATTTTAGTTTTAAGTTGATAAAATGTTTATTTAATTTTTAACATAAAAATATTTTATTTCTTTTCATAATTAATTTATTTTGCTTAATTAATTAGTAATTATGTAAATATTGCTTTTTTTAAATTATTTTCAACCAATCAAAAAACTCCAAAAATATTTTCCTTTTAGACTTAGGTTTATATTTTTTATAATCTAATTTTTGACATATAAAATAATATTTTTCTTGTTAAGTTTAATTATTTGTTTAATTAGCTTGTTAATTAACTTAAAATCAATTCCAAAAAAAATCACAAAAAGAATGAATTAAGTTTAATTTGTTTTATATTTATTTTTGTATATTATTTAATATTATTTCATATCTTTTTCCTTTGTCCCGAATCAGAATAAAAGATCAAATATGGCAGAGATTGTATGCAGTTGATTTAAGACTTTTTTGGAAATTTATCGTGTAGTCGCTATGATTCTATCAAGCTTCTGATAAATTTTCATTAACTTTAAATCCGAGATCATCATTCACTCACCATTGATCTTCACTAACATCGTGAATATACTTGACTAGCTTCAAGATGATTCACGTGCTAACATAATAACAATTGACTTTAATTTCCGCATTTTATTATATTGTTCTTTATATTTCTTGCTTTATGCTTTATTTTATTATTTATTATTTATGTTTCTGTTATTTTTTCTTTGTCCACTTGGACATATTATTTATATTTCTGTTATTTTTTCTTTGTCCATTTGGACATATTATTTATGTTTCTGTTATTTTTTCTTTGTCCACTTGGACATATTATTTATGTTTCTGTTATTTTTTCTTTGTCCATTTGGACATATTATTTATGTTTCTGTTATTTTTTCTTTGTCCATTTGGACATATTATTTATATTTCTGTTATTTTTTTCTTTGTCCATTTGGACATATTATTTATGTTTTTGTTATTTTTTCTTTGTCCATTTGGACATATTATTTATATTTCTGTCATTTTTTCTTTGTCCATTTGGACATATTATTTATATTTCTGCTATTTTTTCTTTGTCCATTTGGACATATTATTTATATTTCTGCTATTTTTTCTTTGTCCATTTGGACATATTATTTATATTTCTGCTATTTTTCTTTGTCCACTTGGACATATTATTTATGTTTCCGTTATTTTCTCTTTGTCCATTTGGACATATTATTTATGCTTCCGCTATTTTTTCTTTGTCCATTTGGACGCATTGTTTATGTTTCCGTCATCTTCACTTCTTCTATTTTTAAATCAAAAGTGAGCTAAGCAATTAAGAGCCCATGGATAACCATGGATACAAAGGGTGCTTAAAACCTTCCCTTTGTATAACCAACCCCCCGAACCCAAAATCTGTCAAAAGGTCTTTTTCTGTTCTTTTATGCCTTTCCTAATATAATTGGATAAAATAAAAGTCGGTGGCGACTCTTGCAATAATAAAAAAAATCAAAAAAAAGAAAGAGAGCAAGGAGTCAGTTCGTTGCCAAAAAAACCGAGTTTACAGAACTGGCGACTCTGCTGGGGATTTGAAAAATCTTTTTAAAAGAGGGGTTACCTTAGAGTTTTATATCACTTTAATATTTGCTCATATTTGTTTATTTTGTTTATTTTGTGTTTTTTTGCTATTCTGGATATATGTGTGGTTCTGTTACAAGTGATACATTATGGACAAATCCTAACCCGGATTAAGTACACATAAGAATTAGGTGGAGGGTATAGTCATGTACAGGCGTACGTGAGAATCCTTCCGCTCAGTGGAGGTTCCTTGTTGGTAATATATGTTTAGCATGTTTCGTAGCGAAGACATTATTGCTTTCATTGAACTGTAGAAGCTGAGTTGGCCGTAGAACCCCAACCCATCCTGGCCTTATTAGGTTGTGGCGCAGAAACTATTCAGGTGAAGACTTGGATTAGTTGTCATGCGGAGAGCCACACTCAGACGAGTTTTTCTTGAGAATATTATTGGCTCACAAGTTCAGTTGTGCAAGCCGGTAATATCCGAAAGAAGAATGTGGACTCTGACGTATCAGTAGAACATGTTGTGCAGGTGATTAAACCCTAGTACTATCCCATGTTTGGTTCTTTGACCTCATGCTCGTGACGTTGAACTTTGGAACCTACCTTATGTGCACCATGTTTGTGTTACCATTTCTGTATATGTGGCATTCATGCATTCATACATTCATAAAAATCTTTTCCTTTGATTTCCAATGAACTCAAAGGTCTTTTTTTGTAAACATCGTAAGTTTCATCAAACTCAATGGATCTTGGGTGTTGATAGGGTGAAAACTCTAATCCATCAAAATGGATGATTGATTTTGATGATAACCTAATCAATGCTTTAATGCAATGCTTGAATGTTTGCAAATTAATATCTTAAGTTCTTTGAAACTCAAATAATATAAACAACAAATGCATCATTTGCATACATACATCCAGCTTATCCATGAAACTTATCCTTGTATGTCTCCATCTTCGAAGTTGTCTGTCTACCATCGAGCTGATTCTTCCACCTCGGAATCCACTTCCAGAAGGTTTTAGGTCTGATCTTCATTGTCCTTTCCATCAAGGGGCAGCAGGCCATGATTTAGAAAGATGTTTCCCTACTGTTTGCATTTCCTCAGTTATATTGTTTGCTTTTAAACTTTTTTCATTCCAGAATGTTAATTTTAATGAAATGAGCATCGTATTTTTGAATTCATTTTCATCTACTATGTCTATGTTTATGCTTCTTTTACAAAAAAAAAAAAAAATTATTTTGCTTTCTCTATCAAACTTGTGTTTTATGCAAAGATTGGAGGGAGGATGATGACAACGAAATACCCAGGTTGTTGAACTGTATGCTTTCAAATAAAACTTTGCTGACGATGTACAGGCATTGTTTCAATTCCCAAACACTGGAGAAATAAGGATGATAATCCCTCGTTCACCCCTTTGAGCCTAGAAGTTGGTGTTTCTTTCTATACGAAATAACCCACATTTTAACCCGGGGCAGGGTAGTTCCCAGTTAATTTGGTTGTGCATTCTATTTTAAGAGAATCATTCAATACACCTTTCAATAAGTGTTTTAATCACAAGCTTTCCTCCGCATACATCAAAGAAATGTTGGAGACACCAAGCAAAAGTCGATGATGGTTCATTATAATCATTAAGCAGGATATTCACTATCTTTCAAAAAAAGTATCAAAAAAAGAAAATCAAAGAAAAGCCTGCTAAGTCAAAATCAAAAAATGACTTAGGCAAAAATTAAGGCATCCCGCTGACTGTGAGTTCAAAATAAACAGCTTAAGCAAAAGTTAGAGATATCAAAAAGAAAAAAAGAGATAAGTCAATAAATTCTTAAACCACAAAATGTTGTGACTATCAAAAGGAAGAAGTGACTGCCATCACTAAGTTTTCTTGGCTTGTGAACTATCATCATCACAACAGATAAAATTGCAGAAGTCTCTTAGAACCTGAATGCATATTTTGAATTAACTGGGTTTAGGAATGAAGATCATCACGAAGGTGGGGTGGGTTACAAAAAATTTGAGCCTTATAGCTTTTATTTTTTAAACTGTGAACCTGACCACGTTACAACCTTCAAAAGCCCTAATTGAAGCAAGGTTTATTTTGAAAGCATACTACAACAAGGTTGCGTAAGCTGACTCCCAAGAGATTTACCAATCATTTATGTTGATACCATATCTTTTCTTTATCTTTTACTTTGGTTGTCTTAACCTTTGTGTTTTGACAAGTGATTCCATTTTCTTTACAAAGTGACTTTGATTTCAAAAATATGTTTTGAGCATTGCATTAAAATTACCATTCTTGAATAAACATTTTATTTGCAAGTAAGCACTCATCTTCTAGGAAGTTCAAACAGTAGAGAAACTTGATCAGTGATCCTGTTAGGGGCACATTACTTCAAGATCCTGTTGTTCAGATGTTTAAATCAAGATTTGTTGATCAGAATATCCTCTGCAAGACTTATACTGGGGCAATCTTCTTCAGCAATCCCCAAGCACAATTTATCAGTGCTTCTCAAAGGATCATTTGTTTGATACAGTTATCAATGTGACAAGAAGTTTGTTCAAGCATCTTCTTTCCAAGCAGAGTTTTCAGAGTTCCCGTGTTAAGGAATCAAAGCTCCAATCTTGCCTCACAAAAGAGTCAATCCCAGTTGTCATAAATAACTACATTGCATTGAGCATTCATCATGCATAGAAAACTTTAACATCATGCATAGAAACAAAATCATGCTCATTAACATTCTTCCAAGGTCCTGTTGTTGTCAACATCTTACCTTGAGATCAAAGTCCAACTTATTGGCACCTACCAAAACAAATTTATCCTTTTGATTCGTTTTGTCTGTATCTATCTGATATTCTTCATGATATGTCTTGTTTGTTCTGACAATTTTTCAGAACTTTGTCACCTTTTATTCAAAGCTTCTATGGATGTCCCAATTCTCAGTAAAGTGTTATTACCTCATTCAAAGTCACTCTTGAATATCTCTGAGTTCAATCATGTTTTATTTTGATTGTCGTTTGATGCTGCTTCATTCATGGTTTATCTTAAAACGCTTTTGATATTTTCTTCTTAAAGTTCAAATCATGTTTTACCTTGATTGACCTTGGTGTTCTCTAATCATGTTTTACCTTGATTGTCACTTGGTATTCTCTAATCATGTTTTACCTTGATTGTCATTTGGTATTTTTCAATCATGTTTTACCTTGATTGTCATTTGATGTTATCCAATCATGTTTTACCTTGATTATCCCTTAATGACATCCAATCATGTTTTACCTTGATGGATCTGTGACGATTATCTAATCATGTTTTACCTTGATTGTCCGTTGATGATTATCCAATCATGTTTTACCTTGATTATCCTTAATGACATCCAATCATGTTTTACCTTGATGGACCTGTGATCATGTTTTACCTTGATTGTCCGTTGATGATTACCCAATCATGTTTTACCTTGATTGTCATTCGATGTTGCCCAATCATGTTTTACCTTGATTGTCATTTGATGTTGTCCAATCATGTTTTACCTTGATATTCATTTTATGTAGCCACATTCATGTATGCCTCAGATATTCTCTTCTCAAAGTTCAATCATGTTTTATCTTGAAAGCTTTTGTCAACTGTTTCTTTCTTGTGTGAAGTCTGATTCTATTCCTAGATGACATATACCTTTTCCCTAGCGGAGTCTGTTTACTTCTCCCCATTGGTGTCCTGTTTCCATCTCGTAGAAATCATGTGAATTCATAATCATAAGCATTACATTGCATCTCAGGTTCAAAAATTGTGTTTTTTTATATATTTAAGTCTCTTCCATCACGTTAAAACGAAGATTTACAATCATCGTGTCTCCGGATAGAAGAAACTTAAATAGGGGCATCTGTTGCACCCCAATTTTTGACCTCTGAGATCCCATCATTTTCTAAGTGTTATGATCATTATTGTTATACCCCAAAATTCGCCCTCGTTCTTTTTTCAAAAAAAGAAGTCAACAGACTTCTGTCTAAAAATTTGGATTTTTATACAATCTTGGATTTTTATTTCATAAATATCCTGATTTTATGAATACTCAATTTTTAGAATTTTTTTTATACAGTATTTTGGTTCGCTGTTAAATTTATCCTTTCATAAACGCCAAATACTGTTTATCACTTCATACACTGTTTATTTGAGATTTATTTTCAGATAAATAATGCTGACGCAGTTCGTGCAGAATTAAAATTTGCAGGCGCGGAGTCCGGGTTTCAGATTATACTGGTAACAATTAAATTATTCTTGGTTTTATTTCCCACTAATTTTTATTTTTATACTATATTATTTTTTTTTTAAAATCTCTTTCTTTCTTTTCAAATCTTTTTTTTCAAAATCAAATCCTAGCTTTATTCTATACCCTTTTTCTTTTCAAAACCTACCATACTTTTTTTTTCAAATCCTACTACTATTCAAACGGTACACTCCACTCCCAACGTCTCTATCTCTCTCTTTTCACTCTATAAATACTCCTCATTTTTTCCATAAATTCTCACATCAAATTTCACTCATCTCCCAAATTTCTCAAACTTCTATCTCATAATTATTTTCTCTTCTTCCTCGGCAAAAATGGCAAAGTGGATGGATACACTTTTTCTTATAGTCATCACTATTTTTACGGTGATCATGTCCTTCTTCTGTCTGCATAGTCCTGAAAAATGCGGACCTGCGATGGTTACACTTCCGATCATCTATTTTCTGTTGTTCATAGCATGGATTATTAATCGTCATTTTTAAAGTTTGTTGTATTTGTCGCTTTCAAATAGTGTACCGTTTATTTTATTTGTCGTACTGTTCATTATATTATGTAATATTTGTACTATCTGTCGTACGGTAGTTTAATTATCAAGATAATATTATGTGTGTTAAATATTTATTTTTCTGTGCATTAAATATTTTTTTTCAAGGTTATTATCGGTATTTTCGTTCGCGTACAGTATATTTTATTTATTTATTATGTTTGTGTTTTTCTAACAGCTCAGGTAAATAAATTTTTCACCATTAACACAACAAAAACAAAAAAAGAAAAAATTAACTTTAACTGTTGAATTTTCACTTTAACTGTTACGTTAATACCCGGACAGCTAGTTACCAGTCAAACCCGCTATCAGCGCAATTCTCCGTGTTTGTACCATCAGTCAAATCAATTTTTCGCACTTCAAATTTCCAAGATTTTGTTCTAGAAGTCTTCTGATAATCACGTGGTCAACAGAGACTCAACACTGCACAAAAATCAGGTACGCCTAACTGTCTCCTACACAAACAGTCCCTAACTAGGTTTTTTTATTTCTTTCAGGAGAACGAGTTTTTGAGACCTCAAATGGATTTCATGGATCTACATACGTCTCAAAGTACCACCAGACAAATTTTCAAACTTCGATTCGCTCGGACGCACAGTCAACAGCTCAAACAGTCAACAGACGACCATTTTGACCAAAAAGTCAACAGACAGTCAAAAATGCAATTTTTGGTCAACATCCATATTTTGTCAAAAGATTCATCATGTGATCAATGGTTGATCATAATTCATCAAGAAAAGTTCAGAAATCGACAAAACTCAAAATTGCAAAATTAGAGTTTTTTACCTAAAAGTCAACTGAACTTTGACCGACCATAACTCTCTCATAATTTATCAGAAAAATTCCAACCAAAGCTCATTCTCAAGGAAATTCAATTCTCTACAACTTTGATGTTGGGACCAAGGTCAAGAAATGCTTCCGCCTAAGAGATATAAGCCAAAACATTACAGGTCATTTTCAAAGTCAACAAAAAGCAGTTTTTTGTCAAAGCCCATATCATCAAAATAACTTCTCCAAATGCAAAAACGCTTCCAAAGTGGCTTGTAGAGGACATCTTGGGCTTTCCAAAAAGTTAAAGAACACTTTCATAGGATCAAAATTGAGGGAGATATGCCTTGATGAAGTTGACCTTTTTTGGAAAAATGCATGAAACAAGTAATGACCAAAATTTGATTTTTTTTCAAAAAGGCCAATTCTTTTGTGATTCAATCTTGATTCTCATATGTTTAAAGGGCATCCACGACCCATCCATGATTCATGACATTTTTATTTCATTTTAATTAAATTTTATTCATTTAAAGTTTAATTAAAGTGAGATAATTCAAAGATATTATCAAAGATGCTTATGGTTGCCAATCAAGACCAATTCAAGATGCTTAAATATATTATTGCAAGGTTGAAGAGAATAATACTTGAGTGTTTTAACCATGGTTAAGAAATACACTCATTGAAAATATTCCATTATCATATTTTTTCCACAAAATCAATCATGACAATTTCCACTTGCAAGGCTTCCAAGATCAAACTCTTTGCCTATAAATAGAACTTCATTTTCTTCATTCAAAAGGAGGAAAAAAAAGGGGGAGGAACACAAAGAACAACAACAATCACCACAAAGTCATAGCTTAAGTTTATATTTTTGCAAAAGTTTCAAGAAACTTGTAAAAATCAAGGCTCATTCAAATAGCCACTTTCAATCAATTTCAATCACTCTATTCCACTCTTGGGACATCATAGAGTAAGTACAATGTAATTTTTAATATGTAGTAGTGTTAGGAATTCATGAAATAAAAACTCCATATTTATGCATATTTTCAATTTCTCAAAAAAAAAATGTTTTAATTTTAGTTTTAAGTTGATAAAATGTTTATTTAATTTTTAACATAAAAATATTTTATTTCTTTTCATAATTAATTTATTTTGCTTAATTAATTAGTAATTATGTAAATATTGCTTTTTTTAAATTATTTTCAACCAATAAAAAAACTCCAAAAATATTTTCCTTTTAGACTTAGGTTTATATTTTTTATAATCTAATTTTTGACATATAAAATAATATTTTTCTTGTTAAGTTTAATTATTTGTTTAATTAGCTTGTTAATTAACTTAAAATCAATTCCAAAAAAAATCACAAAAAGAATGAATTAAGTTTAATTTGTTTTATATTTATTTTTGTATATTATTTAATATTATTTCATATCTTTTTCCTTTGTCCCGAATCAGAATAAAAGATCAAATATGGCAGAGATTGTATGCAGTTGATTTAAGACTTTTTTGGAAATTTATCGTGTAGTCGCTATGATTCTATCAAGCTTCTGATAAATTTTCATTAACTTTAAATCCGAGATCATCATTCACTCACCATCGATCTTCACTAACATCGTGAATATACTTGACTAGCTTCAAGATGATTCACGTGCTAACATAATAACAATTGACTTTAATTTCCGCATTTTATTATATTGTTCTTTATATTTCTTGCTTTATGCTTTATTTTATTATTTATTATTTATGTTTCTGTTATTTTTTCTTTGTCCACTTGGACATATTATTTATATTTCTGTTATTTTTTCTTTGTCCATTTGGACATATTATTTATGTTTCTGTTATTTTTTCTTTGTCCACTTGGACATATTATTTATGTTTCTGTTATTTTTTCTTTGTCCATTTGGACATATTATTTATGTTTCTGTTATTTTTTCTTTGTCCATTTGGACATATTATTTATATTTCTGTTATTTTTTCTTTGTCCATTTGGACATATTATTTATGTTTTTGTTATTTTTTCTTTGTCCATTTGGACATATTATTTATATTTCTGTCATTTTTTCTTTGTCCATTTGGACATATTATTTATATTTCTGCTATTTTTTCTTTGTCCATTTGGACATATTATTTATATTTCTGCTATTTTTTCTTTGTCCATTTGGACATATTATTTATATTTCTGCTATTTTTCTTTGTCCACTTGGACATATTATTTATGTTTCCGTTATTTTCTCTTTGTCCATTTGGACATATTATTTATGCTTCCGCTATTTTTTCTTTGTCCATTTGGACGCATTGTTTATGTTTCCGTCATCTTCACTTCTTCTATTTTTAAATCAAAAGTGAGCTAAGCAATTAAGAGCCCATGGATAACCATGGATACAAAGGGCGCTTAAAACCTTCCCTTTGTATAACCAACCCCCCGAACCCAAAATCTGTCAAAAGGTCTTTTTCTGTTCTTTTATCCCTTTCCTAATATAATTGGATAAAATAAAAGTCGGTGGCGACTCTTGCAATAATAAAAAAAATCAAAAAAAAGAAAGAGAGCAAGGAGTCAGTTCGTTGCCAAAAAAACCGAGTTTACAGAACTGGCGACTCTGCTGGGGATTTGAAAAATCTTTTTAAAAGAGGGGTTACCTTAGAGTTTTATATCACTTTAATATTTGCTCATATTTGTTTATTTTGTTTATTTTGTGTTTTTTTGCTATTCTGGATATATGTGTGGTTCTGTTACAAGTGATACATTATGGACAAATCCTAACCCGGATTAAGTACACATAAGAATTAGTTGGAGGGTATAGTCATGTACAGGCGTACGTGAGAATCCTTCCGCTCAGTGGAGGTTCCTTGTTGGTAATATATGTTTAGCATGTTTCGTAGCGAAGACATTATTGCTTTCATTGAACTGTAGAAGTTGAGTTGGCCGTAGAACCCCAACCCATCCTGGCCTTATTAGGTTGTGGCGCAGAAACTATTCAGGTGAAGACTTGGATTAGTTGTCATGCGGAGAGCCACACTCAGACGAGTTTTTCTTGAGAATATTATTGGCTCACAAGTTCAGTTGTGCAAGCCGGTAATATCCGAAAGAAGAATGTGGACTCTGACGTATCAGTAGAACATGTTGTGCAGGTGATTAAACCCTAGTACTATCCCATGTTTGGTTCTTTGACCTCATGCTCGTGACGTTGAACTTTGGAACCTACCTTATGTGCACCATGTTTGTGTTACCATTTCTGTATATGTGGCATTCATGCATTCATACATTCATAAAAATCTTTTCCTTTGATTTCCAATGAACTCAAAGGTCTTTTTTTGTAAACATCGTAAGTTTCATCAAACTCAATGGATCTTGGGTGTTGATAGGGTGAAAACTCTAATCCATCAAAATGGATGATTGATTTTGATGATAACCTAATCAATGCTTTAATGCAATGCTTGAATGTTTGCAAATTAATATCTTAAGTTCTTTGAAACTCAAATAATATAAACAACAAATGCATCATTTGCATACATACATCCAGCTTATCCATGAAACTTATCCTTGTATGTCTCCATCTTCGAAGTTGTCTGTCTACCATCGAGCTGATTCTTCCACCTCGGAATCCACTTCCAGAAGGTTTTAGGTCTGATCTTCATTGTCCTTTCCATCAAGGGGCAGCAGGCCATGATTTAGAAAGATGTTTCCCTACTGTTTGCATTTCCTCAGTTATATTGTTTGCTTTTAAACTTTTTTCATTCCAGAATGTTAATTTTAATGAAATGAGCATCGTATTTTTGAATTCATTTTCATCTACTATGTCTATGTTTATGCTTCTTTTACAAAAAAAAAAAAAAATTATTTTGCTTTCTCTATCAAACTTGTGTTTTATGCAAAGATTGGAGGGAGGATGATGACAACGAAATACCCAGGTTGTTGAACTGTATGCTTTCAAATAAAACTTTGCTGACGATGTACAGGCATTGTTTCAATTCCCAAACACTGGAGAAATAAGGATGATAATCCCTCGTTCACCCCTTTGAGCCTAGAAGTTGGTGTTTCTTTCTATACGAAATAACCCACATTTTAACCCGGGGCAGGGTAGTTCCCAGTTAATTTGGTTGTGCATTCTATTTTAAGAGAATCATTCAATACACCTTTCAATAAGTGTTTTAATCACAAGCTTTCCTCCGCATACATCAAAGAAATGTTGGAGACACCAAGCAAAAGTCGATGATGGTTCATTATAATCATTAAGCAGGATATTCACTATCTTTCAAAAAAAGTATCAAAAAAAGAAAATCAAAGAAAAGCCTGCTAAGTCAAAATCAAAAAATGACTTAGGCAAAAATTAAGGCATCCCGCTGACTGTGAGTTCAAAATAAACAGCTCAAGCAAAAGTTAGAGATATCAAAAAGAAAAAAAGAGATAAGTCAATAAATTCTTAAACCACAAAATGTTGTGACTATCAAAAGGAAGAAGTGACTGCCATCACTAAGTTTTCTTGGCTTGTGAACTATCATCATCACAACAGATAAAATTGCAGAAGTCTCTTAGAACCTGAATGCATATTTTGAATTAACTGGGTTTAGGAATGAAGATCATCACGAAGGTGGGGTGGGTTACAAAAAATTTGAGCCTTATAGCTTTTATTTTTTAAACTGTGAACCTGACCACGTTACAACCTTCAAAAGCCCTAATTGAAGCAAGGTTTATTTTGAAAGCATACTACAACAAGGTTGCGTAAGCTGACTCCCAAGAGATTTACCAATCATTTATGTTGATACCATATCTTTTCTTTATCTTTTACTTTGGTTGTCTTAACCTTTGTGTTTTGACAAGTGATTCCATTTTCTTTACAAAGTGACTTTGATTTCAAAAATATGTTTTGAGCATTGCATTAAAATTACCATTCTTGAATAAACATTTTATTTGCAAGTAAGCACTCATCTTCTAGGAAGTTCAAACAGTAGAGAAACTTGATCAGTGATCCTGTTAGGGGCACATTACTTCAAGATCCTGTTGTTCAGATGTTTAAATCAAGATTTGTTGATCAGAATATCCTCTGCAAGACTTATACTGGGGCAATCTTCTTCAGCAATCCCCAAGCACAATTTATCAGTACTTCTCAAAGGATCATTTGTTTGATACAGTTATCAATGTGACAAGAAGTTTGTTCAAGCATCTTCTTTCCAAGCAGAGTTTTCAGAGTTCCCGTGTTAAGGAATCAAAGCTCCAATCTTGCCTCACAAAAGAGTCAATCCCAGTTGTCATAAATAACTACATTGCATTGAGCATTCATCATGCATAGAAAACTTTAACATCATGCATAGAAACAAAATCATGCTCATTAACATTCTTCCAAGGTCCTGTTGTTGTCAACATCTTACCTTGAGATCAAAGTCCAACTTATTGGCACCTACCAAAACAAATTTATCCTTTTGATTCGTTTTGTCTGTATCTATCTGATATTCTTCATGATATGTCTTGTTTGTTCTGACAATTTTTCAGAACTTTGTCACCTTTTATTCAAAGCTTCTATGGATGTCCCAATTCCCAGTAAAGTGTTATTACCTCATTCAAAGTCACTCTTGAATATCTCTGAGTTCAATCATGTTTTATCTTGATTGTCGTTTGATGCTGCTTCATTCATGGTTTATCTTAAAACGCTTTTGATATTTTCTTCTTAAAGTTCAAATCATGTTTTACCTTGATTGACCTTGGTGTTCTCTAATCATGTTTTACCTTGATTGTTCACTTCCAAAAATATCATTGATTATGTGATATGAAATCAATTAATATGTCTATAGTGACATCTCTTAAGATCTCTTTCTCTATGTGTAATGAAAATGCCCAACATAGAAAATGTTTGACGTATTTAGATAAAATATGAATATGCATATCATCTATTTTATGTGGTTTGATATGTTTAATTTATAAATGTGTTTGATATTATCTTTTGCTCTCATAAGTTTAAGCTAATATCTGTTATTCATTTGTAATATGAATCTAAGTGTCCATATGTGTGGGTTTACCATTGTTGTCACGGATATATGTATATGTCTTCTCTTGTTTTTGATGTTGTCAAAGGGGGAGTAAAGGCTTATAGAAAAATTTCTCAATTTGGCGCATACAACAATTTCTCAATTTCCCAAGATGATGTACCAACTAAGGGGGAGATAAAAAAAAACAGAGATGCATCAAACAAATGGAGAAATGTAAGATACTTTATGCTCCAACAATATTTTCCATCATCAAAAATGGGAAGTATGTAAATGCATGCATGCCTAGCACAAGTATTTTGAATGATGTCAAATACACTACATTAGTCCATATCACACAAAGCCATAAAAGCCACGAGAATGCTTTGAAGTTTATTTTAAGTCGACTCATCAATCATCCAGGTCGACGCATGAAGCAAAGAAAAACAAGCCTGTCATCTCTGCCTATTTTAGGCCGACTCATGAATTATCTAGGTCGACGCATGGAGCAAAGAAAAACAAGCCTGTCATCTCTGCCTATTTTAGGTCGACTCATCATTCATCCAGGTCGACGCATGAAGCAAAGAAAAAAAAGCATGTCATCTCAACCGATTTTAGATCGACTCATCAATCAGCTAGGTCGACATGTTTTGTATCAACATCACACTAGAACTCTTTGTCTAAATTTCGCCGACCCACCAGCTCCACCACATCGCCTACAAAGCTTTGGTCGACGCACACTTAGAATGGGAACCAGGAGGTCATCGCATCGACAATAAAACATTCAGTTGTAACCTTATGCATAATTCAGGTCAACGCACAGTCTACAGGAGGTCGACGTATCGCTGGCATAAATAGAATTTTTGGGCATCTGAGTTCTATTTCAGCTTACCAATTCTCACACACACATATACATTTTCTACATAATTTTAGAAGCAACATTGAAAACCTGAAAGATACACAAGTCTTCTCGTCTTCATTCTTCTTCTTAATCATAACATAACTACACATAAACATTTTTGTGTTGCAGGTATATGTTTAAGTTTGATAACGTCCATGGATAGGAATTAAGTATTCCTTTTGGTGAAGATTGTGGGGGTTTTCTTTGAATAAAATATTTAGGATTTTGTCCTCCAAGATCAAGGTGATTTGGGGTTTTTTATAAGAGGCTTTGCTAAGGATTCAGCCGAGTGAAGGTCTTGAATAACAAGGGTTCGTTCAAGTAAGTCAAGGTAGCCGGAGGATCGAAGGAAGATCTTGGGTTGACTTGATCTTGCTTAAGATTAAGGGGAGATAAGATAAAGAATCAATATATAACTATGATTATTTTGTGCATTGCTTTAATCTTCTCTTGTAATAACATTTGCAATGTAATAATGAAAAATATCTCAATTCCCGTTTGGAATTGGGGCAAATGTAGTCGTAACAAGGACAAACAATAAACTGCCTAAACAAATCTGTGTGTTCCTGTTTGAAAATTCTGGTATGACAGACTTGGATGTCAATCCTGATGTCAAGACATCTGATCTGTTATTAATGTAGCACCAGCAGAATACAAGGATCCCTCATTATTTAATTACTCTTAGGAAAGAGTCAATGAGACCTAGGATCACACATGTTCAGCATACATAACCAGATTATCAATTTTACATGGTTCTGTATAGGAACAACTAACACTTCTGAACCTGATGTTATAGACAAAGTCATAACATTCATAACTAAACAAATAATGCAGAAGATAAATAACACAGTTAATTGTTAACCCAATTCGGTTCTAACTAACCTACTATGGGGGCTACCAAGCCAGGAAGAAGATTCCACTATCAGTAGTACTATTTTATATAAACAACCTATGGTTTACAGATAAACAACCTCTGGTTCACCTAGTCACTACCCAATGCAATCTCTATCTCAGAACTCCATCCAAGATAAGAAAACCTCTGCTCACTTCCTGGTGATACGTAACTGTTACAACCCTGCAACAGCTATTTACACAATTAAAAATGAACACATACTTGATCTGCTTCACAGCTTCAATCAAGCTTACAATACTCAACTCTTGCCTACAGATTTCGAGTGAGGACAAACACTTCTCTAACCTACAGGTCTCGAGAAGGACAAATCAGTGACCTTCCCACAAACCGGGAGGTTCACCTACACGGCTAACCCTAATGGTTACATCTTTCTAAATGCTGGTTAGCTTCCTAAACTAGGTTACAAAGTTTCCTATTTATAACCTGATCCTTATTGGACTTGGCCTTACAAATCGCAGCACTATGGTTGTTACAAATATGCAGAAAATATTCTGCTACAAATAAGGTCTTTTAATCCTGAGTTTCCTAAATTAGAAATTGCTGAATCTTCAATCTTCTGATCTGATTCTTCCTGAATCTTCAATCTTCTGATCTGATTCTTCAATTATTCTTTTGACCTTTAAATATGCGCCACATAGGATTACATAAGATTCACATAGAATATTCTATATCTGTTAAGTACAAACTGAATCTTCCTTCTAGTTCTGCAGGCGTGATGTCATGAGTTGATGTCATGACATTCCATCTAACATCTTGCTTGTATCTGTTTTGTTCTTTATAAACTTGCAAGATTCACATTAGTATTATGTTTTACTGCTATTATGTTTTAATCAAACATAGATGCCAATCAGCCAATAAAAGCACTAACAATGTTCTCTTTATTTATCTATTCTTACTATTAACCTTAGTTCACAATTATTAATTTGGAATTTATCTAAGTGTTAAATTGTGATTCAAAACTTTTCTGTACAAGTAAAATGTTAGTGGTAATTACAATGTGATATCACAATCAATCATACTTATATTGTATAGACAAATTAACTACTGCACGCCAAGTGCTTAATATTGTGATCATGCAGCATATTATTTGCATACCACGTGTTTGATAAATTGTCTTAGTCAATTTTTCAAACCCAATCTCATTGGAAGTAGGTAATCAAGCCATCCATTCAAATGATTAAGTTTTTGACAAATAATATTGGTTCCTTTTTTAAGCTTTTTAGAAAATCAAACTTGTTCGTGTTTTGTAGCATATCTGATCCTAACAATAGCGGTTTGAAATATACGAGAGTCGATTTCAGGACGCTTCTGATAATCAAAAGTTTTTAAAACACCGCAAAAAATTCTGTTAATTTATTCACCCCTCTAGATCATTAGCCTATTGTCTAATAGACAATGCTTGAATCAATAGGTTAATGGTTTAATCAGTTGTGTAAACACTTAATTATGGAGAGATTTGCAAACTAATGGTATTGAAAAGTATGATCTCTTTGCTTAATGAAGTGTACAATGAAGTTGTTCATGAAAAAATGAATTGAATTCCAACTTGTATGAAGCCATGTTCTTATTTTCGATTATCTTTGCTTAAGTATGAAAATTTTGTACTCTTGGACATTTTGGAAACCTTGAATAAGATCTACAACTTCCTTGTTGGTCACCTTTGTTGAATCAACTTGCACCTTAGTTTAAAATGGCCATAAAGTTGGTAAAAATCTAGGTCAAAATCACTTTGAGAATTTCTCTAAGAGTGTATTTGGATGAGGTAATTGGCAATTTTAAAGGAATTTAAAATTCAAATGATTCAATTGAATTCCTTTCATTTTTAAATTATTTTGTTTGGATGACGTTTTAAGATAATTCATTATTAGACTTTTGGGGTCATTTTTTATAAAATTTAAAATTTTTGGACCAAATTAAAAAATTAAAAAGTAGGGACCAAATTGCAATTTTTAAAAATTTGAAGAACCAAATTGTAAATTTTAAAAATTATTAAGGACCAATTTGCAATTTTTTGAAAATTTTTAGGGTCAATTTTGTAATTTTGGAAAATATGAGGGCTAATTTGGAAATTTTGAAGAAATAATAGTAACAAATACATTATATAAAGTATGAAGGAATTTCAAATTTTTTGCTTTTTGGTGTCATTTCAAAATGATTAAATTTAACATGGATAAAATACTCCATAAATTTCCATCATTTTTGTAACACCCTTCTAAACCCCGCGGCAATTAAATAAAATTTTCAGAGTAAACATGAAAACAATGGTGCCACAATTCAATAAAACAATTTATTATAACTCACTTATCGTGCTTCACTAATGAACAATCATCAATTTAATAAATCATGTTTCTACACAACGAAATATTCATCATACGGATAAGCATAATATCATATATGCAATATCCCACAAATTAATACAATAACAACAGAATTAGGTCTCATCATAGACTCTAAACTAGCGTTCCCCAATGTTACAATATTAGAGCATGACACCGACGCTATACTAACACACTAACTTATGAGCTAATCCTCGCCAAGTCGAAAGCCGATATCCTCAATCTGAAAATATCAACAGTAAGAGTGAGTCTCATTCACAATTAACAAATGTTATAGAGTCATAAACAATAACACATCATAGTACATTATTCACCCAATTGTATCATATACAAATATTCAGATAAGTTTCATCATCATAAACAACAACACATCATCAATATTCATAACAATGGAAAACATCCAATCATGTTATAAGAATCATACATGTGAATGCAACTGACACTATGCATGTAGTACCAACATCATCAATGGGAATAACCCACCGATCGATCCAACATCATCAAGATACGGCCTTGCCAGCACAAATTTCACACAATGGGAATTATGCCCTTCACTAAATCCCCACATCATCAAGATTCATCCCTCAACAAATCATTATGAATGAATGCAACATATATAACATACTTATACCATCATCATCATCATCATCATCATCATCAAGTATGTTCATATATATTAGCATCATTCAATTACAATTCAATCATCATCATCATCATTAAAGAACATACATGTATCTGCATCAATCATCATCATCAATAAGAAAGAACATACATGTATCCACATCATTCCAAAACAAATCAATCATCATAAAATTCTCATCAATCATCACATAATAATGTTTTTCAAAACAACATCTTTTATTGTCACATTTCATCATATATATGTCAACAATACGCCATCCATCCAACAGACAAGATATTCACATCATACTCACATCATCACAAAACTATCTCATAAGCTTCATCATATGAATCATGTTTTAAACATAGCTTGTATCGTTACATCTCATCATATATGTCCACAACACAACATTCATCAAAACAAGCAAAATCGTGATTTAAAAATAATTTCGAGCTACTGCTCATTTCATCATCCTAACATAAAGAATACTTCTTAAGCTTCATCCTGCTCGAAACGACACTTAAAACAGGCCAACGGTTCAAAAGTTATGCATCTTTAAGCTTTTCCAAAAACAGCTGTCACTAACAGCACGCGGCGCAAACAAAGTTCGCGGCGCGAACTGAGCGAACCAAATCTTCTTAAGCTTTCTGCCAAGCAGTTCGCGGCGCCATCCTACCTTCACGGCGCGAACTGGTAAAAGTCAGAGATCTCACAGTGATTGATAGCATTACGGGATTTATCCCAAAATCCCCAAAACCCAATCAAATTATGTCATGAACCTCAAATACCAGAATATCAGCCACATACATGTTATAACACAAATATAACACACAAAGAGGATCATTTAATCCTCATAAAAATCATATAATCATGCAATTCATCAAATCATACAATTCCCCTCAAAATCATCCCCAAACCCCAATCTAGCATATGACCAATTGACACAAACAATGCATCTAAATCAGTCCTATTATCTATAATACAATAAAAGATGTTAACCGGAAGAGTTCCCCCTTACCTTAGCAAAAGATCTTGATTAGCCCTCTTCCTCTTCTGTTCCTCTTTCACGTATCAGCTCTTCTACTCTTCTGCTCCTCTTTCACATCTATTTTCCTATTTCCCTCAATTCCTTATTTTTATGAAAATAGATTTTAATTTAGTAAAAGGCCTAATAACATAGCACCCCCTCTTTACTAACACCACACTTGGCCCAATAGCCTATCTCATAATTCTTTCCACAAAATACCGAATAATTCTAAATAATAATTTAAATTCCGATTAAATTAAAATTAGAAAATATCGGGTGTTACAACTCTCCCCCACTAAAAGAGTTTTCGTCCTCGAAAACATACCTCAAGTGAAAAGTTCCGGATAGGAGTCCTTCGTCTAACGCTCTAGTTCCCAAGTAGCATTCCCATCAGTCGATCATCAAAATCCATCTGATATTACCAACAGAAAACATGTTTCATACATTCAACTCCCAGCTCTTACGTCGCATTTGACCATCCAAAAGTATACCACTCGTTATATCTCCAAAAGGTTAACAACATTAGAACATTGAGGTACAACCCATACAATGCGCCCAATAACAGAATAATATAATTACACAACCATGGTATGACCACACTTGATCAATGCTGCAGTAATGCATTCCATCTACCAAATGTACCAACCTTAGACACACTCTTCCATCTAGGCGATAAAATAATACTTACACTTTTCACCGACTGCTTCCTTCAAGAAACTCAATAATCACATTCCTATACCATTGAATTTCAACTATCTGACTCCTCTAAAGTCACACCAGCAATTATCCAACATGTTACATTCCGCTTTTGCTGCACTATTCTGATTACTCATTACAATCATCATTACCAATTAGATTTCTTAGTTTTACCCTATTCTGACTCTCTTTACTCATTCGTTTAAAATCCTCCTTTACCATACATGGTACTAATTTACCCCTTATCAATACTTACACGCACTCAAAACAAATTCCCGAGTTACTACATCTATTAAAACATTCTAACCATCGGAACGAGTACACACAAGTAATTATAATCACACTCATCATCCTTAATATACCATCGCTTACAAAATAGCTCAAACTGAGTCCCATTATTCTCTAAGAATTAAATCAACTTCGTCCTTCATAGAGTATAATTGCTCATTATATCTGGAATCTACAATAACACCTTAAAAACGTCACAAAATTATTATAGCATCATATAATATCAACTCATCGTCTTAACTTTGCCAAATACATACTCGTTAACTACGTACAACCACAATAACATGTTCGTCATCTCGGAAATTATTCAAAAGAGTTCTAATTCTTCGACACGACATCCTTACATCCACTAGATTCTAAATCCAACATATAGATCAATACATATTCTCTATGTAGGCTCCCGACATATTAATTCCTCATTACCCACGAGTAGTACTCATAGCACTACTCCACATCACACTTTCGCTGCGCGACTCTGATTACCCGTCTTAAGTCATCATCTAATATATTGCATTCTTTCATATTCACTTCTTCATAAGTCCACACAACATAGTGAGTGATTATTTCCACGGTTTAGTATCTATCACATCTTATAACATTAAGGTAACAAACAAGCTCATCCCATCTATATGATTTCGTCTACTATCAACAAGAGATTAAGGGTGATCAAGTCCTCAATTTGTCAATAGATAGCCGACAACCATATTTAAGCATAAACCGTCGTTACTACATAATAGTGTCCTTTCCGAGTTTTCACTAAAACTCATTAACATCGTCATAGCCCAATAATTCACCTTGAGTCTTTACAACTCGCACACTTCCCTCTCATTGAATCTTGTCGGTAAGGCACCAACGTCCAAACATTTTACACAATCAACTTCATAGTCACTTAGCATCATACACTTGTAAAGTACTTCCAAACTTCATAATCACTAGTATACTCGTAAATTACTATTCATCTCATGCCAAATCAAAATCCTCATCTTAGCAAAAGACCGCGACAACATTCATAACTCGTGGTTTTACTCTAAATCCCATGACATCCTTCGCGTCCAAGTATCATTCCACTCGGAATCTCAACAAAGTCTTCCTCACATCAATAGGTGTCAGAAATCGTCTACAATTCTTCTTTTATACTTGTTGTTGCTTTAGCATCATAAATACGACTTCAACCGTTCTAAATTTTATTTCACCTTTTCTACTAATTCACTCTTCACTAAAATCCATCGGCACTTAAATCATATTTATTATCGAGCATCTCATCAACTTATTCATCAACAACATGTTCTACTCAATTTCGTTTCAAACAATCGTGGTAGTAGGCATTCCTATTCAACAAGTTTCACGCTTCCTTAAACGACTTCAGAATATCTCCTCATAGGATCACTCTACTGTATTTATAACCCTCCCATAAGGTAGAACATAATCTCTCCTCTTCGTAGGTTCAAACGACACATTAATCCGACACTCGGAATTCAAGATATGAATTTTCCAACGTCATCCAAAATGCAACATCGACATCATGCAGCGACACTCTATACGATATCTCCAAAACTCCTCAAATGGTACATTTAATTCCTAAAATTGCTTCTCAACAAACCTTTTAATTATTCCTCCAATCCGTTCAACTCTGACACTGACATCCCGTGCATAACCAATAAACAAGTCTAGTTCTAAGAACAAGCGTAACTGCAACTTCACCTCTTTCCAACATCATACTGTAACAATTAAATATATTACAGCTGCTGCAACCATTTTTATAACGAATTTCATCTCGTTAGCTTTCCGACGCTTCAAATGGAACTCAAATCGGATGTCCAGAACTCCAGTTATGAATTTTCAAAGTTTCATAACGGTTCAGCAACTTTCCTGCGTTTTTCTAACGGAAATTCCGCTCCAAAACTCATCATCTTCAAATCAATCACATTCCAAACATCCCATTATTATATCTCTTCGATCCCAAACTTCTTATAACTTGAGCAACACATTCCATCTTCGAGGTCCAATTTATGAAACATTACGACAGCAATCCTCTTTGCAAACTTGCAACTGAACCTCTTCCGAGAAGCAAAGCTTCTCCCCCACTTTGCTCAAACCAACTCCTACAACAAAACAAACAAGTACCGACAGTGATTCACTCACATGTCGCATACCAAGGGATAATACGCCGACAGTATCCAACTGTCGCACAACTCAACTGACTCGACAATTGGCCGGACGGACCGACCTGCTCTGATACCACTATTGTAACAACCTTCTAAACCCCGCGGAAATTAAATAAAATTTCCAGAGTAAACATGAAAACAAGGGTGTCACAATTCAATAAAACAATTTATTATAACTCACTTGTCGTGCTTCACTAATGAACAATCATCAATTTAATAAATCATGTTTCTACACAACGGAATATTCATCATACGGATAAGCATAATATCATCTATGCAATATCCCACAAATTAATACAATAACAAAAGAATAGAGTATCATCATAGACTCTAAACTAGCGTTCCCCAGTGTTACAATATCAGAGCATGACACTGATGCTATACTAACACACTGACTTATGAGCTAATCCTCACCAAGTCGAAAGCTGCTATCCTCAATCTGAAAATATCAACAGCAAGGGTGAGTCTCATTCATAATTAACAAATGTTATAGAGTCATAAACAATAACACATCATAGTACATTATTCACCCAATTGTATCATATTCAGATATTCAGACAAGTTTCATCATCATAACAACCAACACATCATCAATGTTCATAACACTGGAAAACATCCAATCATGTTTTAAAAATCATACATGTGAATGCAACTGACACTATGCATGTGGTACCAACATCATCAATGGGAATAACCCACCGACCGATCCAACATCATCAAGATACGGCCCTGCCAGCACAAATTCCACACAATGGGAATTATGCCCTTCACTTAATCCCCACATCATCAGGATTCAGCTCTCAACAAACCATTACGAATGAATGCAACATATATAACATACTTATACCACCATCATCATCATCATCATCAAGTATGTTCATATATATTAGCATCATTCAATTACAATTCAATCATCATCATCATCATCATCATTAAAGAACATACATGTATCCGCATCAATCATCATCATCAATAATAAAGAACATACATGTATCCACATCATTCTAAAACAAATCAATCATCATCATACAATTCTCATCAATCATCACATAATAATGCTTTTCAAAACAACATCTTTTATTGTTCACATTTCATCATATCTGTTAACAATACGTCATCCATCCAACAGACAAGATATTCACATCATCACAAAACTATCTCATAAGCTTCATCATACCAACAAACAAATCATCATATGAATCATGTTTTAAACATAGCTTGTATCGTTACATCTCATCATATATGTCCACAACACAGCATTCATCAAAACAAGCAAAATCGTGATTTAAAAATAATTTCGAGCTACTGCTCATTTCATCATCCTAACATAAAGAATACTTCATAAGCTTCATCCAGCTCGAAACGGCTATTAAAACAGGCCAACGGTTCAAAAGTTATGCATCTTTAAACTTTTCCTAAAACAGCTGTCACTAACAGCATGTGGCGCAAACAAAGTTTGCGGCGTGAACTGAGCGAACAAAATCTTCTTAAGCTTTCTGCCAAGCAGTTCGCGGCGCCAACCTACCTTCACGGCGCGAACTGGAAAAAGTCAAAGATCTCACAGCGATTGACAACATTACGGGATTTATCCCAAAATCCCCAAAACCCAATCAAATTATGTCATGAACCTCAAATACCACAATATCAGCCACATACATGTTATAACACAAATATAACACACAAAGAGGATCATTTAATCATCATAACAATCATATAATCATGCAATTCATCAAATCATACAATTCCCCTCAAAATCATCCCCAAACCCCAATCTAGCATATAACCAATTGACACAAACAATGCATCTAAATCAGTCCTATTATCTATAATACGATAAAAGATGTTAACCGGAAGAGTCCCCCCTTACCTTAACAAAAGATCTTGATTAGCCATCTTCCGCTTCTGTTCCTCTTTCACATATCAACTCTTCTACTCTTCTGCTCCTCTTTCACATCTATTTTCCTTTTTCCCTCAATTCCTTATTTTTATGAAAATAGATTTTAATTTAGTAAAAAGCCTAATAACATAGCACCCCCTCTTTACTAACACCACACTTGGCCCAATAGCCTATCTCATAATTCTTTCCACAAAATACCGAATAATTCTAAATAATAATTTAAATTCCGATTAAATTAAAATTAGAAAATATCGAGTGTTACAATTTTAACAGTTCTTCATTTATGTATCCAAACAATAAATTTTGTGCAAATATTTTTAAATTCCCTCAAAACATTACATTACCTCATTAAAATGCTTCATTTAAACACACTCTAAGTGTTAAAATAATCTTCATGGGTCCATCCATATCTCTCAAATGGATCATTTTTAGGGAAAGAGTTGACACTAAAAAAGTTGAATTTTGGATCAAGATCTATAACTTTCATGTTGAGATTTTTTTCTAATTCAGCATGGATCTTGGTTAAATTTGTGTATGAAGTTTGAAGCTTTTTAAGCATAAAACACTTGAAATTTTCAAAGTGTTTAGAAATTCTTTAACTTTGACTTTTGTTGACTTTCTTGATTTCCTTAATTTTCTTGATTTTTCTTGACCAAAAGACTTCAACAACCATATGTTCATGATTTTGATCCTCAAAAGTCCATGGTTGACCAAATTCTTTAAAAGTCAAAGGTGATCTTGAATAGTTGACTTTTTCCAAATAAATTTATTTCTTCTAAGTATCAATTGAAACAAGCTCTTTCAACCAAATGGATGTTATCAGTGGATTTTAATGAGGCAGTGGAGGTCCTTGAATCATGATTTGAGGCATGGAATCTTTCTTTGACCAAAAGTTAACTTTCCAGAGAATTAGGTAAAAAAAATCCTAATTGTGTATCAGATGAATTTGAAAGTTGTTGATCTTGAATTGAATCATACTTGAGATTTAATATTGATGAGGAGAATCGCTTGATAATATGATAATACTTGAGCTCCTTTGTGAGCCTCAAAACCCTAATTTGCACAAGCCTCTTGACTAGTCATCTACCTTGTAAAATAAGCAACAAGCAAACACAATCCTTTTGTATATTTTTTGTTAGAAAATGATGCATGAATGATTATGTACAATGATAATCATGATAATGATGATCACACTCTTGGTGCTTAATGCAAAATAAGGTGGAATCTCAGGGTAAAAAATTGGGTTACAATAGTTGTAACGTCCCAATTTTATCTGAATTATTTTTCATTAATTGTTTATGTGATGCTGTGCATTTATATACGATGATGGGTGTTTTGATGTGTAGTGAGGTCCTTAGAATGAGAAATATAGAAATTAAGATGTTGGGGTGTATGACTAAAAGTGCATAACATAAGGGTGGAATGAGAGGGCTATTTTATTAGTAGTTTTTAAATCTCAATATTAGAATTAATATTATAGTTTATATAATAAAATAAATTAGATTTAATTAAATGATAAAAATAAGGAAGGGTAAGATGGGATTATCATATTAGAGGTCCAAGGATTAAGATTTGGAAAATAAGGAAGAGAGAACCAGAATTGTTGATCGTGAAATTGGAGAAAAGAGAGAATGAGGAAAAAGGGGTAACACGAAGATTAGGGCAAGGAGATTTGCATAGAGAATCGAGAAAACTAAGGTAAGGGTGGGGTTCTAACACTATAAGGGGTTATATGATGGTGGGTTATGGTAGAGTTAGGTTATATAATTTATATGTTCATGTTTTGTGTGAATTTGGGGTTTTATGTGTGTATTGGATTTCGAATGTTTGATGATTGATTATGCAAATCCTTTGGAAAATTCTGAATTTGTTGATGGTTGGTGAAGTGTGATGAATTGGTGATATTCTGCCTAAAATTTGGTGAAATAAAAACTGTTATGATGTTAAAAAGATGTGTTTTGGGGTTTAAGAAGTATAAAATTCAGAGTCTGCATCACTGCAAATTTTTTTGAAGAAACATCAGTGGTAACTGGTTACCACCTGGGGGGAACTGGTTACCACGTAAAAATGTTGGGTTCTGGGAAATTTTTTTGAGATAGTAACCGATTACCATAACTGGGTAACCGGTTACCGAGTGGACTTGGTAGAGAGGGTTTTTTTTTGAAAAGTTATAGGGTTACCACAGACAAAAATAGAGGCGCTGGTTTTGGTTACAGTAGTGTAACAGGTTACCATAAATGGGTAACTGATTACCATTGAATCTGGCAATTTTTCAAAAAACTTTAAAAAATCATAACTTTTGATTCGGGTGTCCGTTTGACGCGTCATTCGAACCTACAGAAAGCTAAGAAAAATTCTATCCAATAAAATTAATTTGAGAGAACTTTGAGAACTTTTCTGAAAACTCATATTTTTCTCGATATTTTGTTACAATGTGAAGTTGTGAACATGATGATGAAATCGATGGAATTCATTGATGTGATGATATTATAATGATGTGTAAATAAGCGAGGTGTAAAACGTGGCCGATGTTGGCACATTCTGTTGATGTCTGTTATGTTATTGCATAAGTTGTTATCACATGATAATGTTGCGTGCATTTTATAGCGATGTGGCCTTATGGAAAAAAGCGATGTGGTCTTTTATGACAAAGTGGTATGGCCTTTTGGCAAAAGCGATGTGACCTTTTATAGAAAAAATCGAAGTAATATGGTACCACATGCATAGAGTTAGTAACATTGGTCTCATTGCATTTCGTGATGTTGTTGATGAATGAGATGTAATTGTATGATTATGAGGTGTGATTGTTGAAGTTGTGAGTCAGCAAAGTCTGTATAGCGTTTTTGGTGTGTCACAATATCTCGAGCTGCCCAAATGGTATTCGCAACGCATAACTCGTGTTTCCGTTGGAAGAGAGAAACAGGGATAAGTTGGCATAATCCAAATTGTCTGTAAACAAAATTAGGTTGATAAGCCAACAAGCATACATGGCTTTTTACTGGTAGAAGTCTGAAAACCAGCAATCAAGGAAGCAAAAATGCACGCCATATGTCTTCAATGGTGGTGTTCTTCTCTTTTACAACATCTTCAAGTGAAGCAGTAAACCAAGATGGACCGTGAGTTCGACTAGCAAATGGAGCCATCGAACGAATGAAAGTCTGACATGACGAAAATATTAGGGTGTATTTGGTATGAGAAGCTTGCAAATTTGTATCCTCATCAGCAGGAGTCAACAGAAGGAGTCTGGTACCTTCAATTTTTCTATCCTTTATATTTGGACTATTTTCATCAACGGGTTCACGTGTTGACAAAGAAGATTCGAAAGTGGCATTAAGCCACAATTGAAGGAGCCAATAAGGTCCAGACAGGAGCAAGTTAGTGCCAGCTTTATAGTTTTTTATTTTCTCACTTGCAGATCCTAAACTCTCATATAAACCTGCTAAAAGAAGTACACTTAAGCATATTTTTCGACCAGCATTTAATTGGTTAGCAAGCGTCAGAAATCTCTTTGCAACTTGCAAGGATTTACAGCAAAAGACGAATTTAGGTAACCATAGACATAAGAATGCTATGTGTTCTACATCGGAAACAGTTTCTTCTTGAGTATGGTAAAAACTGATGTAGGAACTGAAAGCAGCATTCTTGACGGTAAATCCGATTAAGTTTTCACTATCCTGATAAGGGTCAAAGGTTTCTCCTGTTGGAGGAAGTCCAGAAATGGCAGCGATGTCGAAAAGTGTGGGAGTTATCATTCCACATGGGAGCTGGAAAGTGTTATATGTACTGTCCCAAAAGTACAAGCTAGATAACAACAAAGTTTGACAGTAACTAAACCCTAGTCTTGACATTTGAATCAGGTCGAAAATACCTAATTCTTTCCAAAGTGAAGCTTTTTGGGTTTCAACCTTATCTAGCCAAGCTAAATATGATTTATCTAAAGATGGACAAGAGAAAAACGGCCTAAAGTTGTCTGTGATATAGTCCAGTTGGAAGGCTTCTCTCGTTTACCTGTTGGAGTCAGCAGATTGCTGGGTTGAACCTTTTTTCTTGAAAGAATTGGTTTTGTTCACTATGGGTTTTGTGTCAAAGTGACATGGGAAAAATTTTACGCATTTTTCCAGATGACCTTCTAGGGCTAACGGTCCTAAAAACCCTAATGTACTTTCAGAAAGAAGATATGAAATCATTACCTGAGAAGCCATGACAATTCTTTGTTCTTTCGTAAGTTTCGGGGGTGTGATGTTCTCCCGATTTCCAATAGTCATGATCTTGCTTTTTGGAGTAGGGTGAGGACCATAACTCTTTGAGGAGCCAATGTTTGTGGTTTGATTTAGTTTCTTTGATTGCTTATCAGAAGGCATGGTGATTTTTAGGGTTTTGTTTTTGAAAAACAAGGTTTCTGGAAAAGAGTTGCAGAGAGTGTAAGGGAGAAGGAAGTTTGAAGACAAAGTTGCGTAAAAAGAGAGGTTTGAGGTAATGATGGGCTTTTATAGAGTCAGCTTGCGAAAATTAGGTTACTTTCGTCAGAAGTCTTGGGTCACGTGCCAGCCGTTTTAAAGGACATTTTTGAGTTCACTGTTTGATTTCCTCGGGAGTGGGAAGTTATGATGAATGATAACTGCACGCACGTCTCGATGAGACATTTTGGAAAAGTAAACTGTAACACCTTTCTAAACCCCGCGGAAATTTTAATAAATAATCAGAGTAAAAATATAAATACAAGGGTGCCACAATTATTTAAAATAAATAAACCAATCATGGTCAAGTCATGCTTCATTAGGAAACGGTTCACCAAATCGTAATTATGTGTATCACAACGGAATAAGAAACATTATCAAATACATCCAATAGAATCATAATCCAACATCAATAAAGTAGATTAATTTCATAAAACTCTATAACTATCGTTCCCCAGTGTTACAGATCAGAGCATGACCGACACGACCCAACATAAACAGATAAACTCTATGAGTCATCCTCACCGAGCACTAATGCCGCTACTTCTCAAATCTGAAAAATGTCAACAAGTAAGGGTGAGTCTCATTCTCAATTAATCAATGTTATGCAATCATAAGCAATAAAACATCATAACATATCATTCATCCAATTTGACATATATTCAGATATTCAATTATCATTCATCTATCACAACAAATACAACACCAAACATAACACAAAAATCAACTTAATCATGTTATGACAAAGATGCATATGACCGACTGACACTATGCATGTGGTACCAATAATCCGTGGAATCAATCCACCTAACCGATCTACGCCTCATCGAGATACGGCCCACCGACACAATTTCCACACAATGGGAAATATGTCCACCAACGATCCAAACATCATCGGGATCCATCATCAAATGCACATGAATGAATGCACACATATAACATACTGAAAACATCACCGATCCGATGCACCGCATCGTCTCACCATAACTCACATAGTTATCACCAACAAGTATGTACATGTATCATGCATCATTCAAAACAAATCAATCATCATCATACGATCAAAACAATCACACGTGATCAAAATGAACAACGTCATCACCAATAACTCACCAAAACAACATCGAATGATATATTCGGTTTCAACACCATATACAATTATATCAATATAATTCACACCACATATAACGTCAAAATCACCGTTATATCATTACAACCTCACCACATTGTTACATTAACCAAATCATGCACAATCATTAAATTATTAAAACAATCATCCCAGTAATAATAATTACAATTCGTCCATCATCGCACCGAAATAATGTCATATTCACACAATTCCACATATGCACAATATTTCGTTTCACAAGCAATTAAATCAATTTTAAAAAGAAGTCGAGCCACCGCTCAATCACCCATTAATCATATAAAGTATTTAATTAGCTTTACAACGCCCAAAACGGCACCAAGAAAGGATACACGGATCAAAAGATACGCAATTTCTAAGTTTGGAAAATGTTCTGCCCAGCAGGGTCCGCTCAGCGGAGCACCAGCGGGACCAGGCAGAAGCGAACTATGTTGTGACCTCCGCTCAGTGGACCCCCTCCGCTCAGCGGACCTGCGATTTCAGCAATTCGCCATTCTGCGACAGACCTGCGATTTCGCACTCCTTTCACCCCAAATGCATTCCCAACATCATATAAAGGTATAAAAACATAGTAGACATTATCACACATCATCAAGCATCATTAAAACACATTTTCCAATCATAATTTCATGCAATATCATCAATCTCCCCAAATCCAACAATCCCAATCCCAATATACTCAATCGAATCGAATCACATATCAATCTATTCTATTACCTACAATCGCATAATAGAAATTAACTAGAAGAGTCCCCCCTTACCTCGATTCACGGTTGGATTCTATTTCTCTTCGCGTTCTCTATATGTATCCCTCCATGTTCTTCGTGTCCTAGCTCTCTCCTTCTGCCTCTTCTCAAAACTTTAATCGTGCAGAATGATTCCCTCTTTTCTCTTTTCTCTTTTTACCCCTAAGACCCCTAATATGGTCTTCCCATATTGCCCTCAATTACTCTTCACAATTGACCACTCTTGCCCTTAATATCTCTAACACTGATATTGTTTTATTTTACTAATTAAAATAATTCCACTCATTATTCTAATTATTCTAAAATACACCAAAATTCATCAATACAGCTAAGCATCACGCTAAAATAATTAGTTTAGAATTTGGGGTGTTACAACTCTCCCCCACTTAGAATATTTTCGTCCTTGAAAATTTATCCGATTCAACTACTCCAACTACTTATCCCATCCGACTAATCAACTATCATCTCCGAAAGGCAACCCATGTATGATACAACAATTCATAACATCAATGGCGAAAACAACACACTTGTCACTCAAGTAACACATTTCATAACTTAACATCACAACACAAAGAGTAACCAACTTAGGAATTCTCCGGTTTAAGATATAGAACACAACAACATAAGAACACACAACTTAAACACGACATCAACGCAACCAACCTACCAACATCACTTTTACTCACGTATGAACAACTGCACTACACCATGCATTCGCTGCGCACTCTGATTACTTGTAAAGTATCCACTCCGCCAAGTTTACTCCAACTTTCAATCACCAAAACCGACATAATAAAGATTTTTGACTTAACTCTTTGAAAGTTCTGTTCCAACAGGTATTCTACGCTCTCGAAGTTACCGAATACTTCAAACTTAGATCCGTAAGACAACACCTCGGAACATTTGACATAAACATACATACTCGTGTTCATTCATCAATGCACAAATACAGAGATGATAAATGCAAATCATAGAGATAGACTCACGACTCTATGCACATGCAATGCGATACCGACTCAATCATCTCAAGTTCATTCAGGAACTTCTTGGAATCATCGTTTGTTACTTAATGTAACTCACCGTCGAGCATATGATGTTCACCCATTGCTCACACCCCACACAGGCACACAATGTTTATGGATTGCTCACACCTCACATAGGCACACAATCGTTTGTAATCATCGCTCACACCCCACATGGGCACACGATGCTACGACGAATTCTCATTAGAATCACACAACACAAGAATGTACATCATGATGCTTCACGTGCAAAATAACTCAAGACACTCTTGAAATGCATACATATTCACAATATATATTCATGCATTCACCTCATACTATCACATATAATCCACATACATTCCCACCAGTTACGCCAAACTGCAACGAACTCATTCACAATTAACATGCATTCACCTTTAATTTAGACAATGCATTTATTTGCCAAAAGGCCACAATTCACAATGGATTCCACAATCTAGGATCCACTCCGTAAGGCTTCCCCTAACACATCGTATAACAACGCACATAATTCTTTAAAAACGACCATTGATAAATCAAATAATACTCAAGCGCTCGGCTTGACTTCAACCAATTCAACGTACATACTATACTAGTTGTCATGACACATCTATCCATCAATTATGATTCCGTCTACTATCAACAATAGATTAAGGGTGATCAGTTCCTCAATTTGCCAATAGAGAGCCGATAACCATAACAGTGGCATAAATAATCATTACCCAACGACAATAGCGTACTTCAACTTGTGCCCAAAGTCCATATGCATAATGTTCTGCCAATTCTCTAAGGCCTACCAAAGTCTTCTTAGTATCCTCAATTCCAACCTCGCCAATGATACAAAAACATTCAAAATCCAATACACATTCTTATACACGCTCGTAGCACCACACAATTATCAATTAAACATCCTTCTAACATCGGGAATCATTACCACATCAAGTACCATCCGATTCGGTTCGCTCCAATTGCAACTTTCATCCAAGTTAAGAATTTCAACCACGCTAACCAACCAATCGTCTTTCTTTTATTCTCAGAACCTTTATAACCCACCTAGTTTCACATTTGGCCTCATTCAATTCATAACTCAACATTATTATCGCGATATCTCTTGAGTTCCTTCTCCTCTCAACATTACCATCTCATAACATTGCTACTATAATCATTCTCATTCTACATAAATTACATCTCTATGCATTTCTCTATACCGTCGCATTCTTACAAATACCAATGTTTCATTACTTATCAATATTTTACATTCTTCTTCACCTTTTCAATTTTCAGCAAGAATCACCCAACTTCTAACACAATTTTCTCTTCCAATATAGACCTCCTAAGTACAAAATTATATTCCAAAATGAAGGGAAATTTGTGTAGATTCCAGAGCATCAAGAATTGCTCAAATACGAGTTACAAGCAAAAGTTAACATCCTTTCAATGGGACTGGTTCATAATTCTCATATGCAGAATTTTCGAAAAAGTAAGCATCATACCCAAATGTTAAAACGCACTTTTCTCCCTCTTTACAAACTTCCTAATAACCAATCTTATATGCAAACTGTAGGAAATTTTGTAAGCTTTCCAAAAAGTCCAGAATCGCTTCAATCTGAATCAATAATTGCAAAAATCGGAATTTGAGATTGATGAACATAAGTTCCATCTCTCTCGTTTGCTCCCAAGATCTACCAACATCCTTCCTTTTCATCCAACTACGAAAATCACCCGACTATAATCCAACTATACTTAAGACATACCATCTACATAATTAATCCACCCACTATCATTTACATTGGAATAATTCCTCATTCTCAATCAATTCGCCGTCCATAATCTACGCACATCTCAAACTCGACTGATACAAATTCATGGGTCCATACTCTCACCGGTTCGCAACAACATTGCTTCAATAACGTTTGCACTCTTACAATTAAGATCACCTTGAACCAACTTCTACATACTAACAACATGTCCAAGAGACAAACCTTTCGATTATTTCTTCCATTCGTTCAACTCTGACACTAACATCCCGTGCAGTACCAACAAACAAGTCTAGTTCTAAGAACAAGTGTAACCGCAACTTCACCTCTTTCCAACAATATCCTGTCACAATTAAATATGTTACAGCTGCTGCAACCATTTTTATAACAAAGTTCATCTCATTAGCTTTCCGACGCTTCAAACGGAACTCAAATCGGATATCCAGAACTCCAGTTATGAATTTTCGAAACTCTGCAGCTATTCAGCAATTTTCCTGCGTTTTGCTTACGAAAATCTCACTCCAAAACTCATTCTCTTCAACTCGATCACATTCCAAACAGCCCCTTATCATATCTCTTCACTTTCAAACATTCTTATAACTTGAGCAACACATCCCATCGCCGAAGTGCGATTTCTGAAACACTACGACATCAATCCTCTTTGTAAACTTGTAGCTGAACCTCTTCCGAGACATAAGGCTACTCAACTGACAACTTTGCAGCACACCAGCAGAGTTGATACATTGTAACTTCCTAATTTCAAGTCACCTTCGATTAAAAAAAAACAACAACTCCAACAATGCTTGCACCGTTGCCAACAACAGCCTACTGAATCAATCATCTTACAACTGAAACATAACCGAGAAGCGAAGCTTCTCCCCCACTTGTTTCAAACCAACTCCCGCAACAAACAAACAAGTACCAACAGTGATTCACTCACATGTCGCGTACCAAGGGATAATACGCCGACAGTATTCAACTGTCGGGCAACTCAACTGACTCAACAATTGGCCGGACGGACCGACCTGCTCTGATACCACTATTGTAACACCCTTCTAAACCCCGCGGAAATTTTAATAAATAATCAGAGTAAAAATATAAATACAAGGGTGCCACAATTATTTAAAATAAATAAACCAATCATGGTCAAGTCATGCTTCATTAGGAAACGGTTCACCAAATCGTAATTATGTGTATCACAGCGGAATAAGAAACATTATCAAATACATCCAATAGAATCATAATCCAACATCAATAAAGTAGATTAATTTCATAAAACTCTATAACTATCGTTCCCCAGTGTTACAGATCAGAGCATGACCGACACGACCCAACATAAACGGATAAACTCTATGAGTCATCCTCACCGAGCACTAATGCCGCTACTTCTCAAATCTGAAAAATGTCAACAAGTAAGGGTGAGTCTCATTCTCAATTAATCAATGTTATGCAATCATAAGCAATAAAACATCATAACATATCATTCATCCAATTTGACATATATTCAGATATTCAATTATCATTCATCTATCACAACAAATATAACACCAAACATAACACAAAAATCAACTTAATCATGTTATGACAAAGATGCATATGACCGACTGACACTATGCATGTGGTACCAATAATCCGTGGAATCAATCCACCTAACCGATCTACGCCTCATCAAGATACAGCCCACAGACACAATTTCCACACAATGGGAAATATGTCCACCAACGATCCAAACATCACCGGGATCCATCATCAAATGCACATGAATGAATGCACACATATAACATACTGAAAACATCACCGATCCGATGCACCGCATCGTCTCACCATAACTCACATAGTTATCACCAACAAGTATGTACATGTATCATGCATCATTCAAAACAAATCAATCATCATCATACGATCAAAACAATCACACATGATCAAAATGAACAACGTCATCACCAATAACTCACCAAAACAACATCGAATGATATATTCGGTTTCAACACCATATACAATTATATCAATATAATTCACACCACATATAACGTCAAAATCACCGTTATGTCATTACAACCTCACCACATTGTTACATTAACCAAATCATGCACAATCATTAAATTATTAAAACAATCATCCCAGTAATAATAATTACAATTCGTCCATCATCGCACCGAAATAATGTCATATTCACACAATTCCACATATGCACAATATTTCGTTTCACAAGAAATTAAATCAATTTTAAAAAGAAGTCGAGCAACCGCTCAATCACCCATTAATCATATAAAGTATTTAATTAGCTTTACAACACCCAAAACGGCACCAAGAAAGGATACACGGATCAAAAGATACGCAATTTCTAAGTTTGGAAAATGTTCTGTCCAGCAGGGTCCGCTCAGCGGAGCACCAGCGGGACCAGGCAGAAGTGAACTATGTTGTGACCTCCGCTCAGCGGACCCCCTCCGCTCAGCGGACCTGCGATTTCAGCAATTCGCCATTCTGCGACAGACCTGCGATTTCGCACTCCTTTCACCCCAAATGCATTCCCAACATCATATAAAGGTATAAAAACATATTAGACATTATCACAATCATCAAGCATCATTAAAACACATTTTCCAATCATAATTTCATGCAATATCATCAATCTCCCCAAATCCAACAATCACAATCCCAATATACTCAATCGAATCGAATCACATATCAATCTATTCTATTACCTACAATCGCATAATAGAAATTAACTAGAAGAGTCCCCCCTTACCTCGATTCACGGTTGGATTCTATTTCTCTTCGCGTTCTCTATACGTATCCCTCCATGTTCTTCGTGCCCTAGCTCTCTCCTTCTGCCTCTTCTCAAAACTTTAATCGTGCAGAATGATTCCCTCTTTTCTCTTTTCTCTTTTTACCCCTAAGACCCCTAATATGGTCTTCCCATATTGCCCTCAATTACTCTTCACAATTGACCACTCTTGCCCTTAATATCTCTAACACTGATATTGTTTTATTTTACTAATTAAAATAATTCCACTCATTATTCTAATTATTCTAAAATACACCAAAATTCATCAATACAGCTAAGCATCACGCTAAAATAATTAGTTTAGAATTTGGGGTGTTACATAAACCACGATTGATTGACAGTTATTACTGTAGGACTGAGAAAGTAGTTGAAATCTAAAGTCACAAGAAATGTCTATCTCTGCATGAATTTGAAATAGCCATTTATTGGGAGCAATTTGTTGGCTGAAGATTTCGATTAAAGAATTGTAATACTTTAGGGTATTCGACTATGATAAAGAGATAGTTCTCATAGAGCTATTTGAGGAGTTTTTATCTTTGGAGGGAACGTTACTCGACCAAGAGTAATGTTAGTAATATTTGACAAGTATCCTTCGACGTAGGCGCTGGTATAGTCGAAACACTAGAGCGGGAAGATTTGAAATTCAAATGGAGCGGTTTCGTCCAGCTGACGCGTGGGAACATCTGAAGTAAAGTAAAAGGTTCGAAATGCCGAACGTGGAAGACATCTATGTAATGACCGTTAGGGTCGAAGTAGTATAAATAGGAGTACTATTGTTCAGTTTAGGATGTTCAAATCAACATACAGAAAATTCACAAAAATACTCGAAGTACCGGCGCGAGAGAAAAAAGTCTTTGCTGAAACAATGTATGTGTGAAGAACATCATATTTGTGTTTCATGTTATTTGTTTAATGTAAAGTTATATTTAACAGTTCTTTGTTTATACGTTTGCTTTGTTTCGTTTCAAAGTCATTTACTTATTGCAATTTACATTAGAAAGTTGTATATTTCTACAAACTAGAAAGATTATTGAATATGAATCAAATCACTAAAACACTATTCGACAATGTCCTAGGATCAATCTAGTCGATCCTGCGAGTAACCAAATTGTTTAGACATTTTGGAGGACTAGCGGTTGTTTGTCAGAAATCACTGATAAACCGTATGATCTTTTCTTTGCTTTGAATATTATCTTATGTTCCTTTATACTATTTGATATCTCACCCCTTCTATTTGAATGTTACCCTTTGTTGATAACATGCAGGTAATGACGTGGAGTAGCTGTTTACCTTATAGCTCAAGTCGGTGTGTCTATGCTCTGATACGTAGCACTCGGGGGACATTTATTTGTTTTGATCATGTCGTTATGCCTTGCTGGATTTTGTTGTTGTTCTCTTTATTTTGAGACATGTTGGATATTGTTGCCATGTTGCCAAAGATGTTATGATTTGGATTATGTTGGTATTGAATTCCCCTGCAATGTTATAAAGTTGTTTGGAGTTAAATGACTAATGATGTATGCTTTTCCTCTGTTATACGTGTTATGTATCTTTATATATGAGCTTGCATGAGATTTGTTTAAGTTGATATATGTGAGCCTCGAATCATGGTGTTTGCTTTGGAGATTTTATACTCTGATTTTCCTATTAATTGTGGGGTAGATTTGGGGTGTTACATTGTGGACAATTATACCCTAGCTGTATGACTATGAAGGTGGTCAAAGGAACACTTGTTCTTTCTAGAATTATGGAGGAAGTGATCCTCCTTTGATTGACTCTTTGGACTATGTATCTTAATCTAAGTCCAATATGGGACCTTCTGCCCTCGTCTAGCAGGTTCTCGCCCATAGGAGACCATATGCTAGCCCTAGGGGCTCGTACCCTTCTTTGGACTAACAGGTGCTAGCCCATGGGTGACCACTTTTAGGCTAGCAAGTGCTACCCCGTGGGAAACCAAGTGCTAGCTCTGGGAGGACTCGTCTCCTTTTTTTAGTTCTAGCCCTCTTTGGGTACTCTTTAATAGGGTCCGACAAAATATAATACCACAACAAACATTGTCATTTTTATGTATCATCATTTATGAAGATTTGTGATTGAGCTTATGAAAACACTTTTTTGAGCTTATAACTTATAGCTTCTAAGCTCATATGACAATTTAGGCCCGTTTGATAATTGTCTTTTCATCACGAACTTATAGCATATAGCTTATTATTTTTCTTCCTTTTTTATCCTTATTATTTTAACAAAAACTCACTTTTATACTTTATAATTTATTTTAACTTAAAATAAAATAATTATATATTAAATATCATTTATATCATTTTACATTTATATGTTAGTTGGATCGTTAATTTTACAAAATAATTCAATTAGCTTAGCAGCTATTTGTCTCAACCATCCACCATAAGTTATAAGCTATCAGTCATCAGTCATCAGTCATCAGTCTTAAGCAATAAGCTATCAGATAGCTTATCACTCAACCACTATGAAGCTATAAGATCTATTTGATCTTATTATAATTAATGAATTATACAATAATTGTACTTTTATTCCTACGGGGAATCTAAAATTTAATAATGTGTTCATAAAGGTCATCGTAGAAACTCCTCGTACAACTTCTCTGGTGGAGAAAAGGGGTGTGCATGCACGATTAGCATTCTAATGCTAAAGTCAATGAGATCATGAAGGTGCAAATTTAAATAATAAATAAAATTGTACCTTTTTATAACGGCACATATTATCCTTATCAAATAATTGAATTATCAATGTTTTACGAAACTATTTTACTCAAAACTAATTTATAATGAGCTTTAGGATGTCATATTATCGACATAACTTCAAGATTATATTCAGTGAACTCTTTTATTTGAAGAGATAGTCAAAATAATTGGGTGAATATTCTCCTAGGTCAAAATTTTTCTAGTCAAATCATCACCTTTAAAGTCAAGTTTATAAAAAAAAAAAAAAAGAGATAAATTTTAACAAGTATGACTAAAGTCACAGAAAAATATTGTTAAAAATAGAACAGAGAAAATCCATTCACAATAATATTTATTATTTTATTTTTTTAAAAATATTATTATTATATTTTCTCGAGTCTTTCTCTCTTAACGAAAGAATTTATTAAAAAAATAGATTCTTTTGACTATAAAAAATATATTTTATTTTAAATTTTATGTTCTTATTTGATTCCTATTTTTTTAAATGATTTTAAATATATTTTTTAATATTTTATTTAATTTTATAATTACTATTTGGCATTTTCTCTATTTTTTGACCCAATCCAATCATAAAATATTTTTGACAAAATCAAATACTTTTATTATTTTTATTATTTTATATAATCATTTTAATAAAATTTTCTTTTATAAAAAATTTGATTTTTTAATTTTAGTTAAGAATTCAAATAATTTTAACCTACTTCTCACATATTTACACTCAAAATTATTATATGTCAATTTTTAACAATATGTGATATGTTACTTATATTGTTGAATTGTCATATTTCATAAGAGTTATTATATAATAAGTGATAATATATTATGTTTCTCAAATGATATATTGTAAAAAAAAAAAACAAATCATAATTTTTCAGGGCAAGTATATTAGAGAAATTGAACTTTTTTTTTTAAATTTGAAATGTGAAGATTAATTTGATGAGTCATCTAAAATATGAGACCAATATTGTATTTTAAGCATTGTTTATTGATATTGAAGTTAAAAATATATAAAACACAAGCTTAAAATATCTATAAATTTTTAAAGGAAATTAGTTATATTTTATAATTTAATATTTTAAGCGATTTATTTTTACAACCTCAAAATATTTTCTCATATATATTTTTATACATATTTCTCAATTTATTAATGGATCTGTTTGTTATAATATTTTAATGTAAGTAAGTTTTTGAACATTTTGATGCTTAAAAATGGTAAAATATTTTTTTAGTCCCTTAATTTTATTTTAGGGTTTAGACCTAATTGATCCTTTAACTATTAAAATAGGGGCATGTTAATCCTTTCTGTTAGGTCCATTAGTCAAAGTAAAAAAAAGGATACGTGGGTACAGACGTGGCGATGCATTTCATGGAAGACTAATTTTTATAGTTGGTAACGAACAATAATAAAATACATGTTTTTCTTCCAGATGATATTCTTGAATTGTGTTTGATGAGGCTTTTGTTGACAACTTTGATAAATGCAAGACTTGTTTCTAAAAAATGGAGGTCGTTGACCACTACACCGAGATTCCTTCAAATGAGAAGGGAATGTTTGTATCAAAATCCATGGTTGTTTATGTTTGGTTCTGTTAAAGACGTGTTTTGTTTCGGTGAGATACACCCGTTGGATGTATCTGATAACCAATGGCATATGATTGATATTGGTTTTCTCAAAGGAAAGTTCTTGTTCTCTGTTGAGGATTCTCATAAGCTTTCAATGAGACGTCATTGCAGATCTACCTTTAACGAGACTGAAGCTTCATATTTGCATAGTAGGAAGGCATATATATCTTTAACGAGATAGAAGCTTCATCTTTGATCATATCTGTAGGGGGTATGGGATCACGGGATGAACCCTAGACTCAGTGTGAAGGTGATGGTCAATTGGGCGGCGAAACAAGGCTGTTAGAAAACTATGAGAGTTAGATCTCATGTATCTTACCTGGATTTAAGTCTCAATGCATCCTGATGCCCCAATGAATTGGGATGTTTTGTTTGTAGCAAATAAAAACTTGATTTTTGGAGGAGAGATGTTCAAAATATTTGGCCAAGTGTTGGATTTTTTTTCATTGTGATGTGTCTGATTTGACAAACAGGAACCATATTTTAAGGAAAATTGCAGAAAATTTTAGATGGGAATGGAACAAATCCTAAGCCCTTATTTGATTTGGCACGAAAATCACAAAAAACGAACGGAAAAAAACTGGAAAGCAGAGAAGAAGAAGCTCATTTGTCAACTCAATTGCCACGAGTACAAACATAAACGTCGTTAAGAGTTAAAGGTTTTATTCGACTTTTAAAACTTAAAGAACCGAAATGAATCTTAATATAAAATATAAAAAATATATTTTGCCAAATTTATTCTAACTTTAATTAGCTAAACAAAAAATAAACTAAGAAATTGAAGAATATACAGTTCAGTTTTATTTATATATGACTATAATTCAGTTTATAAGAACCCGTCATCTTGCCACTTGCTTGTTGCTATTTTAGTTTTCAAAATCAATTTCAAATTAGTGTATCTTATGTGAGAAAAATGGGATCTTAATTAATAAATGCCTAAAGTTGATTTATATGACACCGATTCTCCTTTGACACTGAATCTCTTTTAACTAATTTTATTTAAAAATTGACTAAAAAATGTATCCATAAACATTATTGGTAGGTTATAATTATGGTCAATACAATACTAACCATAATAAAATAAAAATAAAAGAGTAAAAATAAAAATATAGAAATAAAGAGAAATATATATACAAAAAAAAGATTCTTATTATCTAAAGTAATTTTTTTTTAATTATATTTTGAATAGTAGGTAGATTAAAGTCCATGGTTGTTGGTTGCAAATTAGTATATAATGTGATATAATATCTCTATTCAAGATGTGAAGTTGTGAACGATATATCAATTATCCACCAAAAACTCCTTTTCCGTTCCGGTTAAAAACCCAGCCCGAACGGAAAACCCGAAACCCGAACGGAAAACCCGAAAAATCAAAGATGGCATTCACCGAATCCGAGTCACCTCTTCTTCTTCCATCAGGTTCAGGCACAAAGGAAAAAGCACCAGAAGACAAATGGCATTTAGCGTACATGATCTATTTCTTTCTCGGCTTTGGCTATTTACTTCCATGGAACGCATTCATCACAGCCGTTGATTACTTCTCTTATCTTTACCCTGATGCAAGCGTTGATCGCATCTTCGCCGTTGTTTATATGCTCGTTGGTCTCTTTGGGCTTACGCTTATTATTCTGTATAGACACAAATCTCAGGCCCATGTTAGGATTAACTTAGGTCTTGCTCTTTTTGTTGTTTCGTTGCTTGTTGTTCCTTTGATTGATGCGTTTTATGTAAAGGGTCGGGTCGGGTTTTATGGTGGGTTTTATGTTACTGCCGGAGCAGTTGGGATTGCTGGTGTGGCGGATGCTTTGGTGCAGGGATCTATTGTTGGTTCTGCCGGGGAGTTGCCAGAGAGGTATATGCAAGCTGTCATCGCTGGCACTGCTGCTTCTGGTATTGAATTCACCCTTTACTTTGTTACTATTTTTGCTTCACTTTTTTTGCTATTTGGGATTTTTCAATTTTTTAAATTAAAGATTGAGACTTTATAGATGCATTCTTTGCTTTGTGTGTGATTTGTTATTTATACTTTGATTTAGATGCTCTTAAGTTTTTGGAGTCCTTGTATAGGTTAGTCAAGTTTCAACCATGAGAAAATAATTACAGAGCCTATTTAACACATTCAACGTGTTAAAGACGGCCCAGTTGATATGATTATGAATTAGTGTTTAGTGACACTAGCAGACACACCAAAGATGCATGTGGTGGTTATATTCAATGTGTTTATGTTTTAGTAGTGCCAATGTCAGTGTGTGATGGTTGTTTCTATGTTGGTGCTTCATAGATCATATATGATGTGAAAATGGGAGTGTGAAAATTATTTGGCATTCCTCTGATTTTAATCAGCATTCAGTCTATGAAGCATTGGAGTGTCTATTATATAACATTTGACAGGGCAGACACCAACATCAATGAAGCACATGGCTATAGTCAATAACTCCCATATTTCTCAAATTGTTGTCAGTGTCAATGTCGAGTCAGGTAGTTGTGTTTGTGTTTCATAGATTATATACGTGAGAATGGTAGGGTTAAAACTATGAGGTACTTCTCTTACCGTAATTAGCATTCAGTCTTCATTTTTTGATATGTTCTCACTGTCAAGTGACCTTAATTTGGCAATACTGACCAGTTAGGCAGAACCTGGTATAATATCATATGTTCTTCTTTTGTGTTACTTTTTTGTCTGCTAAATCTTGAACTAATTAATATGCTGGATTTAGGTTTGAATGGAAATAAATGTTTAAGCACTTTTTGATACTTGATATATTCCTTTGTTTATTGAAACTTGTAAAGGTAAATGGTTTTTCTCTTCACACATTATGTTTTTTTCTTCACATCAGGGGTGGTTGTTTCTTTCCTAAGGATATTTACAAAAGCTGTTTACACACAAGATGTCTCCGGCTTGCAAAAGAGTGCAAATCTCTACTTTGGTGTATCGATTGTGATCATGTTCATATGCATGGTTTTATACAGTCTAGCAAACAGACTTCCCATTATGAAGTACTATGATGACGTTAAGATTCAGGCAGTTGCGGTGGAAGACGACAATGGTCCTTTGACTGGTTCCGTATGGAGGTCGACTGTATGGGAAACTGTTGGAACAATCAAGTGGTATGGATTTGGCTTGATACTCATTTATGTTGTGACTCTTGCAATATTTCCAGGCTACATTACTGAAGATGTCCACTCTGAACTTCTCAAGGATTGGTATCCAGTTCTACTTATCACTTGCTTTAATGTGTTTGACCTTGTTGGCAAAAGCTTTACTGCAGTATACCTTCTGGAGAATGCCAAAATTGCTATAGGTTGTTGCATAGCAAGACTGTTGTTTTTCCCTCTATTCTTAGGGTGCTTGCATGGCCCGAAATTCTTCCGGACAGAGATTCCTGTCACAGTACTGACTTGTATTTTAGGGCTTACAAATGGTTATCTTACGAGTGTATTGATGATTTTAGCTCCTAAAACTGTGAAGTTGCAGCATGCAGAGACTGCAGGGATTGTGAGTGTGTTATTCTTAGTTGTTGGTCTAGCTTCAGGGTCTATTATAGCTTGGTTTTGGGTCATCTGACCTGAATATTTGTATATATTTAAGGTCTCCAAAACCTGCATCTATTGTTGGCTTCACCCAACAAGAAATCAAACAGGGATTGGTATTACTATTCTGTTAACAAGCGAAAACATGTAAAAATGTATAGGAAATAATATTGTTTTCTTCCTTTATTGTAAATTCACTTTACAGCCATCATGTTAATCCCTTTATTATTGTTTCATTCTTGCTTTGCTATTAGATGGAGAAACAAAATGTAAAGACTAAGAGGGTAAGATCTGTATGTCTGTATTAAAGTGAGGGTAAGATCTGTATGTCTGTATTAAAGTTTAAGATGAATTCTTTCCTTAAAATTATCTAGTTACTCGAGAATCCAAATCACCTTCTGTTTCTTTTTGAATGTTTGCAAGAGATTATTGTAGTTTTTTATTAAGTTTTAAATATAAAGTGTCTCATATTTTTAAATGAGAATGATAAAATAATATTTTATTAAAAAAATGCTTTAGATTTCACGTGTTTTTATTGTGGAAAACCACTTTTGACTTGGTATCGGATCTCTATTATTAATCAAGTTGCCACGATTTTAGCAATTATTTGTTTCCACTCAACAGCTAATTAGTCCAAATTATGATTCTTTCTCAACGTTTCTATTATTAAAGAATGTAACAAATGTTTCTATCAAATTATTGACCATGCTCCATTATTTGCATTTCCACTCAACAACGCTCATTGGTGTTTTGGCGGTGCAATATTAGTGTGCAACTAGACTTTTGATCTGTATGCCAAAATTATTTTTATATTATGAGAACGTTTGATTAATATTTGCACAAATATAGAGAAATTTAAATTTACAGAATAAAAAAACAATACACATACTTATGTGTTATTTTATATAAGTTTGATGTGGAATTAGTATATCGACTATCTCTAATTCTCTTCAGTTATTATAAGTAACTTTAATCCTCTTCATTCCTGAAATTACAACATATAATAGATCAAGTGGAAAACAACAACATATAATAGATCAAGTGGAAAACGCCCCCGAAGGAATATAAATTTTAACGTGCTTAAGTGATTGATATTGACTTTTATTAATTATCATTGCAAAAAAAATAAGTGGAAATTGTCTTCGGTGAAATTTAGAAGAAATTCTAATATCAGATTATGTCAAGAATAATCGAGGAATAAAGACCTTATCCTTGATATTACTCCTCGAAATCATCTTTCCTTCAACAACATATTTATCATCTTTGTAATTATCAGTCGAGTAACATTACTATATCCCAACTTTAAATTTTAACTTGTGGTTTAGAATTCTAGAAGTATTAATTGTGTTCAATAACATTACTATGCCATTGACTAAATTGCTCTGAATTGGGTGAATACAGACTATCATAACTCGAATATATTTTTTTCTTTCCTTTAAAATACTCCCAACACATAATCGTTAATCATATTAACAATGGAATTTTATGGAGCTAATATAGCCCTATTTTGCAAAAAACACATCACTAATATTATCCAAAATAGAAGGACATGCTTTCAACAATTGCTCAAAGAGGATTGTTGTTTGTTGAAATATGCAAGTCATGTGGGATATCAAGTGTAATATCCATGTCACTAGAATCTCCAATTGAACCACCACCAATGCCTAAAACCCACTCAGAAAACTGCTTCATTTCATCGTTATTTGAATTTGATTGACCCTTTAAATGTCTCGTATTCTTGGTCAATGTAAGAACTTCACATGAATTTCATAAGTATGATGGACTAATTGTAGCGTCCACAACTTTCAGCATGGTTTCTTTGGGTATAACGGGGAAAATTTTCCTAAATTCATCCTCAAATACCACAACTTTACCACCAAATAGAGTTTAAATTACCTTTAACATAAGACCAAAGGATGTATCTAAAAGTTATATCAACAATTTTAAAATACTATTTATGCATCATTAGAGTTTCATCCCATATGATTAGTTTTTCCTTTGCTATTGAATAAGCTAATAGGGATTTCAGTTTTATGGACATGTTGAACACTCGACAATATTTATAGGGATACAAAATCTTGACCTTGAGATCCCACCTCATTTTGAATTAAGCACCAAGAGTGTGATCATCATCATCATTATCATGATACATAATCATTCATGCATAATTTACTAACCAAAAATATATAAAAAAAAAGATGTGTTTTTCTTGTTGCTTGTTTCACAAGGTAGGTGACTGATCAAGATGCCCAGGAAAATTAGGGTTTTGAGGCTCACAAAGGAGCTCAATAATTGTCATATTCTCAAGTGATTCCCCTCATCAATATCCGAACCCAAGTGTAGTTCAAATCAAGATCAACAACTTTCAAATTCATCTGGTACATAATTAGGGTTTTTGACCTAATTCTCTAGGAGTTGACTTTTGGTCAAAGCATGGTTCTACGACTTAAATCATGATTCAAGGATCTCTAATTCCTCATTATAATCCACTCATAACATCCATTTGGCAAGAAGATATTGATCCCATTGATGCTTAAAAGAAATCAATTTATCTAGAAAACGTCAACTATTCAAGATCACCTTTGACTTTTGAGGAATTTTCCAACCATGGACTTTTGAAGATCAAAATCATGAATATATGATTATTGAATTCATTTCGTCAAGAAAAATCAAGAATCAATCAAGAATAAAAAAGTCAACAATTAGGGTTTTGTCTTTTTCATGAAGAAAGACATGTTTTTTACTCAACTTTGAAAGGCCATAACTTCCTCAATACTTGGCCAAATTTTATGCTCCAAAGCCTCATTAGAAGAAAAATTCAAAATCTACAACTTTGTCATTGCGAACATTTTTCTAAGAAGTGAATAGATTTTATGTTATGGAACTATGAAGTTGTCTACTTTTTCTCTAACACTTGGAAAAATTTTCAAGACAACATTGTTCCTTAAAAATGTCCAACTTTGAGGCCACTTTGCATCATGATCCTTTGAGAATTTGAAAAAAAACAAACCTGAATGATGTAGAGGATGTTTAGGGCTTTCCAAAAAGTACTAAAACTCCTTCATAGCATTTATGAGCTAGCATTTTCGAAGAGATAAGATGGTGTTTCATTCTTGAATTATAGGTCATTCTCTTGAAAACCTTATGATCCAATCTTCATGCCATAATCAAAAGTTTACACAAGCCAATCAAGCATTTTCCAAGAGGTTTGATCATTAACCAAGTGTTCATGCCATTTCAAGCATAAAGCCGTGACTTCCATTCTTGAAAAGTCACTTTAATCACCAAACTTTTGATCTTGAGCCCATAACTTGTTGCTTCTGACTTTGGAACATCTCAAAACCAACAAGCAATCATTTATGATCAGAATATCCACCCTAATGTTCATGTTTAAAGCATTGTGAGTACCATTGAAACCATAATTTTCTCATTTCTTCACAAACAAGCAAGATCACACAACTTGAGTTCAAAGCAACCATTTGATATGATTTTTCCCCCTACAAACCACAAATTGTTCCTATAAATAAAGGCCATTGATTCTGAAAGAAGACACAAAAATTCCCAAAGTCACCTCCTCACTTGAAATCTCCATTTTGTGTCACTTTACATAAACTTGCAAATTTTGAGTTCCTCTCAAAATCCTTGCAAACAAACCATTCAAATATGTGAGGGCAATATGTATTTTCATGATGCCAAAACATTGTGACTTTGACCAAATCAATGTGAAAACAAAGGAAACGAGTGGATGCCTCAAGGAAAAGTATTTTTGGCAAAAATCAGTCAACAGGTCGACTCATTGATGTTACAGGTCGACCTATTGGAAGACTTAAGAAAAATTCTATGTTGGGGCAGAATGCGTCAACGCATAGCCCTGTTCAGGTCGACGTATGGGAAATTGAGGAAATATCGGGAATGCGCACGCCGGCCCTACAGGTTGACGCATAGACAATTGAATAAATCTCGGGTATGCGCACGCCGACCTCATAGGTCGACGCATGTATCACGTTTGCTTCCAAAACAAATGCAGAATTGCAATAGGTCGACCTACACAGATGGACAGGTCGACCTATGGCTAAAATTACTAGTTTTTTGCTGATTCTAAGTGGCTAATGAAAAGGGTGTGGTATATATTGTCTTTGATCATTTTCAAGAAAAAACAACAAGAAACGTGAAAGATATACTCAAGCTTCTTCTCATCTCCAACCTTTCGTTTATTGATCGAAAATCACACATAATAATCTTTTTCGATCGTAGTAAGGAACGCGCGTTGATAAGGTTCGACGGTGGACTAAGGTCTTGTTCGAGTGAAGAATGTTGAGGGTGTTTCTTGTATAAAATCATAGGGTTTTTCCTTCTACATCAAGGTTTTGATTTGAAGGTTTTTGACGATCGCTTCTCTTTGGATTCAATTCAGCCGAGCATAAGGAATTGAGGGATTATAGATTCACTCATCAAATTTGCTACAACCGGGGGATTGAAAAGGATGGATCGGGGTAGTGATCGGTAGAGATCATTCACATTGACTTGGTTCTACTTGAATCAAGGGGAGGAAATAATTGTATTCAATTTTACTGCATGTGTGTAGTTGGTGATCGATAAACTCTTTCCTTGTTAAACATTTTCCAATCAAATAAAACTTTCCTAATTTCATTTGAAATTAGGGGCAGACGTACTCCTGCGAGGACGATAGAGGATCTGCCTAAAAAAATATCGTGTTCTTTATCGTCTTTAGTTTTATCTTTTCAATATTCGTTTTCGGCAAAAATTCATAGTTGAGCAAAAATTGAAACTTGGTGAAAATCGCTCACCAAGTGTTTGATAAAATTCCACATATAACAAGTGGTTTCACGAGCGCCGGTTTATCTAGTGCTTCGCATATAACTTTTTAGAAAATGGAGAACGGTCAAAAAGGGGCGTATAATAAAGCTACTGTTTTCACCGGAGAAAACTATAGTTATTGGAAATACTGTATGTGCATTCATATCAACTCCGTTGATAGAAAAATCTGGGATGTCATCGTCAATGGTCCTATGGCTATCACCATAACCAACGATGCTGGTGTTACCACACCAAAACCTGAAGCACAATGGGATGAAAAAGATGAAACGAATTATGCGTATGATTGGAAAGCTAGAAACATGATTATAGCTTCCTTAGGGGTTGATGAGTACTTTCGCGTATCATATTGCCAAACTGCTAAGGCAATGTGGGATGCATTACAAGTCGCCCATGAAGGAACTAATGATGTTAAGCTAGCTAGAATCAATACTTTGACGCAAGAGTTTGATCTCTTTCACATGAAGCAAGGTGAAACCATTGCTGAAATGCAAAAGATATTTTCTCATATTATCAATCGCTTACACACTTTAGGACATATTACTCCCAATGTTGTTGCTACTAATAAAGTTTTGAGATGTCTTAGTAGGGAATGGCAACCTAAAGTCACGGAAACCAAAGAAGCCAACAATCTTACTACATTGGATCTCACGGCTCTATTTGGAAAGCTTGAAGAACATGAGCAAGATCTCATGAACCTAAACAAGCACGAAAAGAAAGAAAAGAACGAGAAGTCAAAGGACACTGAAAAGAAGTCTATTGCTTTAAAGGCTTCAAGTTTAAAGTCGTCCACCAAAGATACGTGTGATAGTGAATCTAGTGACGAAGATGATAGTCCGGATGAAGATATGGGCTTGTTCATGAGAAGGTATAATAAGTATCTTCGAAAGAATGAAATCAAACACTCGGATAACAATATCGTCAACTATATGTGTCAAGCAAAGCCTAACAAGCAAGATGCGAGTAAGAAAACTAAACCTAAATGATCTTGTTACAATTGTGGTAAGCCGGGTCATTACAAGCCGGATTGCCCTTCGCTTAAGAAAGATAAGGCAAAGAGAAAACTTCAAAAGAACCAAACAAAAGGAAGAAGAGCTTATATCGCTTGGGAGAGTGATAGTGACTCATCTAGCAAAGAAAGCTCGAGTGATGAAGAGGAAACAGTCAACCTATGTCTTATGGCACATCAAAAGAATAAAAATATTGCAAGTCATGAGAAATATAATAATGTTGATTCTATGTCTTATTTTGAGTTAAAACATGCCTTTGATACTTTACATCATGAAGCTAAGGAAGCCTTTCAGCGCTTAGCTTCAAATAAAAAGATTTTCAAATACCTTGAGAAGAAAGTTTCCGATTCCAAAAAGGAAGTAGAAACTCTCAAGAATCTATGATTGAAAGTATCAAAGACAAAGGCGAAGATGACAAGAGTTCTTGGTTTAGATGGGGAGGATGTGAAACTTGTCACATTTGACAAAAAGAAGTTAAAACTATCAAAGCCAAATTAGACAAGGCTTCACTACCCAAGATTACAAATGCCATTGATCAATCACATTTCAAAAATAGTATGATAAATCCATATCAAAGATATACTTATGTGATAAAAGACCAATCGAGCAAATGTAATGACCATCCAAACTCAACATGTCTATATTGTTGCAAAAGGGGTCATAACATTAGGAAACGTCGCTTTAGGAGATTTTTGGTTCCCAAAGGCATTTTCAAATGGATTCCCAAGAGCAACCTTTGTTTCACTCACACATAAGGACCCAATGAAAATTGGGTACCTATTTCCCTTGTTTAAATTTGTAGGTGGAATGTCTTGAGCCATCAGAGAGAAGATGGTTTCTAGATAGAGGATGCTCAAGACATATGACGGGTGACTTATCTTTACTATATGACTTTGTGGCTAAGAAGAAAGGATTTGTGACCTATGTTGATAACAACAAGGGTGCTATACTCGGCAAAGGTAGTGTAGGAAATCCCTCTTCTACTACTATCTCAGACGTCCTTCTAGCTGAGGGCCTTAAACACAATCTTATTAGCATCAATCAATTGTGCGACAAAGGATACTCGGTATCGTTTTCAAAAGAAAGTTGCACAATTAGAAATGATGATAAGAAAGATGATGTGTTCAAAGGCCTGAGGGTAAACAATGTATACATGCTTAACCTAAATGAGGTATCAATGACCGAGGCCAAATGTCTAGCCACTATTAGTGAAGACTCATGGCTTTGGCATAGACGTCTGGCTCATGTCAACTTTGACTTGCTTAATAAAATCGTTTCAAAAGACCTAGTAGTTGGCCTACCCAAAATTAAGTTCTCCAAAGATTACTTATGTGATGTTGTAACTCGGTGAACTGACTTTTATTTTTAAGCAAACAATGTTGCGGTGAGCAAGAGTCGCCACCGACTTTTATTTTGTCCAATTTAGGAAAGGTAAAAAAGTACAGGAAAGACCTTTTGAGAAAAAGAGTTCGGGGGGTAAGTTATGAAAAGGGAAGGTGTTAGCACCCTTTTCATCCGTAGTTATCTACGGGCTCTTAGTTTGCTTAGCTCGTTTTGTTTTGTTTGAAAAGTTTGAAAAGTGTCGTGTGTGTTTAGAAAAACAGTTTGATTTTGAAAATGTCTGAAGAGACAATGTTGAAAAATAGGGTGTGAAAAGTATTTTTATGTTGAGCAAGCAAACTAAAGCTATTTACCCTACACTTAGTCTCTCCTATACTTTTATGCTTTTCGGAGGGATAGGGCTAACCATACCATTTGTAGGTAGGTATTCCTATTTATTGGACGTATTAAGGGACATCGAAGGGTCATCGATGGTCGTTTGAAGGCAACATAATAGAGGTACCTTTAGCAACTTCGAAGGGACAAATCATCTTTTCGTAGGCAACGATCGAGGGTCCAGATCATGTATTCGTAGGCAACTTCGAGGGTCATCGGGGGACCATGATCTTTGATGATTTAAATCGTAGGGACTTTTGCTAATGGGTACCTCTATATTCGAGGGACACGACTATATAATCGAAGGCAACCAAGAGAGGCGTACCCTAGGGGTGAGTGTGTGTAGCAATCACGTGTGTTGTTTTAAAATATTTTATCTTGGAGATTTAGGTGACCTACGATTGCTTGATTAATCTTGCCATACAATCCTATTAACCATACATCTAACAGTTAATATTTGGGCAGAAAACTAAAGTGCGGAAATTAAATCCTACGCTATTACATGGCTTCGGGGATTAGGGATACATAACCAAATGGGAATGAAACCTACTACGAATTATTACAAACCCGAATAAAAAATTAAAGCAAAAGTAAAAGAATAATATACAAATTATAAGTGTCCGCAAGATAGTCCAAATGCCTCAAAGTGGTTCTTCAACATAAACACAAAATGTTAATATGAAAACATAAAAAGATAATAAAAAAATGACAAAGTATATGAACAAATATGGATCAAAATAATAAAGGAAATCTATAATTCTAAAATAAAAATAAAGAGAAAATTAAACAAATATTTTTTTATACCTTTTTTAACATTATTTTTTTTTGTACTTAAAATAAACTAATTCTAAAAAACTAATTAAACAATATAATTTTTTTTGAATTTTTGTCATTATATTAAAGAAACTAATTAATTAATACACTTTTTTAGTATTTTTGTATCAAGAATTAATATAAAATAAACAAAGATTATATAAGAGAATAAATAGAACAAAAGGATTAGGCAAAATGGAATAAATGTCCACCCACGTTTTCACCTCTCATGATGCATACTTAGAGCATAATTATCGGTGAAATTTGAAAGTTCCTACACTGTTTTTTTATGACACCCTGTCAGAAAACAATGGATAATTGAAAAGAAAAACCGTTCACGAATTCACCAACGTTGTTACAGTAAACCACGCTTCTACAACTATTTATTTCTTTTTCTTTTAATTTTTGTTTTAAAAAGTACCAAAGTTAGTATAAATGTGAGATATATTATAGGTTTGGTGGGACCCATTTTTAAGTTTTTAAGGAGTAAATGGATATTTGAAAAATGTGGTTGAGTTGTTTAAATAATTGGGAAGAGTAAAATAATATAAAAAATTGAGTAGGACCCATTTAAAGAACTTAAATGGGTATGATGGATGTGGATGCTCTTATGAGACCAAACCATGACTTTTCAAAATGCTTCTTTCCTCCAATCAAAATACGCCATGTGGCATCAAGTTAAAGAAATAAAAAAATTAAAACAAGAAGATAAACATGTAACCTGTGATGGGAAACCGTAGTACCGTTCCAGCTTTCAGTGGGAAGCAAAACAAGAGATATGCATAATTTCCTTCTTCACTTATACAATTTCCTCTTTGCATTCAACACAATATCATTTATTTCAAAGAATAAACAAAGTGTTTTTTTTAAGAAAAAAAAAGAACAGAAGCATATACCAGTCGGGAATGATGGCTGCGAAGGATGATCGTCGGTGATTGATGTGAAGCGAGTGGTGGCTGTTGAAAGGGAGCGTGTCCTTCGCGTGCGATTGTCGGGAACAGAGTCTGGGTGTGCCAAAGCTGCTCGCAGGTGACGGCGGCGGATATCAAGGTGAGTGGATTTGCGGCCGTTGTTGAAAGAGATTGTGTCCGCCGCGAATGGTGATTGAAGGCATGGTGATTGCATCGGATCTCGTCCTCCTTCTTCCACCGTCTACGATGTACCTCTTCCTGTTCCATAGTGCTTTTTTTTGTTTGGAGGCACTAATGTCTGGAATGATTGGAAATTATTTTGCAGTGTAAAAAATGGGAAGAATATGCTTGAGGTCTGAAAAGAAAAATGGTACGTGAGTCTTGGTGGAATAGGGTTTGTTGTTAGTTTTTATAAGAAAAATTAGGTTTTATAAAAAGAGCATAAATCAAAAATTAATTAACATAGTAAAAATTCTAAATCAAATTTTAATTTGATTTTGATTCTTGCCATATTTAACTAAATATATTGATTTTGTTCTAAAAATAAAAAAACTTTCCTAAGATGAAAATGCAATCAAATCTTTTTTAATATATTTTATTTTATGATTTTTTGGATATTTTTGTGAATAAAATGAAAAGAACTTAAAAAATTAATATTTTATAAATGCTCAAATAGTAAAAACGAAAATTGAATATTAAAATAATAAAAATGCATTTTTTTGTGATTTTTTTGAATAAATAAAAATAAAATTAGAACTAAAAATAGAAAACAAATAAAAGGACGAAAAGTTAGAAGCGGGAATCGAGCCCGGGACCTCTCGCTCTTGTACCTTTTAACCTCAAATCCTTACCAATTGTGTTATGCCACTTATTCGAAATAAAATGACATTTGCAAATATATGTGGGCAAATTTTGGGGTACAACAGTTGTCCCTGTTCAATCTTTTTAAACCTGAAGAGGTAGATTGGCTCGTTTGCCTATCGTGATCTGAAGGTGGAAGATGATTGAACACTTAAGTGCCCAAAAATTTGCACTCGCCGGTGCGGGAAGTAATGCTGGAGATGGGCTTATAGATGCCATCCAGGGGTTGACAGAGTATTGTCGGAGATGGGCTTAAAGATGCCATCCAAGTGTTGACAGAGTATTGTCTGAGATGGGCTTAAAGATGCCATCCAAGTGTTGACAGAGTATTGTCTAAAGCATGTGCTTTTCAGACTGGATCGTATGCATTGAGTGTATCTCAAGGAGAGATTCATAAAAATGAAGTAATGTCTTACAAAAGACTATCTGGAGAAGTTCCTGGAAAGGGTAGATCATTGGCTTAAAGAAGGCTGTGATAAGAGACGTCTTAAAGGAAATTACCTGAATAGGTTCAAACAAAGGATAGAAAACTGATGTGAAGAAGATTAGGCTTTAGACAAAGCTCGGGAAGAATTGTCTTAGAGAAGACTGACTAAAAAGCTCCTTGAAAGGGCAAGAGATGTCTTATAAAAGATTGGATAAATATGTTAAAGGTGGAGATATGTCTTAGAGAAAACTACCTAAAAAGGCTCCTAGAAAGGATATGATATGTCTTAAAAAAAACTACCTAGAAAGGTTCCTAGAAAGGATATGAAACGTCTTAGAAAAGACTACCTAGAAAGGTTCCTAGAAAGGATATGATATGTCTTAAACAATACTACCTAGAAAAGTTCCTAGAAAGGATATGAAACGTCTTAGAAAAGACTACCTAGAAAGGTTCCTAGAAAGGATATGAAATGTCTTAGAAAAGACTACCTAGAAAGGTTCCTAGAAAGGATATGATATGTCTTAAAAAAGACTGCCTAGAAAGGCTCCTAGAAAGGATATGATATGTCTTAAACAAGACTACCTAGAAAGGTTCCTAGAAAGGATATGAAACGTCTTAGGAAAGACTGCCTAGAAAGGCTCCTAGAAAGGATATGAAACGTCCTAGGAAAGACTGCCTAGAAAGGCTCCTAGAAAGGATGAGAAGTTCTTTGATTGATTCTGAGTTATCTTTGAAGAAAGACCCGAAATGAAGCATCAGAATTGTATTTGTGTCTTGGATGAGTGTTAAGATTGAACCGTTGATACGATCGTCTTTGCACCGTATCTGGATGATAATGTTATTTGGATTGTGAAATGACCTGAAAAGGCAATATTAGTTTTATGCAATGTCATGATGCATGTATTGTATGATGAGGTTCTCAAAATAAACGAGAATGATGTATGCTATGTATGTATTATGAATGATGCAGGGATGGAATGTATAGTCGAAGAATATTGGTAACTTTGTATAGCAATTGTTGGTTGAGAAAATAAATCTCTGGATGCTGCTGGAGATGATGACAGGGGGTTGAGAATTCCTGTTTTCTGTTCGAGGATATCCAGCTGGGGATTTTTTATCTTCTCTTGGGGATGAGAGTAACTTGAGTGATCTGACCCTGACGTATCCTTGGGACAAGAGAGAAGAATAATCTTCGAGTGTCTACTTTTAATGGGGATAGTAAGTTTGAATAAACCCTATCGGAGAAGAAGATTGTGTCGGAGAACCGACAGTGCCAGAGATGTAAACTCCGTTGGGGGAACCAAGCCTCTGTTGGCAAGAGATTTTTTGAAGATAACTTCTTGAGGATTGCTATGTGGGGATATTTGCGGAAACTGCTCTGTGGGGAAGATTCCCTGAGATTTCAAATTTTCATTTCCCCATGTCTTCTTGCTGTTGGAAAACATTTTCTTAACCGTGTGTGGCCCTTTGCATGAGAAAGTCTATCTGCCCCTAGAGTCGGTAACCTGGTATACTTGATTCTTGAGATTATTGGAATTAGAACTTCGAAGGAGATACTGATCCTGCTGCAAGTAGCTAAATAGCTTTTGTTGAGATTTGTGACTAATGCAACATGCCCCAAGTGATAGGTTGCCTCTCTGACTGTTTAGTGCCTTTGAGAGATTCTCTGAATCTTGACCCGATTTCCCAGATGAATGAGATAATAACATGTCATGCCCCTTATATATACAAGCTTTTGATTGACTGAGTCAGGCGTACGAGACATCTCTGCAACTTTACCTATCGGGAGGACTTTCTGAGATTTGTGCTATCATAAGCAATCATGCCCCAGTATCATGAGTTTAGGAATAATGCCCCTGATTGATCTACACTTATGAGATTCTTCGGATTTTGACATGATTGCCCCAGATATCTGAACGCTTACTCGACGAAGTATTTCGACTGCTTTTGTGCCCCTGAGGGTGATCAAAATTTGAGATGTTCATGCTTGAACTCAACGGAGTTCTGAAGACAACTTGTCCCTTGAGAGGATTAAACTTTTCATCTGCAGCTCATGATGGAGGCTTTCCTGGTGTCAAGTACTTGATCATATGCAAAGAATGTTTAGTATGAGAAATATAATTCTAATGCAAAGTTCATGTTTGTCTTGAAGTTTTTTTTTTTTTTAAAAAGATTTTTTTTTGAAAGGATGTCAAAACATCGATTTTTGTGAAAGGTGGTGTGATACCAACTCAAACGTTTTAGCAAAAACTCCTAGGAGTCGGTTTACCGTATTCTTGTTACGATATGCTTTCGAATTAACCCTGCTTCAATTAGGACTTTTGAGGGTTGTAGCGTGGCCAGGTTCACGGTTTTAGAAAAAAGATTTTTAGGCTCAAAATTTTATTGGTGCCCATCCCCTTCGTGATGTTCTCCAACCTAAGTTCAGTTAACTCGATGCGAGCATTCATCCTTCAAGACGAGTTTGAGACGATTGGGGAATCGATGAGGTGTTTGGACATGGCAGTCACTTACCTTTTATTCTTTGTGTCCGATCACACGATCTTGAATTTATAGACACGTGAATTTGCCCCTTTTGTTGAGGATCTTTTTTTGTTTCCCTAACTTTTGTCTGGAATTTTTTTTTTTGAATTCCGAGTTTGAAGTCCAGTGGGATGCCCTGACTTTTGCCTAAGTAATTTGTTTTTAAGTTATTGACTTAGCGGGCTTTCTTTTCTCTTTTTCGATCCGTTCTCTTTTTTTCTTTCTTTTTTTTGAACAAGTCGTATGATCCCGAGGCGTCTTTGATTTGTTGGAAAGATTGTGATTGCCTCTTTTCTTGGTTGACGAGGGATAACCATTGTGGTATCATCATATTTTGATCTCCTAATGTGAGGGATAATCATTGTGGTTTCAACTTTCCTCAATCTTTTGAAGGATAACCATTGTTGTATCCTTAGATGCATGCTCCTGATGAATTTTGAACACTCAATCACGTTAACTGAACACTACCCCGTCCCTAGGTTAAATATGAGGGTTTTTCATATAGAAAAGAAAACTCCTACTTCAAGGCTCAAAGGGGTTAACGAGGGTTTATCATCCTTATATCTCCAGTGTTTGAGGATTTGAAACAATGCCTGTACATCATCAATAGGGTTTTACTCGAAAGCACACCATTTGAGATGATGGGTATTATATGTTCGTCATTCTCCCTTCAGAGTTGTCATGCTTTATCACCGAGAGTTTGGTATCACACGCAAAGAAAAACATATAAGAGCGAGAGCGAATAAGTTATTTAAAAACAAACATATCCAATGCATCATTATTATAGTTCAAAAACAAACAAGTATGACATATGAGCAGTATTGAATCAAAACAAGAAAGACTACGCATGAACATGCATGATGATATAGAGATTGTCAATGTTGAGGAGATTTTCTCCGTATGGACTTATTGCTTCAGAAGATCCGTTGAGTCGAAGGAGAACTTCAAATCTGGCTTGCAGGTGTGAATGTGATAACCTTTGCATTTATTATGTCTTGAATCTTATCTCTAAATGGTTGACAATCAATGACCGAATGGCCAAGTGCCCCAGAGCGGGAGACAAACCAAGTGTTAGTATCTGCAATTGCAGATTACTCAAGATTACTTCTAGGAAGAAGATTCTGACGAAGTCGCACAAGAGTTGCAAGTGTCCAGCTCTAGGGAGAATAAAATAGTAAGAAGATGAGAAGCTTGTATGTTGATAGCAGCTTCATTTGAAGAACTTTGACTTTTCATCTTTGGACGTCCTTCTATAAGAATCAAGCTCACCATATCTAGTGGGTCATAGCCTCTGATTCGGGGTACGGTAATTTTGAGTTTAAAGGTATGTGGCTAAAGGAAAGTAAACCCTCTTGCCCATTGATAGGAGTTATACCTTTGAGTTTGAAGGCATCTGGCTAGAGGAAAATAAATCCTCTTGCCCCTTGATATGAACTGTACCTTTGAGTTTAAAGGCATGTGTCTAAAGGAAAGTAAATCCTCTTGCCCCTTGATAGGAATTGCACCTTTGAGTTTGAAGGCATTTGGCTAGAGGAAAATAAATCCTCTTGCCCCTTGATAGGATTAGACTTTTGATAGTCCTTCCATAATAGTACCTGAAAATTATGCGTCCTAAATCCCTAAGATACTTGAAAAAGGTTAGTCAACAAGTTATGTAAAAGAATAAAGTAGTATGGACAAGTAAGTCCTACAAGCAGAACATGCAAGGAAATCAAGTGGTTAGATAACACACACAAGCAAGTCACACAAGTGTCCTTAGATTTAAAGGCTTACATGAAGTCTGACCAGGTAACTACCCTTCCCCAATAGGTACTTCTATGGATAAAGAGATTTCAACAACAGGGTTCTATCAGTTACTCAGAATTGTCAGCACCTCTAAAGCACCCTCGAACATGGTACATGCATACCACGTAATGATACTTTAAGAAGAAACCTATCTGAGTTGTAGTATCGGGTCGCGACCATAACTTGACATGCATCAAGAATAGCCCTCCCACTACGTTCCTAAAAGTCAAGATGGGTTAAAGGTGACTAAAGGTCCTTGAGCTCCGACGCACCCAAAGGTACATACGTAAACCTCTCTCATGCAAAAGAGGTACATAATAACCAGTGGAGGCCTAACTCAAGCGTGAACTCTCATATTGACCAATCCCAAGCATGCACAAGGGAGGTCTCCATGACTATTCCGCTCCTATCTTAAGGTGCACTCGAATCCGGGTATAGGATTCATCTTCCAAAAAACCCGAGCAACCTTGAAAAGTAAAGAAATCAAAACAAACAAATTGGTGATCTAAGCCCTAAGGTAAACCCCTCTTTAAAGACTCCCCAGCAGAGTCGCCAGTTCTATAACTCGGTGAACTGACTTTTATTTTTAAGCAAACAATGTTGCGGTGAGCAAGAGTCGCAACCGACTTTTATTTTGTCCAATTTAGGAAAGGTATAAAAGTACAGGAAAGACCTTTTGAGAAAAAGAGTTCGGGGGGTAAGTTATGAAAAGGGAAGGTGTTAGCACCCTTTTCATCCGTAGTTATCTACGGGCTCTTAGTTTGCTTAGCTCGTTTTATTTTGTTTGAAAAGTTTGAAAAGTGTCGTGTGTGTTTAAAAAAACAGTTTGATTTTGAAAATGTCTGAAGAGACAATGTTGAAAAATAGAGTGTGAAAAGCATTTTTATGTTGAGCAAGCAAACTAAAGCTATTTACCCTACACTTAGTCTCTCCTATACTTTTATGCTTTTCGGAGGGATAGGGCTAACCATACCATTTGTAGGTAAGTAGTCCTATTTATTGGATGTATTAAGGGACATCGAAGGGTCATCGATGGTCGTTTGAAGGCAACATGATAGAGGTACCTTTAGCAACTTCGAAGGGACAAATCATCTTTTCGTAGGCAACGATCGAGGGTCAAGATCATGTATTCGTAGGCAACTTCGAGGGTCATCGGGGGACCATGATCTTTGGTGATTTAAATCGTAGGGACTTTTGCTAATGAGTACCTCTATATTCGAGGGACACGACTATATAATCGAAGACAACCAAGAGAGGCGTACCCTAGGGGTGAGTGTGTGTAGCAATCACGTGTGTTGTTTCAAAATATTTTATCTTGGAGATTTAGGTGACCTACGATTGCTTGATTAATCTTGCCATACAATCCTATTAACCATACATCTAACAGTTAATATTTGTGCAGAAAATTAAAGTGCGGAAATTAAATCCTACGCTATTACATGGCTTCGGGGATTAGGGATACATAACCAAATGGGAATGAAACCTACTACGAATTATTACAAACCCGAATAAAAAATTAAAGCAAAAGTAAAAGAATAATATACAAATTATAAGTGTCCGCAAGATAGTCCAAATGCCTCAAAGTGGTTCTTCAACATAAACACAAAATGTTAGTATGAAAACATAAAAAGATAATAAAAAATGACAAAGTATATGAACAACTATGGATCAAAATAATAAAGGAAATCTATAATTCTAAAATAAAAATAAAGAGAAAATTAAACAAATATTTTTTTATACCTTTTTTAACATTATATTTTTTTGTACTTAGAATAAACTAATTCTAAAAAACTAATTAAACAATATAATTTTTTTTAATTTGTGTCATTATATTAAAGAAACTAATTAATTAATACACTTTTTTTAGTATTTTTGTATCAAGAATTAATATAAAATAAACAAAGATTATATAAGAAAATAAATAGAACAAAAGGATTAGGCAAAATGGAATAAATGTCCACCCACGTTTTCACCTCTCATGATGCATACTTATGAGACCAAACCATGACTTTTCAAAATGCTTCTTTCCTCCAATCAAAATACGCCATGTGGCATCAAGTTAAAGAAATAAAAAAATTGAAACAAGAAGATAAACATGTAACCTGTGATGGGAAACCGTAGTACCGTTCCAGCTTTCAGCGGGAAGCAAAACAACAGATATGCATAATTTCCTTCTTCACTTATACAATTTCCTCTTTGCATTCAACACAATATCATTTATTTCAAAGAACAAACAAAGTATTTTTTTTAAGAAAAAAAAGAACAGAAGCATATACCAGTCGGGAATGATGGCTGCGAAGGATGATCGTCGGTGATTGATGTGAAGCGAGTGGTGGCTGTTGAAAGGGAGCGTGTCCTTCGCGTGCGATTGTCGGGAACAGAGTCTGGGTGTGCCGGAGCTGCTCGGAGGTGATGGCGGTGGATATCAAGGTGAGTGGATCTGCGGCCGTTGTTGAAAGAGATTGTGTCCGCCGCGAATGGTGATTGAAGGCATGGTGATTGCATCGGATCTCGTCCTCCTTCTTCCACCGTCTACGATGTACCTCTTCCTGTTCCATAGTGCTTTTTTTTGTTTGGAGGCACTAATGTCTGGAATGATTGGAAATTATAATAAAAATGCATTTTTTTGAATAAATAAAATTAAAATTAGAAAACAAATAAAAGGACGAAAAGTTAGAAGCGGGAATCGAGCCCGGGACTTCTCGCTCTTGTACCTTTTAACCTCAAATCCTTACCAACTGTGTTATGCCACTTATTCGAAATAAAATGACATTTGCAAATATATGCGGGCAAATTTTGGGGTACAACAGATGCGTGCCAAATGGGGAAGCAAACAAGGATCTCGTTTAAATCTAAAAACATTGTATCCACAACGAGGCCTCTTGAACTTCTTCATATGGACCTTTTTGGACCATCTAGGATAAAAAGTCTAGGTGGGAACTATTATGGGTTTGTCATAGTAGATGATTTCTCTAGGTATTGTTGGACGATCTTCTTGGCAAGCAAAAGTGACACTTTCTCCGCATTTGAAAAATTTGCCAAAATGTTTCAAAATAAGTTGAACACTAGCATTGTAACCATCCGAAGTGATCATGGGGGTGAGTTTGAAAATCATGTTTTTGAAGAGTTTTGTGGAAATCATGGCATTAATCATAACTTCTCCGCACCACGGACTCCACAACAAAATGGAGTGGTGGAACGTAAAAACCATGTTTTGGAAGAACTTGGAAGAACTATGATTAATGAACATGGGCTTCCAAAATACTTTTGGGCCGATGCCATAAATACGGATTGCTATGTTTTAAATAGAATCTTGATACGACCTATTCTAAACAAAACACTGTATGAACTCTTAAAAGGAAGAAAGCCAAACATATTCCACTTTCACGTATTTGGATGTAAATGCTTTGTATTAAATAATGGAAAGGAAAACCTTGGCAAATTTGATGCAAAAGCGGATGAAGGTATATTTCTAGGATACGCTCAATCTAGTAAAGCTTATAGAGTATACAACAAAAGGTTACATATTGTTGAAGAGTCCGTACATGTTTCTTTTGATGAGTCTTGTTCGAAAGTAGTCAGAAAAGGTAGTGTTCTTAATGGTGCAGGTACCTCAACTGAGAGAATACTTAAGGATCCGAATGCTAAGCTTGATAAAGATAAGGATTTCCTCTCACCCGAGAATATTAAAGAGGAAGTGGATCAAGCACCTGAAGAGAAAGTAGAAGATCAACCAAGTGACAAAAGTGATCTTCCACTTGAATGGAAATCTTCTAAGGACCATCATATGGAGAATATTCTAGGAGACATATCAAAAGGGGTAACAACACGGGCAAGGATAAGTAACTTTTGTTATTATTATTCTTTCGTCTCTCAAATTGAGCCTAAAAACTCTAAAGATGCATTAGTCGATGAGCATTGATATTTAGCTATGCAAGAAGAGCTGAACCAATTTAAGAGAAATGAGGTTTGGGACCTTGTCCCTCCTCCGCGAGACCATCGAGTAATTGGCACTAAATGGGTGTTTAGGAACAAATTAGACGAAAACGGGATCATTACTCGCAACAAGGCCCATCTTGTTGCTCAAGGGTATAGCCAAGAGGAAGGGATCGATTATGAGGAGACTTATGTTCCGGTCGCCCGACTCGAAGCCATACGTTTGTTAATTGTATTTGCATGCTCACAAAACTTTGAAAATGTTGATTATCCTGATCATGTTTATAAACTTAAGCGTGCCTTGTACGGTCTTAAACAAGCTCCAAGAGCTTGGTACGGGCGGCTTAGTAATTTTTTGATCAATCAAGGTTTCTCAAGAGGGAAGGTAGATACCACTCTATTCATTAAAAGACATGAAAAGCATTCTATATTGGTTCAAGTGTATGTTGATGATATTATTTTTGGGTCTACTAACATGACTCTTGTTAAGGAGTTTTCTAAGCTTATGCAGGGAGAATTTGAGATGAGCATGATGGGTGAACTAATTGTTAGAACAAGATTTGTTCTGATCAATATTATTAGTTTTGATGATAAAAATGTATATGAATTTTGTATGAGATAATGTGGTACTCTAATACTATGCAATTTCCATTTCAGGAATTATATAAAGAGTATGCACAAAATCAGCGCAAGAAGCACTGACTCAGAAGGTTCAGCATGCAACATCAGAACATGGTCTGGCAAGACATCAGAAGATGGTCAAGCAAAATCAGAACATGGTCTATGGATGCATCAGAAGAACTTGAGATCAGACGCAGAAGCACTGAAGTTCTCATGGTATCACGCTAAGAAGCACTTCAAGGTCAGAAGACAAGAAGATGCTCTGCACCAAGCTGTTTAACTCTGATGATATTCAAACGTTGTTTACACAAACATCAGATCAAAAGCAAGTACAAGATGGAAGGCTATGCTGACTGACAAAAGGAACGTTAGTAGCTATTAAAGGCAACGTCAGTAGACACAGCGAAAGCAAGGGTCGAGGTAGTTGACAAAAGAGTGAAACATTAAATGCAATGCTGTACGGATTACGCAAAGCATTAAATGCTCCCAACGGTCATCTTCTCAAACGCCTATATATTGAAGTTCTGATGAGAAGCAAGTTTTTTACGAACTCTTGATACAACACTTGCGCAAATATACAGAAACGCTGTCAAATTCAAAAAGCTCTCAAACTTCATCTTCAACCTCACTACATTGGTGTTGTAATATATTAGTGAGATTAAGCTTAAACTTAAGAGAAAATCACAGTTGTGATAATAGCTTTATAAGAAACATTGTAACTCTTAAAAGAATTTGTTTACATTAAGTTGTAAGAACTAGAGTGATCAGGTTGTTGATCAGTATACTCTAGAAAGTCTTAGAGGGTATCTAAGCAGTTTGTTCCTAGAGTGATCAGGTTGTGATCAGTATACTCTAGAAGACTTAGAAGTTGTCTAAGTGGAAAACCATTGTAATCTTGTGTGATTAGTGGATTAAATCCTCAGGTGAGGTAAATCACTCCAAGGGGGTGGACTGGAGTAGTTTAGTTAACAACGAACTAGGATAAAAATCATTGTGCAAATTGTTTTTATCTTACAAGTTTTAAAAGCTACACTTATTCAAACCCCCCTTTCTAAGTGTTTTTCTATCCTTCACTAAACTACTTTCTTGGACTCCAAATAAAGCAACTAAAGGAAGGCACATTTGTGAGTCAAACTAATTATTGTCAAGAGATTATCAAATGTTTTGACATGGCAAAGTCAAAGGCCATTGACACCCTAATGCCTACCGCAGTCAATCTTGATCGGGATGAACATGGTAAGCCGGTTGATGTAAAAAAGGTATAGAGGTATGATCGGATCCTTACTTTACCTTACCGCTTCTCGTCTCGATATTATGTTTAGTGTTTGCATGTGTGCAAGATACCAATCATGTCCTAAGGAGTCTCACTTAAAAGTCGTTAAGCGCATACTTAAGTATCTTGTTGGTACAACTAAGTATGGCTTCTGGTTCTCCAAAGGTAGTGATTGCTCTTTGGTTGGGTACTCCGACTCCGACTTTGCCAGTTGCAAATTGGATAGGAAAAGCACTAGTGGTACATGTCATTTCTTCTCAAACTCCTTAGTAAGTTAGCATAGCAAGAAACAAGTTTCCGTTGCTTTGTCAACCGCCAAGGCGGAATATGTGGCGGCCGGTAATTGTTGTGCTCAAATATTATGGCTCAAGCAACAATTAGTTGACTTCAATGTCAAGCTCGATCATATTCCCATCTTTTGTGATAACACAAGTGCTATAAATTTAACCAAAAATCCGGTCTTACACTCTCACACTAAACACATAGAAATTCGACACCATTTTCTTAGAGACCATGTGGAGAAAGGTGATGTAGTGTTTGAGCATGTTGAAAGCAAAAATCAACTTGCCGATATTTTTACAAAACCACTAGCTACCGAGCCCATCTTTCACATTCGTAGGGAACTTGGTGTCCTTGATATATCGGATAGGTTGCAACTATGAGTAGTTGCACATGCTCTATTTATTATTATTATCTATGCTCTCATAAATATGTTGAAGTGTGTATTCAAGATATGTGAGGGAAAATTCTCTATCTCCCATGTGCAAAGGTAATATCGTTTCAATCTTAGAATCTTCTTAAAATAATGCATCAATATGGTAAACTTGCTACTTGTTCATAGTTGTGTATGTGTTGTGCATATTTTGGAAGTCTCATGCATACATACCTTAAGTTTAACAAATTTTGGAAAAATGCCAAAAATAGGTCGACCTACTCTTTCTATGAGTCGACCTATTAAAAGAATTTTTTTTAAGGTTTTAATGCTAATGCGTCGATGCAAGTGTAGCAACCTGCCTAAAAATTATAACTTAGAGAGTCGCCACCTATTCTGAAGGGCGAATAGGAAACCCTACGCAGTATAGAGATCAGGGTAAGATACTATATTCAGGTCGAGGGAAGGTGTTAGGCACCCTCAACCCTTTCCTAAAGGCTAACATTCAAAGATAAAGGTTTATGGCAAGGTTTATAAAGAAAGGTGACAAACAGTTAATAGGGTTAAAGACATGATTAAGATTTGGAGGAAGGGGACTCGCCTTGTTGCCAAGTGCCTACGTACCTCCTTAGGGAGGATCAGAGTCTACGTAGTTCGGGGCACAGGATTGTACGCCTTAGAATTGAATTTGAATGGTTTGAAGTTGTTTTGAAGGCTTTTTGAGTTACCTATCGTAGCTTTGAATAAGGATGAAAATCCGTAGTTTGATATTGTAGTTTGAAAGGTTTGAAAAGTGTATCGAGGTTTGGGCGTACAACCCTGATTTAGTATGGCACTATTAACCGCAATGATCAATAGGTTTGATCACCATAGTCAAAAGATTAGGGGTTTTGCACCATTACCAATTCAAATCGATTGATTCGATTATCACTAATAACGGATTATTGTATTTTATTATTTTTGTGAATTTTGTTTTGTATTGTTACCCCTCATAACCGATTGATTCGATTACAAATAATAACAAATTAAATTTAGAACAAGGGAGGATTAATCATCACAATCAATAAGATGATTGCAACCATTTAATCGAATATAATTTGATTTGTAATTTATTTAAATAATCATTTTAATTAAAATTATTGTTGACCATAGCGATTAATCGATTTAATCGGAACGAACAACAAATTGGCATTTTAATATAAATATCATATAATAATTTATTTATAAAAAATAATTATTATAATTAATATATATTAAAAGATATTTTAATTAAAACAAAATAAATAATTAAAATTATTAAAGTTAATTGGGATTAGGATTCCATGTGACAGGCTGGAAGGACCATGATATAGGGCACCAGATCCTGGACGTGGGATTTAAGTTAGTGGTGAATGGAGGGTTTAGATCTGAGGGCGTATGGTGAGGTGTATAGTTAGGGGCGTATAGGATTATAGATAGAATTTCAGAAAAATAACATGAAAGGGCCAGGGATCGAACCCTGGACCCTTGGGGTGGACAAACAACAGGCGCACCAACTCAACTATGGTGTGAGCATGTCTAAAGGATGCGTGGAATAGAATAAATAATATAAATGTCAAACATATTAAAAACGCGCGCGAACTTTTAAATGAACCAACCGGACGCCGACACCTCATCGTCTTCCACCCCCAGACCTGCAAACTTCAGAGTGAAAATAGCTACGAAATTGCTACGTATTTGGTCGTAGCGAATTAACCTGTATAATAGCGAATCCACCATGCTTGAGTATAAACCCTTCGCACCTATCCCAAACTCCTCCTTTTCACCACGTGAATCCATTCATGTTATTATTATAACCTAATTTCACCCCTAATGAAAACCCCCAATTCAAAACCCTAGAACTAGAAAACGGCCTCTAATGGCGCAACACGATTAAAGCACTCAAACTCCACACAATCAACCCAGAAACAATCAACACATCAAAACAAACCAGAATACATGATCAAAGCATTATGAAAGTGTCTATAACATGCTAATCGATTCAAAGTTTGAAGTGACTTACTTTGACAAAATTGAGATAATTCTGGGGGTGTTGAAGTCATGCGATGGTCCAGATAGATTCAGTGTGTTCCAAGGAAGGTGTAGCAATGCTCAAATCTCTCTGGAATGCCCTAAATCCTTGAAACCGAGTTTGGCTTTTTTTGTGAAAAATTTGGTTCTTGCAAGTTCTTCTTTGGCCAGAGTTGCGTCCCCTAATCCTATGCCCTCTATTCACTACTTATAGAAGAGTGAATTAGGTTAAGAATTATAGCCCAAGGCCTCTTGAAATCCAATCTTGCAAAGTTTGTAAAATTGACTTGAATCTTGAATATAAACTTTCTATTTTGGCCAAAATTTACATCACCCTTTTCCAAATCAATATATCACGAAATTGTATTATAATTTGCCATTTAATGTTGATTGGAAACAATCAAAACATATTTTTCACTAAAATATTTGATTTTCCATTTATTTAAATCATTAAAAATGAAATAAAATCCTTAAAAATCAAATAAAAATATTTAATTTCGTGGCATGTGTCTTGGGCAGCCTAAATATCTTATGGATCAAGTTTGGATTACAAAACATAGGCCCACTTGCAAGAAATTCCATTTTGAACCCCTTTGATTCACATTTTGCCTCCAAATTTTCCCCTACTTTGACCAAGCATATCTCACTCAATTTTTAAGCTATGAGGGAGTTCTAAGACTTTTTGGAAACCTCAAGAGGTCCTCTATAAGCCATTTTGGAATATATATTTCATTTGGAGCTTTTATCTTGATCATATCCTCTTTGGGAAAAAACTGCTTTTGGAGAAAGCCTGAAAATGACCTGTAATCTTTTGCACTGTATCTCTCAAATGAATCATTTCTAGCCCTGGCTTGTGAGAGACAAAGTTGTAGGGAATCCAATTTCCTTCAAAATAGGCTTTGTGTGGGGTATTTTTGATGTTCCATGTGAAAGTTATGCCCAGTCAAAGTTGGGTTGACTTTCTCCTAAGAAACCCTAATTTGAACCTTTTTTGTATTTGTTCATCTCTGAGTTTCTATTAATGGAATCATGATCATTCCTTGATCAAATGATGGTTGTACTTCACATACTAGATGTTGACCAAAATTGGGAAGCTTTGACTATGCTCTGGTGATGGTTGACTTTTTAGGTCAAACCAGTTGACTATGGATCATCTTGGACTTTGGAGTGAATGATCTTTGGGACTGAACCTTGAGCTTTGCATTATTGTGAATGGAATATGGGAGGGCAAATTTTGGGGTATGACAGCTGCCCCTGTTCAATCTTCTTGAACCTGAAGAGGTAGAAGATGATTGGACACTGAAATGCCCTGAAATTTGCTTGCGTAGGGAAAGAGTTCTGTGGGAGATGGGCTTATAGATGCCATCTATTTGCCCGGAAGGGTACTTGTCTAAAGCGTATGCTTTTCAGACCTGGATCATTTGTTGTATCCGAAGAGATATAAAGTAATGTCTTACATAAGACTACCTGAAGAGGTCCTTGGATAAGGTATATCGAAGGTTGATGTGAAGAAGCTTAGGCTTTGAACAATGCTTAGGAAGAATGTCTTGGAGAAGACTAACTGAGGAGTTCTTTAAAAGAACTAAGGATGTCTTAGAAAAGATGGATAAGCATTTTAAGAAGGCTACCTAGAAAGGCATGATATGTCTTAAACAAGATTCACCTGGAGAGGCTTTTAGTAAGGATATGGAATGTCTTAAACAAGATTAACCTAAAGGAGTTCCTGGAAAGGATATGAAAACATCTTAAACAAGATTTCCTAGACAGGTTATGACACGTCTTAAACAAGACTCACCTGGAAAGGCTCTTAGATAGGATACGGGATATCTTAAACAAGACTTACCTAGAGAGGTTCCTATAGAGGGAACGATATGTTTTAAACAAAACTATCTTGAAAGATTCCTATAAAGGATATGGTATGTTTTAAACAAAACTACCTATAAAGGTTCCTATAAAGGACATGATACGTTTTAAACAAAACTATCTAGAAAGATTCCTATAAAGGGAGCAATATGTTTTAAACAAAACTACCTATAAAGGTTCCTATAAAGGGAATGATATGTTTTAAACAAAACTACCTAGAAAGGTTCCTATAGAGGACATGAAACGTTTTAAACAAAACTGCCTAGAAAGGTTCCTATAAAGGATATGATACGTTTTAAACAAAACTACCTAGAAAGGTTTAGGATATGTCTTAAACAAGACTGTTTGGAAAGGTTAGGATAATTGTCTTGGACAAGACTACCTGGAGAGGTGAGAAATTCTTAGATTGCTTCTGGATTGTCTTTGAGGAAAGACTTGGAATGAGGTATTAGAATTGTATATGTTGAGATTGAATCGTTGATACGATCGTATTTGCGCTTGTAATGTGATGATAACATCCTTTTTGATTATGAAGTGACCTGAAAAGGCAGTGTTAGTTTTATGCAATGTTATGATGCATGTGTCATGTAATGAGATTCTCAAAATAAATGAGAATTATGCGTATATGCCGATCCCACACTGTGGGACGTAAATAGTACAGGCATGGGAAGATCAATTACGCAACAATGCTCCTTGTGTGATACTAGTGTGACTTCCCGAATATCGGAAGTTTTGAGACATGCCCCTTTATCTGAAGGAGGGACCTTTAGAGAGAACTCGAGTTTCACCATGTCTTGCCTGATATGCCTTGCCCCAGTGTTTGAGTTCTTGAAAGATATGCCCCTAGTCAATAGGATTCTTGATTGTATGCCCCTGTTTTAGGAAAACCCCCTGGATGTGGTTTCCCCATTCAAGAGTCTTTATCAGGAATGATCGTCTTTGATTAGACCAATTTTGAGGTCTCCTTGATGCTAAGTGTTGATTTGAGTGTGAAGCAGATGCTTTTCAAAGTGAGTCATGCGTTTCGGTTGCGCCTGACGGACAGTGATTTGCTGAGTACTCGGAATGAGATGATGTCTTCTATAAGACTACCTGAAGAGGTCCTTGGAAAGAAATGGGAGATTGTCTTAAATAAGATCGCGCTTTAAACAAAGCTCAAAGGGATGTGTTTGTGCAGAGGGTCAAAATATTCCTATAGAGGATAGAGACTGTTTTTTTTCTTGTGGCGTTTTAAACAAAACTTAGGAAAAGATATCTTGAAGAAGATCACCCTAAAAAGGATGGTGAGCTGTCTTAGAAAAGACTCTGTACTTTAAACAAAGTTTGACAAGGTTCTTGAAAGCATAAGAGAAGTTTGAATATGTCTTAAAAGACTAACTAAAAAAAAAAATTAAGAGATGTCTTACAGAAGACTACCTAGAAAAGGTTCTTGGAAAGGAATATGTCTTAGAGAAGACTGTTTGAAAGGGTTTGAAAATAGAGAGGATAAGAAAATGGGTCTTTAAAAGACTGTCTGAACAAGGCTCCTAGAAAGGGTAAAGAGTATTTAAACAGTCTTAAAGAAGACTACATAGACAGATTGAAAAATATCCTATAAAGGTTCCTGGAAAGGATGTGAGAGTGGCATTGACGCCATCTGATACTGCGTGACCTTTGCAACATGCCCCCAGGTGATGGACTTGCCCCACGGGCTATTCAGCGTCCTTGAGAGATTCTATGGATCTTGATTAGATTGCCCCATGTAAATGGGATAATGACGGGTTATGCCCCGTGTACACATTAGCCATCCCAGTCATGCGTAAGGGATGTTTCTTCTTTTGACGAGTTTTTAAAGCTACTTCGTCAGTCAGTAGGATTTTTAGCCATTAGCCATGCCCCATGCAACTTCTCCCTGATGTTAACATTTAAATCTATATAGACAAGTGTACTTTGTAATGAAATTCATAAAATGCGAATGCATATGTCTGTCTTGAAGGTTTAAAAACAATTTTTTTGAGCAAAACAAAGTTTTTTTTTTTTTTGTAAGAAAGTGATATCAACTCAAGAGTTATAGTGGACCTTAAGGAGTCGGGATACCTTTGGTAACGGTATGCTTTCGAACTAACCATGCTTCAGTTAGGACTTTTAAGGGTTGTAACGTGGCCTGGTTCACGGTTTAAAGAAACAAAAGACAGAGGCTCAAAGTTTATTTGTACCCATCCCCATCTTCGTGATGTTCTCCAGTCCTATGCTCAGTTAACTATGCATTTAGTCTCCAAAAGAATTTGGGAATTATGACGTTGACATTTATGATGGTTCAAAAAACAGAAGTTTACTTTGCAAAGGCTGTCATCCTCCTTTCTTTTCTTTTGTGAGGGTATGTAGTGACCTCTTTTCAACTTTGCCTGAACTGTTCGTTTTAAAACTACAGTCAGCGGGATGCCCCAATTTTGCCTAAGTATCCTTAATAGGTTTTGACTTAGCAGGCCCTTGTATTGCTTTCTTTTTCTTTGCGGACATTGACTGCCGGACTTAATTGATGACGGAGAACCATCGGTGCTTATGTTCAAAGGAACAACTTGGAATAATTAAGTTAACTGAGCAGCTACCCTACCCCCGGTTATGTATGAAGGGTTTTATTTTATATGAAGGAAAACTCCTACTTCTTTAGGCTCAAAGGGGTTGACGAGGGATTAACATCCTTATATCTCCGTTATTTAGGAATTGAAACAATGCCTGTACATCGTCAACACGGTCTGTTCGAAAGCGTAGTGTATGAAATTGTGGTATCGTTTTCGTCATTCTCCCTCTAAAGGTGTACGACTTTTAACGAGAGTTGAATATCACAAATGAGAAAACCGAGTAAAAACACAGTTTTAAATATAGTGAGAACACTAGGAGTAAATCAAGACAGACGTAAGCAATGCATTAATGATTATTGTAAAGTACACAGCATATGTTGTAAGACTAATGTTTAAACAAACGGAAAGAAATTGCGAGTGAAGACAAAACTAATGATCTAAGGAATCCTCCTTCTAGCCACCTATGGCATTAGACTTGCGAGGATCTTCGAACTCAATGGGCCCTTCTTCAATCAAATCTTGGATCTTCTGCTTCAACGACCCACAATCCTCTGTATCATGACCAGGACTATCTGAATGATAAGCGCACCTGGCATGATGCTTGTACCCAGGAGCGGGGTTAACTGGAGCTGAGTATGGAGGTAGCAGAGTTACCAAGTTCTGACTGAGAAAACGTTGCAATGCTTGAGATAGTGGCATGCACAACGGAGTGAATGATCGTTTTAGCTTGGACCTCTAGGTGCGTTGGCCACCCTGTTGCTTTTGCTGATCCATTGATCTCTTCTGCTGACATCTTGTTGGATAATATGGTCGGGATGTTAGGTTATCCTTCCCAATGGTCCCTTGTTCTGGAGATAGAAGAGGAATCTTCTCTTAATGTCATGAAAATGATGTGTATGCCATGCATGACATGCATGATATTCTTTTTTCTTTTTTTTCCCTTTTTTTTTTTTGAATAAAATATGATGCAAGAATGCCCATGATGTATGATGAATGAAAAAAGAAATAATAAAAAAAAAGATCAACACATATATATATACATATAGCACATAATCACATAGGTTCATAGGTTCGACGTAGCGGCTCTTGGGAGCCAACCCTTTTTTTTTATGGGGTTCTAGAAGGTCTCATGGGGTCGTTCGTAGCCTCCGAGACTTTTTCGTCTCTTCGGATTTTGGAACAACTCATTTTATCCATGAGGTTCGAATTTTTGGGGTAGGTTCCCGGAGAGATCAGCTAAGTATCCAGTCCAGCCCTCCACAAAGTCAAGCTTCGTTTCGGACCTTTCCAAATACCTAACCCACTCCGAGTGGAGTTATCAATGAGACTCGTAGGCGATTCATACTCCCCTATTGATCTCAAAGTTAACTCCCACACTTAGGGTTTTAACACTACATAATATATCCAGCAGTATATAAAAATGTAATAGTTAATAAAAATATAAATATATTCACATAGACAGTTAAATATAAACATATTATAAATAATTAAATATTTTTAGACAAAAATAAATAAATAAACAATTTTTAAAAAATAATAAGAAATAAAAAAATAATTATAAACCCTGAAAAAGGCGCGTTAGCCAAACCCTAAAAAGCTGCCAAACCTAAACCCTGCCAAAACCTAAAACCTATAGGAGCATAGTAATCACCATTATAGTTTTCCCCAGCAGAGTCGCCAGCTGTAGCAACCTGCCTAAAAATTATAACTTAGAGAGTCGCCACCTATTCTGAAGGGCGAATAGGAAACCCTACGCAGTATAGAGATCAGGGTAAGATACTATATTCAGGTCGAGGGAAGGTGTTAGGCACCCTCAACCCTTTCCTAAAGGCTAACATTCAAAGATAAAGGTTTATGGCAAGGTTTATAAAGAAAGGTGACAAACAGTTAATAGGGTTAAAGACATGATTAAGATTTGGAGGAAGGGGACTCGCCTTGTTGCCAAGTGCCTACGTACCTCCTTAGGGAGGATCAGAGTCTACGTAGTTCGGGGCACAGGATTGTACGCCTTAGAATTGAATTTGAATGGTTTGAAGTTGTTTTGAAGGCTTTTTGAGTTACCTATCGTAGCTTTGAATAAGGATGAAAATCCGTAGTTTGATATTGTAGTTTGAAAGGTTTGAAAAGTGTATCGAGGTTTGGGCGTACAACCCTGATTTAGTATGGCACTATTAACCGCAATGATCAATAGGTTTGATCACCATAGTCAAAAGATTAGGGGTTTTGCACCATTACCAATTCAAATCGATTGATTCGATTATCACTAATAACGGATTATTGTATTTTATTATTTTTGTGAATTTTGTTTTGTATTGTTACCCCTCATAACCGATTGATTCGATTACAAATAATAACAAATTAAATTTAGAACAAGGGAGGATTAATCATCACAATCAATAAGATGATTGCAACCATTTAATCGAATATAATTTGATTTGTAATTTATTTAAATAATCATTTTAATTAAAATTATTGTTGACCATAGCGATTAATCGATTTAATCGGAACGAACAACAAATTGGCATTTTAATATAAATATCATATAATAATTTATTTATAAAAAATAATTATTATAATTAATATATATTAAAAGATATTTTAATTAAAACAAAATAAATAATTAAAATTATTAAAGTTAATTGGGATTAGGATTCCATGTGACAGGCTGGAAGGACAATGATATAGGGCACCAGATCCTGGACGTGGGATTTAAGTTAGTGGTGAATGGAGGGTTTAGATCTGAGGGCGTATGGTGAGGTGTATAGTTAGGGGCGTATAGGATTATAGATAGAATTTCAGAAAAATAACATGAAAGGGCCAGGGATCAAACCCTGGACCCTTGGGGTGGACAAACAACAGGCGCACCAACTCAACTATGGTGTGAGCATGTCTAAAGGATGCGTGGAATAGAATAAATAATATAAATGTCAAACATATTAAAAACGCGCGCGAACTTTTAAATGAACCAACCGGACGCCGACACCTCATCGTCTTCCACCCCCAGACCTGCAAACTTCAGAGTGAAAATAGCTACGAAATTGCTACGTATTTGGTCGTAGCGAATTAACCTGTATAATAGCGAATCCACCATGCTTGAGTATAAACCCTTCGCACCTATCCCAAACTCCTCCTTTTCACCACGTGAATCCATTCATGTTATTATTATAACCTAATTTCACCCCTAATGAAAACCCCCAATTCAAAACCCTAGAACTAGAAAACGGCCTCTAATGGCGCAACACGATTAAAGCACTCAAACTCCACACAATCAACCCAGAAACAATCAACACATCAAAACAAACCAGAATACATGATCAAAGCATTATGAAAGTGTCTATAACATGCTAATCGATTCAAAGTTTGAAGTGACTTACTTTGACAAAATTGAGATAATTCTGGGGGTGTTGAAGTCGTGCGATGGTCCAGATAGATTCAGTGTGTTCCAAGGAAGGTGTAGCAATGCTCAAATCTCTCTGGAATGCCCTAAATCCTTGAAACCGAGTTTGGCTTTTTTTGTGAAAAATTTGGTTCTTGCAAGTTCTTCTTTGGCCAGAGTTGCGTCCCCTAATCCTATGCCCTCTATTCACTACTTATAGAAGAGTGAATTAGGTTAAGAATTATAGCCCAAGGCCTCTTGAAATCCAATCTTGCAAAGTTTGTAAAATTGACTTGAATCTTGAATATAAACTTTCTATTTTGGCCAAAATTTACATCACCCTTTTCCAAATCAATATATCACGAAATTGTATTATAATTTGCCATTTAATGTTGATTGGAAACAATCAAAACATATTTTTCACTAAAATATTTGATTTTCCATTTATTTAAATCATTAAAAATGAAATAAAATCCTTAAAAATCAAATAAAAATATTTAATTTCGTGGCATGTGTCTTGGGCAGCCTAAATATCTTATGGATCAAGTTTGGATTACAAAACATAGGCCCACTTGCAAGAAATTCCATTTTGAACCCCTTTGATTCACATTTTGCCTCCAAATTTTCCCCTACTTTGACCAAGCATATCTCACTCAATTTTTAAGCTATGAGGGAGTTCTAAGACTTTTTGGAAACCTCAAGAGGTCCTCTATAAGCCATTTTGGAATATATATTTCATTTGGATCTTTTATCTTGATCATATCCTCTTTGGGAAAAAACTGCTTTTGGAGAAAGCCTGAAAATGACCTGTAATCTTTTGCACTGTATCTCTCAAATGAATCATTTCTAGCCCTGGCTTGTGAGAGACAAAGTTGTAGGGAATCCAATTTCCTTCAAAATAGGCTTTGTGTGGGGTATTTTTGATGTTCCATGTGAAAGTTATGCCCAGTCAAAGTTGGGTTGACTTTCTCCTAAGAAACCCTAATTTGAACCTTTTTTGTATTTGTTCATCTCTGAGTTTCTATTAATGGAATCATGATCATTCCTTGATCAAATGATGGTTGTACTTCACATACTAGATGTTGACCAAAATTGGGAAGCTTTGACTATGCTCTGGTGATGGTTGACTTTTTAGGTCAAACCAGTTGACTATGGATCATCTTGGACTTTGGAGTGAATGATCTTTGGGACTGAACCTTGAGCTTTGCATTATTGTGAATGGAATATGGGAGGGCAAATTTTGGGGTATGACAGCAAGACCTGCATAGGTCGACGCATCGGTCGCAGTTTTTCCAAAATAGGTTAAATTAAAAGGCTGAATGGCAAAAATCATTTCCTCTTCTTTCTCTTGCGTCGTCGACCTCTCTCCAGCAAAACCCTAAATTCCAAACTTCAATTTCTCTCAAAATCCTCTCAATCTTTCATCCATGGCATCACACAAGTCTTCAAGGAAGAGGCTTCACAAGGAAGACTCCTCTTCTCAACAACCTGAACCGGTAACTGCTTTTTCTCTTGTACCCAGTGAACTGGTTGAATCTTACTCTTCTAAGTTTAGCAAGAGGAAGATAATTAAGCAATGTATGCTGTATAGTGGTACTTTACGTAGACTACATCTGCAAGAGATTAATGATTTGTTGGTTCATCAAAAATTGAGTACGTTTTTGGAGTTGAGTCATGACTATAATGAAGATTTGGTTAGGATTTTTTATAATGGAATGGAAGGAACCTTCAGTGGAAGTTCGTTCAATTTTCAGATGGGCACTACTACGTATGCTATTACTGACAATACCTGGAAGCATGTCAGTTTATTTCCGCTAAGTGATGATGTGGTAACTGTGACTGATACAAATGTGCTGGCGCAATTTGATTACAATGTCGCCTTGAACAACATGTTAAGGCGCCCTTATGCTGATAATATTGTTCGGAGCAATCTGTTTCCAAGAACTGCCACTACAGGATTGCTAAAAATAGTTGATGGAATTTTACAGTGGATCGTGGCACGAATTATCCAACCTAAGCAGGGTGGATACTCTCGTGTTTATCAACAAGAGGTATATTTGGTTTGGCTGATCAAGAGCATGATTCAAGTGAATTGGCCTCATTTTTTTGCAAAGAGGATGTTCGAGTTGAAAGAATCCGGTAGAGACACCGCACTTTGCTATGCCTCTTTCATCCAATTGGCGCTGAACAAGGGAAACATTGGGATTAATCATCTTCCCATGGTGACCATTCCAATTGACCAAGAGTTCACCAAGAAAAATCTGAACATGATGGGATTCTTCTACAATCATACCACAGGAACCTACCGAGTTGTGTTAAGGGGAAACAATGCGGACCTGAACAGAGGAAACAGTGATGACGAGGCTGATATGGATGTTGAAGAAGGCGAAGAGAATATGGGTGAAGATGAAGATGAAGATGTGGGTGCTGGTGATGAAAGCTCAAACGTTGCAAATTTGCTTGAGGCTATGCGCCTTCAACAAATTGAGAACCAAAACCTCATGAATGAGCGCCTTACTACCTTGACCACCCGTGTCACTGAGCAAGGTGAACAATTTACAGCATATTCAACCATTCAAGAGCAAAGGTACACCACGCTATATGGGATGATTGATTCGCAAAGCAACCAGCTCACCTCCTTCACAAACGCCTTCATGTAACACTATCCGTTTCCTCAAGATCATGTTACTCAACCACCACCTCCTGCTCAAGAGAGAGATGATAATGATGATGCCTAGAGTCTTTTTCATGCATGAATCTTTAGCATAATCCATGAACAGTTTATATGTTTTTGTTTGCTTTATTTTATTTTATTGTCTGAACAATTCTTACCTCAACTGTGTGTTTTGTAAGATTAAAACATTGAGCTATGTGCTCATGGTTGTGCTTGGTATTTATGTTATTGTTGCCTTTTATATTGTCTTTAGTATCGTTTTATGTGAATGATTGCTATTTGACCATGATTGCAAAAGGGTTTGTTTGTGATCCACATTCAATGATATACTACCCACCATATATGTATAACAATGCTTGTCTCTTTTTGATGTTGTCAAAGGGGGAGAAGGTGTTGGTATTGGATTAGCCCAACCCAGACATTGCAGCAAATATGTGAACCAAGATAGGAGGAGCAAGCAAAAGTGAAAGGCATCGTGACAGGGGGAGAATTTGCTTAGTGCACTCGACAAGTTTTGCCATCATCAAAAAGGGGGAGTATGTGAGGGCAATATGTATTTTCATGATGTCAAAACATTGTGACTTTGACCAAATCAATGTGAAAACAAAGGAAACGAGTGGATTCCTCAAGGAAAAGTATTTTATGCAAAAATCAGTCAACAGGTCGACTCATTGATGTTACAGGTCGACCTATTGGAAGACTTAAGAAAAATTCTATGTTGGGGCAGAATGCGTCGACGCATAGCCCTTTCCAGGTTGACGCATGGGAAATTGAGAAATCTCAGGAATACGCACGCCGACCCTACAGGTCGACGCATAGACAATTGAAGAAATCTCGGGTATGCGCACGCCGACCTCATAGGTCGACACATGTATCACGTTTGCTTCCAAAACAAGTGCAAAACTGCAATAGGTCGACCTACACAGATGGACAAGTCGACCTATCGCTAAAATTACTGATTTTTTTGCTGATTCTAAGTGGCTAATGAAAAGGGTGTGGTATATATTGTCTTTGATCATTTTAAAGCAAAAACAACAAGAAACGTGAAAGATATACTCAAGCTTCTTCTCATCTTCAACCTTTCGCTTATTGATCGAAAATCACACATAATAATCTTTTTCGATCGTAGTAAGGAATGTGAGTTGATAAGATTCGACGGTGGACTAAGGTCTTGTTCGGGTGAAGAATGTTGAGGGTGTTTCTTGTATAAAATCTTAGGGATTTTCCTTCTACATCAAGGTTTTGATTTGAAGGTTTTTGACGATCGCTTCGCTTTGGATTCAATTCAGCCGAGCATAAGGAATTGAGGGATTGTAGATTCGCTCATCAAATTTGCTACAACCGGAGGATTGAAAAGGAAGGATCAGGGTCGTGATCGGTAGAGATCATTGACATTGACTTGGTTCTACTTGAATCAAGGGGAGGAAAGAATTGTATTCAATTTTACTGCATGTGTGTAGTTGGTGATTGGTAAACTCTTTCCTTGTTAAACATTTTGCAATCAAATAAAACTTTCCTAATTTCATTTGAAATTAGGGGCAGACGTACTCCTGCGAGGACGATAGAGGAACTTCCTAAACAAATATTGTGTTCTTTATCGTCTTTAGTTTTATCTTTTCAATATTCATTTTCGGCAAAAATTCATAGTTGAGCAAAAACTGAAACTTGGTGAAAATTGCTCACCAAGTGTTTGATAAAATTCCACATTCAATTTTTGGTCATTTTTTGTGAAATAGTTTATTGTGAGTAAAATTCATATAGTGTGTACATTAGCTAATTGATAATTCTGTTGAAACAAGTAATTCCAATTCACCATTTTCATCCGGTTGTAAATTGCACATATCCGGTCCCCGATAACTTGATCGTTCAAGACGATAAGTTTGATTCCGGGGAATCACGTTTTCAAACGCTAAAATTTTCTTAAGTTTAAAAAGGTGGTCTATTCACCCCCCCTCTAGACCATCCCTATCGTCTAACAATATACAACAAATAGAACTTGTCCAAACCCTCATTGCTCAACTGTAATTACCCAAACTCCATAACCAAGCTTGAGGTCAGAGCTCTGCATATTGAGGTGGTTAGAGAGATTCATTGAGTTTCAAAGCCAAGCAGAAGTTGGAATACACTCAGGAGGATCCAAGGAAGCTATCTAGACCATCATTTCACTTCTGGGAGTGCTTGAATCCAGTCTTTGATTTCCAACTTCAGAGGTAAGTTCTTCAAACTTGAACTCCCTCATTTCTGCATCCTTTTTAATAAAACTCGATTCTATTATGTTTAGAATCATGTGAGGATCAAAAGCCCTCTATTGGTGTCCATTTATACTTGTTATATGCCATTTATACTTGTAGTTTTTCTGAGAAATTAGTGAGATAAAGTTTGAATAAATTCATGAATGATACATGGTTGAGCTCGTGTTGAAATTCTGAACAAGTTTATTCTTTACATCATTGTGAATGGTTGCCTAAATCACAAAACACATTTTTTCTGAAAATCATTTGAACCAAGGTTGAAGATGAAGTTCAAACTGAACTTAGAACATGTTTTTTTATTATATACTTATGCACGTGTTTCACTAATAGTTGTAGCGTGTTGGTCCAGTGGTAAGTGTTTTACTTGAAAACCACAAGGGCATGGGTTCAAACCTTCCTAGGGCCAAAATAAATTATAATCACTTACTTTATTTCATTTCTTTTAGAACTTTGAATAAATATTTAACCTATCAAAACTAATCATTTTTACTTGAAATTTTGTACACTCTTTATTTACCTTGTAAACTTTAGGAATATATTTTAAAATCACAAAAATATTTATTATTTAATCAATTTTGGAATCAAAACAAAAATGATATTTTTATGCCTTTTAAAGACCTTTTAAATCAAACCTTTTCCAAATGATTTTCACCAAATGACTTGTATATACTTTTGTGAACCAGTTAGGGTTAGGGTAAGCTTACTTTGAAAGTGTTAACATGATCCCTTAGTTGATTCACCTAGGGTTTTGTTCAAACTTTGTAAATAAAATGATTAGGTTAATGAACATAACTAAACTCTAATCCAAGATCCTTTGATCTTTTGGTCTTAAAAGCAATGCCATGTTGATATTAACTTGTAGCTTTGATCCCTATTGCTTATCCATTTGTACATATGCTTCTTGATTTACATCTTTGTACATTTATGTTTTGTTTATATTATTATCTTTGTATATATACATTGTTGAACTAACCCCACATGCATGAGATATTTATCCGTTTATCATCACAATATATTCATACATACATGAAATGATCTTGAGGTATATCACTCCTTTTATTCATAACCTCTTATCCTTGAATTTATTTATATTGATATCTTTGTTTATACTCACTCTTTGATTGTATCCATGATACACATGACATGTCTCACACACCACTTGAGATACTCATCTTTAAATGCTTTCTTGAGATGTTTAATTCTCCATTGATGCTAAAATCCAAAGGAACGGGAATTCTATTGACTAAAATTGTTAAGGTACTCACTCTTTTTTTCCAATGTCCTTTACTTTGTGCTTAGTATTATTAAAGCTTATCACTCCCTCCTTGTTTTAAAAATGGTTTTATATTGTTAAAGCTCAACCTCTTTTAAAATAAACCCTTGGGTTTGTATTGTTAAAGCTCAACCACCACTCTTTTAAATCATCCTTTGCCTTGTATTGTTAAAGCTTTGCACCTTTTAAAACTTGTTAAGAGTTGTTAAAGTTTAACATTTTAAAAGACCCGTTGAGTATTGTTAAAGCTCAACACCCAAAAAGATTTTGCCACTTGGATCTTTTATTTTCCTTTTAAAGGGAACTACAAATGCTATATCTTCCCTATTGCATTTAAGGGGTATGTAGGCACACAATGTAATGTCGCACCGAGCAAACTTTTAAAATCTTTTTCCTCACCATCCCACTCTATTTAAACAAAAATAAATAAACAAGTTTATAATAACAACAACAATAATATATCTTTTAAAAGAGGTTCCTATGGAGTAATGTAGATGTGAGGGGTGCTACTATCTTCTCCTTGCATAACCAACCCCCGAACCTAAAATCTCTGTCTTTTTATTAGTTTTGTTTTAAAAATTTATGTGGGTTTTATTTTGCTCCTTTTCTCATTTCTTTTGGAAACAATAAAGCGCGGTAGATACTCTACTAAAATGTCTGAGCTAAGTCAATAAATGGCTTTAGTCTTAATTTTTCACCGCTACAAAAAATATAATAAAAAGGTCAAAATTAAAACCTTTTTCGATAGAGGAATTAGTATGGAAAGGGATTCTACCTATGGATCAGAAAGATGAAATGTTGGGTAAATGGTCTTCAAATCGGGAAGGACCATTCCAAATTGTTCAAGTCCTTTAGAATAACGCTTATGAAAGCGAAGAATCAACAGACGATCGAAGACTCTTGAGATTAAACGGGAAATATTTTAAAAAATATAAACCTATACTTCAGGAAGTCAAGATATTAACAAAATAAATGCATGAGCAAAATTAAAAGCCAAAATGGTAAAATAAAACGCCAAAATGGCTAAGTCATTCATTACAACATTGTTTAGAAATTAGAGGTCACAAATTAAAGATGATTCAACATTTATTTTAAGTTTAGAATTTGGTCGCGAGATAAGCGTTCATTCGGTGTAATTCGCAGTACACACCAACAGACAACGCTCGATCACAGATTTGTTAATAATAAGGGTTTCGATTCCAACCCCAACTTCTGGGCTTTTTCAACATGGTGGACACCCACCCTGATCTCTTCATCAAGCTGATTTCGGTAAAATTGATGAATCTCTTCTTCATGAGCTTTAGCTTTTTGAATGTTGGCTTGCAACTCTTTGATTTGCTTCTCCCAAGCAGAAATATTTGCAGCACAAGTATCAAATTCTTTTTGGTTTTGCAAAAAAGACTTTTCCAATGTTCGACCTTGAGGATAGATTTAGTGGCTACATCCCATTAAGCTGCCTGGCTTTCCATTTTCTTTTCAACCTTGTTCCAATCCTTTTGCTTACGCAAAAGGTGAGCAACAACTTGATCAATGCAAAACCCAAGCTCAACGATAACATCTGTAACCTCTGGTGAGATGTTTAGGATGTCAAGTTGCCTTTATAAATCCTCGATTCCATGACAGACGCTTTCCTTACTCTCCAACACTTGGATCAGGTCAACATCAAAAACCTTTTCTGTGATTTTGTGAAGGAGTTGGTCAGTGGGTTCGACGACAGAGTGATCACCAGAAGCAGTCGAAGAGTTGGAAGTAGAAATTCCTCTTGTACTCATCATGGCCCTCAAATATTCAGCCAGTTTGTTTTTCTTCAAGCTTTATAATTCTTCCTAAGTAATAGGAGTATTGGTGGTAGTCGAAGGAACTGTGAAATCCTTAACAGTCTCGAAGGGCTGGTTGGTATAAGTTGCGTCAGCATGCTGGGCCTTTTCATTTTGAGACTCTCCTTCTCCTTGAGGCTCTACATTCACGATGGACATATACTCATCCTCATCATTCTGATCCTCTTTGTCGTGCTGCACTTTTTATTTGAGTCATTAAAGTGGAAAGGGCCAGCAATCGGCTCCCACAATTTGTCATCGTTCTAGCGATGCTTAGCTCTTGTCTCTTGGCCGTTGACGCTTCGAGTCTTTACTCAAATTTTTCTTGAGCCTATTCTAGTGGAATAGAGTCCTTTGACTCCCACGCCGTGATCCACCTTGGATTTTTTTGTTGGCTAGCTCACGCCTCGTGTGCGATTGGTGTTGTTAGACTTTGTTTGCTTTTGAAGTGTTCATTCCCCTTTTTTGTGTGAGATGCCATGCCCCCTTAGGATTGTGATTCCGTCTTGTTCAAATATGAATTATATAGACCATAGGATGTTCATCCATGTATGACAACAATAGGATAGCTATCCCTTTTCTTTTTCTTTCATCTTTCAAAACACTTAACAAATACTCAAACTCTAAACCCGATAAAGCACACCCACCAACTCTTTCACCTCGTCGGAAAAAATTTTCTCTTTAAGGGAAAGTTATTTCCATTCACTCGCATCGAAGGCCGTGCCTAACGCAAGAGTGCGAATGTTAACGCCGCCCATTAAAAAGCACAAACAAACAAAAAGAAACTTTTGGGGAGAACTACTAAACTTTGATTTCCCTATTGCACGTTAGGGATACGTAGGCACCGAATTCGAATAATCTGGGCGAGTTCACTATTGCACCCTAAATTTTACCCCGACTTTTCATCTGCATCATTTACATTTTCGCACATTCGAAAAAAATTAAAAAAAAAATGCATACATTCATTACATGCATTTTATTCGATTTATAGTTAATGTGATTTTTGTTCTTTTTACTAACCGTTTATGATTTATAATTTTAATCGAGATTCAATTTAATTTTTAGGTTGATTCTTTATTAAAATTAAAATCATTTCTCTCTATTATTGTTTGTTTTCTTTGTTTTATTTCAATTTCAATTATGTAGGTCCAAGTTCTATTCAATATCCAAGGCCCATTTGCAAATTTTGGTCCAAGTCTTCAAGGCAACACAATGTTTGTCCATTCAATGTTCATGAGAGGAAAAAGTTGGGACCACACCAAGCTTCCCACGCCTCATTTATCAGCAAAAACAATTTCCACCACCATGTCCATCCTCACCACCTTGTACCATAAAAATGAAAAAAGACAAAAGTAGTACAAGCTCCACTCTCTACAACCTCTTCACTACCCTGCATTATGCAGTCCCCATAATAGTCCAAGAGTTGCACCAAAGTAGTGATAACAAGACCTGCATCAAAAAGAAAAAAATACAGTGCCTCAATATGTTCAAACTCTCTCCCAAATTTCCCCCCAATTCTCACCTCACACTTCCAATATAATACACACTCAGTATACAGGCAAGGGGAGGAAGAAATTGCAAAAAAAAGTTAGTGTTACTCTGCCAAGGTTAACCAAAAAAATGCTTCCTCCAAGAATACCTCAAAACCGAACCACTATACTCCACTGCCTAATTCACTCTTCTATGCAAAACAACCTTACAAATCTGCAAAAATGAACATAGTCATTCTCCCCGAACCAAAGCCTTCACACAGTAATTCCACATCCAACTATCCATAGTAGATTCCCAATCACCTTCAGCTTCACATTTGCAATAACACAACATAAACCTTCACTCTACTTCACTATCACCAAAATCTTTGCACACAGACCTTTATTAACTCAACATCCATAAAACTTCCAGTAAGTAATCTCACCTTCTTCATCCTAATAACCATGACAATCTTCACCAATCGACCTCATTCGTCATCAGTTTATTATTGAATCAAGCCACACATAGCTATTCTGAACCCGGAACATCATTTCAGCATCACGGATCGCACAACTTCGACAACTGATTCGAGCAACCAATTTATCTCCATCAACATCCATCTTCAGAACCGCAAGTCACGAATAACACCTCATCACATCACAACCTTCCGTAAACACAACTCGCAACGCTTCCGAACGGCAACAAATTCACAACATTCAACTCGTGAACAACTCCGACGCACATAGCTCCTCTACGAATTCGCAGATTCAACATCAAACATCTTCGTGGAATCTTCCCTCGGTAACGTCCGAGATGGTAATCTCCCTTTCTCTCCTCATACTTGTTGCGATCCATGTCCTTCTTGTTGTTGAAATTTGATTGATTGTTGCTGTTACTTTTTTGTTCAAAAACACGATGAGTTTAAGAGGGGTTGGTTATTGTTGAGTATGAGAGATGAGAGAGGATTTTGGTTGTTGTTGTAAAAACGTGGAAGGAAGAAGAGGAGGCCGATGGAGTTTGTGTGGGGGGAAATTTTGTTTAATTGTGATTTAGGGTTAGTATTGGGGTTGGTTTAGGTCGGCGTAGGCCCATTCTTGTTTTATTTAGAAAATTTCTTTATTGATCCCCTAACCTTTTTGGTCACCTGCAGCGAAATTCTCATAATGTCCCTATATTTCGGAAATGCATCTCCGAAATTACTTTTTCTGAAAAAAAGTTGATTTCAGAAGTACACTTCCGAAAATACCAAAAAAACGATGTTTCCGGAAATATATTTATAAAAACACAAGAAAAAATGTGTTTTCGAAAATGCATTTCTGAAATCACCCATTTTTAGTGTTTCGGAAGTATACTTCCGAAAAATGCCAGAACAACAACTTCCACTTCTATTCTCAATTAAATCTACTTCCTTCTTATGGTGTGATGCTCTTCTCACCATAGCAAATGAATGTTGGCCCAATATGCTTACCTCTTTGGGTCTTACTCAGGAAGAAGCTGAAATTCTACACGGCTTTTGCAACGGTGCTGCATCTGTCACTAAACCGAATTCACCAACTGTGACGGTTGATGCTCCCGCTCCTAATAATTACTATTATTGAAGTTTATACTCTTAAGAAATGTATTCCACTTCTTTTCCATCAATAAAAATGGTGATATAACAAAGAGCTATTATATAATATATGCTGTTATTTCATTTCCGCTTTTCTGTTTTTGTTTTCTTTGCATTTTTGTCTTCTATGCTTTCTATTTATAAATTTATCTTTCATATACTTAAATATTAATATCTCTTTTTAGAGAAAATCAATAAAATAATTATATAGGACGGATTTAAAATGAACTTCATAATGTGATATCAATTTCAAAAGACTTTCATATGATGCGATCAATTGGCCGCTAACGTACTGTTTTCAAGGGACAGAGAGATAGTGGAAGTTGATGTTCTAAGTGTTCACGCATTTTTTGGAAGTATACTTCCGAAACCCTAAAAAATGGGTGTTTTCGGAAATGCAACTCCGAAAACACCCCCCCAATTGATATTTTCGAAAGTGTATTTCCGAATTCTGAGAAACATTTAAAAAAAAAAATTTCGAAAATGCATTTTTGAAGTAGGGTATTTTTGGTTTTTCGCTAGGGTCACCCCCATAGGGGGATCAGGAAAGAAATTCTCTTTATTTCTCAACCCAGTTTGGACTTTACATTTCATGATATGCACCCTCCCTTGTTTTGGTTGTTGGTGTAATTTTTGGGCCTCTGTATTAGGCCAGCGCCTAGATATTGCTAACACACACCTCATCTGCAACTTCACACCCCCGTTGAGTTTAATATGTTTGTTTTGGATTTGCTGTTCATGGCCTAATAGTTGCAATTTATTTTAAACTCCTTGTTTTATTATATTTCTAGCTTCTGTATTTGTTTTAATTTTAATATTTAATTCTTGTTTGTTTTGTTATCAATTATTAAAAAATCCCCAAAATATTAGATTAGCTTTTAAATTCAAATATTAGGTAGATTAACATAACTTTTTTAAGATTTAGACTTCCCCTTCTCGTCATATGTTTAGTTTTCTTTTTTCTTTTCAACCTTTAAAACACTTAATAATTTTCAAGAAGTAGAGAAAGTTGAGCATCCTTGCATTGGGATCTAGTTCACAATCATCTACATTTCCCCTTAAAAAATACCCAACAAAAAAAACATATAAAATACTTAATAAATTTCAGACTCTTAAAAAGTAGAGAAGGGTGAGTATCCTTGCATTGGGATTCAGTTCACATCTATCTACATTAAAAAACACCAACCAATTCAATTTTCTTTTTTCTTTTAGAACATGTTAATTCCTTTCCACGACAATTGTTTAAGTCTCCAAAGGTCGAGCAGTAGCGGAATGCGATGTTTAGCATCGTTCATTTAAAAAATACAAAACACATTAAAACTTGTAAGTCGAACTACGACTGCTCTGATTCCTTAAAATGGATACGTAGGCATTAGGTCACGGGGCCTGAATGAGCACATCTTGTATATATTTCTTTCTTTTCTCCGTGTTTCTTTTATCCTCCTTTTCGTGCGTTTTGATAACACTAAAATGTATCATATTTTTAGCTTGATTTACATCAATTATTTCCTTATTTTATTTTAATTGATTTATTTTATATTGGTATTACGCTGGTATTTGTTTATTTTGCAGATATTTAATTAATTGAAGACTTTGTGAGGAAATGAAGAAATGGGGTATAAAAAGGAACAAAAAGGCCAAAAGCAAAACAAATGAAACAGCTCAGCCCAAAGGAAGTGAGCACGTGGCCCACTTGTGACGAACGTCACATGTAACGCCCGTATAATTTTAATATTAATTTAATCAAGAATATTGAATTAATAATTAGAATTATTAAGGATTTTGTGAAAATAATAAATAAATAATGGTTTATGGCATTTGGGCCATGTGAGAAATAGTAAAAGGGGGGGTGTGATATAGGAAGGCCCTTTACTAATATTATTATTATTTTCATAAAATAATTGGAATTGGGAAAAAAAGAAAGAACGTGAAAGAACAGAAAGTCTGAGGAACGAGGAACGTGAAGGAGAACGGTAGAGGGAGAGACCAAGAATCAAGAATTTGTCTAAGGTAAGGGGGGACTTATCTGATTATCATCTATTATCGGGTTAGGGATTGATAATACTAAATAGATGTGGAATTCGGGTCGATTGAGTCATATGATAGGTTTAGGGATTGAGTCAATTGTATGACGTTTGATCTCTATGTTTGAATCTATGATGTCTGCGTTGTTATGGTCTCAATTGATGTGTAATTGGTGTATTATGAGACGTATTTTATGTTGTTTGTGCATTCTATTTCTCTAGGTTCGTACTGGTATGGTTTGGGTGTGTTTGGAATGCATAGAATGCTGTTTTCTGCAGGTTGGGGTTTCTGAAATTACCGGTTCGCGCCGCGTGCGTAGGGTGGCGCCGCGAACAGGTGGGCGGAATGCCAGGAAGTGGTGATACGCTCAGGTCGCGCCGCGTACCTGTGTTCGCGCCGCGAAGGCGTAACTTTTTCTCGTTTCGCGCCGCGTGTGGATGTTTGCGCCGCGAACAGCTTGGCAGAGAGCCAATGAATTTTGGGACGCTCAGTGCGCGCCGCGAACGGGTGATGGCGCCGCGTGCTGTTGGTGTTTGAGATATTTTAAAAAAGTTCAAGATGCATAACTTTTTAACCGTTGGTCCGTTTGATGCGCCGTTTTGAGCTAAACGAACCTTGTAGGATAATCTATATGATGATGATTGATTGGTTTTTAGAATGATGAAAATACATGTATGCTATTCTTGTTGAGTATGATGATTGATGCAAATACGTGTATGTTTTGTGTATGATGATTATGGAATTGTAATTGAATGATGTTAATATATATGAACATACTTGAATGATGATGATGATGTTGATGATTGATGATGATGATAGTAGAAGTATGTTGTATATGTTGCATTCATTCATGCTCATTGATGATACTGTATCCATAAGGGTGTGTTGGATCAGTGAAGGGCATGATTCCCATCGTGTGGAATCTGTGCTGGCAGGGCCGTATCTTGGACGATGTTGGATCGGTCATGGGTTATTCCCATTTGAAGATGATTGGTACCACATGCATAGTGTCAGTTCATACATATGCATAATTTATAACATGATTGGATGTATTCCAGTGTTGTAAATATTAATGATGTATTGATTTTGGTTTGCTTGTTGTGAATGTCTGTTTATGAAACAATTGGGTGAATGATACAACTGTGATGTGTTATGGCTTTATAACCTTATAACATTTGTTAATTATGATGAGACTCACCCTTACATGTTGTCATTTTCAGATTGAGGATAGCGACTGTTCGACTCGGTGAGGATTAGCTCATGAGTCAGTGTTTTAGTAGCGTCAGGTGTCATGCTCTGATAGTTGTAACACTGGGGATGCGATTGTTTAGAGTTTATGATTCTGACTCTAGTTATGATTTGATGTTTTGAAGGATAAGTTTTGAAGATGTTAAACTTAGTCAGTTTTTGTTAAATTTCCGCTGTGTTAACATGAACCGTTTTAAATTATGATGATTACCTCAGTGAATGCATGACATGACTGAATGATGTTTATCTATTATGAATTGTGGCACCCTTATTTCATGTACTCTGAATAATTGTTTTAAATTGCCGCGGGGTTAGTAAGGGGTGTTACATTACAAGCTTGGCGAATGGCACGCATATGCACTCTTGGGCCTAGACACCAGTCTCACACTTTCAAAAGAAAGAGGGCCACGTCATTAAGTGGAGACGCCCGTCTCCGCCCCTCTACCCATGAGAGATGCACGTCTCCGATGTCTCCTTGAATTGTTCAAAAATTGAGATGCCCGTCTCCTACTTTTGAGGGCCCGTCTCCATTTCTTTCGCTTCATTTGCAGATGACTAATACCAAGACCTCCCACGTTTTACGGAATGAAAGTTATCAGCTATACTCACTATATAAAGAACGAATTATTCATGTAAAAGGGGTTGGACCATGCTTTGTCCCAGCCATAGTTTTTGAGCATTATTTTCTACATTTCAGCATTTTACTTTTCCAGCTTTATTTTTCCGTCTTAATTCTTTTCCGTTTCTTTTCTCACAATAGCCTCTACACCGAAGACTATTGTGTACTTTATGCTAGATCTAACCTTACGTTAGATCTAAGTGCTCTTTATTTCCTTGTTTTGTTTTCCCCATTCAAGAATTATTGTTCGAGTACTTGAAGATTCAGAGTTTAATTCCAGTTTTCATTATTATTCAGGTTTCTAATTTACAGTATTTACTTATTGATTGCATGATTGATTATTATATGCCGATGAATATGCCTATTTATTATTATTTATGCATGTTTAATTTAATAAGTATGTCTGGCTAATTTAATCAGATGTCGGTATGTAAATTAATCTAACTTAAGGGATCTGAAATAAATTGGCCTAAATAATATTTTATTAGAAATCACTTGTTTCTGGTTTTAGTGTCTAATTTAATATGCTAAAGTTATAAAATCAATAGAGCGAGAGTTTGAGATTTTAGAACTGATAAAGGTTAAAATCAATAGAGCGAGAGTTTGAGATCTTTAACTGGATAGTAGACATAGAACATTAGTTTTAAGGACAACAAGAGCGTATTAAAACTAATTAGAATTTATTTATTTTCAAAAAGTGTTTTTAAACCCGACGCGGGACAGCGAGAGCGTACGTTAGGGAATACTAGCATGATCCGAGTCAACATAGCGAGAGTATGAGACTAGGAGATTTAAGTAAATAACCTCTTCATGAAATGGGCATTTTATCAACTGTGATGTTTTCAAAAAGCTTTTCTAAATCTAATGGGACAGCGAGAGCGTACGTTAAGAGTTAGGATAGTAGTCTAAATCAACAGAGTGAGAGTTTCAGAGAAGGACTTTTAAATGACATAGTTAATAGAGATTTTTAATTTAATAAAGAACCTGGCCAATGGAACTTCGGATTACCTAAGTTAGGCGAATTACATACCAATATCTGCGCATTTATATTTTATCTAGATTTAAGATTTTAGTTTCCCTTTATAAAAAATCCAAATATCATTAGCTTTAGCTTTACATAGTAACTTTAGATAACGGTAGATCGATTTATAGTTCCTGTGGATTCGATATCTTTTAAAACTACACGACACGACTGTGCACTTGCAGTCATCAGATTAATAGACACGTAAAGTCGCGATCACGTTTCCCTTTAGCTTTAGGTTTGAGACTTTAGATTTAGATTTTTAGATAACACCCTTAGATTAGAACAAACAAGAGTGGATTCCGTCGAGTACGACGGACGTGAGAGGTGCTAATCCCTTCCCCTTGCATAACCGACTCCCTTACCCTTTTCTCTTGGTCGTAAGACCTTTGTTTGTTTTCCCCTATAAGTTTTAGTCAATGTTTTCCTTTCCCATCTCTTGGGATGAATAAACAATCGATGGTGACTTCATTGATTTCATTGATGATTTCGATCCAGTTGTTTCATTCACCTATTTATTCCTTTCTTTTTCCCTCTATAACTCATTGCATGTTCCCTTAGAAAGTAAGCATTAGATAACACACCCTTTGATTAAAAACAAACAAGAGTGGATCCTATAGAATGCTACAAACGCAAGGGGGTGCTAATACATTCTCCTTACGTAATTGACATTCGTACCCTTCTCTTGGTTGCGAGGTCATCCTTTCCCTATTTGAGGTTTGTTGGATATTTCCTTTCCCTTATTGGGATAAATAAAGTTCAGTGGCGATTTTCATACCCTAATTTTTTACCCCCTGAGATGTCACATCTCAACTACTTTATCAACTCAAAGCAGATACCCAGAGCAGCCACATGTTCACCAAGTACTCAAGTTAGGGTTTCAAGTCAGGAGATTCAGACAAAGGATCAATCAAAGATGGAATTGATCCTCAACACAATCATATGGCTTAAGATGTGTCATTCATCTACCTATGACCTCCAATCTCAAGGTATCAGGCCTTAAGTCCATCAAAGTCACCAAATTAGGGTTTTGAGCCTATCAATGACTAAAATCAGGGTTTTCATTTGGAAAGACTCACAAAGTTTCAAAGCATGATAAAAGAAGCCCAAACATCTTCAAATGATTCCTAAATCAATATCTAATGGAAGATGTACTTCAATTCAAGTTTAATAACTTCCAATTTCATCAAGCCAACAATTAGGGTTTTTGACCTAGAAAGTTGACTTTTGACCAGGACAAGATCCCATGGCTCAAATAATAGCTCAAGTACCTCCATAGCCTCATTATAGTCCACTCACAACATTCATTTTTGGAGGAGAGCTTGATTCATTTGAAATCTCCAAGAACACAGTTCATCTGAAAAAAGTCAACTGTTGGAGATCACCTTTGACTTTTTGGAATTTTGGTCAATTATGGACTTTTAAGGATCAAAATCATCAACATATGATTATTGAAATAATTTTATCAAATAAATTCAAGAAAATAAATCAAGAATAAAAAAGTCAACAAAATTCAGAGTTAGAAATTTCAAAGACTTAGAATTTTTCTGTGATTTAAGCATTTTTTGTCCAAACTTCATGGGGAAATAACTTCAATTTTCATGTAAAAACTGAAGAAAACTTCCAACATGAAAGTTGTAGATTTTGATCTAGTGAACAAATTTTTCACTAATAAAATTTCTTCAAAAAGTTAACCATTTGAGAGATATGGGCTTCCAAAGTTCTTGCAAAAACACTTAAGTGTAAAAACCCTAGGGTTTCTCAAACTTTATGGCCATTTTCACCCATTTTCCAAATGATTTTGAGGAAACACAAAACAAGTTAATTGAAGTACATCATCTAAGATTTCCAAAAAGTATTGGATAATCTCTTAATTCAAATTTGGCAAGAAGCTATGCATGATCAAAGTAAGGCATTCAAGGCATGACCAAATATGCATTTGGTCAATTTTATGCAAATGCCTCTACTAATTGGTGCATAATAAATCCAAATATATCAGAAGAAATTGGACGGAATCATTTGAATCATTGCATAAATATTGTAGAATATTCAAAATTTTAAGGCCATGTGATTATGCAATCATTACAAATGGGAATTTATGGCAAATGGTGATTCATCAAAGGAATATTCTCAAGACCAATTAAAATGCTCCTACACATCAAAATTCTGTCCCAAACTCAGATGTAATCAAGGGCTAGGGGCTTGATGAAGTGGAATAAAAAATTCCATCATTGCATTTCAAAGATATCTTATATTTCTTCATGCTTAAGCTATTCAAAATGACATCAGCAAGCTCACCTCACTCTTCTATAAACTCAGCTTATTTGCCTATAAATAGAAGGCTCATTTTCAGTTCAAATCACACCAAAGCAACTTCAATTCTTGCTTTCCTCCAATTCTCTCTCTTTTGCTCATTTTCAAAAGTTCATGGGGTGAGGAAGCCAATTCTTCAAACCAGAAATTATTCATTGAAAGTGAGTGTTCTAACATCTCAAAGGCATTGAGGGGATGTTATCCAAGTCCTCCTTGGAGCTCTGTAGTAGCTGGAGCACCATAGTCACTTTTAACTTGGAGCTTAAGCAAGTGGAGTCGAGTAGAAGAGTTCAGAGGGTGTCAAGCCAATTGGAGTGCATCAACATCTTCCTTGAGGTGTAAGGAAGCTAGCCAAATGCCTGCAACACATCTGTAACATCAGAATCATCATCTTCCATTTTCACTTAAAGCTTGAGAAAGTAGAGTCGAGCAGAGCAATTCAAGGTGATTCAAGGTGAATTATAGTTCCCTTTAGCATCGCTGAGGTACCAGGAAGCTTTTGCAATCATCAAATCATTGATGGGGACCCTCTAACATAGCCATCAACCTTCAGTTTCAGAGGTAAGTTCTCAAACTCTAACTCTCTTATTCTTGTACCTATTTCAACAAAGCTCGATACCAGTTTGTTCAACATCATGAGAGGATCAAAATCCCTCTATTAGCATTCATTTATTCATCATCATCATCATCATCATCATTTAATTTTGTTTTTAAGAATTAGGGTTCATCGTGTTCATGTTGAAATTCTCAGTATATACTTAGAATAAATAAATTCTAAGTTCACCATCATATTCCTTGTTGAAAACTGAGTGAAAACCATGTTTGGATTATTCCATTTGGTTGAGAAACGAGTGAGATAGAAATTCAAAAATCTTGAAGCTCGAGGTTGAAGATGAAGATGGTGGCACACGTTTTTGAATTCCTAGGTTTATTCAAAATATAATAAATTGAATGCATGTGACTAACAAGCCACACACGTGGCTCAATTGGTTATTCTTTTGCTTTGGTAACCACAAAGGCGTGGATTCAAACCTTGGTGAGACCAAACCTTATTTTTATCACTAATTTCCTTCAAGTTTTTTACAAACTTCAATCAATTATTTCACCAATCAAAATTAATCATTTTCAAATAATTTTTCACACACTACTCATTTATTATACCTATTTTATGAATATCCAAAAAAAAATCACAAAAATATTATTTATTTGATATATTTTTATTAGGTTTAAAATAGTGTATTTTTAAGTATTTTTAATACTTTAAGATATGTCTTTCTTTTGATTTTTCAAGAAACTAATCATTTAAAAATATTTTTGTGAACAAACCCTAATCCCTTAGGTATTAATTAAGTATAGACATTGTGTCTTACCTTAATTTGTTTGTTTTTATTATTCAAAACTGTTTTCTTCAACTCTCCATTAAACAGACGATCAGGGTTTTCAAACAACAAAACCTTGCATCTTTCATCATTCTTTCATATGTTTTAAAACTTTGTTTTCTGTACAAAACTCTCTCATCTGTTTTAAATCTCTGGTACTAGGAGGGTTATTATTCCAAGTGAAACTTCTCCTAGACCATTTGGGCCCCTCTTCTGAGCTATAAACTCCCAAGCCTTCTCTTCTTCTATTTTCATATGTTTTTCAAAAAAAAACTCTGGTACTAAGAGGGGCATTATTCTCGGTGAAACTGCTTTTAGACCTTTGGGCCCCTTTTCTGAGGTATAAACCCCAAACTTCAATTCTTCTATTTTCAAACTCTTAAACTGTTTTCAATCAAACTTCAAATTATTTTCAAATCAAACTTCAACAGTTTTTCAATCAATCTTCTCATCTACTTTCAAATCAATTCTTCAACTGTTTTCAATCAAACTTCAATTTCATTTTCAATTCAACTTTCAACTGTTTTCCAATTAACTTCTCATCTGTTTTCAATTCAAAAATCAATGGGCTTCTCCTTGAGTATAAGTCCTAAACCTTCTTTCTCATCTCAGATTCTTGGGCCTCTATTACAGTATAAGACCCAACACCCTATTGAACATACAATAAATATTTCAATGGGCTTTCTCCTTGAGTTATAAGACCCAACACCTTTTCTTTTCTTTTCAATAAAACATTGAACTCCTTTCAATCAAACATTCAACTATTTTTCCAATAAAACATTCAACTGTTCAATAAGAGAGAGCAGGTTTTTCGAACACGTATTTGATGGGATCCATCTTGGAGATTAGGAAAGTGGTGTGATTTAGCATGTACTGTCTTAGTCGGCGAGCTGCCCAAGCTAAGGCACAACAAGTTTTTTCGAGTAGTGAGTATCTTGTTTCACAATCGGTAAACTTTTTGCTAAGATAGTAGATTGCGTGCTCCTTTCGGCCGGATTCGTCATGTTGTCCTAGCACACACCCCATTGAGTCTTCTAACACAGTTAGGTACATTATCAGAGGTCTGCCTTCCACAGGTGGCAACAAGATTGGAGGTTTTTGGAGATATTCTTTGATTTTGTCAAAGGCTAACTGGCATTTGTCATTCCACCTTTCCACTTGATCTTTCTTCAACAGTTTGAAGATCGGCACACAAGTAGTAGTCATGTGGGCAATAAATCGGGCGATGTAATTCAGACGTCCCAAGAATCCTCTGACTTGTTTCTCAGTACGAGGTATAGGCATTTCTTGAATGGCTTTAACCTTGGCGGGATCAACCTCAATACCTTTGCTGCTGACGATGAAACCTAAGAGTTTGCCGGATCTTACTCCAAAAGTACACTTATTTGGGTTCAGTCGCAACTTGTATTTCTTGAGTCTGTCAAACAACTTGTGTAAATGACCCAAATGTTCTTCCTCGGTGTTGGATTTTGCAATCATGTCATCGACATACACCTCTATTTCTTGATGAATCATATCATGAAATAGCGCTACCATTGCACGTTGGTAGGTTGCTCCTGCGTTTTTCAGACCAAAGGGCATTACTTTGTAACAAAAGGTTCCCCAGGGTGTTGTGAAGGTTGTTTTTTCCATGTCTTCGGGTGCCATCTTGATTTGATTGTACCCTGAGAATCCGTCCATAAAGGAGAATACCTTGCATTGTGCGGTATTGTCAACCAGTACATCGATGTGTGGTAAAGGGAAATCATCTTTGGGACTTGCCCGGTTCAGATCTCTGTAGTCCATGCACATTCTGACTTTCCCGTCTTTTTTAGGTACAGGGACGATGTTAGCTATCCAAGGAGGATAACTTACAACTTTTAGGAATCCGGCATTGAACTGTTTTTCAACCTCGTCTTTGATCTTTTTTGACATATCAGGCCTACTTCTTCGTAGTTTTTGTTTGACTGGAATGCTACCTTCTTTGATTGGTAGGCGATGAACTACAATGTCCGTGTCAAGGCCTGGCATATCTTCATAGGACCAGGCGAATATCTCGACGTAGTCTCGCAGCATTTGAATCAGTCTTTGCTTGACGCTGTGTTCTAAATCAGCCCCTATTTTGACTTCTTTCTTTTCTTCGTTGCTGCCCAAGTTGACGACCTCAATTGGCTCCTCGTGAGGCTGTATGGCCTTGTCTTCTTGTTCTAGCAGCCTTGCAAGTTCTCTTGGCACTTCACAATCTTCCTCACTTTCGTCCTCAGTTTGGTAGATCGGATTTTCAAAGTCATGACGGGCAATAGCAGAATCGTTGTTGACTGGATCCAGAGTGTATGTGAATCTACAAGTTAATTATGTGAGTGTGTGTGAAGAAAAAACATAGCTATTAGAAGGCGAAGAAAGAAGGAAAAAGGATCACAAAATTTAAATATGCAAGCGTCCCATGATTTTATTGAATGCACATGATCAAGATATGATAAGCCCTTATAGAAGGACCAGTGTGCTAAGGCACACGGCTTTCAAGCTCATGGTTCGATTGTTCAGGAACCACTTTTATCTTTGCACATTATACACAAAGAAAACAGGAAATGGCATTTACTCCTGGTCAAAGGAGATCACATCCTCAGCTTTCCAGTTGTTCAATCCACTGTTGTGAGCAGGGGGGACCCAGCTGTTCCAGTTGCAGTTGTCTTTTTCATCTTCCACAACATTGATTTCATTAGTGGGAAAATGAGCCGGTGATCCTTCGGGATAAGGGATATATTCTGCTGGATACGAGAGCCCAGGCTGAGATATCTCTGTTGGCTGAGCGAGATGCTCGATAAGGCCGTCCCATGAAGTCGGGATGATGTTTTGAATAGAGACTTGTGCATCTTGATGAGGAGTGTATGCTGACAGAAAGCAACCCTCGTTATTTGGTATTTCCCTGACTTTTTCAAGAGCGAAATTGTCATCGTAATGTTCATCCCATCCAGTTGGGACAATGTCCTCCATGGCAATTTGTGAGCTCGGAGGAGCGGAATATTTCACCATATAGTCATATTTGCCGCTGGGTTCTCCTAGCTTGTCCCATACTTCTTTGGGTGGATTTTGATATTGCTCAGTGACGGGATTTGTGAAAATTTGATCATTTCCAACTTCATCACCCCATCCAGTCGGGGTAAGGTCCTCCATAGCAATATAAGAATTCTGAGGTTCGGCATACTGATAATTATACCCGCCGTTTGGTTCTCCCACAGCATCCCACATTCCCATGGAAATAGGTGGAATCTCACCTGGATATGGCTGAATGATATGGTTCAAGAACACTCCTTCATCTTCAATAGCGTTTACTTCTTGGCTGACGAAGTGTGACATTAATCCTCCAGAACGAGGACTTTGATCATTCTTTTGATTTTCACTATCATAGCCCAGACCTAGCTTGTCAGATTTGTAGGGTATATCGGGAAGCTGTCCCCATACTGTGCAATCACCCTGTTCAATCATGGCTTTGGCATCTTTGAGAGAAGCCATAGTTGTAGTTGGAGTAGCAGGAATATGCTTGGTGGTAGAGACATCTGGAGAGACCACCTCAAATGATTGGTATGGAGTTTCGATGAATTCGTCCTCCAACTCAACATATTTGGAATTGCTTAGGTGACTAACCACATATTCCTCTTCGCCATAGACTGTGACAATCTTTCCTTTTACTGGATATTTTAACTTCTGATGCAGGGTAGAAGTTACAGCGTTTGCCCCATGTATCCAAGGGCGTCCAAGTAAACAGGAGTAGGCTGGGTGAATTTCCATTACGTAAAAGATAGAATCAAAGATTTGAGAACCCACTCTGATTGGGAGATTCACTTTTCCGTATACCGTTCTGGTTGACCCGTCAAAGGCTCTTACCACAACATCACTTGGCTGTAACACAATTCCTTCGAAGTCAAGCTTTTCTAGTACTGTTTTCGGTAACACGTTCAGAGAAGAACCGTTATCTACTAGCACATGAGACAGAGTGGTGCCATTACATTCAATGGAGATATGTAAGGCTTTGTTGTGATTTTTCCCAGCAGGGGTTAGATCCACATCAGAGAAACCGAGACCATTGCTCACGGTTAGATTGGCAACACAATTCTCAAATTGGTCGACTGAGATCTCTTGAGGCACATGCGCAGCTTTCAGGAACTTCATCAGAGCTTTGGCATGAGCTTCTGAATATTTTAGCAGAGATAGCATTGAGATTTTTGAAGCGGTGTGCCCCAGTTGCTCAACAATATTGTAATCACTCTTGCAGATGATTTTCAATATTTCCTCCATTTCTTGCTTTGATGGATCCTCAGCAGTGATCTCCACCGGGGTTTGAATTTGTTCAACTTGTGGCTCTTTGCCTCGAGCGTTGACATTTTGATTAGGAACTGGGACTCGGACTGGACCAGCAGCAACATTTGGAGAAATTTCTGGTGAAAAGATTCTTCCACTTCTCGTGATCTTGCTGGTACCCACAATATTACCCACAGTTGGAGTAGATAACTTTGCGGTCTCTTCAGTCGAGGTACTCTGCTTAACTCCATGAATGTAAACATTAGTGTTGTATCCCCATGGGACAGCTTTGTCTGAGGAGTATGGAAATGGAGTTGGACTAGCAATGACTACTGATGCCACTTTGAGTGTAGCAGAAATTTTGAATGGAACCTTGGCAGAGATTTTGAATGGTAAGCTGGAGATCACTGAGACATCCTCTATTCTTATCCCGTTTGTAAAGACTTCGCACAGCACGTCCATAGAAGGGAGCCTTTCAAACATAATGATACGGCGATCCATCCATTTTTGAATTCCCATCCTCAGATTTTCACAACCATTGGGCAGGCATGAGCAATAAAAGCAGTCGGGGTCACACCCTGGGAAGTAACCAGCTCGGATTAGCTTTCCTTTGACTTCGCAGAGTGGAGTTGATAATTCGTTCATATCATAGATGTAAACAGTGTCCAGGATAGCGTTGACAGTTTTGTCATGCTTTGGCATAGGTGCTGTGATGACATTTGGAGTTTCTGGAGGATCGAACTCAATTTCACCAGCATCTATCATATCTTGTATTTTATTTTTCAGGGCCCAGCAGTGATCTGCGTCATGTCCTGGACAGTTTGAGTGATAGGCACATGTCGCATCAGGGCGATAATTCAGAGAGGAAGTGTTGACATTCTTTGGAGGACCTCTTAAGGTGATCAGATCTGCTTTTAGCAAGTGCTGCAATGCCTGAGAAATTGGCATGTTGATTTTGGTGAAATTTCTTCTTGGGGCATCTGGTCGATGCGTATATTTTGGCTGTTGATCTTTTTGAGGTGCAGATGCGGAGATCAGAACTGCCCCTACAGATTGATGCTGCTCACTTTTGCGACTTTTTTGAATTTGAGTTGCATTGACCTCATTTCTCCCACTGATGGGCCTTTTTGTAGTACCAGAGGTGGAACCTATTTGAATTTTTCCATTTTGAATGCCACTTTCGACACGTTCTCCGGTCAGTATCAGGTCAGTGAAACCTGATGATGAACTTCCCAGCAAATGGCTATAGAAAGGGCCAGTTAAAGTGCCCATGAACATGTCAACTAGTTCGCGATCAGATAAGGGTGGTTGAACCCTTCCAGCCATATCTCTCCACTTTTGTGCATATCCTTTAAAACTTTCTTTTGGTCCCATAGACATGCCCCTTAGTTGAGTACGGGTTGGCGCAAGATCAGCATTGTATTGGTACTGTTTGTAAAAAGCAGCAGCTAATTCTTCCCAAGTATGAACCTTGGTATTTTCCAGCTGGTAGTACCACTCGAGTTGTGTACCCGACAGACTTTCTTGGAAGAAGTGAATCCACAATTTGTTATCCGTTGTATGAGGTTGTATCTTCCTCACATAGGATCTCAGATGTAGTTTCGGGCAAGAAACTCCATCATATTTTGCAAAGACAGGAACTTTGAATTTTGGAGGGATAACAACATCCGAGATGAGCCCCAGATCATTGAAATCTAAGCCAGGTATTTTTTGTATCTCCATAGCTTTCATACGGTCTTCCAGCTGTTGGTATTTTTCATTATCCGGTTCGTCCCCAGAATGATCATTTTCTTCATTTGAAGAGAGAGAGGGTTTAGCAGAACCCTGGTTGCTTTGATTGTCTTCTTGTTCATCATCACCGACTGTTTCAGGGATCGGTGGCTTTGTGAACTTTTTGACTGGAATTTTGATCTTTCTTTTCAGGTGACTCACACCTACAGATCCTTTGGGCTTCTTTTTCTTCTTGATTATCAGGGCTTTCAGTTCTTGCTGCCCCTTTGCCAGTTCCAGAATTGCCACTTGAACTTGGGCATTCTGTGCTTCGAGATTCTTGATGCTCATTTCGGATTCCATCTCTTCTGACTGAAATAAACAGCGAGAAGATGAGAAATCCGTCATGTGAACCTGTTATGCAATGTGTATGACTGGATGCCATGTGTATGCAATGTATGAAATGTATATGCAATGTATATGAATGCAATGTATGAAATGTATATGCAATGCATGAAGTGAAATGTGTGTGCAATGTTTCAAGGATCTTAGAGTTTAGATTTGTTAAAGAAGAAACAAACGTTAGTTAATCAATTCATTTCTTTTTTTTTCTTTTGCTTCTTTTTTCTTTGCCTCATTTGGGCTTACAAGACAGAAATAAAATAAATGATCCTTCAGGTCTCCCGTGGACGCTTTCTCTTTGCCCCCAGGAATGTGTTGATCTGCTGTTCTTCTTGAAGCTGTCCGGTGAGCTCCAATATCCTTCTCTCATAGTCTTGACAGTATGATTTGAAGGTGTCTCTTTCCTCTTTGAGTTGAACCCAAGATTTTTGCAACTCTTCTAGGTCAGTTGGCATGTCCGGGTGTAGAATAACTTGAGGTTCATATCCTTTGACCTCTGGTTCAATAGTCACAGGTAGAACAGCAGGATATGGCATAAGGAGTTTCTGAGCATGAGTACGGACCCATCTGAGGTAGGGTTCCATAGGAATAGAGTTCCATTGCCCCAGAGTTTTGCTTTCTATTCTATAGACACTGCCCCATGCATGTATGAACCTTCGTCGTTTTCTATGAGAATCATTCTCGTAATCAAACACAATGCCATGGATAATCATGTCATGAGGACCGTTGCTCCTTGCATATCCGAATTGGCGTAGAGCTAAAGAGGGATTGTAAGTGATGCCTCCTTTGATGCCAAGGAGTGGCACATTAGGGTATTCTCCACAATGATCAATGATAGTAATGTCTCTTTGAAAGAAGTTGTTCCACCGGATATCTGAATGAGACAAAGACATAATCCTGCGAGACCAATGCATTCTTTGTTCATTTCTCAACACTGATCGGGGAAGATGAAATGTAAACCACCTAGCCAGTAGTGGTATACAGCACATGAGAGTTCCTCGTTTCTTCATGGTACGAGTGTGTAGAGAATGTAGAATGTCTCCCAGCAATGTTGGTACCGGGTTACGAATTAGGAAAAGGTTGATGATGTGTACACTTATGAACTGGTCGGGATTTGGGAATAAAACCAACCCATAGATCAAAAGTGCCATAACTTCCTCAAAAGCTGGATAACTTTTGTTTTCTAGCAGTAGTCGAGCCTTTTCCAATAAGAATTTGGCAAGTAAACCCTTAACTCCACTCTTTGTTTCCCAATTGGACTCGATTTCTGATTTCCGCAGATGTAAAGCAGCAGCAATGACTTCAGGTTTTGGAATCCTTTCTAAACCAGTGAAAGGTAATTGATCTCGAATAGGTAATCCCACTAGTTCAGAGAATTCTTCCAAAGTGGGTACCAACTGGTAATCAGGAAAGGTAAAGCAATGATGTTCAGGGTCAAAGAACTGGAACAGGACCCGTATCATGTCTTCTTCAAATTTTGAGGTAACCAAATGGAGTAGGTGACCATGCCTTTCGGTGAATTGAACATTCCTGGGGAATTCTGACACTAAGTCTTTTAGTTCAGATGGTACCGTTGAGATGTTGATTCGGATGTAATCTTTGGTGGCGGGAGCCATTACCTGCAAAAACAAAGGTAAACTCTTTGATCCTTGAAGTGTTTGGTGCAAAAAATGATATGCTTATGATGCAAACATGTGGCACACAAAAACAAATCAAACAATAGCCTTAGGTTTAAAGGCTTGTATGGAGCTGATAGGTGATACCCTCCCCACTGAAGTTGAGTTGGTTAAAACCTGTCCTAGAATTGGATTCGGGTTCTATGATCCTTGGAAGTAACATCTCAATACGGCGCTCGAGCGGCCGATCAAAATATTCCTCGAGGATAACTAACTTCGATCAATTTCAAAGCTAGCCACTTAATAGGCCACAAGTCAAGTTCAACTAAAAAGGTTCTAAGACAAATTAGTGTTTAATGACATTTCGGAAGCCTAATATACTCCTTGATCGTTTTCAAGGGACATCAGTATAAACCAAAGTATCGCACTAACGATGACTACCAGATCAACCGTATCGGTACATGCCGTACAGTTTCCTTGGTCTATTGTCATATACTTAAGGTATCTCGAGATTCGGGTTAGAATCTTTCACACAAGCAAAATACCCAAGCAAGCCTTTGAAAAATAGAGCAATCAAGTCAAACAATTGAAAACATCGAAGTGATCTATTCTCTTAAGGTAACCCCTTTTGAAAACATTTTGTTTTTTGAAAGTGACTCCCCAGCAGAGTCGCCAGTTCTGTGGACCTCCGATTTTTTTTTAATACCGGGCCATACCTCTGATCTGTAGAGATACGTGAACTGACTCTTTTTTGTCGCTTAATGCTTTCGCATTTTTTTGAAAATTCACAGAGTCGCCACCGACCTTTTATTTTATCCAATTAAGGAAAGGTTTATAAAAGAAACAGAAAAAAGACCTTTAAGAAATTCTGGGTAAGGGGGTAGGTTATACAAAGGGAAGGTGTTAGCACCCTTTGTATCCATGGTTATCCATGGGCTCTTAAGTTTGCTTAGCTCACTTGTTTTTCGATCACTTTTCAATTGCTCTGAAATTGCTCATATGTGGTTTCAAATACCTTTGTAAATTGAATTTTGTAATGATCCGTGTGTGGATGTATACAAAATGCTTGTTTATCTTTCGAAAGATGTTTTTGAAAAGAACGTTAACTTTGTAATAATCCGTGTTTGGATGTATACAAAGTATTGTCTTTTTTTTGAAAGTTTTTGAAAAATCAACAGTGTATGAGAATTTTGTTTGTTTTGATTTGAGCAAGCAAACTAGGAGGTCTACCCTGAGTTGTAAGGTCTTTATCCTATTTCCTTTAAAAATCTATCCTTTCACCGGATATAAAAGCAAGGTTCGATTTTGTACTCAAAATAGTAGAATTTGACTTTGATTTTGAAAGAATGAGAAGGGATTACCTCAAGAGGTGCAAGTGTGATTGTGATTGGATTCAGATATTTATCTTTGAAGTTAGTGATCTAACGGTTCAATTTTATCTTTGACATACACGCAGTTTATATTTGCTGGAAATTAAAATGCGGAAATGTAAAGTGCGGAAAGTAAATCTACGCTATTACATCGATTATGCAGGAAATGTAAACTAGCCTATTTACATGAATTTGACATCCTATACATTTATCTAGGAATTTTAAATTGCAAGAAAAATAAAAGGCATGTTTTTGGATTTTTTATGATTTATTTTAATTATAATTAATGCATGATTAATTAAATTAAAATGAAGAAAAAGATGAAAATTGATTTAAACCTAGAAATTAAGCTTAAAATATGTACAAAATATTTGTCAATTAATTTTAAAACAAAACTAATTTTTTTGGAATTTTTGAAATTTGATTTGAAATTGATTTAAGCTAATTAAAACATAATTATGCAAATAATTATACAAATAATTAAAACTTAAAGATAAAATGATTCAAAATATGTACAAAATTAGTTTATAATATATAAACAATATTTAACATAAAGAACAATTTTTTTATGATTTTTTGATTAGTTAGAATAATTAAAAAGCAAATATATAAATATATACTAATTAATTATGCAAAATATTGAAATTTTGAAGAAAAATAAAATATTTTTATTTCAGAAAATAATATATTATTTTAGAAGTCTAAAAAATATTTTTTGTGTATTTTTTGGATTTTTAAAACTATTTTAAATTAATTTAACAAAGAAATTAAAATAAAATAGAAAATAAAATAGAAAATAAAAGGATACTGATCCTGTGTGGTAATCAGTGAGGGAGCATGGTGGGGAAGAGTGATCTGGCGCGTTGGATCATTCATTAAATGAGATCAGATGGTCCAGAAATTGAGGCACGTGGTGATCAGTACACCTGCAAAGCATAGAATCAGAGATAAATTTAAAAACACGCGCGCGCTTCTGGACCAATGAGGGGGAGACACCTCATCGTCTTCAACCTTCAGACAAGGCCTTTTACAGCGCTTTTGTAAAAAAGCGCTATTGTAAGTGAACCCTAAATCTGCAAAATAACGAATAGGGTCAAACAAGCATAGAAATCAGGCGCGATGGTACCATTGGATTCGTCTTGTTCCACTGAATGTAACCCTGCCCTTAATTTGTTTTAATTTTGGCCCTAATGAAGAACCCTAATTTTGAGCTAAGTAAACCCTAAAATGGTATATGCTACAAACATCCATTAAAATCCAATTGAAGCTCCAGAAACGACCAGAGCTTCAAACCAAACACAATTATGCATCTACATCTTGTTAAATGTGCGTGAATTATGAGCTATAAGTTGGTTTTAGTTTGAACAAACCGTGGCTTTATATAGCTCGATTCAGTGAAGTTTATGACTTGGAAATGATTGGAATTGTTTCAGTGTAGCTCAGAGATGATGTTTGAATGTTTATTTTATATTGAAATGGACTTAAACTTAAAATTCGAATTTCAAGTTTCTTTGAAAATTACAAGTGGTTACAAGTATGCTATATGCTTATGGATGCTTCTGAACTCGTCTCCCTTTGTTTGCTGAACTATGATAGCTTATTTATAAGCTATGTGTGCTTACAATTGAAGCTAATATGTGCCTTAGTTGCCTTTGTTGAAACTTTGCATTTTTTAATATAAAAAAGCTTGAATTCTTGACCAAGTCATCTTGCCTTCAATGCACCTGCCTTGCCCTTCAATTCTCTGCAGAAAGATGAAGATTCTTTGAGGTGAGTCATGCTTGATTTGTAAGCTAACCATTATCCATGCATTTTCCTTTTAATTTTAATCTTAAAATAAGATAAAATCATGCAAAAATGGATAAAAAAAGGCATGGGCTTAGTCTTGGTCGTGGGAGGCCCATAACATCATGGAAATGATGTTTGAATGCTGAAAACTTGGCCCCATTTTGAAAAAATACATTTTTGAGCAATGTTGATTTCATGCATTTTCCCAAAATTTAGCCAACTTCAACAAGGTGTAAATCCTTCAATTTTTGTCATATGAAGGAGATCTTGCACTTTTTAGAAACCTCAAAGAGTCCTCTAACCAATGTCTTTGGTCTCATGTCAAAATGATTTTTGAAGCTCCTTGTCTGTCCTTTTGAAAAAAGTGTCTTTTTGTTGACTTTGAAAATGACCTGTAATGTCTTTGATCATATTTTTCAAATGGTGAATCCAATGACCATGGGATCAATGGCATTTGAAAGATAATTGAATTTCCTTCAAAACAAGCTTTGGTTTGAATTTTTTGGATGAAGGATGAGAGAGTTATGATCAGTCAAAGTTGAGTTGACTTTTCAGGCAAAAACCCTAATTTTGAATCTTAGGGTTTTGTTGGTTTTTGATCTTTCCTTGATGAATTATGATCATCCAATGATCAAATGATGAATCCTTTGACAAAATATGGACTTTGACAAAAAATTTCATTTTTGACTGTCTGTTGACTTTTTTGGTCAAACGGGTCGTCTGTTGACTGTTTGAGCTGCTGACGGTGCGTCTGAGTGAATTGAAGTTTGAAAATTTGTATGATGGTACTTTGAGATATATGGATGTGTATGAAATCCATTTGAGCTCTCAAAAACTTGTTGCTCCTGTAAAAACAAGAAAAACCCTGATTAGGGACTGTTTGTGTAGGAGATAGTTAAGCGTACCTGATTTTTGTGCAGTGTTGAGTCTCTGCTAATCGCTTGATATTCAGAAGACTTCTAGAACAAAAATCTTGGAATTTTGAATTGTGAAAGATTGATTTGATTGATGGTACAAAACACTGAGAATTGTACTGCCAGCAGTTTGGCTGTCGACTGACTGTTCAGGTATTGATGTAGCAGTTAGAGTGAAAAATCAACAGTCAAAGTTAATTTTCTTTTTTGTTGTTTTTTGTTTTATGTTTTTATGTGAAAAATGAAAGTTTATTTACATGACTTGTTAGAAAAACAAAGACATAATAAATAACTAATATTTACGGTACGCGGGCGAAATTACCGATAATAACCCTGAAAATCATTTAATGCACAGAAATAGGAATATTTGACTGGCAGAAAACACACAAAATATTATCTTAGTAATTAAGCAATATTATGACAAATAGTACAACATTTAATACTGACAGTACAAATATTACATACTATATTGAACAGTACGACGAATAAACGGTACATTTAAGAAATGAGAAATACGGCAAATTTTAAGAATGACGATTGATAACCCATGCTATGAACAATAACATGTAGATGATTGGGAGTGCAACCATTGCAGGTCCACACTCTTCAGGACTATGTAGGCAGAAGAAAGTCATGATCACCGTAGCAATGGTGATGACTGTAAGAAACAGTGTCTCTATCCACTTTGCCATTCTTGTTAGGGAAGAAGAGAAAATAGATATGAGGTAGGAATTTGAAAGATGAGTTGGAATTTGATGTGAGATTTTATGGAAGAAAATGAGAGGTATTTATAGAATGGAAAGAAGGAAAGAGACGTTGGGAAATGATGAGATTCCGTACAAAAGGAAAATTTGAGTGGAAGTAAGATTTGAAAGAAAGTGTATGATAGTGTTGGAAAAAGGAGAGATTTGATTTTTGAAAAAGAGATTTGAAAAGATTTTTGCAAATAATGGAATATAGTACAACAATTAGTGGGAAACAAAAGATAATAATAATCTACTTGTTACCAGTACAGTCTGAGTTTCCTGATTCTGCGCCTGCAAAAAGATTTAACTCTGTACCAATTGTGTCAGTACTATTTATCTGTAAATAAATAAATAGCATGTGTGAAGTAATAAACAGTATTTGGCGTTTGCGTAAGAATAAATTCAACTGCAAGCCAAATTACTGTATCAGAAAAATTCTAAAAACTAAGTATTTCATATGTCAGGATCTTTGTTGAAATAAAAATCCATGATTATATGAGACCCTTAATTTTCAGATTGGAGTTTTCTTGAAAAATATGTGGGCAAATTTTGGGGTATAACAGGTACTATGGAGAAGGAATTGTTAGTGTTTGGGAATAGACCACCCATCCCATATGGCTCTAACTATGACTACTGGAAACCTCGTATGGTGGCTGTCCTAAAATCTATGGACAACAAGGCCTGGAGAGCAGTGGAAAGCGGATGGAAACATCCTGAGAAGGTTATGGAAGATAGAACCATTGTTCTAATTTCTGAAGCACAATGGAACAAACTGAAGAAGAGCTAGCTCTGGGAAATTCCAAGGCTGTAAATGCCTTGTTCAATGGAATTGACAAGAACATATTCAGATTTGTGCAGCACTGTGATCTAGCTAAAGAGGTTTGGGATATTCTCAAACAACTCATGAAGGCACATCCAAGGTGAAACTGTCTAAACTTCAAATGCTTACCACTAAGTTTGAAATCTCAAGATGAAAGAGGATGAAACCATTTATGAATTTTACATGAATGTCCTTGAGATTTCAAATAACTCAGGAGCCTTAGGAGAAAAAATGTCTGAAGCAAAACTAGTGTGAAAAATTCTCAGATCACTGCCTAAGAGATTTGATATGAAGGTGACTGCCATAGAAGAAGCCCAAGACATCAGCAACATGAAGTTGGACGAACTCATTGGTTCTCTACAAACCTTTGAGATGAGTATTTGTGATTCTGTTGAAAAGAAGAACAAAAGCTTAGCTTTTGTTTCCAACACCGAAGATAATTCAAGAGAAAGCAATGGTGAAAGTGATGAAAATTTATCAGAAGCCATAACCAGGCTTGGAAAACAATTCAACAGGTTTATCAAAAGGGTTGATCAGAAGTCCAGACCCAATATCAAGAACTCTTCCAATGACATCAGCAAGAATTATGATCCAAGCAGAAGATCCAAAGCTGAAGAGAAGCCCAATCAAGGAAAAGGGGTTCAGTGTCATGGATGTGAAGGATATGGACACATTAGAGCTGAATGTCCTATCTACCTTAAAGAGAAAAACAAAGGGTTGCCTGTCACTTGGTCGGATGAAGACTCTGAGTCTGAAGAAGAAACTGCAAAACATGTGTAATACGGTGAACTGACTTTATTGAAATGTCGCGGTAAGCAGGAATCGCCACCGACTTTTATTTTATCCAAATTAATAGAAAGGCTAAAAGAATAGGAAAACCTTTTTAAAAGAAATTTTGAGTTCGGGGGGTAATTTATACAAAGGGAAGGTGTAAGGCACCCTTTGCATCCATGGTTTTCCATGGGCTCTTAATTGCTTAGCTCACTTTGTTTGTTTGTTTGAAATGCTTGAAGTGTAGTGTGTGAATAAGAAAAGATTTCAAAGAAGAACTTTAGCTTGTAAATAAGCATAGTCTTTTTGAATTTGATTTTGAAAAGAGTGGGAAAAAGATTTTGAATTTAGAGCAAGCAATTAGTAGCAACTACCCTAAGTTTTGAAATTTGTTCTTTTAGCTTTTCAGGGTGAAAGGGTCTATCCATACCATGAGAGGGTAGGAAGTCTTTCAACTGGATGTTAAGGGTCATCGAGTTTTATCGTTCGCTACAAGGGTCTATCCATACCATAAAGAGGGCAGGTAGTCTAAGGGAAGGATATAATAGTCATTTAATATTTTTAGGCATCATGCGAGGATACCTTAGCAATTGGGACAATCATCTTTTACTGAGGCAACTTCGAGGGACTAGATGATTTTCAATCTCTTTAGGCAACCTTGCTTTAGGTATCCTCGGAATCGAGAGACTTGACTATTATTTAGTATAATTAAAGGCAACAGAATCATAAGGCAACAGGCAACAAAGGCAACAAGAGAGATTACCCTAAAGGTGTGTGGGTGCAACAATCACGTGATTCAATTCAGATATTTATCTTATAATTAGTGAGCTAATTTATTTTAAACAAGGCTTGCACTCCCTAAGATTACAAACCACGCAGTTAAAAAATTAAGGCAGAATTAAAAGTTCCTACGCTATTACAATAAACACCTGCGGGGAAGGGGAAATAAAAGCAGAAAATAAGAGGGAACAATAATTAGTAAAAATCCTTGAGTGCCTTGATCTTCCTCGAATCCTCGATCAATTCTGAAAATTAAAAGGAAAATAATAGGGGTGAGTGTATGAGAGATTCATTGACTATTTGAGGCAAACCCTATTTTGGGAAAAAAGGCAAAATAAAAATTAAAATGAGATTTAAACAAAAAGAATTAGAAACTTAGCTTTTCGGACTGGTATGGCGCGTGGACGAAGGATCTTGGTTAATCCATTAAGCCTAAGGCTATTAAGGTTTATAAATGAATCGAGGTTAACAAACCTAAAAAAATTAATTATTAGTTTTCAATCTAATTAATTAATTAATTAAAAGTATATACAAAAATAATAATTTTTATTGTTTAAAAAAATAATTATTGATAAATTTATGGAAAAATCGAGTTTTCGATTAAATAAATTAAAGTCATGAAAATATTTATTTAATTAATAAGCTACATGTTTTTAAAAGTAATTTTTAAAATAATAATAAAAAAATAAAGAAAAGAAAATAAATCAAAGGGGTTTAAAATAAAATAAAATAAAATAAAATAAAAGAACTTAACTTTGCTCCTGCGTGGTAGCATCCCTCCGATATTGCTAAAGGTACCTCTATCCCGTTGCCTTCAACGACCTCCGATGACCCTTCGATTGTCTCGCACATCCAATCAATAGGACTACCTATCCCGAATGGTAAGGATAGCCCTATCTCTCTTAGAAGAGTAAAAAGCATAGAAAAAGACCAACTTATGGTAGTGTTCTTAATATGCTTAGCTCAATTAAAAAGCTTTTCGCACCTCTCCTTTTCAAAGACTAAGGCTACGCTTTTAAGCTAAAGTCCTTAAAATCCTTTTCAAAACAAACAAACAAACATGAGCTAAGAAAATTAAGAACCCGTAGATAACTACGGATGAAAAGGATGCTTACACCTTCCCTTTTCATAATCTACCCCCCGAGCCCATTTTTCTTAAAAAAGGTATTTTTCTGTTCTTTTTGCCCTTCCGAGTTATTGGATAAAATAAAAGTCGGTGGCGACTCTTGCTCACCGCAACATTGTTTGCGAAACAAAACAAAAGTCAGTTCTCCCACCGAGTTACAGGTGTACTATGATGTTGGTTGTTAATATGCTGAATTTAGTTGAATTACCTCTGTTGTGGTTAGCGCATATCTTGCTGTCTGGGAGGCAATAACCGGTTACTTGGATAGAGGTTACCGGTTACCGCTGTTACGATTAGGTTTCTGGGTTACTCCGTCAGGCAGTAACCGGTTACTTAGATTGAGGTAACCGGTTACCGCTGTGTGTTTTTGAAAAAGAATTGTTTTATTCATAACTTTTGAACCGTGTATCCGTTTTAGGTGTCGTTTCGAGCACGGTGAAGATATGGAGAAAGCAACTTTTTTCACACCCTGGGGCACCTTTTGTTACCGTGTAATGCCATTTGGTTTGAAAAATGCTAGGGCAACTTATCAAAGAGCCATGACTACTCTCTTCCATGATATGATTCACAAAGAAATTGAAGTTTATGTGGACGACATGATTGCCAAGTCTGCATCAGAAGAAGAACATGTGGGGCACCTACTGAAGTTGTTCCAACGTTTGAGAAAGTACAAGCTTCGTATGAGTCCAAGCAAGTTCACATTTGTGCCGGCTCTGGAAAAATATTGGGTTTCATCATCAGCCAAAGAGGTATCGAAGTTGATCCCGACAAAGTCAAGGCAATTCAAGAAATGCCTCCACCAAGAACAGAAAAACAAGTTAGAGGATTTCTTGGACGATTGAACTATATCTTCATATTTATCTCTCATATAACTGCAACTTGTGGACCAATCTTTAAGCTTCTCCCTAAGGACCAAGAATGTAAATGGACAGAAGAATGTCAGAAAGATTTTGATGATATCAAAGAATACCTGCTGGAACCTCCAATTTTGAGCCCTCCGATGGAAGGAAGACCATTGATTATGTATTTGACCGTACTTGAATATTCCATGGGGTGTGTCCTGGGCCAGCAAGACGAGTCTGGTCGAAAAGAGTATGCCATTTATTACTTGAGCAAAAAAGTATACCGACAGTGAAACAAGATATTCACTACTCGAGAAAACTTGCTGCACTCTTGTATGGGCTGCTCGCCGGCTAAGGCAGTACATCTTGACTCATACAACATATCTCATATCCAAAATGGATCCAATCAAATACTTGTTTGAAAAGCCTGCTTTGACTGGAAGAATTGCCTTCTAGCAGATGTTATTATCAGAGTACGACATCCAATATCGTGCCCAAAAAGACATCAAAGGAAGTGTTTTAGCTGATCATTTGGCTTATCAACCCATTGACGATGATCAATCCTTGCAAGATGACTTCCTAGATGAAGAGATCATGTACTAGAAGTCAAAAGATTAGGAAGAGACTTTACCTGAAGAAGGGATAGATCCTGAATCCCGATGGGGTTTGATATTTGATAGGGCTATTAATGCTTATGGTCGAGGAATTGGTGCAATCATTATCATGCCACAAGGTTCTCATGTACCATTTACTGCAAGACTGATGTTTGACTGCACCAACAATATGGCAGAATACGAAGTTTGTATCATGGGACTAAAGGAAGCCATTGATCTTAGAATCAAAATTCTGGATGTGTATGGAGATTCTGCTCTAGTTATTAATTAGATCAAAGGAGAGTGGGAAACTCGCCATCCTAGCTTAATTCCTTACAGAGATTATGCCTGAAGACTGCTGACTGTTGCACCCCAAAATTTGCCCACATATTTATTTCTAACTGGCTTAAGCTCCACATTTCATCTGCATATTTTCATTAGGTCATTTAACATAACATACATCATTAATCAATAAATTTGGCCGGGGATCGAGGTCATAGATGGAACTAGGGTTTCATATGAATTCAGGTGGACTTGTTTCAATTGAGGTTTTCTTTGGCCATGAATTAGGGTTTATTTCCCTGATCTTTTAAATCAAGAAAAATAATAAAGAGTTCCATTTGTACGTGGTGTCTACAATCGTTAATTCAACTGAGCTTCATTGGATTTCATGTGGAGGAGCTCTTATGTGCTTAATTTCTATCTTCCTCAAGAATTCCTCAAAGCTTCTTTGTTATGTCAGTTTGAAATACCAATGCGAGTCACGACATGAGAGGTGAATTTGTAGATTCATTGTGATCAAAGAAGTTTTTTGTTCTCATCACTGTTACTTGTTGTTCGCAATACAAGTTAACTTGGATCTAAGACGGCGTACAGGGTTTTAATTCACATTCTTGTGCAAGTATGAGGTATAAAGTTGTGTCGATTCAAGAGGCTACTTAATGACATGAATTTAGATTTGTGTTCAAGATTAATCAGTTCGTTCTTAAGCATTTGGTTTGGCAAAGAATTGGTTCAAGTTGGAAGATTCATTCATATATACAAGATTCAAGATCATTCAACCATATTCATCATTCATTCATTCATTACAAAACTCAAAAGTCCATACACTACAAAATAATCCAATCCAAATTACATGTCATTCCAAATTCCATTACAAAATTCAAAGTCAATTCCATTGTCAACTTCATGTTTATTATCCAAATATACCAAGTTATTTCATTAGGAGAAAATGCTACAAGAAAGACAATTTAACCAAAATTCAAATGTTCAGAGATCACAATAAGGAATCATTCATTACAAATGTCCAATTCCATATCCAGATTACAATTACAAAAAGGAAGCTATGCCAACACAGTGATCTCCAAGACACTTGACTTTGGCATTTGTGTACTGGTTGAAGTTATAAGATTTCGTGCTATTCATGCTTGCAACAAAAATAGAACTCCTTCCGCACCAAATTACTCAATATACCATCATCGCTACCTGCACAAATCGAGATCGGTTCGACGGATAGTTAACTAACAGCATCCAACAGAATGGAGAATCAAGAGAAAACCGGGTTAGTTCTTAATAAAACCGAACCGAAACTTGATGCATAGGGGATAAATGAAGGTCGGTTCAAAACAGAAAAGGAGGAGTAACAGAAAAAGAAGAAGGTAACAGAAATTGAAAGAAAACTCTAACCGAAACGTAACCGAATGAATCTCTCTCTGAGCATTGATTAATCGCTGTTCATCATCACCATCATCTCTTCAACCTTTCTCTGATCTTCATCCACAGTAACTGTTTTTCACTACCAAAATCATTAACAAAAACTTTCAATCTTCTCTGCACAATCTTCTCTGCACAATTGAACTTTCTCGATCCATTTTCTTGACAATTCAGAAAAATTCTCAAACAATATCCAACCTGCATCACGAACAACATCAACACGGAGAACCTTCAATCTTCTTCTCCCTTCAATCGCCAATTCACCTATTGTCAATCACAGAGAAAAAGCCTCAGAACCTTCATCTTCACATCACAAAACAATCTTCAATCCCTCTCAATCTTCATCACAGTTTTCGTCACAGTCTTCGCCACACGTTGATCTTCAATTCACCATAATCTCTTCACGTCATAGCCATAACGGTCAATCCTCAAGAACTCTCCCTTCGCCCTTCAATTTTGCGAAAGAACGGAGTTTCTTCGGTCTCTAACAATCTGCAAGAAAAACATCATCATCACAACATAAAACTCAACAGCATGAAGAGGAAGAGAAGAACGCGAAATTGGAGAGGTGGATTAAAAGATGAACACGAGTCTGAGACGAAATCGGCAGAGAGGCCGATTGAGAGCAATAACAGAAGAATGAAAAGAATCGGAGAGATGCGAAGAGATTGCGAATGAGACGGAGAACCAAGCTCGGAGAGGCTGAGAAGAGATCGAACAGAGCAAGCAATCGGAGAGAGTCTTCGCCGGAGAAGGAGGCATGGCCGCCGTTTCAGTGAATGGGGAAGAGCTTTATTCCGGCGCCGCCGCGAGTTCACGTGAGGAAGAGGAATCGTTCAAAGAAACTCCGATGGTCACTTTTCTTGACCTAATCCTCTTTTTATTAATCTTTGCTGTTAGTGTTATTTAATTTCATTTTGTTATAATGATTAGATTAGAATTGAGATTAATTGTGACTAATGAGCATTAATTGGAGTATTAAGGGTGATTAGTGGAAATTGATAGTACAAAATCTGGATCTCTGAGTGAATCCTAGGGCTTTCCATGAAATTGCTATTTCCACCCCCAGGACAAGGCCCAAAACGCGCCCTAATGTAAATCCAATGCATTTCATTTTTGCTTCTGCACCCCCCTGTGTTGTTAGATTTTTCTCCTTTTGCAAATTGTTTCTTCTCTAGTTTTTGTTTAGTAATCCAGGTTCTATTGAGATAAAAAATGTGCAAAAATATGTTTTAGATTGAATTTTGTGTTTAGGTAATTGTCATAATTTTTGTGGATTTTTGTGGTTTGATTTACTATTTTTGTTGGGCCATTTTGTTGAATATGTTCATAATGTTTCATGTTTTGATAGGTTTTGCAAACTAATTTGATTAGGGGCCTTAGGGATTGAATCTAATTGCCATCTTTTGTGTGATATCAGTAGACTCATATACCATATTGTGTGAAAAAAATAAAAGTTTAATTCTATGTTTTGGTTAGGTTTTCGTTAGATTTTCTATACCCAATTTATGTACGTTCCTAAACGGATAACCATGTGAATTTGACCTATAATTTGCTTTGCATTTATGCAATGGACTTAGTTTCTTTTTGTATATGTAACTAGAGATGTGTAGAGGTCCTAAGACCTGGAATTAGAATTTTTAAAACATTTCTTCTATTTTACGTGAATCTTCCTTTTTTTACTTGTAAATAACTTACCTTTGGTTAACGATTGCACCATAACTTGTCCGAATGACCTATAATTTTGTATGAAACTTTGTGACTTGATTCCATGATTGTTTAGACACCTATTAGAGGTCATTAGCTACTGACTTCTACCATGTAAATACATCTTTCTAACTTCACTCCTAATTTGAATTCTATTAACTAGTTTTGACCTAGTTTTGTATAGTTTTGTTAGAACTTTGTTTGTTTCAAGTTAATTGACTAACATAGATTGGTATAAGGTCTTGGACCTATAAATGAACTAATTGCTACTGACTTTAAGCTTTGTTCATGTTTTCATTTGCTTTTTGTTTTGATTAATGGATGTTTGTTCGCTAATTGTTAAGTGACGATTTATGCGATACTTTGGTAACTCTTTGTGAATATTTTCGTGTAGTGCCATATGGCTTTTGTGTTTGATTTAGGACACTTATTTCCTTGGTTTGCTACTGCCCTAGGGCTCTCTTCTTATCTTGTCGGAGTTGTAACTCCATTCTTTTGCCATGTTCCCTTAGACTCTTCCTTCTTGGTTAAGAGGAATTGAGATAGGTTAGGATAGTTATCCTTAACCTTAGGGCCATTTGTAGATTATAATAACTTAGATTAGAAGATAGGTTAGTTCCCCTTTGTTCATTCTTTTTCTTTTTCAACATTAAAACATTAATAAATAGAGATGCGAATCACATTAAGAAAGTGATAGAGAAATGAGTGGGATTCATTCCCTAATCTGTTTCTCAATCACTTAGTGGCATAGAAATGAGTGGGATTCATTCCCTAATCTGTTTCTCGGTCACTACTTAATGGGAGAGAAATGAGTGGGATTCATTCCCTAATCTGTTTCTCAAACATTAATTAATGGGATAGAAATGAGTGGGATTCATTCCCTAATCTGTTTCTTGAACATTATATAATGGGATAGAAGTGAGTGGGATTCATTCCCTAATCTGCTTCTCGATCATTATACATTGTATGTGATTCTAATCGCAAAGTAAATTCCCTTAAAAAATACCCAACTAAAAACATTTAAAACACTTAATAAAGGATCGAATTAAAACAAAGTGACGAAGTGGTGCGAAACCTTGTATTGGGTTTTGTTCATCATGTAGTTACATAAAAAACACAAACCCAAGATTCTTTTCTTTTGCCTTGTTAGGCGCTTAAGAACAAGTTAAGTCCTTTCCAAAGTAGGCGTATAAGTCTCCAAAGGTCGAGCATCGTGGATTGTGACCTTAACCGCTGTTCAACTAAAAAACACAAAACAAATGGAAACTATGGAGCCGAACTATGGTCGCTCTGATTCCTGAAAAGGATACGTAGGCATTGGGTCGCGGGGCCTAAGCGAACACACTTGTAAATAATTCCTTCTTTTCCCCGTATTTCTTTTGCATTCATTCGCATTTAGTTTAGACATAGATACACCCTTTAGATAGAAACAAACATAGGTGGATACCATCGAGTACGATGGGCGTGAGGGGTGCTAGCACCTTCCCCTTGCGTAACCGACTCCCGTGCCCTGTTCTCTGGTCGAAAGACCTTGTTCTTGTTTCGAGTTAGGTTTCTGATATTCCTTTCCCGCGATGGGATGAATATATTAGTGGCGACTCTGATTCCATTTTTCGCGGTAGCGACAGCTGGCGACTCTGCTAGGGACGTTGCTAGACCCGTGCTGGTCCGTTCTTAGCGAGTCGATCCTAGCCTTTGTTTGTTTGTTTTTTGGGTGTTTCTTTGTTTGTTTGCTTATATGTTTACATGTTGTATATATGCTTGCGCATCATGTTTATTTTCCGCTTGCATATCATGCATCTGGACTATATTATGGGTCCCCGTCGGGACCACATATTTTCTGCTTTGTTTTGCAGGTTGGGTGGGATGTTTTATGAGGTAAAAGGCCCAATACCCAGGCCAGAGTTGACACATAGGATACCTAGGATAGAGTGGATAGTCATGACGCCAACAGAATGTCAGGTTCTGTTGATTGCGATCATGAGACCCACGACCACCCGAGACTCGAATGGGATACCGTTGTTGGCATGTATTTGCAACAATGATGGTGTTTCAGGAGAGTTGTTAACGCTGGAGACCTTTTGACCTACCTTGACCTAGATTCACCTGTGAGTGGGGTGGGATATTCATGACAGGTACCGTTGGTGACTGTTCTATTCTGTTGGTGACTATGGTTCTTATGGGTTTGTGGTATCTATGCCGGACTCTTGATCCTGCAACATCCGATCTGGTTCAGAAGCAACATACACTTCTCCTATATGGGGAGGATCTTTCATTGCATCATACTCATCATAGCATGTTTAATTTCAAAAAAAAAAGAGAAAGAAAAAAAGAAAAAAGAAAAAAAAGAGAATAAAAAAGAAACAAAAGTTGATGAAAAGACTTTAGGATCCCTTTGAAATGAAACATGCATTCATACTATCATGCATTTCATATTTCTCTCCGAAGCTTATGGGGGCCCTTTCCATTCAAATTCTGACTTCAATAACAAATTGACTTCTCACCGCTATGTGCTTGAAAGTTAACAATGGAACAACTCCGTGGGGTTTTGACTAAGATAAGAACGGAAATGGGGGCTGACATGAATCAGAGTAGGGAGGTTATTCAAGCCTTTTCTCTTTGACAAGAAGGGTTGAGACAAGTTCTTCAAAGGCCAAATGCAATGTTAATCTCATCTCAAAAGAAGGTCCTATGAAGCAGAAGGTCTGAAATAATGTTGAGATTCCTATTCTTGGTAAGGAGCATTCACATCATTGAAGTCTTCAAGTTTCCGAGTATTGAAAATAACAAAAGATTCCACCTCTTGAAGATAGGGTTGAAAGCCATAAAAGATTATGACTCCGTTGATTTAGACATTGTTGGATTGTGCCTAGTGCTTGATGTCAAGAGCTACAAAGGTCATTTATTCTCTCTCTAGATAGTTTGGACATGCAAGCCAAAGTGGTAGTCATCATTTTTACATATGTGGAAATTGCTTGGGGCTCCCAATCGAGGGATAAGCAAGACATATTCTTATCTTGAGCATTTGCATCATTTGCATTGCTCGAATCCTTAAAGCACTACAAAGTTTTGTGCAACTCCGTCAAAGTATTTTGCCATGTGATAATCAAGAGTGTCCTACGAAGACATTCCTCATTCTCAAGGTTCTTCTTCATAACCTAGGTCATCCCTTCCCGGAATGTTCTTCTCAGTGGCCTTTGCTCATCAACAGAGAAAGAAAGAATACGAGAAAGGAATCGGTGTAATTTCAGTGCCCTGTGCTTAGTTATCTCCCTGACTGTTGGTATTTCAGTTGGTGTTGTGGGCCTTCCTTACCACATGTAACTCTCCTGAGTGTGATGATCATACTAGCTTCTTCGACTTATGATGGTGATTATTGTTCTAGCATCTATATTTGGGGCTCCCGACCGAGGGATAAGCAAGACATTGTCTATCTTGAGTATTGCATCATTCGCATTGCTCGAATCCCTAAAGTAAGGCAAAATTGCACCACTCTTGTACGCCTTTGTTGGAATATTCTTCTGGGGAGTAATCTAAAGTGATATGCATAAAACACATGATAAAGTTAGGTGATTACCATGCTGGGGCACCTAGCCATTCAATTGAAGATTGTAAGCTGTTCAGAGGTAAAATTCAAGTCCTCATTGATCTCAGAACAACCACATCCACTCCGAAAGGTTTTATGCACAAGTTGAAGTCTCAATGGGGTATCAAAACTGCAAAAGGCATTCGAGAGCAATAAGTCCATACAGAGTCAAGTCTCCTCAATAATGAAATTCATTTAAGATCTTTATTGCATTCTCATTTGTAATATTTCATTGTTTATTTAAGCATTGATTGCATGTAAAAATTTGTTAATTTCTGAATGAAAATCATAATACATTGTTTATGTTTGTCTTGAAGTAATCCATTCGTTTTCACTCATAAAAATGTTTTGGCTTTACGATACCAACTTTACTATTCTCTTGCTTAGGCAAAGAGCGGAGGGAGAATGATGAAAAAAAATGCAAAATCTCTAATTGTGTGTTTTTGAATAAAACCCTACTGAGGATGTACAGGCATTGTTTCAAATTCCCAAACACTGGAGATATAAGGGAGATAGACCCTTGTTAACCCCTTTGAGCCTTGAAGTAGGAGTTTCTTTTTGAAAAAAAAAAAAAAACCTTATTTTTAACCCTGGGGAGGGGTAATATTCAATTAACTTGATCAAGTGCCCAAAACTCACAAATGATATGCATCTAAGGATACAACAATGGTTATCCTTCAAAAGGTTGAGGAAAGTTAAAACTGTGATAGTAATCCTTCACCTACCAAGAGGCCAAAAGATGACGATACCACAATGGTGATCCTTCATCAATCACGGAATGAGGCAGTCGCAATCACTTCCAACGAATCAAAGACAACGCGAGGTCACACGACTTGGTCAAAAAAAAAATGAAAAAAAAATGAAAAGAAAAATGATGAAAAAATATAGCAATAAAAAGAAAAAATGATGGTGAAAATAAAGCAAGAACAAATTCGTGTGATAATGAATCAAAAGAAAAAAAAGGTGAGCGACTGCCATGTCCGAAAAACCTCATTGATTCCTCAACCATTTCAAAAATTCCTTGTGAGGGATGAGCCTCATGTTGAGTTAATCGAACTTAGGAGTGGAGAACATCACGAAGGGGGTGGGCACCAAATAATTTTGAGCCTAAAAATCCTTTGTTTCTGAAAACCATGAACTCGACCAAGTTACAACCCTTAAAAGTCCTAATTGAAGTAGGGTTTATTTCGAAGACGCACTCCAATGAGATAGTGTTTACTGACTCCCAATGAAGCGTAACACATATATGTGTTGGTATTGCATGCCCGCTTTACATTTCATTCACAAGAGGTGGCCACCTCATTGCATAAAAAGTTTCTAAACTTCAAGACTAGCATAGGCTTTGCATTAGAATTATCATTCTTATAATTACCATTCTTTTGCATACAAAACATTTGCTTAAACATCAAGGAAGTTTCCATGTTGAGAATCCATGAAGAGCTTGATCATGTTAAAATAAAAGAGACTTGAGAACTCCGTAGAGGAAAATGAAATCATTATCAAAGCAAGTTGTTTGAAGGCTCCATTGAGCGTATGAAGTTTGATGCCCTCGTTGTTTGGTTATTAAAGGACAAGTGCATGAACACTCCGTTGAGTCTGATCAATTTGATCATATTCTTGATTGGTTACCCTGAGGGGAATGGGTTGAATTCTCCATTGAGCAAATCAGTTGATACCTTCTTTGATTGATTACCCTGAGGGGAGAAGTCTGAATACTCTGTTGAGTATATGCATGTTGATTAAGTACCCTGAGAGGAAGAGTTTGAAGACTCCATCGAGTATGCTAAAGTTGCTTCCACGGTTTGGTTGACTTCAAGGGAAGTAAACCTGAGGATTCTGATAAGATGTACATAATCAGGGGCAGTCACGACGAGGAATCTCTCTCGTAAGTTCAACCGATCTGGGGCAATCAAATCGAGGTTTGACTTCTCAAATTCAATCAATCTGGGTCAATCAAGTCGAGAATCCCCCCATTGATTTCAATTAATCTGAAGAAGTGACGTCGAGGAATCTCTCAAACTCACTCGATCTGGGGCAGCTACGTCGAGATTCAAAAAAATCTCTTCAAGGATCCGTGGATCAAGAGAAAGAATATTTCAAATGTATGAATGTAATGGGGCAAGTGATCTCAAGTAATTGGGGCATAAGGATCCTTTCGAGGCAAATATCTTCACAAGTCAGGCAGCCTGGGGCATACTCTTTTGGTTTGTATTGAAGGAATCATCATTCACCTGTGAAGTGTAGTAGGCCATCACAGAGTTGATAAGTATCATAATGCTGTTCCACAACAAGCTACTCTCTCCCCAAGCATAAGAGTTTATTTCTCTTGAGAGTTGGTCCCATTCATCAAGCATAGGAGTTTATTTCTCCTAGAAAAGTCTCTCCCCATACATAGGAGTTTATTTCTCCTGAGAAGTTAGTCCCGAAGCATAGGAGTTTATTTCTCCTCAGAGTTGTTCCAATCCTCTCAACAAGGGTTCCTCATCAGGGTTCTCATCCCCAATATGGTAAATGGAGGGAATCTCCTCAAGCTAAAAATTCTCCGAGCTATGGCACATGGTGAGAGGTAAAAAATTATTCTTTAAGTCAACCATAAAAAGGGTATCTTGCAAGTTAAAGTCCAGTTTTTATTGGCTCCCCCACAGAGTTCATAACACTAAGGGGATTCTCCTTGGTGTTTACCTCTCCCGAGGTCAAAGATGAAATTCAATGGAATATTCCCCGAAGGGACCCCAATGATTTTGCTTCTTTATCTCACGGATGCCTTTATTTGGCACTTTGCATATAGTTTCATTGCATAATATATGGCATCCTCAAACGCGTAGCATTTCCATGAACATGGATCATTACGCCATGGAAAAAATTCAAACATACATTAATGCATAAGCCAGGTTTACACTTGCTTCAAGTCCAAAGATTATTGGCATCTCTTTCTTTAAAGTCCTGTTGTTACAGGCATTCCTTCGGAGTCTGGTTGTTACCAGTAAAAGTCCTGTTGTTACAGGCATCCTTGAAAGTCTGGTTGTTACCAGCAAAAGTCCTATTGTTATAGGTATCCTTTGGTCAGTTCTAGTTGTTACTAGTCTGTCCCTTTAAAGTCCTGTTGTTACAGGCATCCTTTGGTTTGGTCTGATTGTTATTGGTCCTTTCCTTGAAAGTCTAGTTGTTACCAGCAAAAGTCCTGTTGTTACAGGCATCCTTTGGTCAGTTCTAGTTGTTACTAGTCCGTTCCTTTAAAGTCCCATGGTTATGGGCATCCTTCAAATCTTGGTTGTTACCAGCAAAAGTCCTATGGTTATAGGCATCCTTTGGTTGAGTCTAGTTGTTACTAGCCTTTTCCTTGAAGTCCTGTGGTTACAGGCATCCTTTGGTCAGTCCTAGTTGTTACTAGTTTGTTCCTTAAAAGTCCTGTTGTTACAGGCGTCCCTTGGTTAGGTCCGATTGTTATTAGTCTTATCCCTCAAAGTCTGGTTGTTACCAGCGAAAGTCCTATTGTTATAGGCAACCTTCGGTCAGTTTTAGTTGTCACTAGTCTGTTCCTTTAAAAGTCCTGTGGTTACAGGCATCCTTTGGTCAGGTCTGAGTGTTATTGGTCCTTTCCTTCAAAGTCCGATTGTTATCGGCAAAGGTCCAGCAGTTGACTGGCGTTTCTTGTTTATATCAAGCATTCAATAGTATCCCTTGCATGGAATCAGTGGAAACTGGTTTCCTCTTCCAAAATCAAAATTACAAATATCACCTCAGAGTTGTTACTCCTGAGCGCAAACTTTTGGGTTCTTCAGTATTCAATCCACTTACACCTCAAATGTCCAGAACTTGTATCGTTCGTACATTCAGGTCCAAGCAGATTGAATAGGGGGAGCTGTTGCACCCCAAAATTTGCCCACATATTTATTTCTAACTGGCTTAAGCTCCACATTTCATCTGCATATTTTCATTAGGTCATTTAACTTAACATACATCATTAATCAATAAATTTGGCCGGGGATCGAGGTCATAGATGGAACTAGGGTTTCATATGAATTCAGGTGGACTTGTTTCAATTGAGGTGTTCTTTGGCCATGAATTAGGGTTTATTTCCCTGATCTTTTAAATCAAGAAAAATAATAAAGAGTTCCATTTGTACGTGGTATCTACAATCGTTAATTCAACTGAGCTTCATTGGATTTCATGTGGAGGAGCTCTTATGTGCTTAATTTCTATCTTCCTCAAGAATTCCTCAAAGCTTCTTTGTTATGTCAGTTTGAAATACCAATGCGAGTCACGACATGAGAGGTGAATTTGTAGATTCATTGTGATCAAAGAAGTTTTTTGTTCTCATCACTGTTACTTGTTGTTCGCAATACAAGTTAACTTGGATCTAAGACGGCGTACAGGGTTTTAATTCACATTCTTGTGCAAGTATGAGGTATAAAGTTGTGTCGATTCAAGAGGCTACTTAATGACATGAATTTAGATTTGTGTTCAAGATTAATCAGTTCGTTCTTAAGCATTTGGTTTGGCAAAGAATTGGTTCAAGTTGGAAGATTCATTCATATATACAAGATTCAAGATCATTCAACCATATTCATCATTCATTCATTCATTACAAAACTCAAAAGTCCATACACTACAAAATAATCCAATCCAAATTACATGTCATTCCAAATTCCATTACAAAATTCAAAGTCAATTCCATTGTCAACTTCATGTTTATTATCCAAATATACCAAGTTATTTCATTAGGAGAAAATGCTACAAGAAAGACAATTTAACCAAAATTCAAATGTTCAGAGATCACAATAAGGAATCATTCATTACAAATGTCCAATTCCATATCCAGATTACAATTACAAAAAGGAAGCTATGCCAACACAGTGATCTCCAAGACACTTGACTTTGGCATTTGTGTACTGGTTGAAGTTATAAGATTTCGTGCTATTCATGCTTGCAACAAAAAAAGAACTCCTTCCGCACCAAATTACTCAATATACCATCATCGCTACCTGCACAAATCGAGATCGGTTCGACGGATAGTTAACTAACAGCATCCAACAGAATGGAGAATCAAGAGAAAACCGGGTTAGTTCTTAATAAAACCGAACCGAAACTTGATGCATAGGGGATAAATGAAGGTCGGTTCAAAACAGAAAAGGAGGAGTAACAGAAAAAGAAGAAGGTAACAGAAATTGAAAGAAAACTCTAACCGAAACGTAACCGAATGAATCTCTCTCTGAGCATTGATTAATCGCTGTTCATCATCACCATCATCTCTTCAACCTTTCTCTGATCTTCATCCACAGTAACTGTTTTTCACTACCAAAATCATTAACAAAAACTTTCAATCTTCTCTGCACAATCTTCTCTGCACAATTGAACTTTCTCGATCCATTTTCTTGACAATTCAGAAAAATTCTCAAACAATATCCAACCTGCATCACGAACAACATCAACACGGAGAACCTTCAATCTTCTTCTCCCTTCAATCGCCAATTCACCTATTGTCAATCATAGAGAAAAAGCCTCAGAACCTTCATCTTCACATCACAAAACAATCTTCAATCCCTCTCAATCTTCATCACAGTTTTCGTCACAGTCTTCGCCACACGTTGATCTTCAATTCACCATAATCTCTTCACGTCATAGCCATAACGGTCAATCCTCAAGAACTCTCCCTTCGCCCTTCAATTTTGCGAAAGAACGGAGTTTCTTCGGTCTCTAACAATCTGCAAGAAAAACATCATCATCACAACATAAAACTCAACAGCATGAAGAGGAAGAGAAGAACGCGAAATTGGAGAGGTGGATTAAAAGATGAACACGAGTCTGAGACGAAATCGGCAGAGAGGCCGATTGAGAGCAATAACAGAAGAATGAAAAGAATCGGAGAGATGCGAAGAGATTGCGAATGAGACGGAGAACCAAGCTCGGAGAGGCTGAGAAGAGATCGAACAGAGCAAGCAATCGGAGAGAGTCTTCGCCGGAGAAGGAGGCATGGCCGCCGTTTCAGTGAATAGGGAAGAGCTTTATTCCGGCGCCGCCGCGAGTTCACGTGAGGAAGAGGAATCATTCAAAGAAACTCCGATGGTCACTTTTCTTGACCTAATCCTCTTTTTATTAATCTTTGCTGTTAGTGTTATTTAATTTCATTTTAGTTATAATGATTAGATTAGAATTGAGATTAATTGTGACTAATGAGCATTAATTGGAGTATTAAGGGTGATTAGTGGAAATTGATAGTACAAAATCTGGATCTCTGAGTGAATCCTAGGGCTTTCCATGAAATTGCTATTTCCACCCCCAGGACAAGGCCCAAAACGCGCCCTAATGTTAATCCAATGCATTTCATTTTTGCTTCTGCACCCCCCTGTGTTGTTAGATTTTTCTCCTTTTGCAAATTGTTTCTTCTCTAGTTTTTGTTTAGTAATCCAGGTTCTATTGAGATAAAAAATGTGCAAAAATATGTTTTAGATTGAATTTTGTGTTTAGGTAATTGTCATAATTTTTGTGGATTTTTGTGGTTTGATTTACTATTTTTGTTGGGCCATTTTGTTGAATATGTTCATAATGTTTCATGTTTTGATAGGTTTTGCAAACTAATTTGATTAGGGGCCTTAGGGATTGAATCTAATTGCCATCTTTTGTGTGATATCAGTAGACTCATATACCATATTGTGTGAAAAAAATAAAAGTTTAATTCTATGTTTTGGTTAGGTTTTCGTTAGATTTTCTATACCCAATTTATGTATGTTCCTAAACGGATAACCATGTGAATTTGACCTATAATTTGCTTTGCATTTATGCAATGGACTTAGTTTCTTTTTGTATATGTAACTAGAGATGTGTAGAGGTCCTAAGACCTGGAATTAGAATTTTTAAAACATTTCTTCTATTTTACTTGAATCTTCCTTTTTTTACTTGTAAATAACTTACCTTTGGTTAACGATTGCACCATAACTTGTCCGAATGACCTATAATTTTGTATGAAACTTTGTGACTTGATTCCATGATTGTTTAGACACCTATTAGAGGTCATTAGCTACTGACTTCTACCATGTAAATACATCTTTCTAACTTCACTCCTAATTTGAATTCTATTAACTAGTTTTGACCTAGTTTTGTATAGTTTTGTTAGAACTTTGTTTGTTTCAAGTTAATTGACTAACATAGATTGGTATAAGGTCTTGGACCTATAAATGAACTAATTGCTACTGACTTTAAGCTTTGTTCATGTTTTCATTTGCTTTTTGTTTTGATTAATGGATGTTTGTTCGCTAATTGTTAAGTGACGATTTATGCGATACTTTGGTAACTCTTTGTGAATATTTTCGTGTAGTGCCATATGGCTTTTGTGTTTGATTTAGGACACTTATTTCCTTGGTTTGCTACTTCCCTAGGGCTCTCTTCTTATCTTGTCGGAGTTGTAACTCCATTCTTTTGCCATGTTCCCTTAGACTCTTCCTTCTTGGTTAAGAGGAATTGAGATAGGTTAGGATAGTTATCCTTAACCTTAGGGCCATTTGTAGATTATAATAACTTAGATTAGAAGATAGGTTAGTTCCCCTTTGTTCATTCTTTTTCTTTTTCAACATTAAAACATTAATAAATAGAGATGCGAATCACATTAAGAAAGTGATAGAGAAATGAGTGGGATTCATTCCCTAATCTGTTTCTCAATCACTTAGTGGCATAGAAATGAGTGGGATTCATTCCCTAATCTGTTTCTCGGTCACTACTTAATGGGAGAGAAATGAGTGGGATTCATTCCCTAATCTGTTTCTCAAACATTAATTAATGGAATAGAAATGAGTGGGATTCATTCCCTAATCTGTTTCTTGAACATTATATAATGGGATAGAAGTGAGTGGGATTCATTCCCTAATCTGCTTCTCGATCATTATACATTGTATGTGATTCTAATCGCAAAGTAAATTCCCTTAAAAAATACCCAACTAAAAACATTTAAAACACTTAATAAAGGATCGAATTAAAACAAAGTGACGAAGTGGTGCGAAACCTTGTATTGGGTTTTGTTCATCATGTAGTTACATAAAAAACACAAACCCAAGATTCTTTTCTTTTGCCTTGTTAGGCGCTTAAGAACAAGTTAAGTTCTTTCCAAAGTAGGCGTATAAGTCTCCAAAGGCCGAGCATCGTGGATTGTGACCTTAACCGCTATTCAACTAAAAAACACAAAACAAATGGAAACTATGGAGCCGAACTACGGTCGCTCTGATTCCTGAAAAGGATACGTAGGCATTGGGTCGCGGGGCCTAAGCGAACACACTTGTAAATAATTCCTTCTTTTCCCCATATTTCTTTTGCATTCATTCGCATTTAGTTTAGACATAGATACACCCTTTAGATAGAAACAAACATAGGTGGATACCATCGAGTACGATGGGCGTGAGGGGTGCTAGCACCTTCCCCTTGCGTAACCGACTCCCGTGCCCTGTTCTCTGGTCGAAAGACCTTGTTCTTGTTTCGAGTTAGGTTTCTGATACCTCGTGGGGAAAATCAAATGGTAGATGCATTGGCTACTCTGGCTTCCATATATCAAGTGAGGTTTCCAAATGAAGCTTCTCAAATTACAATCATGCGCCTGGATAGGCCGGCTCACGTATTCACTGTTAAAGTTGTCACGGATGACAAGTCGTGGTTTCATGACATCAAGATCTTCTTACAGAATCAAGAGTACCCACCTGGGGCATCTAGCAAAGACACAAAAACTTTGAGAAGATTGTCTTTCTGACTAGAAGTGTGCTCTACAAGAGAAACTTTGATATGGTATTGCTCAGATGCGTGGATAGATACAAAGCAAACCTGTTAATGCAAGAAATTCATGAAGAATCTTTTGGCACTCATGCCAATGGACATGCAATGACAAGAAAGATATTAAGAGCAGGTTACTATTGGATGACAATGGAATCAGATTGCTATAAATATGTGAAGAAGTGCCACAAATGCCATATCTATGTTGATAAGATCCATGTGCCTCCAACGCTTCTCAATGTTATCTCTTCTCTGTGGCCTTTCTCCATGTGGGGAATCGATATGATCGGAATGATTGAACCAAAGGCTTCAAATGGACATCGTTTCATCCTAGTCGACATTGATTACTTCACCAAATGGGTCGAAGCTGCTTCTTACGCCAATGTTACCCGACAAGTGGTAGTAAGATTTATCAAGAATAATCTCATCTGTTGCTATGGCATACCCGACAGAATCATTACTGATAATGGTTCAATCCTGAATAACAAGATGATGAAAGAGTTGTGTGATGAGTTCAAGATTGAGCATCACAATTCCTCTCCCTACCGGCCAAAGATGAATGGAGCGGTAGCAGCAGCTAACAAGAATATTAAGAAGATTATCCAAAAAATAGTTGTGATTTATAAGGACTGGCATGAAATGCTCCCTCTTGCTCTGAATGGGTACCGCACTACAGTTCTCACTTCAATTGGGGCAACGCCTTTCTCCTTGGTATATGGCATGGAAGTCGTGCTCCCAATAGAGGTTGAAATTCCCTCCATGAGAATCCTAATGGAAGCCAAGTTATCAGAAGCTAAATGGTGTCAAGCAAGATATGATCAGTTGAATCTTATTGAAGAGAAAAGAATGACCATTTTGTGTCACAGTCAGTTTTACCAAGAAAGAATGAAAAGAGCTTTTGACAAGAAAGTCAGACCTCGAAGATTTAGGGAGGGTGATCTCGTGCTCAAGAAGATAATACCACTTTAACCAGATCCCAGGGGAAAACGGACTCCTAATTTTGAAGGCCCATATGTCATTAAGAGAGCCTTCTCAGGCGGTGCTTTGACTCTTACAACAATGGATGGTGAAATATTCCCATATCCTGTGAATGCCTATATGGTCAATAAATACTTCGCCTAAAAAGAAAAAAAGAAAAGCTCGCTAAGTTGAAAACTTGAAAAGGCGTCTTAGGCAAAAAAGAGCGTCTCGGTGGACTGGAAACCTGAAAAGGCAGTCCAGGCAAAAATTAGAGACAAACAAAAAGGAAATAATTATCCCGATGGATTGAAAACCAGCAAAGAAATCCATGCAAAAATTAGGGAATATGGAAAGTAACCACATTCGGTATAACATGACCATCCTGAAGAATACTTTCTGAAGGCTTTCAACCGACGTCAGCGTACGCCTGATATTTAAATTTGTTAGGGAGACTAGTGATCATTGTATTTCAATGTACCATTTCCATTAAAAGTTACCATTTTCAAACTTTGTAATCCATGGAGTCATGCCATTCACAACTACCATTCCATTAATAAAATTTTAGCCTTATCTCATTTCTTGGAATTCTTATATTTATTCTATCTTACAAAATTTTGCTTTTAAAATTAAAAAGATTTGAAACAAAGTCAAAGTTTTTTTTCAAAATAAAATAAAAGATATAAAGTTTTCTTAAAACTCTTGAACATAGAGGAAAATGTTGACATTGGTCCCCAAAAGGGTTAGCCCTCGAAACGAGAAATGAAAACACCAACAGATTTTATCTCTGCAGAGCAGCTAGGTCTTGACACAAGTTGTCTCCAGCCAAAGTGATGGGTTTTCTTCTCGAAATGTGTTCCCCTTTTTCATTGCATTTTCTTCTAGAAATGAATTCTTTGACAAAGAAGATTGATTTGAAGAGTGCTCTCTTCCCCAACAAGGTTTACATCCCTAATAGAAGATGTTATTGGCAATTGGTCAAGTATATACTCTGGTGTTGTCATCCCCAGCGTGGTCATCTGTATTACATGTGTGTTTCGTTAGTATACACATAACACTCATTCATGCATTCATACATTCATATATTCATGCACATCATTTGCATCTTATTAATATGATAAAATTATTATTCCCCAAGCAATGTCTTTACTCCTTCCACTTAAGCGTCAACTTTAGGCAGAAAGACCCATAATCTTTGTGTTTCCCCAGAGAGTTATTTCCTCATGGGAAAATCTTTTTTTCAGCTTATTCACCTATTTGTAGATAGGATGAATCCCCATTTTGAGCTTATTTCTCATTAGGAAGTGTCTTGTTTGGTGTCTCTTTCCAACTCCGCCTTGGATTGAACTTCGTCTCCAGCAGATATAATCATTTGGATATGCGAATCCTGGATTCTAAGAGTGCATTTATCTTTGCACAACTAAAGACTTTGTATCTTCAAGCCGGAACCCGTTCATGGTTCCCCAGAAAGTTGGATTTATATCCCCGACATTTGTTATTGCAGTTATTGCCTGACAACAAGTAATGATCTCTTTATTTGAGCAGCTTATATGTCCCCGATTTCCTTCTTGAAAAAATATGACAGTCTCTACGGAGCAATCAAAGAAACTCATGAATGGTTAGTCTCTCAGTGACAGAAGACAGCTCATTATGAGAATTCCAATGGATGGTGAGCCTTCTTAAGATGATGAAGATAGTTTGTTGAAGAACATGGTTATTATCTCTTAATGGATGGTTAGCCTTCTCAAGATCGTGAAGACAATATATTAAAAGAACAAAGAAGTTTATTATGAATGGTTAGTCTCTCCAGCGTCGAGACAGTTCATGTTTACATGTATTGTGAATGGTTAGTCTCTCTAGCATCGAGACAGTTCATGTTGATGTTTGTTTTATGAATGGTTAGTCTCTCCAGCGTCGAGACAATTCATGTTTATTGTGGATGGTTAGTCTCTCCAGTGTCGAGACAGTTCATGTTGATGTTTGTTTTATAAATGGTTAGTCTCTCCAGCGTCGAGACAGTTCATATTGAAGTTGGTTCTTTCCTTTGTGAATGGTGAGTCTCCCCAGCGTATGAGACAGTTCGTTGAGAAAGCCCATTGATTTTCTTCTCCAGCATGTGAAAGGAGTATGGAGAAGATTAAACCTTGTTCTGTAAAATTCCTGAGTTTACCAAAGTCTGTTGCATTGTTCTTCTCCCTAATAGTCAGGAACTGCTCATTATATATCCCCAGTAGATCTGTTCCCCTTCTCCAAATCTGAAGGAAGGATGTTGTTTATTCCATAAAAATCAAAAAATATATATATCTTCATTTGTCGTCCTCGGTTTTTTTCGTGGGACACGAACTGACTCTTCTTTTATTTTGAGTTTTGAAAATCAGAGAGTCGCCACCGACTTTTATTTTATCCAATTAAGGAAAGGTTTATAAAATAAACAGAAAAAGACCTTTAAGAGATTTTGGGTTCGGGGGTAGGTTATACAAAGGGAAGGTATTAGCACCCCTTTGTATCCATGGTTATCCATGGGCTCTTAATTGCTTAGCTCACTTGTTTGAATCATTTGTCTTGCTTTGAAATGCTTGTATGTGGTTTTAAATACCTTTGTAAATTAACTTTGTAATGATCCTTGTGCGGATGTATACAAAGTGTTCTATCTTTCGAAAGATGTTTTGAAAAAAAGATTTTTAACTTCGTAATGATCCTTGTTTGGATATATACAAAGTGTTATCTTTTTGAAAGTTTTGTTTTGGAAAAACAGTGATATGTGAAACATTTGTTGTTTTGTTTGATTTTGAGCAAGCAATTAGGAGATCTACCCTAAATTTATAAGGTCCTTTCCTATTTTCTTTTAGAAAATTTTCTTTGACTGGATACAGAAAGAAATTGTTTGAATTGCATTTGAAACAGTAGAATTGATTTTCAAAAGAGTAACAAAGGGATTACCCTAAGAGGTGCAAGTGTGATTGTGTTTTATTTTCAGATATTTTTATCTTTGAAATTAGTGATCTAGCGCTTCAGTTTTTTATTCTTGCCATACACGCAATTTTATATATACATAATTTAAAGTGCGAGAATGTAAAATGCGAAAAATAAATTTACGCTATTACATCGATTGTGCGAGAAATATAAACTACGCTACTTACATGAATTTGACAACCTATACACTTATCTATGAATTTAAATTACAATAAGATAAAAGGAGAATATTTTTGGATTTTTGGATGGTTGATTTTAATTAAAATTAATGCATAACTAATTTAATTAAAAAGCTAAGAATTAGAAATAAAATTTAAACCTAAAAAATTAAGTCTAAAATATGTCCAAATTGTGTGTCAATTAATTTTAAAATAAATTAATTTTTTGGGATTTTTGAAATTGTTTTGGAGATTATTAAATTAATTAACATATAATTATACAAATGATTATACACATAATTTAAACTTAAAGAGAAAAATATTCTAAATATGTGCAAAATTAGTTTATAATATATAAACCTAATTTAAATAAAAGAAAACATTTTTTTTGATTTTTTTGATAGGTTAGAAATAATTAAAAGATAAATATAACAATATTATCTAATTAATTAAGCAAAATATTTTAATTATTAAGAAAAATAAAATATTTTTGTGTTAAAAATTAATACAATATTTTATCAACCTAAAAATATTTTTTATATAATTTTTTGATTTTTAAAACTATTTTAAATTAATTTTACAAAGAAAATCAAATAAAATATAAAATATAAAATAAATGATCAAGTGTGGTTGGCTGGAGAGTCCATGGTATGGACTAGCGTGTCAGGGGCATTGGATGAGCTGGCAAGTTGATCTGATGGTGATTGGAGTGAAGGCGCGTGGTAGCAATGGGACCTGCAAAGCACTGAATCAAAAATTTAAAAGAAAATAAAAACGCGCGCGCTCTGGCCAATAGGAGGGAGACACGTCTTGTCTTCTTCTTCAGATGAGCTTTTTTACACCGCTCGTTTACAGGGTGCTGTAAAAAACCTATGTCTATCACACCTGTGCAACACGAATAGGGGTTAGACATGAAATAAATTTGGCGCGAGGTCATGGTTTCATTGCAAATGTTTCACTGATCACAACCATGGCCTTAGTTTGGTCTAATTTTGCCTCTAACGAAAAACCCCAAAATGGAGCTCAAGAACCCTAAAATGGTATCTTCGTGTATATGTGACCAAGCTCTAATTAACTATCCAGAAACGATCAGAGAGGCAAACTAAACTCAAATATATGTTTACATCATGTTAAATATGCATGTATGATTATATTTTGGTAGGTTTTGGTTTGAACAAACCGTGAGCTATAGTGCTCGATTCAGTGAGTTTCAAAGCTTGAAATTGATTTCGATAGGTTCAGTGATACTTGAGGAAGATGTTTGAGTGTTTAGTTTGGATTGAAATTAGCTAAAACTTAAAATTCGAATTTCAAATTTCTTTTAAAATTTCAAGTTTGATACAAGAGTGATACAAACATGTGTTTGTTCTGAACTTGTGTCTCTTTGTTTACTAAGGTATGCTAAGCATTATATGAGCAACAAGAGTGCTTAAATCTTAAGCTAACAATTATTGATGGCCTTTGAACTTTTGAATTTTTTAATATATAAAGCTTTGAATTCTTGACCATGGCTTCATTTTTCTTCAACCTCTTGCTCTAGGCCTGCTGTACCATCTCTTTGTTGCAGAAGTTAAGCCACCTTGGTGACTCATGCTAAGGACAAAAGCCTTGGATAATTGTCTTGAACCATTTCTTTCTTAATTTAATTTTAAATGTAATAAAATTAAATTAAAAAGAAACAAAAATGTCATGGGCCTAATGTTGGTCATGGGAGCCCTTTAACATCATTAGAAACATGTTTGGATCATGAATGCTTGGCCTCTTTTGAAAAAAAAAATCATTTTGATCAATGCTAGTTTCATGCATTTTCCCAAAAAATAGCCAACTTCAACAAGGCATATCTCCCTCAATTTTGATCATATGAAGGAGTTCTTGTACTTTTTAGAAACCTCAAGATTTCCTCTACAAGCTACTTTGGAAACTTTTTTTCATTTGGAGAAGTTATCTTGATGTTATGGCCTTTGACAAAAAACCACTTTTTGTTGACTTTGAAAATGACCTGTAATGTCTGAGCTCATATTTTTCAAATGGTAAATCCAATGACCATGGGATCAATTGCATTTGAAATATAATTGAATTTCCTTCAAAACAAGCTTTGGTTGGAACTTTTTGAATGAACGAGGAGAGAGTTATGGCCGGTCAAAGTTCAGTTGACTTTTTAGGAGAAAACCCTAATTTTGAAACTTAGGGTTTTGTTGATTTCTGATCTTTTCTTGATGAATCATGATCAACCATTGATCAAATGATGAATCTTTTGACAAAATATGGATGTTGACAAAAAATTTCATTTTTGACTATCTGTTGACTTACGGTCAAACTGGTCGTCTGTTGACTGTTTGAGCTGCTGACTGTGCGTCTGAGCGAATTGAAGTTTGAAAATTTGTCTGGTGGTACTTTGAGACATATGGAGGTCCATGAAATCCATTTGAGGTCTCAAAAAACTTGTTCTCCTGTAAAAAACAAAAACCCTAGTTAGGGACTGTTTGTGTAGGAGACAGTTAAGCGTACTTGATTTTTGCGCAGTGCTGAGTCTCTGCTGATCATGTGATTATCAGAAGACTTCTAGAACAAAAATCTTGGAATTTTGAAATGCAAAAGATTGACTTGATTGATGGTACAAAACACAGAGAATCGTGCTGTCAGCGGGTTTGACTGTCAACTGGCTGTCCGGGCATTAACGTAACAGTTAAAGTGAAAATTCAACAGTTAAAGTTAATTTTTCCTTTTTGTTTTTATGTTGTGTTAATGGTGAAAATTTATTTACCTGAGTTGTTAGAAAAAACACAAACACAATAAATAATTAAAATATACCGTACGCGAATGAAATTACCGATAATAATCTTGAAAAATATTTAATGGACAAAATAAATAAATATTTAACTAGCAATAAACACACATAATATTATCTTGATAATTAAACGACAGTACAACAGATAGTACAACGTTTGATACTGACAGTACAAACATTACATAATAATATAGCGAACAGTACGACAAATAAAATAAACGGTACATTATTCGAAAGCGAAAGATACGACAAACTTTAAAAATGATGATTAAAAACCCATGCTATAAATAACAACATATAGATGCACGGAAGTGTAAGCAACCCAGGTCCGCATTTTTCAGGACTATGCAGACAGAAAAAGGACATGATCACCACCAAAACAGTGATGACCATAAGAAAAAACGTATCCATCCACTTTGCCATTTTGCCGGGGAAGAAGAGAAAATAATTATGAGATAGAAATTTGGGAAATGAGTGAAATTTGATGTGAGAATTTATGGAAAAAATGAGAGGTATTTATAGAGTGAAAAGAAGGATAGAGACGTTGGGGAATGAAGTGATGCCGTTCAAAAAAGGAAAATTTGAGTGGTAGTAGGATTTGAAAGAAAGTGTATGGTAGGGTTTGAAAAGAAAGATGTATGGAATAAAGTTAGGATTTGATTTGAAAGAAAGAGATTTGAAAAGAAAGGAAAAGATTTGAAAACAATAGTATAGTACAAAAATTAGTGGGAAACAAAAACTAATAATAATTTAATTGTTACCAGTATAGTCTGAATCCCCAGACTCTGCGCCTGCAAAAATTTAATTCTGTACCAATTGCGTCAGTACTATTTATCTGCGAATAAATCTCAAATAAACAGCGTGTGTGAAGTGACAAACAGTACTTGGCGTTTGTGTAAGAATAAATTCAACAACGAACCCAAAATACCGTATAAGAATATTCTAAAAAACTGAGTATTCATAAAATCAAGATATTTATGAAATAAAATCCAAGATTATATGAAACTCCCAATTTTTAGACAGAAGTCTGTTGCCTTCTCTCTGAAAAAAGATGCGGGCAAATTTTGGGGTATAACAGCATTCATATCATATCATGCATGTGGGCTCTCAGGGTCCAAAATTGTGCTATCTTTTGTATTTAAGTCCCTCCTACCGTGCTGAGACGAAGATTCCATCTTCCCCTCATCAAGTATCAGGAACTTAAATAGGGGCAGCTGTTGCACCCCAATTTTGACCACTGAGATCCCACCATGTTCCAAAAAGTAGGATCATCATCAACATCATTATCATCATGCATATATCATTTACTAACCAAAAATACAAAAATTGTTGCTTGTTACTTGTGTCCCAAGACAGGAGACTGATCAAAGAGGAGACTGAGACAATTAGGGTTTTGAGGCCCACAAGGAAATTCAACCTTCTCCCATGATTCAAAGGGTTCTCTCGTGAATATTCAAGTCCAAAGATGGCCCAATTCAAGATCAACAACTCTCAAGATCACCTGAGGCCCTAAATTAGGGTTTTGACATAATTCCACTAGAGGGTTGACTTTTAATCAGGACATGGCTCCAAGACTCAAAACATGATTCAAAGGCATCCAAATCAACATTATAATCCATTCATATCATTCATTTTAAGAGGAGACCTTGGTTTGGTTTAAGGTTTAGGGTACAATGTTAATTTTTAGGGTTTGGCTAAATTTTTAGGGTTAGGATTTTGGGGCTAGGGTTTAGGTTTTTTTTATATTAAATATTTAATTCTCTTTTTTTATTTACAGTTTTATTTATTTACAGTAATTTAAATGAATATCTGTTTAATTGTATATTTGTTTTTATTGCATTTTTGGGATATATATAAATTGCTATTAAAACATAAGTGTGAGAATTATCTTTAAGACCAAAGGAGACTTGCATCGCCTACGAGTCTTAATGATAATTCCATTCAGAGTGGGTTAAATATTCGGAAATGCCCAAAACGAGGCTTGACTTTGTTGAGGGAAGGACTGGGTATTTAGCCGATCTCTCTGGGAACCTATCCCTAAAACTCGAACCTCATGATGGGTAAATGAGTTGTTCTAAAATCCAAAGATACAAAAAGTCTCGGAGGCTACGAACGATCACATGAGACCTTTTTAGAACCACCTATGGGAAGGGTAGACTACCTTATGCCGTCATACTGAACTTATGAACTTAGGGTTAGGTGCTTATTATATGTTTGCAATTTATATACTACGAATATCTGTGTTTTAATTCTGCAGGTCTTTCTACGCGTTCCCTAGCCTGTAGGGATTCTATTTCCAAGATCATGTCCTTCCCACGAAGTACATCTCTATTTATGCAAGTCAATTGGCCTCTCAATGGCCATGAGACCTAGTGGCTGTCTAAAATAGTCACCCTGTGCCTACATCTACGCACTCCCTAGCCGGTAGGGATTCTACTTCTAAGATCGCATTCTTCGCACGAAGGACATCTTTGCTAGCATACGTCAATTGGCCTCTCGATGGCCATGAGATCTAGTGACTGTCTTGAACGGTCACCAGCTGCTACCTTCTGTGTACTCCCTAATCTAAGGGATTTCCGTTGGCACGTTATAATATCTAGCTTGCAGGGATTTCACTAGGGTCTAACGTCACCTCTAAATCCGCATAGGCTATCCTTAGGGTTATATCTGTTGCAAGTCTGCATTGCATATAAGGAGTCACAATATACACAAAAGAGGAGTCTTTTACATACGCATGCACTTGCATTTTCATACATTCATACATTTACATTTGCATTTCTACCTTCGCCCGTATCCATACTTACCGCGCTAGCCGATTTCCCGAGACTCACGAAGAAAATCAAAAGGATCACAAACTATGGAGAGAGAAGGATAAATTAGTGAGAGAGGAAAAGGAACTTGGTATTACAAGGAGAAAAAGGCTGCCTTTCATCTGAAGGATAGAAAAACACTTAGAAAGGGGGGGGGGGTTTGAATAAGTGTAGCTTTAAAACTTGTAAGATAAAAACTATTTGCCCAATGATTTTTATCCTGGTTCGTTGTTAACTAAACTACTCCAGTCCACCCCCTTGGAGTGATTTACCTCACCTGAGGATTTAATCCACTAATCACACGAGATTACAATGGTTTTCCACTTAGCCAACTGCTAAGTCTTATAGAGTATACTGATCACAACCTGATCACTCTAGGAACAATCTGCTTAGATACCCTCTAAGGCTTTCTAGAGTATACTGATCAACAACCTGATCACTCTAGTTCTTAAAACTTAATGTAAACAAATTCTTTTAAGAGTTACAATGCTTCTAATAAAGCTATTATCACAACTGTGATTTCTCTTAAGTTTAAGCTTAAATCTCACTAAGATATTACAACAGCAATGTAGTGAGTTTGATGATGAAGTTTGAGAGCTTTTGAATTTGACAGCGTTTCTGTATAATGCGCAAGTGTTGTAATTCGTAAGTTGTAACCTTGCTTCTCATCAGAACTTCATATTTATAGGCACTTGAGAAGATGACCGTTGGGAGCATTTAATGCTTTGAATAATCCATACAGCATTGCATTTAATGTTTCACTCTTTTGTCAACTACCTCGAGCCTTGTTTTCGCTGTGTCTACTGACGTTGCCTTTAATAGCTTCTAACGTTCCTTTTGTCAGTCAGAGTAGCCTGCCAGTCTAGTACTTACTTCTGATCTGATGTTTGTGTAAACAGCGTTTAAATGTCATCAGAGTCAAATAGCTTGGTGCAGAGCATCTTCTTGTCTTCTGACCTTGAAGTGCTTCTGAGCGTGATACCATGAGAACTTCAGTGCTTCTGCTTCTGATCTCAAGTTCTTCTGATGCTTCCATAGACCCATGTTCTGATTCTGCTTGACCATCTTCTGATGTCTTGCCAGACCATGTTCTGATGTTGCATGCTGAACCTTCTGAGTCAGTGCTTCTTGCGCTGATTTTGTGAATACTCTTTATATAATTGCTGAAATGGAAATTGCATAGTATTAGAGTACCACATTATCTCATACAAAATTCATATGCTTGTTATCATCAAAACTAAGAATATTGATCAGAACAAATCTTGTTCTAACAATCTCCCCCTTTTTGATGATGACAAAAACATACATAAATGCTATGAATTTGCGATCAGAATTTCAAACGGCTAAAGACAATTACACAGCTATATAAACATAGTGTGTGAATATGTCTCCCCCTGAGATTAACAATCTCCCCCTGAGATAAATAATCTCCCCCTGAAATAAATACTAGAAGAATTTTAATCAATAAAGGACTTCCCTGAGTATTTTCCATTTCAGTTGAGACGATCACATATGCTTAGATCTTCAGAACATTCACAGCTTCTGATTCTTGCTTCCATAGGACAGCTTCAGAACTTGAATTTCTTCGATCTTCAAAACATTCAGCTTCTGATTCTTGCTTCCATTGGACATCTTCAGAGCTTGAATTTCTTCTTGAATCATTTCATGATAGATTGTATCAAAACATTGTTGAATGTACCAGAGCATCATCAGAGCATCTCTACATCCTGAAATGTTACAGAACAAGCTAAACGACAAAAGTCAGCATGAATAAATCAGAACATAAAATATGTATCAGAACATATAATTATGTATCAGAGCAAAAACAAGTAATGTTACAGAGCATATTTTATAACTAAAAACATGCATCAGAACATATAAGGAATAAGAATGAGTTAGAATATCAGGACATTCTTCCTTCTTGCTTCTGATCTTGAAGCCTTGTAGCACTCAGCTTGCTTCAATTTCCATGAGCTTGTTTTTATACAGAATTGCTTTTCCCCATGTCTTTGCTTCTCATGTTGAGCTTTAAAGCGGATCTTCAATTCCTGCAAAAACACTCAAATACATAGAACTTTGCAAGTTCTGTTAGAAATGTGGAGTCTTTCTCCCAGCAACTGATAGAATAAATCAGATCATTTATCACATTTTTCTCCCCCTTTTTATCATAACATCAAAAACATAAAAGATTCAGATGAAAAACAAGACAAACAATATGAGAGAAGAAAAGATAATTTTCATTGATTGCCAAAGAGAGAAATTAACAGAAGTACAAGAGGGATGCTAGGAAAACAGATGTAGCAAACGAAGAAAACAACTAAGACTCAAAGACTAAGATGACCCTAGCTTGGACATGATCTTGGCCAGCATGTCATGAATCCCATTGTTGCTCTCAGTCTGCCTCTCCATGAAGGTGCGGAATTCAGCATTGATCGTGCGTTGCTCATCCATGCGAGAAGATAGCTCAGCCTGGTTCTTCTGAATAACTTCCAGAGTCCTTGCGAGACGAGAAGGTTCATCAGAAGAAGCTTCACAACTTCTGTCTAGAGAGATAGCATTCTGAACCGCAGCTTCTATAGTCAGATCATCACCTTGATTTTCCTCAACAGGAATAGATTCAGCAGGATGATCTTCAGCATCTGCTTCTTCCATAGAAGCATCTCCATACTCTGCAGCAGGCACCTCAGAATCTCCATTCTCAAGAGCCTAAAGAATGGCAGCCAGATTCCTTGGGGCAGAAGGACCTTCAACTTCTGGTGGGTCAACAACTTCTGGAATGACCAAGCTGGGGTCTTTCTCAGAAGGATTTTCCCTCAGAAATTCAAAGAGCGACTTGAAGTCTCCAAGCAGAACTGGATACTGAGGTCTCCAGACCACAATCTCTCTGCAAGGGTTAGCTTCCATTGCTGCAACAATTCTTGCTTCCTCAAGTTCATCAGCAAAACGCTTCTCCTCAAGAATATATCTTCCTCCGAGACAACTGAACCAGAAGTCTTCATAACTCCTCAGAATTCCACAAGGGCGTGGAGCAGTTTCTACACAAATTTCCTGAAGTTCTTCAAAACAAGCATCTGCTTTTCTTCGGAAGATTCTCCAGAACTTTCGCATAGCAACATCATTCAAGCCAGAACTTTCAACAATTCTGAGAGTATCAAAGACTCTTCTGAGATTCCTCTTTACCATTTCAAAATTTACACCAATAGGATACTCACGGCGGGATTTTATTATGGTTATTGGGGAATCAGGGTTAGGAACGGAATAGGGTTGAGGCTCTCTATCCAACCGAAAAGATGATTCTGCTTCATTCTCAGAATCTAACACTACCATCTCAGCTTCAGGACGAGGCTTGGGAGTGTAGTTGCAGTCACGGAGCAATTGCTCATGTGATGCAGAATCTGGAAGACCAGAACCAGAGGGGTTGTTTTGAGAGGTGGAAGGGATGGGTTCAACGTGTGCATGAGGAGGTGGTTGAGAAGTGGATATATTTGTGTGAGGTGGAAAGAGAGTTTGTAGGGGTGGTATATCAAGAACAGGGTTTCCAAGGGCCTGGTCAGAAGCAAGGTTGGTTGTGGGTGGAGATGAAGGAATGGGAGCATTATTGATGAGTGAGGGAGAGGAAGGAGGTGTGAGAACATGGACTTTTATGGGTGATTCTGATGGGGCTTTTTCTGGTTGATTTACTGGTTCAGGGGTTTGAGCAACAACTATTGGTGCAACTTCTGAACGAAAAGTAGGAACAGAATCAGGTTCAGAGAGATGAATACCTTTGGATACCTTCTGAACAGCTTCAAACACAACCTCAAGCTTCTTCTGCTTCTTACTCTTCTGCTCTTCCACAATCTTAGCCTTCCCAAGAGAGATTTCTCTTCTTCTGGCAGAATCCAGTGTCTCCTTCTCACTAGTAACAACCTTCTGACCTTCAACTGCTTGAGTTGTTGGTCCTTGAGATATTTTAACTTGCTGATTCACAGCTTCTGCTCGCTGATTCACAGCTTCTTGAACATCCTCGTCTTCATCAGAGGCATTTATTATTAATTTTCTTTTTCTTGTATTTTTCTTCTCAATAGCTATACCAATTTCAACATTTTTATTCAACTTCTTCTTTTTCTTCTTCTCAGCAGTCTCCTTTACATTCTTCTTAGTTGCAACTGAAACAACTTGAACTTCTTCAGCAACAGCTTCTTCTGGAACAGTTTTCTCAATGGTAGTAGCAGCAGCTACATTCTGAACTACCTTCACCTGATTATCAGAAGGATGATCAAATTTTCTCTTAGTCCTTCTTTCCTTCTTCACAGCAGCTTCAGGAGCAGCTTCTAAAACATCTTCCGAGGCAGCAGCCCTAGAAGTAGAAGTTTTCTTGCGACCTTCTTTAGCAGGAGCACCTTTTTCTTGATCTTTTACTCCTTCATCTTCCTTGAGTGACTTCAGATATGTAGTTCTGACTCCTGGCACCTCACTTCTGAAGAAGGGTTCAAAGTCAGCAAGAATAGGATCTCTTCTGCTTCTTGCTCCAGGAAGAGGTTGAGGGGTTTTGATGATAGCATCAATGACACTCATCTTTCTCAAGGTGAGAGCGTTCAAGCAACTTCCAATAATGACAGCCAGATCTTTGATGGTACCTTCAGCTTCCAATTTCTCAACTATCTTGGAATGGACCAGAAGGTTTGTAATGATTCTTCCAAAAGGAATGATAGTACACTTCTTTACTCTAAAGGCATTCCTAGAATCCCTCACAACATTCCACATGTGATTGAAGATTATGTAGATAACATCAACCTTCTTCTGAGTAGCAATGCAATACAGAATGTATTTCTGCTCATTATTGATGAAGTCTGCAGCATGTGTTCCTTTCCTGTGATAGAAACACCCCAGAAGAATCTTGGTCCAGATTTTATAAAGATCCCTCATGTCCTTGACATGCTTTGTCTCCTTTACATCTGTGTAAAGGGTAGACAACACTTCATCCCAATCATCCCTTTGATCAATTACATAAGCACCCTCAGGATTTCTTAGATCGAACATCATTCTCAGAATGTTCTCAGTAACAACCACAAACTTCCCATGGACGAAAGACAGAATGGATTTAGGGGCAACAACTGCATGCACCCAAAATTCCTTAACAAGATCTGGGTAGACTGGTCCACAGAACTCAGCAAATAACGAGGTCCATCCTTGAAAAAGAATATCTTCTTTAAGACGAAAGTTATGTTCTTCGAGACTATCAAAGTCTACCATGAGTTCACAGATAACTTCCAACTCCTTTTTGGAAATAGAACAGGCAATAACCGGAGTAATTTGCTGATCTTCTTCTTGCAGATGGAGAGGGACAGATGAACCAACATTGTGAGATGATGAAGCGGCCATTGAAACAGTACTGAGATTTGAAAAACAATTTTTGGGTTTGCGCTTAGGGTTTGAGAAAAGACCGAAAAGGTTGCAAAAATGCATGCAAGAAAAAAAAGAGAGAATGGGAGCGAAAAAGATAAGCGTTATGATTTGAATTGAATTTATAGAGACAGATTTGAAAAAGAATGCAATAAAGTTATGAGAATGAACAGTTACAGAATCAAATGAAATCAATTGCATTAAATGATGAGTGACGTTAGATGAGAGATCGTGGTAAATGAAATGATTTAACACATTTACCTAGGGAGGCATCCCATCAGATTAACTCACGCTTTTACCAACCGTACATACACGTGTTCACCATCAGAATACTCTTGATGACAGTTGTGTTGCACTGAATAGAGCTTTTCATCTTCTGATTCTGATCACTGCTTCTGATTGTTATTCTTTAGAAATGATCTAGTTCTGATAGGATCATCTTTCTTTCCAAGGATCACATCTTCTGAGTGAGCTGAGGTGATTCTAGAAGATCTTCTAACTGTTGGCTCTTCAGAAATTCTGAGATTCTCTAAAGATGCAGCAACTTAATCTTCTGATTCTTTGCTTCTGAGACTTTCAGCTTCTAGAGCTTTGCTTCTTGGTTCTACATCTTCTGATATGTCAATATCTATATCTGCAAAATTCTCAAACTGCTTTGGCTTTTCAAGACCAAGCTTATCATCAAATCTGATATTGATTGATTCTTCTACAACCAATGTTTCAGTATTGTATACTCTGTAGCCTTTAGAGCGTTCAGAATATCCAAGAAGGAAACATTTTTGTGCCTTAGAATCAGACTTACCAAGATGATCTTTAATATTCAGAATAAAACACACACATCCAAAAGGATGAAAATATGAAATGTTGGGCTTTCTGTTCTTCCACAATTCATAAGGAGTCTTATTTAGAATAGGTCTTATAGAGATTCTATTCTGAATATAACATGCAGTGTTTATTGCTTCTGCCCAGAAGTGCTTAGCCATATTGGTCTCATTGATCATGGTTCTGGCCATTTCTTGTAGAGTCCTATTCTTTCGCTCTACAACTCCATTTTGCTATGGAGTTCTAGGGCAAGAGAAATCATGGGCAATACCATTTTCTTTGAAGAACTCCTCAAAGAATCTGTTCTCAAATTCACCACCATGATCACTTTTGACCTTTATGATTTTGCCCTCCTTCTCAGATTGGATCTGAGTGCAGAATTCAAAGAACACTGAATGAGACTTATCCTTGTGTTTTAAGAACTTTACCCATGTCCAGCGGCTATAATCATCTACGATGACTAATCCATATTTCTTCCCTCTGACAGATGCTGTTTTGACTGGTCCAAACAGATCAATGTGCAGAAGTTCTAACGGCCTTGAGGAAGAGACAACATTCTTAGATTTGAATGCAGGTCTGGAGAACTTGCCCTTCTGACATGCTTCATAAAGAGCATCTGATTTGTATTTCAGATTTGGGAGTCCTCTGACCAGATTTAGTTTGTTAATCTGAGAAATCTTTCTCAAACTAGCATGTCCTAATCTTCTGTGCCAGACCCATTGCTCTTCAGAAACAGACATAAGACAAGTCACCTTCTGCTTCTCAAGATCAGAAAGATCAATCTTATAAATGTTGTTCTTTCTCTTGCCTGTAAATAGGATTGAGCCATCCTTCTGACTTACAGCCTTGCAAGACTTTTGATTGAAGATTATGTCATAACCATTGTCACTTAATTGACTTATGGACAATAAGTTATGCGCTAATCCTTCTACAAGAAGTACATTAGTTATGGAAGGAGAGTTACCAATACTTATGGTTCCAGAGCCAATAATTTTGCCCTTCTGATCTTAAGCACCAGGTCTTGGAACATAGACCTTCTTCCCGTCATTTGTCGCGAGCACCCAGAGTCCAGGTACCATGACATTTTGTGCTTTGCCTTCTTTGCTGCTAAGGATATCTGCAACAGAAATTATCTTCTCCTTAGGTACCCACAATTTCTTGGGTCCTTTCTTGTTAGTTTTCCTCAAGTTCGGATTAAACTTGGGTTTAGCATGATAAGTAACAGGAGGAACAACATGATATTCTTTGGGTTTGGCAGCATGATATCTTTTAGGTTGTGTCACATGCTTCTTGGTGTGTGTAGTGTTAAAACTCTGTGCATGTGATGTGAGCTTGATATCATGTGAGTGGCCATATTTGAACTGATCATACAATGGCTTGTATGTGATTTTCAAATCATCAACAGGTTCAAATTTATGTGAGGTATCACCCTCATAGCCAAAACCAAACCTTTTGTTTCCAGAAACACCATATATCATATAAGCAAGATGACTTCTGCCAATACTTCTAGATAGGAACTTTCTGAAGCTCGAGTCATATTCTTTCAGAATATGATTGAGGCTAGGAATGGATTTTTTTGATTCAGAAGGAGATCCAATATCTTTGGATAATTTTAAAACTTTTTCCTTCAGTTCAGAATTTTCCACTTCCAGCTTCTTAGTTTCAAATTCAAATTGCTTTTTCAGCTTTTTGTATTTGATACTAAGATGAGCCTTGAGTTCCAGAAGTTCTGTTAAACTGGAAACTAACTCTTCTCTAGATAGTTCAGAAAATACCTCTTCAGAATCTGATTCTGATGTAGATTCTGATCCATCATCTACTGTGGCCATCAGTGCAAGGTTTGCTTGCTCTCCTTCAGAGTCTGATTCTGATTCTGATTCAGAATCATCCCATGTTGCCATAAGACCTTTCTTCTTATGAAACTTCTTCTTGGGATTCTCCTTCTGAAGTTTTGGACATTCATTCTTGAAGTGTCCAGGCTCATTGCATTCATAGCAGACGACCTTCTTCTTGTCAGATCTTTTGCCACCAGAAGATTCTCCTCGTTCAAACTTCTTTGAACTTCTGAAGCTTTTGAACTTCCTTTGCTTGCTCTTCCAGAGTTGGTTTACCCTTCTGGAGATCATGGACAGTTCATCTTCTTCTTCTGATTCTGATTCTTCAGAATCTACTTCTTCAGCCTGAAAAGCGTTAGTGCATTTTTTAATATTAGATTTTAATGCAATAGACTTACCTTTCTTCTGAGGCTCATTTGCATCCAGCTCTATCTCATGGCTTCTCAAGGCACTGATTAGCTCTTCCAAAGAAACCTCATTCAGATTCTTTGCAATCTTGAATGCAGTCACCAATGGACCCCATCTTCTGGGTAAGCTTCTGATGATCTTCTTTACATGATCAGCCTTGGTGTAGCCTTTGTCCAGAACTCTTAATCCAGCAGTTAGTGTTTGAAATCTTGAGAACATATTCTCAATATCTTCATCGTCCTCCATCTTGAAGGCTTCATATCTCTGGATTAGAGCAAGAGCTTTTGTCTCCTTGACTTGAGCATTTCCTTCATGGGTCATTTTCAATGACTCATATATATCATAGGCAGTTTCCCTGTTAGATATCTTCTCATACTCAGCATGAGAGATAGCATTCAGCAAAACAGTCCTACATTTATGATGATTTTTGAAAAGCTTCTTTTGATCATCATTCATTTCTTGTCTTGTAAGCCTTACGCCAGTAGCGTTCACTGGATGTTTGTAACCATCCATCAGAAGATCCCATAAGTCACCATCTAGACCAAGGAAGTAACTTTCAAGTTTATCTTTCCAGTATTCAAAGTTTTCACCATCAAATACTGGCGGTCTAGTATAACCATTGTTACCATTTCCATTGTATTGCTCAGCTGAGCCAGATGTAGATGTAGATGAAGGTGGTGGAGTCTCAACCATCTTGACTTAGTGTTTTTCTCTTCCTGAATCTTTTCTAAACACGGTTAAGTGCTTGCACCTTAGAACCGGCACTCTGATGCCAATTGAAGGATAGAAAAACACTTAGAATGGGGGGGTTTGAATAAGTGTAGCTTTAAAACTTGTAAGATAAAAACTATTTGCACAATGATTTTTATCCTGGTTCGTTGTTAACTAAACTACTCCAGTCCACCCCCTTGGAGTGATTTACCTCACCTGAGGATTTAATCCACTAATCACACGAGAATACAATGGTTTTCCACTTAGCCAACTGCTAAGTCTTCTAGAGTATACTGATCACAACCTGATCACTCTAGGAACAATCTGCTTAGATACCCTCTAAGACTTTCTAGAGTATACTGATCAACAACCTGATCACTCTAGTTCTTACAACTTAATGTAAACAAATTCTTTTAAGAGTTACAATGCTTCTAATAAAGCTATTATCATAACTGTGATTTCTCTTAAGTTTAAGCTTAAATCTCACTAAGATATTACAACAGCAATGTAGTGAGTTTGATGATGAAGTTTGAGAGCTTTTGAATTTGACAGCGTTTCTGTATAATGCGCAAGTGTTGTAATTCGTAAGTTGTAACCTTGCTTCTCATCAGAACTTCATATTTATAGGCACTTGAGAAGATGACCGTTGGGAGCATTTAATGCTTTGCGTAATCCGTACAACATTGCATTTAATGTTTCACTCTTTTGTCAACTACCTCGAGCCTTGTTTTCGCTGTGTCTACTGACGTTGCCTTTAATAGCTTCTAACGTTCCTTTTGTCAGTCAGAGTAGCCTGCCAGTCTAGTACTTGCTTCTGATCTGATGTTTGTGTAAACAACGTTTGAATGTCATCAGAGTCAAACAGCTTGGTGCAGAGCATCTTCTTGTCTTCTGACCTTGAAGTGCTTCTGAGCGTGATACCATGAGAACTTCAGTGCTTCTGCTTCTGATCTCAAGTTCTTCTTATGCTTCCATAGACCCATGTTTTGATTCTGCTTGACCATCTTCTGATGTCTTGCCAGACCATGTTCTGATGTTGCATGCTGAACCTTCTGAGTCAGTGCTTCTTGCGCTGATTTTGTGCATACTCTTTATATAATTCCTGAAATGGAAATTGCATAGTATTAGAGTACCACATTATCTCATACAAAATTCATATGCTTGTTATCATCAAAACTAAGAATATTGATCATAACAAATCTTGTTCTAACATCATCATGCCAGCCACATGTCCAGGCCTTTTCGTAACAGGATTGTAAATACAATAAAAGTTATCATCGAGCAAGGATTAGTTCAACAAATAAGTTCCCTCATAGATACACTCAAGAGGTATCTAGTCATAAAGGGGTTCATCTTAGAACATAGCAAAGCTTACAAGGATGCTCTGCGACAACTTGGGGGGGCAAGGGTCAGTCCAACTGGGGCAATATCCTGAACAAAGATGCATAATTACGATGGAGGGAAGGCGACATATGTTACCTCCCCACCAAGGGGCAAAAGGGTTGTAGGTTTTCTATATCAATTTACAAACACTGAAGGCTGCAAACGGTGTGATACTACCCTTAGAAAAAATTGAAAGAGGTTCGGTCAATGGAAACTCATGAAGTTCCGGACGACGAAAACCCACCGCTAACAATTTATTCCCGACCGGTTTAACATGCCCAAGGAGAGTTCGAGGTTACCCTTTACTTCTACAAGTCACAGAACTAAGAAGTAAAAAAAAGTCATTGGATTAACAAAGGAGATTGTCCCTAGGATTAATAGGTGTTTATCATGCAACCCCTATGATCGCTAAGTGTTACCATGTATAAGCGTTGTACCTTCCAACTTACAATTCTAATAAAATAATCATGCATGTTTTGGAATTGATTCATTCCCTTCGCTCTTGCATTACTACAACTTTCCATTTTAACTCTTCGATTCTATTTCAACTTGCCACTTGCAATTATTAACATACTTAAAGGAGAATAACGAAATACAAACAACTACATTTTGCTAAACATATGCTTTCAAGGTAAGACCGAGTCAACGATGTAAGGCATTGTTTCGATCCCTAAACAATGGAGAAATAAGGAGATAATCCATAGTCAACCCCCTCGAGCCAGGAGTTGGAGTTTGTTTCTATTTTTCAAATAAACCTTAATTTCAACCAGGCAGGGTAGATTTCGATTAATTCAATGGTGTATTTTATGGTCAAGAGAATCAGTCAAGCAAAGCAAAAGTTCAAGCACATCTTCTTCCTCGCATTCATCAAAAAAAATGAGTAAGCAATGGAAACAATATTCACAGCATCTTCTTCCTCAATACATCATCGAGGACGTATCAAAGTCGAAGCTTACAAATCAAAGTCAACATGGCAGTCACAATATTCAAAATCCAAGGACCAATATTTCAAAAGGAGAATTCAAAAAAAAAAGAGGAGGAAAGCGCCCGCTAAGTCAAAATGGAAAATCCCATAAAAGAAAACAAAAATGACTTAGGCAAAAATTAGGGCATCCCGATGGATCAAATTCAAAGGAATTGGCTCATGCAAAAATAAGGGATAGAAAAACAAAAGCAAAATACGAAGGATAATCTGGTGACTACTAAAATCATCGAAGCTTCAATCTTAACAACATTTTTCATCAGGGCTTGGATCTCTACTAAGGCTTCTGCTCAACATCAGAATTGAAACAATTCTCTTGCAAACGAAACACATTCATTGGATTAAACGAACTTTAGGATTGGAGAACATCAAGAGAAATGGGTGGGTTAAATAAATTTGTGAGCCTTATATTCGTTGTTTCTTAAACCATGAACCAGGGCAAGTTACAACATTCAAAAGTCCTAATTGAGGCAAGGTTAACTACGAAAGTATATTAAGCAGGATTTTGTTATACTGACTCCTAGGGATGTTAAAACTGTTCCTAACCACTACGCTTCTTCAAACATCCATTTCTAATCATCCATTTCCAATTCATAACAAACTTCGATTTCAAAACTTGCACGTACTTCACGTTGGAATTACTTCTCAAAGGGTACAACTTTATCTACAAATACACACTTAGCATCAAGGAAATCTCGAAATTGGTTTAATTGAAGGCGATCATTTCTAATAAAGACTCTTGCATGGGGGAACCACGTCCAGAGGGTTCTCCTAAACAGGGGAAAATTTTCAAGGATTACCGGGGCATACAATCAAAGATCATATTAACTAGGGGCATTCATCCTAAGGTTCAATCGACTTGGGTCACATCTCGAAGCAATAACAATCAGGGTCATGTCAAACATGGGAGAAATTTAAACCAAATGGATAAAACATTATGTATAGCCCTCCATATCCTGGAGATTGAGGGCATACCCTCCAATCTAAACGTTGAAGCATATGTATCACATTTGTATGACAAGGTTATTTTTCGGGGTACTTCCTTCATGGCTTGGAGATCAGAGGCATGTTTTTCCACAAAACTAAATATTGGGGAAATGGATATCAAATCCATAGGGTGAACAATTCAAAAGGTTAAAGGGGTGGAGAACTTCAAAAGGATAAAGGTGGAGAATTTCAAAAGGTTAAAGGTGTGGAGAATTTCAAGAGGTTAAAGGTGCGAAGAATTGCAAAAGGTTAAAGACGTGGAGAATTTCGAAAAGTCAAAAGCGTGGAGTAATTTAAAAATCCAAACCAGGGCAAGACGCACAGCAAAAGGAAAAAGGCATCCCCACACTTTACAACTTCTAACAAATCTTTCTCCTAACTACGATCTTCAAGTTCAAAAGCTGGCATTGGGAAGTCACACTAGCATCACACCCCACCCTATCAAACAACCTTACAAAATTAGTGAGCTATATACGCTTTTGGTTATCAACAACCTATCATTGGAGCATCATGCAAATATACATAAGTCATGCATTACATACATTGGTTAATACATTCCATCTCATACATCAAAACGTCTAGACAATTAAAAAAAAACAAAGCGTACCAGGGGATTGGTTCAGGACCTAATGGTCTAGAAGGAGACTGAAACCTGAAGTTCCGCTCGAAAACATTCTAAGCATAGTCATTGCATGGTTTAAACAAATTCAATGGCTTATAAGGAGATAGAATCTGGGGATCACCATATATACATACGCATCAGCATACATACATACGCATTAGCATTAGCATTATGATCGCGACTTTGCGTGTCTATTAGTCGGGATAACTGCAAGTGCACAGTCGTGTCGTGTAGTTTTAAAAGATATCGAATCCACAGGGACTATAAATCGACCTACCGTTATCTAAAGTTACTATGTAAAGCTAAGGCTAATGATATTTGGGTTTTTTATAAATGGGGAAAGTAAAATCTTAAATCTAGGTAAAATATAATAACAAACGGATATCAGTATGTATTTCATCTAACTTAGGTGATCCGAAGTTCCATTGGCCAAAATCTAATTAAATCAAAGATCTTTACTAACTATGTTATTTACAAGTCCTCCTCTCAAACTCTCGCTCTATTGATTCAGACTACGATCCTAACTCATAATGTACGCTCTCGCCATCCCACCAGATTTAGAAACACTTTTTGAAAACAACATAGTTAATAAAATGCTTGTTTTATGAAGTCGTTATCTACTTAAATCTCCTAATCTCAAACTCTCGCTCTGTTGACTCGGAACATGCTAATATCCCTAACGTACGCTTTCGCCATCCCGCGCGGGTTTAAAAACACTTTTTGAAAGTAAATAATTTCTAATCAGTTCTAATACGCTTTCGCTATCCTTAAAACTAATGTCCTATGTCTACTATCCAGTTAAAGATCTCAAACTTTCGCTCTATTGATTTTAACCTTTGACCGTCTTAAGCCCTCAAACTTTCGCTCTATTGGTTTTAAGACTTACTAATTAAATTAGACATACAAACCAAAAACAAGTGATATTTAATAAAACATAATTAAGCTAATTTATTTCGGATCCCTACGGTTAAATTACTTTACATACCGATATCTTAATTAATTAGCCAGACATACTTAAAGGAACAAACATGAAATTATAATTATTAAACATGAAATTATAATTATTAAACATGAAATTATAATTACTAACCATGAACATGTGTGTAACTAGATTTGTAACGATAAAATAATATTATAAGAACAAGAAACTAAAATAATTGCAAATAAATAAACCTGGAAGTAAAGCAGACGAAACAATCTTGAATAAAATTACGAACAAAACAAATCTTGAAACTTGAATGAAGCTTTGAAATAATGTCGGCAAGATTGTGATCCAAGAGTACATAAATTGTAGGCCTAAAACTAATGGTGTGGTAGTTCCTCAATATGAGAAACTACCACTTTTACAAAGTGATAATTTATGCCTAAAACTATGAACAGCGCTTCCGCGCCTAAAACTTGGATGATCTCAAATGAATGCTCAGCCTCTATTTATAGTGAATGGAAATGGAAGTTCCTTTCAGCATCATGTGAGAAGTAGTGGAGATCATGGCGTGGGAAGGTGAGAAAATATAGGAAGACTTGGTTGGTGGAGTATAGAACGGAGACGTGGGCCTTCAAATTTAAATTATCTTTGAACGAGTCTTGAGACGTGGGTCTCAAAGTGGCTAGATTGTTGGAGACGGACGTCTCCTTCATGTGACGTGTCCTATGAACGTGGGTGAACTTGGGAGACGGACGTCTCCTTTGATGACGTGGCCCTTGGACTTTGGAGACGGGCGTCTCCATGCAATTGGGCCCTTAGACGGGCGTCTCAGCTTCTTCATAGTGGGAGCTTCAGCTCCTTCGTGGGCTGGACTTCCAAACTTGGTCCATCCTATTTGCACCCCTCACATACTTCAGCACCCCTTTTTCACCTTTTAAGCATAAATAGTAGTGGATTTAGCTCCATTTCTTCTCCTTTTCACAAATAGTCCTCAAAACGAACATAAAACCTAAAACAATTAAAATACCAGCATAATACCAACATAAAGCAACATAATTAAGATAAAATAGGGAAACAATTTATATAAATCAAGCCAAATATGTGATACATTTTCGTGTTATCACATTAGCATATACATACTAACTAGCACGCACATATGGGCATTTATCAATCAACATATACATAAGCATAATCATTACGCATTCAAACCTGGTCTAAGAACCGGCGTGTCACATCATTAGATCTCCGCTCATAAACATGCGCGCGATCATCATCTTAATACATCAACAGGATTACGTAAACAAAATCCTCTCACACATATAACATTTACATTACACATACAGACAGTTCATACATCTACATTGTACAAACATCAGGATCACGTGCATGTACATCCGTTATATGTACGGGCGCCATATTTATACAAGTATTATACACACTACGTTATACATACTACATTTTACACGCTACGCTTTACACACTACATTTTACACACTAGTTCTACACACTAGTTCTACACGCTACGCTTCATACACGCTACGCTATGCACGCTACACTCTGTGCATACACAATGTACAACACCAAGTTATTGGTCCTTATACTTCTGACTTCTGCGTATGTGTCAAGAAATTTATGCAGATAAGCTTGCTAGAACTATAGCAGGTAAATCTTTTTATGCAGATAAGCTTGCTAGCACTATAGCAGGTGAATCTTTCTACGTAGATGATCTTGCTAGCACTATAGCAGGTGAATCTTTCTATGCAGATGATCTTGCTAGCACTATAGCAGGTGAATCTTTTTATGCAGATAAGCTTGCTAGCACTATAGCAGGTAAATATTTTTATGCAGATAAGCTTGCTAGCACTATAGCAGGTGAATCTTATTACGCAGATGATCTTGCTAGCACTATAGCAATAGAATCTTCTTATGCAGGATGTACGAAAGCTTGCTAGAACTATAGCAGGTGAATCTTTATGCAGGTAGCTTGCTAGAACTATAGCAGGTAATCCTTTTTTTACGCATGTAAACTTGCTAGAACTATAGCAGGTGAATCCCTTTTACACAACAAACTGCGAGCCCTTGCTATTGATAGCTACGTTTATTCATCATGTTGGTCCCGCGGTAGTGATCTCCTTCAAATCTTCACGCTAATTAATATCATCCTGACAACAAATAGGGATTTATTTTCCCCGATCAGAGATTGTTATACGGAATTACTAATGCGCTTCAATCACATAGTGGTATCCATACATCATCCAACTAGCTCATGCATACATTGTTCATAATACATACATAACATACAAGATTCTCATTTATTTTAAGAATCTCATTACACAACACATGCATCATGACATTGCATAAAATTAATGTTGCCTTTTCAGGTCATTCCACCATCAAATGAATATTATCGTCTAAGATACAATGCAGAGATAATCAAGACAACGATTTAATCCTGAGACTCATTCAAGACAAATACAATCCTAATGCTTAATTCTGAGCGATTATCCGAAGATAGTTCATAAATGATCAAGACATGTTCCATCCTTTCCATGAGCCCTTCCAGGTAGTCGTTTCTAAGACACTCATCGTCCTTTCTAGGAGCCTCTTCAGATATGTCAAGAAAATGATGCGGATAAGCTTGCAAGCACTATAGCAAGCGAATCTTTATACACAGGTAAACTTGCTAGAACTATAGCAAGTAAGTCCTTATTACAATGGTGACCTTGCTAGCACTGTAGCAAGAGAGTCTTTTACGCAGGTAAGCTTGCTAGGACCATAGCAGGTGATCCCTTTTATGCAAGTAAACTTGCTAGAACCGATAGCAGGTAATCCCTTTCTCATCCAGGATATATGCAAAGGTCCACTAGAACTATACAACAAGCCCACAACTAGGGTTGTGCTCTCTCAAGGCCAAATCAAGTTCTGACACCTCAAGCGGACCTCATGGCATCTCTAAGCCAATCCTCGATGGTGCAAATTTCTGGGTACTCTAGTGTGCATCCTCTTCCTCCTTCAGATAACAAAAGGACATAAACCATTCTACATCCTCAGGTTTAAGAAGATTGAACAGGGGCAGCAGTCATACCCCAAAATTTTCCCATCTCATTTCACTTTCAAACTCATACAATGATTCAAGGCTCAAGGGTTAACCTAAGACACACGCTCCTAATCAAAGACCTCCTGAACTAGGGTTTTACAGTCTCTTAAGAAAATTGATGAATCAAGGTCTCCAATGGATTTCATATGGCTTATTAGGTTTCAAACTATCCCCATTCCAAAATTCAAGCTTCAATTCCAAAGATTGCTCATTCAATTGCTCAGATAGTTAATAGTCGACTAGTTTGACCTAAAAGTCAATTATGGTCAAAGTACAGTCAAAATTCCTGATTTTTGGTCAACATCCTTATTTTAAAGTACAGTCAAGGAAAGTGAGAATTCGGATTTAAGCTTACAAGCCGATTCAAGGAGTTTTGTTGATTCAAATACATTCTTTGAAGTTCTCTAATCAACTCCAAGACCTCAACACTCGTTAACAGGTTCCTATTCACGAAAACATAGCTCACAATTTCATGGTTCTTGAATTTTTCGATTCCATTGATTCGTGCATGATTAACATGATTTGATTGCATATATATGTTTATTATGATGTTAGTAATGATTCTGGGTGGTTTAATCGTGGTTTAGTCACTGGTATGAAGAGATGCCATAGCTAGGGTTTTAAAGCATCGTTTAGGGATTTCAGGTACAAGCCGAATTGCCCCAAAATAAGACCACCAATTGGTTCAGGAGGACGAAACGAGTTCATCTATGGTTTCATAACAAATTTTGGGTGTGTGCACGAGATTTTGTGTTTCGTAGGTGCTATGGCGACGGACAAACGTCCGTAGGTAAAAACCAGCGTCTAAAACGACAGATAGGGGAAGACAATGATGTCGTGGCGCCACCTGATTGGGCGAATTCAAATCCTGGCGCGCGTTCCAGTCCCCAGATCTGGTGTGCGTCATCCACGTCCATACGATGTGCCCTCCTCCCAGACACTTGATCATTCCAAGATCAGATCCAATGCTCTGGAATACGCAGGTCAACCATGTACCTCTCAAGCGTGCCACACTGAATAAAGGCGCCAGGTTTTTTTAATAATTTTTTATTTTATTTTATTTCTTTATTATTTATTTATTTCTTTATTTAGCTCTTTTCTTTCTTTATTTCTTTTTTTTAAAAAAGTCATTTTATCAATTCTTTTCAAAATTCAATATTTTTTATAAAAATAATAAAATTTATTTTAATTAATAAAATTAGTTTTTTAGCTAGTCATTAATTTAAATAATTAGTTAGTAATGTTAACTAGGGTAATTAGCTAATAATTTAAATTAGGTTAATAATTTTAAATTAATTAGGTCTAGGTTTTAACCTTTAGGGTTTTTTAACCGTTTAATTAGTTACTTAATTGTTTTAATCGAATCAATCGATTACGATAATTAGCGACAAAAATTATTTTTTGTCAAGCTAACTAAGGATTTTCTATATACAGGTTAAGGTTCAATTTATTAATTGTTTTGATTGAATTAATCGATTGCGATGATTAGTAACAAAATTAATACTTTTCATTATTAATTACGTAGGATAATTCAAGCACATATTTGTTAATTATGTTTATCAAATCGATTGATCAACGCAATTGACAAAATTAAGGTGTTCAAATTCAATTTACAATTACCCTTAAACAATTCAAATAATCTAATCCAAAAAAACAAATTAATTTGCTCACGGTTGTAATCGAATCAATCGATTATGATAATTAGTAATAAAATTGATACCTGTTAATTTGTTAATTATATTGATCAAAGCTACTGATCAACGCAATTAACATTACTAAGGTTTAAAATACTAAACAGGGTTGTATGCCCCTTAATAATTCATTAACATTTCACAAACTACGAACTGCGAAACTATGATAATTGCATAACTGCGAACTGCAATTTAAAACACACTTCAACATACAAATTACAAAGGCGTACAAGCTCTAAAAAACACCAACATACCCCAAACTACGTAGACTCTGATCCTCCCTAAGGAGGTATGTAACACCCCAAATCTACCCAACGTTTATATTAAAATCAGCGTGCCGAAATTTCGACTTAACTTGAGGTATTACATTCAACATTCAAACCAACAACGAAACAACTTAATTTTTTTTAAACAGATACATAGCATCTTTCAACAACTTTAATCAACAAAAAAAAATTCTCAAAATAACAACCGAATTCAACTTTAACGGAAACAACAACATAAATCAAAACAAGCATTCAATCCCCCCGAGTGCTACATATCAGAGTGACAACACCAGTAAGCTACTAAGTCTTTACTCCTCGCTACCTGCACGTTACCAGTATAAAGGCAACGGTGAACAAATCAAGGGTGAGATATCTTCCAATATAAATCAACGCATGATAAACAATATATTAGAATTAAATCGTGTAAAATTATAACCTCACAGTCACAATAATTATTAATCTCTTCACATCACAATAATTATCTTTTGCAAATTCAAATGAGACACAACAATGCATATGCACGTAGTACCCAGGGCTTCAGCCCCCATCGCCAATTGCCAGTTAATAGAGGCATCAAGGCATAAGCCTTCGTCGCTAATTTGCCAATCCAGGCCGTCGCAAAAATGCATGTGTATGAATGCAACAATCACATACAACAACAACAATTATCGTCACAAAGGCACAAGCCTATATCGTCGCTATACCAATAAACAGAGGTATTCATCGTCGCTTCAACACTGGCCATAGGCCTACAACTTGGTATTTTAACAACAATATATCGACACAGTCCAACTTCAATTCGAAAAATACACATTACCTATAAGTATAGAGTAATTAATAAGCTATAGTAATTAATCCAATATCTCATTTCATACTTCCTACAATGTAACAGGCGCTACAGTATGTAGGAGAACATAAGTGGCTCTTATCTTTCGCTACAGTAAGGAACATCTATAACACTTTTTGTGTACCAATTTGGTGACAACCAGAAGTGAAATATGCTAGCCTACTCTTCAAATGATGCGCTACAGTAGGAAAATAAAATATATACATGGTACCTACTTTGGCTACAGTTCCTAGATTTATCACAATTCCATTAATTTCTATGCCAACAGTGCCTTAATTTCCTGCGCTAATGTTTCAATGAAAATACAAACACCGACACCATACCCTAACAACTCTAAACATGTCATATTTACACAAAACAATTAAAAGTATGACTCTTAGTAACTCAAAATAACTCTGACAATTTTATTGACAGCTCTAACAACTATATTGACAACTTTATTGATAACTCTAACAGCTCTATTGACAACTCTATTAGTAACTCTAACAACTCTATCATATTTGAAATTAATTTAAATTATCCAACTAACCCAAATATTTAACTCCTAAATATTATATTATTATTATTACTTACACTACTAATTTATTATTATTTTATTATTTATACTAAAAATAGTATGAATTAGTAACTTGAAATGCCAGACTTGTAAAAATAGTAGTGAGTAGTGGCATGAGTATATTACAGTGTGTCATACCCCAATTTTTGACCCTAAGATCATACATCATTTGCATCTTAATCACTAATCAAGAGCACCATTGTGAAGCTCTACCTTTGATACTGTGATTATCATTGAGGGGAATTATTGAGCATTTTTAGCTTTTTATTTGTTTAATACTAACCAAAATCCAAAAATATGCATTTTTGTCTGTTTTGTTTATATTTTACAGGTAAAAGATCGGGCAAAAATCAAAACAGTGCAAGAAGAAAATTTTTGAAAATTTGAAGGTGGAAATCGATTTACCCATATGGGAAATCGATTTCCTGTGCGCAAAATTCAAAAAAAATAAGGAGGGAAGTGTGACATCATTTTGGCACCTATTTTCTTTGATCATTTTTTGCCATTTTACCAATTTTCCACCTCACCAAAATTAATCCCCTTCATTAAACTCATTTTAACCTCATTTTACCATTTAAACACCAATTAAGCACAAATTAATTACCAAATTCAAAATGACCAAATTGCCACTACTCTTGCTCCCATCCTATAAATAGAGGTCTCTACTCTCTCATTTCTCAAGCTTGGAGAGCCAAAAAATTGCTTGCAAATTCATTTCTCACCCTTTCCAAAACCCTCACCCAAAGTTCATTTTCAAAGAATTAGTGAGATTCACATTGAATCTTACTAATTTTGAACTAAACCTCCTACATTTCTCTCTTTTCTTTGGTTGTTCATCTCCAATTGTGAAAGATCTACACACTTTGTGCTTGTTCTTGAAGCTACTTCAACATTTGATTCAAGAATTGGTAAATTCCTAAATTCTAAGATGTTGATCTTTGTTGCTTGTGTTCAATGCATCTTTGATGCTATATTGGTCCTATTTGATGGTGATTTGGTGGAAAATTCGTGCTCCAATGGATATGTGATCATAAGGTGTTTGTATGCTTGTCTAAATCAAGTTTTATAGTTCATAATGCTGTTTTTTTGAAAACTGTGTGCAGGAAATCGATTTCCTACAGAGGGAAATTGATTTCCACTCTGTTTTTTTGCGCCTGATTTGGATTCTGCAGGAAGGAAATCGATTTCCTACAGAGGTAAATCGATTTCCAGTGAGGCAGAATGTTTGTTTTTGCTATTTTTGACTTGTTTTTGGTTCTAATTCTTCTTCTACTCTATTCTTTTGATATTTTCTTTGAATCATAAATTAGAGGCCTGATTTCTCTCTAATATCAATGGACTTAGGGCATCAATAGGATGAGAATCCAAATCCGCAAAATTAAGTGATTGAAATTATGGATGAAAGGAGCTTTTAATGTGATTCCATCTTTTGTTTCTTTTTATTTTTGATTGATGAAAGTCTTAATACCTTGAGAATTCTTATGGATTCTTGGTAAAGACTAGATCACTCCGTATTTTTCTTTTCGTGCGGTATTGCTTTCGGAGAGTGATCTACATATCGCATCTCTCGCATGCATTAGCACATAAAGTTTTGACCGGCCTCGTTGTAGGGTGATTTCTACATAAATCACTTGGTGATCTGCTTAACATAGCGCAATATTTCGTGTCCCGAATAAAAAAGATCAAATATGGAAGAGAATTGTATGCGGTTGATTTAAGACTTATGGAGATTTATCGTGTAGTCGCTATGATTTTATCAAGCTTCTGATAAATGTCCATTGAATTTAAATCCGAGAACATCCTTCACTCACCATCGATCTTCCTTACTAACTTTGATAACATACTTGACAAGTTTCAAGATGGTTATCTTTAACATCTAACAATTGACTTTAATTTCCGCAATTTATTATATTGCTCTTTATATTTTGCTTTATGCTTTACTTTATCATTTCATCATGTTTATATTCCGCTATTTTCTCTTTGTCCATTTGGACGTATTGTTTATGTTTCCGCTATCTTCTTTTGTCCACTTGGACCATACTTTACTTTTATGCTAAAACACTAATAAACAACAAAAATCTAAAAAACGTTTAAGGCTCTCTTTCGGACTATTGGTTACTATCCCGAGCATTTTGGAGATTCGGACTTATGGACTTAGTACCTCTGGACCCTTATTCTGTTATTACTCTGTGATTGTTCTGTCTGTCTGGCATTGGATTGTTGTCTGTTTGTGTATGCAGGTATTTCCTTGGAAGTCCTTGATGGTTAATTCCAAGGCATTGAGATAAGGATTTTACCCGAAAACAGCCGTTACTCTGCCCGATTTTCGTCAGAATTTTAATTTGCTTAATGCAAAGTGGTGCTAAGATAATAAGTTCATCTGGATCCCCAAGTAGTAATGTGGTGGTTTGGTATTAATAGTCCAAAGGATGGGAAATTTACCTTGACTCTCAATGTCAAGTGTTGGCTTCTTATTTCGGTTAGACCTTTCTTTTCCCTAGCTTTTATTTTATGCACTAGGTTAGCCTCTTCATCTCCTCCCACTTCTTAGATTTTCAAAATCTTCTCCCTTTTTACAAAATCTTCTTATGTTTGCAATCTTTTCAAAACCTTTTCTTTTTAAAAATATTTTTTGCCCTTAGTGGCTTTTCTTCAAAAGTTTAGACACGATTAATTGTTGAAACGAGTGGTTATACCCCACGATTTTGAAATTGATTGATATGATGAGATCTTTTCCGCGTGAGAGAGCTAGTGGCATACTCGTTGATTTTATCCGAGTTGGAGCCCTTCTTTCATTTGCGATGCAAAGAACTCATTTGTTCTCATGCTCAAGATCAATGGCTGAGTATTTCTCTCCGACGACGATAAAGTGTTTATTCGTTTTTAAAATGTTTTCCCTTTTAAGTGGAACTACATTAGCTCTGACTTCTCCATTGCACCGAGGAGGTATGTAGGCACAAGGCTTAATGTCTTGCCGAGCTTATTTTAAAAATAAAACAAACTCTTTTTTAGCACACACGACACAGATTTTCAAAAAGGTTCCTGTAGAGTACCACAGATATGAGGGGTGCTTAAAACCTTCCCCTTGTATAATCAACACCCGAACCTGAGTTCTCTTTTTGTTTTAAAAAACAAACTTTGGGTTTTACGTTCTTTTCCCTTTTCCTTTGGAAACAATAAAGCGCGGTGGCGATTTCAAACGAAATATTGAGTCAAGTCAATTTCATGGCTTTGATCTCAGATTTTCCCCGCTACAGAAAAATGGCGACTTCACTGGGGATCTAGTTTTAAGTGTGTTAAGCCTATTTTTGTTTATATGTGTATTTTTGTCTATATATATTAATGTTGTGTGCTTTGTTTGTTTTTTTCCTTTTTGGTGCTCGATGGTTCCTCTGTGATGAGATAAAGTTCTAACCCGGACTTTGGTGAGTAACTTGAGATAGGAGGTGGTAAGACCAATAGTCGCATGTCAGGAGCAATCCTTACCATGAGCGTCATATGGTGGAACCCCAATTAGTGGAGGCCTCATGGAAGGTAGTAGAGGTTGTTACGAACCATCATAAGAACGCTATTACTTTCAATAGTGAGTGTCCGTAGAAGCTGAATGGCCTAGAACCCTTTTAACCAATCTAAGCCTTTTTAGGATGTAGTGCAGAAACAAGATCAAGTACCAATTTGAGCTTGTTGTCATGCGATACTACGCTCAGACGAGGTCTTTTTAGGCATATTATTGGCGCCCATGAGCAATTGTGCGTGCCGGTAATATCCGATAGAAGATTGAAAACTCTGGGAACCTTTGTAGAACCCGATTGGCAGGTACAAAATTCCTTAGAACACACCTTGTGGGGTGGGTAGACCCATGGCTCCATGCTCATGACGTCGAACCTTTGAACCTAGATTGTGTGATTTTGTGTGATTTTATGTGATCTTGTGTGCTCTTGATTGTGGTTGATGCATAAGCCATGCATTCATGCATTCATAAAAAATGTCTTTCACAAATGGTTTTCAAGGAACTTAGAGACTTTCTTTGTAAACATCACAGGTACCATGGATCAAAAGAGAAGCATCAAGAAGTACACTTTCAGGAATTCAAGTGCGAAAGAGTTGAAAGAGCTAGCAACTTTGGTTCCTAATCTTGACAACTTCAAAAACCGTTATGGGAAATTGATTTCTATCTTGAAGACCAAAGTGGAGAAGGGGATTCTTGAGACTCTTGTGCAGTTTTATGACCTGGTTTATCATTGTTTCACCTTTCCTGATTATCAGCTTATGCCCACTTTGGAGGAGTATTCTTTTTGTTTTTGTTTGCCAGTTACGAATGATATACCGTTTAGTAGTCTGGAGAAAGAGCCTCAGGTTGATGAGATAGCAGAGCTTCTTCAGTTGAAGATATCACATGTGAAAGCAAACATGACCAAAAAGGGAGGAATTTGGAAGTTGACTTCTAAGTTCTTGATTGGAAAGGCTTCTATGTTGGCTAGTAAAGGAAGTATGATTGCTTTTGAGACATTTTTGGCCTTGCTCATCTATGGTTTGATACTCTTTCCCAACATTGACAACTTTGTCGATGTTAATGCTATTCGGATCTTCATGATTGGGAATCCCGTGCCTACTTTGCTTGGGGATACTTATCATTCCATTCACCATAGGAATGATAAGAAAGGTGGACTTATCAATTGTTGCACTCCTTTGCTCTATAAGTGGTTTATTTCGCACTTACCTCAGACTAAGAATTTCTTAAGCAATCCTGATGGTCTCTCATGGTCTCAGAAGATCATGCCTCTTACTAATGGGAATATCCATTGGTATAATCCTGCTTATGACATTGGTGAGATCATTGATAGTTGTGGAGAATTCTCTAATGTACCTCTTCTTGGTATACAAGGAGGAATTACCTACAATCCCATTCTTGCAAGGCGTCAATTTTGTTACCCCATGAAGGAGCGACCTGCTAGTATTTTGGTGTCAGGAATCTTCTATCTTAATCAGGATGGAGATTCGGATATGAGAAATCGGTTTGTGCGTGCTTGGCACCATATCGATAGGAAGAGACATTTGGGAAAGAAGCAATGTGTTGCTCTCAAGGACTATACTGATTGGGTTCAAGCTAGAGCTCACGCTTTTCAGATGCCTTATTTACTTGAGGAGCCTTCTCTACTCATTACTCCACCATTTTCTTTCACTATTCCCATCGAGAGTAGTGAGGAGCACCTAGAGCTCGTGACTAAGTTGAGATCGGAAAGAGATGCTTGGGAGAAGAAGTTTCATGCTTCGGAAATTGAGAATAAAGAGTTGAAGATACATTTGAAAGAGAAGGACGAAATGCTTTATATCCAAGATGGTTGGTTGTTGGAAAAGGATGATCAGATCCGTCGTCAGGAAGAGCTACTTCAACAACATGGTAAAAAAAGGAAAAGACAACAAGAGGATTTATTTTCCTCTGGTAGTCATGAAGATTCAGTTGCATGGAAGGAAGTTGCTGATAAGCTGATGGTCGAAAAGACTCATTTGAAGGCCTTTTATGAAGATGAATTGGAGAAGCTCCGTAGGAAGCTGCAGAGAGGAGTTGAATCTTCGTCAGAAGCGTTCCCTTCTAGTTTTTAGCTTTTCCGTTGCTTTGTAATCCTGGATCTTTGAATCCTTTTGTAATCTTTTCCATTACTAATGAAAGAATGATGTTATGTTTTATGCTGTTTTTTTTTAATGTTTACAATTGAAGTCTTAAAGTTCCTTGAAAACCAATAAAAATCATTTGCATCGCATTTCATGCATCATTCCGCATTTTGGTCTTGCTTCCGAGAGTATTCCCGAGGTCTTATTCAGTGTTCTTCATACAGAATCAATTTGTCTCACCGGTATAACACTCGAGCTAACTGCAAGAAGAAGATGGAGGGTCTTGAACAAGAGAATCATGAGCTACGTGAAGAGGTTGTTACTTTGAGATCTGGTGTAGAGCGTCTCATTGCTCTGGTTGAGACATTGATGGCTACTCAAAATCAGAACCAGAATCAGGTTCCTTCTCCCAATGCCCAAGCTCAGGGTCAAGCTACTGTGATTTCTGAAATTGCTGCTACAACAATTCTCGCGGTTCCTGTTGGTGCTACTCAGCAACGTATGCCTAATGGATATCCATGGGGTATGCCTGAAGGTTATCTATCTGTTCATGAGATGACTCGTCCTTTGACTCCTGTTATGGTCAACACGTCTCCTATTGTTCATACTGGTCCTTTTGTCCCAGAGCCCATTTATGATGCTGCGCCAAGTGAAGGTTTGGGTATCCATGACAGAATGGATGGTTTCCAAGATCAGTTTGAAGAATTACAGAAAGAGATGAAAGCCCTGCATGGGAAAGAACTATTTGGAAAGAATGTGCATGATCTCTGCCTTGCTCCCAATGTGAAAGTACCTGCTAAGTTCAAGTTGCCTGAAATTCGAGAAGTATAAGGGAAATTCCTGTCCTCAGGCACATTTGGTGATGTATGTAAGGAAGATGTCCACTCACACCGATGATCAACGTCTGTTGATCCATTATTTCCAAGACAATTTGACAGGAGCTGCTTCAAAGTGGTATATGGGCCTTGATAGCACCCATATTCGCACTTTTAATGACCTAGCTGGGGCATTTGTGAAGCAATATAAGTATAATGTGGACATGGCTCCTGATCGAGATCAACTGCGAGCTATGATGCAGAAAGAGAAGGAATCCTTTAAGGAATATGCTCAGAGATGGCGTGAGGTTGCCGCCCAAGTGATTCCTCCGATGGAAGAAAAAGAGATGACTAAGATTTTCCTGAAAACTCTTGGCCCGTTTTATTATGAGAAAATGATTGCGAGTGCTCCTGTAGACTTCACTGAAATGGTGGGTATGGGTGTCAGACTGGAAGAAGCTGTGCGAGAAGGTCGTTTGGTCCAGAATGACAATCCGTCTGGTGGTGCGAAGAAGTATGGTTCTTCTTTTCATAAGAAGAAGGAATCAGATGCTAATGTTGTTTCTCATGGGAGGAATAGTCGATCCAGAAATCAACCTCAACAAGTGGCATCAGTGACTCCTGTTGTGAATTCAGTGCCTGTAGCTCCTGTTAATCAACAACCAGCGAGGCGGAATCCGTATCCTCGAATTAATTTTGATCCAATCCCCATGACGTACACTGAACTGTATCCTGCTCTAATTCATAAGAAGTTGGTTCAACCAAGGTCACCACCTCCTGTTCCAGAGAAACTCCCCTGGTGGTACAAGGCTGATGCCACTTGTGCTTTTCATCAGAATGCTCCTGGGCATGATTTAGAGAATTGCTGGCCTCTAAAGAATGAATTTCAGAGACTGGTCCGTTCCGATATGCTTTCCTTCCGTGATATTGGCCCAAATGTGCAGAATAATCCATTGCCGACCCATGAAGCGTCTACTGTGAACATGGTGCATGGATGCCCTGGAAAGTATAAGATTTATCGTGTGGAACACATCAGAGGATCATTGGTAGAGATGCATGCGACTCTGTGTGAATATAGTCATTATGATCATAATCATGCTGCTTGTAGGATTTGTTCAGTCAATCCTTGAGGATGTTACGTCGTGAGAAGAGACTTACAAGAGATGATAGATCAAAGGCTCATTGAGATTCTGAGGGACAGAGATGAAAATGATGTCAATGTGATCGAGCCGTGCTTTGAAATTCCGGAATGTGTAGAAATTGGTTATTATGGAAAAGCTGTTGTAGAACCTCTTGTGATATGTCTGCCTGGATCTGTGCCTTATAGCTCTGATAAAGCTATACCCTACAGATACAATGTCATCATGCTGGAAGCTGGAAAAGAAGTCGAGATTAAGCCTCTGTCTTCTGTTGAGAATATAGCAGATGTTAGTAGAGTGACTAGAAGTGGACGAGTTTTTACTCAGCCCCAAGCAGTTGTGGATGTTCAGAGGAATCCTACTCAAGTGCCTGTGAATGATGCGACAAAAGTTAATGAAGGGTCGTCTTTAGGAAAGAAAATGGATGAGATTTTGAAGCTTATCAAGATGAGTGATTATAAGATCGTGGATCAGTTGCACCGCACTCCGTATAAGATCTCTATAATGGAACTGCTGACCAGTTCTCCTGCTCATAGGGATTCTTTGATGAAGATACTTGATCAAGCCTTTGTGGATCATGATGTGACATTGGATCAGTTTAATGGGGTTGTGAGTAATATCACTGCGTGTAACAATTTGAGCTTCAGTGATGAAGATTTGCCTGAGGAAGGAAGAAATCATAATTTGGTTTTGCACATCTCTGTCAGTTGCAAAGAGGACTCGATGTCTAATGTATTGATCGATACCGGATCATCGCTGAATGTCATGCCAAAATCCACTCTTGCTAAGTTGTCTTATGGTGATACGCCAATGAGATTTAGCAATGTGGTTGTGAAAGCTTTTGATGGATCAAAGAAATCAGTGGACGGAGAGGTTGACTTGCCTATTGGTATTGGACCGTTTGTCTTCAAGATTACTTTTCAAGTGATGGACATCTTTCCTGCATACAGTTGTTTATTGGGACGCCCATGGATCCACGAAGCTGGGGCAGTTACTTCGACTCTTCATCAGAAGTTGAAATTTGTGAAAGATGGAAAGATGGTTGTTGTGAATGGAGAACAAGCTTTGCTGATTAGTCATCTCTCTTCATTCTGTGCCATAGAGGCTGATGAAGCGGTCATTGGAACTGCATTCCAAGCCCTGTCTGTTAATGATGAATTCAAAAAGGATGAAGCTTCCATTACCTCCTTCAAAGATGCTCAGCTGGTGGTTCAGAATGGACATTCAGGAGTATGGGGACAAGTGGTGAGTCTGCAAGAGAACAAGAATAGAGCTGGTTTGGGATTCTCTGCCTCAGGCAAGTCTGTGATGAAGCCTGAGTCTGCTTTTCGTCCTTATCAGAAGATATTCCATAGTGTTGGGTTCCTACATCCAACTCCTTCGGAAGTGAACGCTATCATTGAAGATGAACCAGAGCCAGAAGTGCCAAACTTTGTGACCCGTGGGAAAATGATCAAGAATTGGATCATCATCGATGTTCCTGATTGTAATCATGCTTCAAAGTAATTTGCTTTTATGTTTTTCAAAATCCTTTCATTCTGCCCAAGATGAAAGTGAAGTTGTTGGGGCTTTTTTCTGTTTGTTTTAAACATTAAAATCATCAATAAAAGTCAGTTTGTTTCTGCATATATATGCTTTTTACCTTTTTGCTTTTTCTGGAAAGTGGTAACACAAAAAACCTTTAAAAATATGTTTTCATAATCTGCACGATTACATGTTTGCATATATCTTTCCTTTTCCTGAAATAATAATCACTTGTGCAGTGTCTTGTGTATGAGGCGGAAGAAGAGAGTGATGAATGTATTCCTGATGAGATTTCCAGACTGCTTGAGCATGAGGAAAACACTATTCAGCCGTATAAAGAGCCATTAGAAGTCATCAACTTGGGTTCTGAAGAGGATAAGAAGGAAGTCAAGATTGGGGCACTGCTTGGTCAAGATGTTAAGAAGAGGATTGTAGAGCTTCTTAAAGAATATGTTGACATGTTTGCGTGGTCCTACCAAGACATGCCTGGGTTGGACACATATATTGTGGAGCATCGTTTGCCATTGAAACCCGAATGTCCTCCTGTCAAGCAAAAGCTAAGAAGGAGTCATCCCGATATGGCGGAGAAGATTAAGAATGGGGTCTTGAAGTAGATTGACGCAGGTTTCCTTGTCACTTCTATATATCCTCAATGGATTTCCAATATCGTGCCTGTGCTAAAGAAAGACAGAAAAGTTCGCATGTGTGTTGATTATAGAGATTTGAATAAAGCCAGTCCAAAAGATGATTTTCCTCTACCTCACATTGATATGTTGGTAGATAGCACGGCAAAGTTCGAGGTTTTCTCCTTCATGGATGGTTTTTCAGGATACAACCAGATTAAGATGGCACCTGAAGACATGGAAAAGACAACCTTTATTACACCATGGGGGACATTCTGCTACAAAGTAATGCCTTTTGGGTTGAAGAATGCTGGCGCGACATATCAGAGGGCCATGACCACTCTTTTCAATGATATGATGCACAAAGAAATTGAGGTTTATGTGAATGACATGATTGCCAAGTCTCAGTCAGAGGAGGGGCATATGGAAGATCTTTTAAAGTTGTTTCAGCGTTTGAGAAAGTATCGTCTCCGCTTAAATCCAAACAAATGCACTTTTGGTGTCCGTTCCGGAAAATTATTGGGTTTTGTTGTCAGTCAGAAGGGAATTGAGGTGGATCCTGATAAAGTCAAAGCAATTCAGGAAATGCCAGCACCAAAGACTGAGAAACAAGTGAGAGGTTTCCTCGGACGTTTGAATTATATCTCCAGGTTCATTTCCAATATGACTACTACCTGTGAGCCAATCTTCAAGCTGTTAAAGAAAAGTCAGGGATGTGTGTGGAATGAAGATTGTCAGAAAGCTTTTGACAACATCAAAGAATATCTGCTTGAACCCCCCCATTTTGCTCCCTCCAGCTGAGGGAAGACCTTTGATTATGTACCTCACAGTGCTTGAGAATTCAATGGGATGTGTGTTCGGTCAACATGACGAGTCTGGTCGAAAAGAGTATGCAATATACTACCTTAGCAAAAAGTTTACCGAGTGCGAAATGTAACACCCTCCTAAACCCCGCGGCAATTTAAATAAATTTATTCAGAGTACATGAAATAAGGGTGCCACAATTCGAAATAATTTAAAACATCATTCAGTCATGCCATGCATTCACTGAGGCAATTCTCATTAATTAAAAACAATTCATGTCAACACAGCGGAAATAATTCAATAGATTAAGTTTTAACATTTTCAAACTAATCCTTCAACATCAAAACATAACTAGAGTTATCAAAACTTAAACTCTAAACATCGCGTCCCCAGTGTTACAACTATCAGAGCATGACACCTGATGCTAACCAAACAACTGACTCATGAGTTAATCCTCACCGAGTCGAATAGCCGCTATCCTTAATCTGAAAATGACAACATGTAAGGGTGAGTCTTCATCATAATTAACAAATGTTATAAGGCTATAAAGCAATAACACATCATAGCTGTATAGTTCGGCCAATTGTTTCATAAACAGACATTCAGACAAGTTTCATCATCACAAAATAGTCAACCAAACATCATCAATATTTATAACACTGGAATACATCCACTCATGTTATAAAAGTCATGCATATGAATGCAACTGACACTATGCATGTGGTACCAACATCATCAAATGGGAATAACCCATGACCGATCCAACATCATCAAGATACGGCCCTGCCGGCATAGATTCCACACAATGGGAATCATGCCCTTCACTGATCCAACACATCCTTATGGATACAGTATCATCAATGAACATGAATGAATGCAAACATACATGAACATACTTATACCATCGTCAAGTCTAATGACTAACATCATCAAATACTCATTTCATCATAATCATCATCATCAAGCATGTTTATATATATGCATCATTCAATCACAATCACATCATTAATCATCACATAGATTATTTAATAAGGTTCGTTTAGCTCAAAACGGCACACGAAACGGACCAACGGTTCAAAAGTTATGCATTTTACAAAATTATGCATTTTTCAAAAACCTTCAGTGGTAATCGGTTACCCAAAGGCCAGTAACCTGTTACCCTGACTCACGAAACACATCCCCCTGTTTTTTGTATGGGTAATCGGTTACCCTGTTTTCAATAATCGATTACCGACTCCCAGAAAGCACATCCCCCTGTTTTTTGTATGGGTAATCGGTTACTCTGTTTTCAGTAACCGATTACCGACTCCTAGAAGGCAATATTTTCCCTTTTTCACTGCAGTAATCGGTTACCCTGCTCCTAGTAACCGGTTACTGCGTACCTGCAACCCCAAATTCTGCAGAAAACAGCATTCCAACCATTCCAAACTCATTCAAATCACACCAACTCGAATAATAGGAAATGAAATGCACACATACCACGAAATACACATCACAACACATCAATTACACATCAAACAAAGCCATGATCACACAACATCATAGATTTCATACACAAGATCAATTATCATACAATTAGATTCAATCCCTAAACCTATCATATGACTCAATTGACCCGAATCCTACATCTATTCAATATTATTAACCCCTAACCCGATAATAGATGATAATCAGACAAGTCCCCCATTACCTTAGCCAAATCCTTGGATGGGTCTTCTTGCTCTTTGGTTCTCTTTCACGTTCTTCAGCTCCTCTTCTCACAACTTCTTGTTTTTCACGTTCTAACTATTTCTCCTCTTGTTTTTCCTTATTTTATGAAAACATAAAATTAGAAATGGGCTCCCTCACACTTACACCCCCATATTACTAGTCCCACCATAAGGCCCAACAACTTAACATTTTATATTTCTTTCCACATAATTCCAATAAAATGCTAATTCAAATTAATTAATTTAAAATTAAATTAAACTAATTAAATTAGAATTTTTGGGATTTTACAACTCTCCCCCACTAAAAGAGTTTTCGTCCTCGAAAACATACCTCAAGCAAAGAGTTCCGGATAGGAATCTTTCATCTGGCTTTCCAACTCCCAAGTGACATTCCCCTCAGCCGGTCCTCCCCAAGCTACTCTGACTAAAGCTATTTCCTTGCCACGCAACTGTTTCAGCTTCCGGTCTTCAATCCTCACAGGTAAAGTTTCAACGGTCAAGTTATCTTTCACCTGTACATCATCTACCTGAATCACATGGGATGGATCCGCAACGTACTTCCTCAACTGTGATACATGAAATACGTCATGCAAGTTTGCAAGCATCGGTGGCAAAGCAATACGATAAGCTACTTCTCCCACTTTTTCGGAAACTTGGAATGGTCCAATAAAATGCGGAGTCAACTTCTTCGACTTCAATGCCCGACCAATTCCTTTCATAGGAGTAACTCTCATAAACACATGGTCTCCCTCTTGAAACTCAAGTGTTTTCCTCCTCTTGTCATGATAACTCTTCTGACGACTCTGAGACGCTTTCATCTTCTCTTGAATCATCTTAATCTTCTCCGTAGTTTGTTGTACAATTTCTGGTCCAATCACAGCACTCTCACCGGATTCATACCAACATAAAGGCGTCCTACACCTCCGACCATACAAAGCTTCAAACGGAGCCATACCGATACTCGAATGAAAACTGTTGTTGTAGGTAAACTCAATCAAAGGCAGATAACTATCCCAAGTACCTCCTTTTTCTAGCACACAAGCACGTAACAAATCTTCTAACGACTGAATCGTCCTCTCGGTCTGTCCATCTGTCTGCGGATGATAAGCAGAACTCAATCTCAGCTTAGTACCCAAAGCCTTCTGCAAACCTTCCCAGAACTTCGACGTAAATCTCGGATCTCTGTCTGACACGATACTCGAAGGAATACCATGTAGACTAACTATCTTCTCAATATACAATTGAGTCAGCTTTTCCATCGGATAATCCATCCTCACTGGTATGAAATGTGCAGACTTCGTCAACCTGTCCACAACAACCTAGATGGCTTCACAATTCTTAACGGTCCTCGGCAACCCAGAAACAAAATCCATTGATATGCTATCTCACTTCCACTCAAGAATAAACATTGGTTGCATGAATCCATATGGCTTCTGATGTTCAACCTTTGACTTCTGACACGTCAAACAAGAGAATACAAATTCAGCAATTTCCTTCTTCATTCCAGGCCACCAAAACAGCTTTTTCAAATCATGATACATCTTGGTAGCACCAGGGTGAATACTTAATCCACTACGGTGTCCTTCTTCTAGAATACTCTTCCGGAGTTCAGCAAGATCAGGAACACAAACTCTGTCTCCAAACCTCAGTATTCCATTCTCGTCAACTCTGAATTCACCTCCTTTACCTTGATTAATCAAAGTCAACTTATCGATTAACTCAACATCAGCTTTCTGACCCTCTCTGATCTCTTCAAGAATACCACTGGTCAGCTTCAGCATACCCAATTTAATACTAGTAGTAGTACCTTCGCATACCAAACTCAAATCTCGGAATTGTTCAATTAAATCCAATTCTCTAACCATTAGCATAGACATATGCAAAGTTTTCCTGCTCAATGCATCAGCAACTACGTTTGCCTTACCAGGATGGTAATTCAAACCAAAGTCATAGTCCTTCAAGAATTCTAACCACCTCCTCTGTCTCAAATTCAGCTCTTTCTGGTCAAAGAGATACTTCAGACTCTTGTGGTCACTGAACACCTCGAACCTCGAACCGTACAAATAATGTCGCCACAACTTCAAGACAAAAACCACAGCTGCCAGCTCTAAATCATGAGTCGGATAATTCCTTTCATGCACTTTGAGTTGTCTCGAAGCATATGCGACCACTTGTTGATTCTGCATCAGTACACCACCTAAACCCATTAGCGAAGCATCGCAATAAACAACAAAGGATTCTGCCAGATTCGGCAAAATTAAGATAGGAGCACTCGTCAGTCTCTTCTTCAACTCTTGGAATCCCTCTTCGCATTTTGCATCCCAAATAAAGGTCTGACCCTTCCTGGTCAATTTAGTTAATGGCAACGCTAACTTTGAAAAGCCTTCTATAAACTTTCTGTAGTAACCTGCAAGACCAAGAAAACTACGAATTTCCGACACTGATTTCGGAGCTTCCCACTGAGATACAGCTTATATCTTCATAGGATCAACAGCAATACCATTCTTAGAAATCACATGTCCAAGAAAACTAACCTCATTCAACCAAAATTCACACTTTGACAATTTTGCGAAATGTTTCTTCTCCGTCAATAATTCTAACACAGTTCTGAGGTGCTTCGCATGCTCTTCTTCGTTCTTGGAGTATATCAAAATATCGTCTATAAATACTACCACAAATTTATCAAGGTAAGGATGGAAAATCCTATTCATATATTCCATAAAAACACCAGGTGCATTCGTAACTCCAAATGGCATCACCAAATATTCGTAATGCCCATACCTTATTCTAAACGCCGTCTTCTGAATGTCATCTTCCTTCACTCGAATTTGGTGATATCCAGACCTCAGATCGATTTTACTAAATACGCAAGCTCCAACCAGCTGATCCATAAAGTCATCAATCCTCGGCAATGGATACCGATTCTTGATAGTAACTTTGTTTAATTGTCGGTAATCTACACATAGCCTCATAGAACCCTCTTTCTTCTTTACCAACAATACCGGTGCACCCCACGGAGAGACACTCGGACGAATGAATTTCTTCTCAAGCAACTCCTCTAATTGCTTCTTCAATTCGGCCAACTCTGACGGTGACATACGATATGGTGCCATCGACACTGGACTAGTTCCCGGAATCAATTCAATAGTAAACTCTACTTCTCTTTCCGGTGGTAAGTCATTCACATCTTCAGGGAAAACTTCCGGAAATTCACATACTACTGGTAATTCAGTACGCACTACCTTATCTTTCAGGTCCATCATTGCGAACAACATGAACACTGCCGCACCGTCCTTAATGGCTTCTTTCACTTGTCTAGCCGTCATGTCTAGATCATCAGTATTAACAGCTTCGGGAAAGATTACCGTCTTCGTAAAGCAGTTAATACGAACACGGTTGAATTCCAACCAGTTCATTCCCAGGATGACATCGAGTTGTTTCAATGGAAGACACACTAAGTCCATTCCAAATTCTCTACCAAAAACATCAACAGGACAATTCAAACAAGCAGATGAAGTAGTTACTGAACCCTACGCAGGAGTGTCAATAACCATGCTTCCATTTATTTCAGATATTTCTAAATTCAACCTTTTAGCGCAATCCAAGGAAATAAAAGAATGAGTTGCTCCAGTATCTATAATTTCAACTAAAGGTGTGCCATGAATGAAACACGTACCTTTAATTAGTCTATCCTCTAGAGTAGTCTATGTCCCAGACAAGGCAAAAACTTTTCCTCCAGCTTGATTCTTCTTCGGTTTAGGACACTGTGGGCTAATGTGGCCCTCTTCACCATAATTGTAACAAGTCACAGTCTTATTCTTACAATCAGCGGCAACATGACCCACCTCTTCACACTTGAAGCACTTCTTCTGGTTCAGCTTGCACTCATTCCTACGGTGCCCGACCTCACCACAGGTATAGCACCTGACAAAAGCACTAGAGTCTCCCCCACTAGGCCTCTTCCAACCACCAGTCTTTGGATTACCTCTACCATACAGTTTTCCTTTTTCCATAGGCTTTTTACCCTTCCTGTCAACTAACTCGCGAGAGTGAGATGACTTCAGCTTAAGGTTATCTTCTTCAAAGATCCTGCTACAATCTACCAAATCAACAAATCTCTGAATTCTCTGGTACCTGATTCCCTGCTTAATCTCATCACGGAGACCGTTCTCAAATTTGATGCACTTTGAGAATTCACTAGCTTCATCGTTGTTGTAGTGAACGTAATACTTCGCTAACTCAACGAACTTCGAAGCGTATTCTGGCACTGTCATATTACCTTGAACCAACTCCAGAAATTCAATTTCCTTTCGGCCTCGCACGTCCTCAAGAAAGTACCTTCTCAAAAACTCTCTCTTGAACACAGGCCAAGAAATACCCACATTATCAGCCTCCAATTCAGCTCTGGTCGCCATCCACCAGTCATCAGCTTCTTCGGATAACATATGCGTACCATACCTCACCTTCGGATTTTCAGCACAATCAATGACTCTGAAAATCCGTTCGATCTCTTTCAGCCACTTCTGAGCACCTTCAGGATCATGCGTACCTTTGAACAACGGAGGATTGTTCCTCTGAAAATTCCCCAGTTGCCTGTCAGCACCGATCCCTGCCCCTCCAGCATTTCCTCCCAGCACACCAGCAATCATGCCCAGAGCCTCAGCGATAGCATCATCGTTTCTTCCTCCTCTTCCAGCCATTGTTCTACTTAAATCACAAACAATTTAATCAGAACAAAAGTATCGACAAGTCAGTTAGTACGAGTCGTATACACAGGAAAGACTGACACTAAGACTCTGGTCACAACGACAAACTATGCTCTGATACCACTATTGTAACACCCACCTAAACCCCGCGGCAATTTAAATAAATTTATTCAGAGTACATGAAATAAGGGTGCCACAATTCGAAATAATTTAAAACATCATTCAGTCATGTCATGCATTCACTGAGGCAATTCTCATTAATTAAAAACAATTCATGTCAACACAGCGGAAATAATTCAACAGATTAAGTTTTAACATTTTCAAACTAATCCTTCAACATCAAAACATAACTAGAGTTATCAAAACTTAAACTCTAAACATCGCGTCCCCAGTGTTACAACTATCAGAGCATGACACCTGACGCTAACCAAACAACTGACTCATGAGCTAATCCTCATAGAGTCGAATAGCCGCTATCCTTAATCTGAAAATGACAACATGTAAGGGTGAGTCTTCATCATAATTAACAAATGTTATAAGGCTATAAGGCAATAACACGTCATAGCTGTATAGTTCACCCAATTGTTTCATAAACAGACATTCAGACAAGTTTCATCATCATAAAACTGTCAACCAAACATCATCAATATTTATAACACTGGAATACATCCAATCATGTTATAAAAGTCATGCATATGAATGCAACTGACACTATGCATGTGGTACCAACATCATCAAATGGGAATAACCCATGACCGATCCAACATCATCAAGATACGGCCCTGCCGGCACAGATTCCACACAATGGGAATCATGCCCTTCACTGATCCAACACACCCTTATGGATATAGTATCATCAATGAACATGAATGAATGCAAACATACATGAACATACTTATACCATCGTCAAGTCTAATGAGTAACATCATCAAATACTCATTTCATCATAATCATCATCATCATCAAGCATGTTTATATATATGCATCATTCAATCACAATCACATCATTAATCATCACATAGATTATTTAATAAGGTTCGTTTAGCTCAAAACGGCACACAAAATTCTGCATTTTTCAAAAACCTTCAGTGGTAATCGGTTACCCAAAGGCCAGTAACCGGTTACCTTGACTCACGAAACACATCCCCCTGTTTTTTGTATGGGTAATCGGTTACCCTGTTTTCAGTAATCGATTACCGACTCCCAGAAAGCACATCCCCCTGTTTTTTGTATGGGTAATCGGTTACTCTGTTTTCAGTAACCGATTACCGACTCCCAGAAGGCAATATTTTCCCTTTTTCACTGCAGTAATCGGTTACCCTGCTCCCAGTAACTGGTTACTGCGTACCTGCAACCCCAAATTCTGCAGAAAACAGCATTCCAACCATTCCAAACTCATTCAAATCACACCAACTCGAATAATAGGAAATGAAATGCACACATACCACGAAATACACATCACAACACATCAATTACACATCAAACAAAGCCATGATCACACAACATCATAGATTTCATACACAAGATCAATTATCATACAATTAGATTCAATCCCTAAACCTATCATATGACTCAATTGACCCGAATCCTACATCTAATCAATATTATTAACCCCTAACCCGATAATAGATGATAATCAGACAAGTCCCCCCTTACCTTAGCCAAATCCTTGGATGGGTCTTCTTCCTCTATGGTTCTTTCACGTTCTTCAGGTCCTCTTCTCACAACTTCTTGTTTTTCACGTTCTAACTCTTTCTCCTCTTGTTTTTCCTTATTTTATGAAAACATAAAATTAGAAATGGGCTCCCTCACACTTACACCCCCATATTACTAATCCCACCATAAGGCCCAACAACTTAACATTTTATATTTCTTTCCACATAATTCCAATAAAATGCTAATTCAAATTAATTAATTTAAAATTAAATTAAACTAATTAAATTAGAAATTTTGGGATGTTACACGAAACAAGATACTCGCCGCTTGAGAAAACTTGTTGTGCTTTGGTGTGGGCTGCTCGCCGACTGAGACAGTATTTGTTGAACCACACCACCTATTGATTTCTAAAATGGATCCAATTAAGTACATATTTGAAAAACCTGCATTGACCGGAAGGATTGCTCGCTGGTAAATGCTGCTATCTGAATATGATATTGAATACCGAGCTCAAAAAGCTGTGAAAGGAAGTGTGTTGGCAGAGTATCTCGCTCACCAACCAATTGATGACCGTCAATCTATCAGAATGGACTTCCCGGATGAAGATATAATGTATTTGAGAGCTCAAGATTTGGATGAACCGTTGCCAAAAGAAGGACCAGATCCTGGATCCAAATGGGGTTTAATTTTTGATGGACCTTCTAATGATTCATGGCCATGGCATTGGTGCTGTTATTATCACCCCGCAAGGTTCACATGTTCCTTTCACTGCAGGGATATGTTTTGATTGTACAAACAATATTGTTGAATATGAAGCTTGCATCATGGGACTTGAAGAAGCCATTAATCTAAGGATTAAGATTCTTGATGTTTATGGAGATTCCGCGCTTGTGATTAATCAGATTAAAGGAGAATGGGAAACTCGTCATCCTGGTTTAATCCCTTACAATATTACACCAGAAGGCTATTGACATTCTTCAACAAAGTTGAATTCCACCACATCCCTCGAGATGAGAATCAGATGGCTGATGCTTTAGCCACATTGTCTTCCATGTACAAAGTGAATTTCCATAATGAGGAGCCTCGGATTACAATCAGGCTTCTTGATAGACCTGCTCATGTATTTGCAGTTGAGGAATCAGCAGATGAGAAGCCTTGGTATTTCGATATTAAGCATTTTCTTCAAACCCAAGAGTACCCACTCGGGGCATCAAATAAGGATAAGAAAACTTTGAGGAGATTGGCTGGCAGTTTTTTCATCAATGCGGATGTTTTGTATAAGAGAAATTATGACATGGTTCTGTTCAGATGCGTGGATAGACACGAAGCAGACATGTTGATGCGTGAAATTCATGAAGGTTCTTTTGGTACTCATGCCAATGGACATTCGATGGCTAAAAAGATGCTTAGAGCAGGTTACTATTGGCTGACAATGGAATTTGATTGCTACAAGTTTGTAAAGAAGTGTCACAAGTGTCAAGTGTATGCTGACAAGATTCATGTGCCTCCGACACTTCTCAAGGTTATTTCGTCTCCATGGCCTTTCTCTATGTGGGGTATTGATATGATTGGCATGATTGAACCCAAGGCTTCGAACGGACATCGATTCATCCTAGTAGCAATTGATTATTTTACCAAGTGGGTAGAAGCTGCTTCATATGCTAATGTGACAAGGCAAGTTGTGGTTAGTGTAAACTCGGTTTTTTTGACGAACTGACTCCTTGCTCTTTTTTTTTTTTTGAATTTTCATATTTTTTTGCAAGAGTCGCCACTGACTTTTATTTTATCCAAAAAAGGAAAGGCATAAAAGAACAGGAAAGACCTTTTGACAGATTTTGGGTTCGGGGGGTTGGTTATACAAAGGGAAGGTTTTAAGCACCCTTTGTATCCATGGTTATCCATGGGCTCTTAGTTTTGCTTAGATCACTTTTGCTCTTGTTTGATTTTTAAAATAAGCTCGGCAAGACATTAAGCCTTGTGCCTACATACCTCCTCGGTGCAATGGAGAAGTCAGAGCTAATGTAGTTCCGCTTAAAAGGAAAAACGGTTTAAAAAAAACGAATAAACACTTTATCATCGTCGGAGAGAAATACTCGGCCATTGATCTTGAGCATGAGAACAAATGAGTTCTTTGCATCGCTAATGAAAGAAGGGCTCCAACTCGGATAAAATCAACGAGTATGCCACTAGCTCTCTCACGCAGAAAAGATCTCATTATATCAATCAATTTCAAAATCGTGGGGTATCGCAACTCACTACAACAATTAATCGTGTCTAAACTTTTGCAAAAAAGCCACTAAGGGCAAAAGACATTTTTAAGAAAGGTTTTAAAAAGAGGTTTTACAAACATAAGAAGATTTTGGAAAAAGGGAGAAGATTTTGAAAATTTAAGAAGTGGGAGGAGATGAAAAGGCTATCCTAGTGCTTAAAATAAAAGTTTAAGGAGAGAATGATCTAACCAAAATAAGAAACCAACAGTTGGCCGACGCATTACCACTTGGGGATCCAGATGAACTTATTATCTTTAGCACCACTTTGCATTAAGCACATTAAAATTCTGATGAAAATCGGGCAGAGTAACGGCTGTTTTCGGGTAAAATTCTTATCTCAATGCCTTGGAATTAACCATCAAGGACTTTCAAGGAAATACCTGCATACACAAACAGACAACAATCCAATGCCAGACAGACAGAACAACCATAGAGTAATAACAGAATAGGGGTCCAGAGGCACTAAGTCCATAAGTCCAAATCTCCAAAATGCTAGGGATAGTAACCAGTAGTCCAAGAGAGAACCTTAAGCGTTTTTTAGATTTTTGTTGTTTATTAGTGTTTTAGCATAAAAGTAAAGTATGGTCCAAGTGGACAAAAAGAAAATAACGGAAACATAAACAATGCGTCCAAATGGACAAAGAAAAAAAATAGCGGAAGCATAAATAATATGTCCAAATGGACAAAGAAAAAATAGCGGAAACATAAATAATATGTCCAAATGGACAAAGAAAAAATAGCGGAAACATAAATAATATGTCCAAATGGACAAAGAAAAAATAGCAGAAACATAAATAATATGTCCAAATGGACAAAGAGAAAATAACAGAAACATAAATAATATGTCCAAATGGACAAAGAAAAAATAACAGAAACATAAATAATATGTCCAAATGGACAAAGAAAAAATAGCAGAAATATAAATAATATGTCCAAATGGACAAAGAAAAAAAATAGCAGAAATATAAATAATATGTCCAAATGGACAAAGAAAAAATAACAGAAACATAAATAATAAATAATAAAATAAAGCATAAAGCAAGAAATATAAAGGACAATATAATAAATTGCGGAATTTAAAGTTAATTGTTAGTATGTTAAAGATAACCATCTTGAAACTTGTCAAGTATGTTATCAAAGTTAGTAATAAAGATTGATGGTGAGTGAAGGATGTTCTCGGATTTAAATTCAATGGAACTTTATCAGAAGCTTGATAAAATCATAGCGACTACACGATAAAATTCCATAAGTCTTAAATCAACCACATACAATTCTCTTCCATGTTTGATCTTTTTTATCCCAATTCAAGACAAAGAAAAAGATAAGAAATAATATCAAATAATAAATAAATATAAATATAAAACAAATTAAGCTTAATATTTTTTTTGTGATTTTCTTGGAATTGATTTTTAGTTAATTAACAAACTAATTAAACAAATAATTATACAAATAATTAAACTTAACAAGAAAAATATTATTTTATATGTCAAAAATTAGATTATAAAAAAAAATAAACCTAAATCTAAAAGGAAAATATTTTTGGAGTTTTTTTTGATTGGTTAAAATAATTAAAAAAAAAGCAATATTTACATAATTACTAATTAATTAAGCAATATAAATTAATTATGAAAAGAAATAAAATATTTTTATGTTAAAAATTAAATAAACATTTTATCAACTTAAAACTAAAATTAAAACATTTTTTTTTGAGAAATTGAAAATATGCATAAATATGGAGTTTTTAATTCATGAACTCCTAACACTACTACATATTAAAAATTACATTGTACTTACTCTATGATGTCCCAAGAGTGGAATAGAGTGATTGAAATTGATTGAAAGTGGCTATTTGAATGAGCCTTGATTTTTACAAGTTTCTTGAAACTTTTGAAAAATATAAAACTTATGCTATGCTTTTGGAGTGTGTTGTTGTTCTTCTCTTGTTTCTCCCTTTTTTTCCCCCCTTGAATGAAGAAAATGAAGCTTTATTTATAGGCAAAGAGTTTGATCTAGGAGGCCAAGCAAGTGGAAAAAATAATGATTGATTTTGTGGAAAAAGAATGGAATATTCTTTTATGCTAAGATAAAAAACTTAACCATGGTTTAATCACTCAATTATTATTCTTTCCAATCTTGCAATCTTATCTTTGATGCTTTGAATATATCATTGCTTGTATCACATGAAGCTTCCTTGCATTATCCTTGAATTATCATTGAATTATCCTTGAATTATCTCACTTTAATTAAACTTTAAATGAATAAAATTTAATTAAAATGAAATAAAAATGTTATGGATCATGGATGGGTCGTGGATTCCCCTTAGACATATGGGAATCAAGATTGAATCACAAAAGAATTGGCCTTTTTGAAAAAGAATCAAATTTTGGTCATTACTTGTTTCATGCATTTTTCCAAAAAAGGTCAACTTCATCAAGGCATATCTCCCTCAATTTTGATCCTATGAAAGTGTTCTTTAACTTTTTGGAAAGCCCAAGATGTCCTCTACAAGCCGCTTTGGAAGCGTTTTTGCATTTGGAGAAGTTATTTTGATGATATGGGCTTTGACAAAAAACTGCTTTTTGTTGACTTTCAAAATGACCCGTAATGTTTTGGCTTATATCTCTTAGGCGGAAGCATTTCTTGACCTTGGTCCCAACATCAAAGTTGTAGAGAATTGAATTTCCTTGAGGATGAGCTCTGGTTGGAATTTTTCTGATAAATTATGAGAGAGTTATGGTCGGTCAAAGTTTAGTTGACTTTTAGGTAAAAAACTCTAATTTTGCAATTTTGAGTTTTGTCGATTTCTGAACTTTTCTTGATGAATTATGATCAACCATTGATCACATGATGAATCTTTTGACAAAATATGGATGTTGACAAAAAATTGCATTTTTGACCGTCTGTTGACTTTTTGGTCAAACTGGTCGTCTGTGGACTGTTTGAGCTGTTGACTGTGCGTCTGAGCGAATCGAAGTTTGAAAATTTGTCTGGTGGTATTTTGAGACATATGGAGATCCATGAAATCCATTTGAGGTCTCAAAAACTCGTTCTCCTGAAAAAAAAAACAAAAACCCTAGTTAGGGACTGTTTGTGTAGGAGACAGTTAGGCGTGCCTGATTTTTGTGCAGTGTTGAGTCTCTGTTGACCACGTGATTATCAGAAGACTTCTAGAACAAAATCTTGGAAATTTGAAGTGCAAAAAAATTGATTTGACTGATGGTACAAACACGGAGAATTGCGCTGATAGCGGGTTTGACTGGTAACTAGCTGTCCGGGTATTAACGTAACAGTTAAAGTGAAAATTCAACAGTTTAAAGTTAATTTTTTTCTTTTTTTGTTTTTGTTGTGTTAATGGTGAAATATTTATTTACCTGAGCTGTTAGAAAAACACAAACATAATAAATAAATAAAATATACTGTACGCGAACGAAAATACCGATAATAACCTTGAAAAAAAAACATTTAATGCACAGAAAAATAAATATTTAACACACATAATATTATCTTGATAATTAAACTACCGTACGACAGATAGTACAACATTTAATACTAACAGTACAAATATTACATAATATAATGAACAGTACGATAAATAAAATAAACGGTACACTATTTGAAAGCGACAGATACAACAAACTTCAAAAATGACGATTAATAATCCATGCTATGAACAACAGAAAATAGATGATCGGAAGTGTAACCATCGCAGGTCCGCATTTTTCAGGACTATGCAGACAGAAGAAGGACATGATCACCGTAAAAATAGTGATGACTATAAGAAAAAGTGTATCCATCCACTTTGCCATTTTTGCCGAGGAAGAAGAGAAAATAATTATGAGATAGAAGTTTGAGAAATTTGGGAGATGAGTGAAATTTGATGTGAGAATTTATGGAAAAAATGAGGAGTATTTATAGAGTGAAAAGAGAGAGATAGAGTCGTTGGGAGTGGAGTGTTACCGTTTTGAATAGTAGTAGGATTTGAAAAAAAGTATGGTAGGTTTTGAAAAGAAAAGGGGTATAGAATAAAGCTAGGATTTGATTTGAAAGAAAAAGAAAGGAAGATATTTGAAAAGAAAGAAAGAGATTTTGAAAAAATAATATAGTATAAAAATAAAAATTAGTGGGAAATAAAACCAATAATAATTTAATTGTTACCAGTATAATCTGAAACCCGGACTCCGCGCCTGCAAATTTTAATTCTGTACCAACTGCGTCAGCATTATTTATCTGAAAATAAATCTCAAATAAACAGTGTATGAAGTGATAAACAGTATTTGGTGTTTATGTAAGAACAAATTTAACAGCGAACCAAAATACTGTATAAAAAATTCTAAAAATTGAATATTTATAAAATCAGGATATTTATGAAATAAAAATCCAAGATTGTATAAAACTCCAAATTTTTAGACAGAAGTCTGTTGACTTCTCTTTTTTTTAAAAAACGCAGGCAAATTTTGGGGTATAACAATAATGATCATAACACTTAGAAAATGATGGGATCTCAGAGGTCAAAAATTGGGGTGCAACAGATGCCCCTATTTAAGTTTCTTCTATCCGGAGACACGATGATTGTAAATCTTCGTTTCGACGTGATTGAAGAGACTTAAATATATATAAAAACACAATTTTTGAACTTGAGATGCAATATAATGCTTATGATTATGAATGCATATGATTTCCACGAGATGGAAACAGGACACCACAAGGGAGAAGTAAACAGACTCCGTTGGGGAAAAGGTATAAGTCATCCAGGAATAGAATCAGACTTCACACAAGAAAGAAACAGTTGACAAAAGCTTTCAAGATAAAACATGATTGAACTTTGAGAAGAAAATATCTGAGGCATACATGAATGTGGCTACATAAAATGAATATCAAGGTAAAACATGATTGGACAACATCAAATGACAATCAAGGTAAAACATGATTGGGCAACATCGAATGACAATCAAGGTAAAACATGATTGGGTAATCATCAACGGACAATCAAGGTAAAACATGATCACAGGTCCATCAAGGTAAAACATGATTGGATGTCATTAAGGATAATCAAGGTAAAATATGATTGGATAACATCAACGGACAATCAAGGTAAAACATGATTGAAAAATACCAAATGACAATCAAGGTAAAACATGATTAGAGAATACCAAGGTCAATCATGGTAAAACATGATTTGAACTTTAAGAAAAAAATATCAAAAGCGTTTTAAGATAAACCATGAATGCAGCAGCATCAAACGACAATCAAGATAAAACATGATTGAACTCAGAGATATTCAAGAGTGACTTTGAATGAGGTAATAACACTTTATTGGGAATTGGGACATCCATAGAAGCTTTGAATAAAAGGTGACAAAGTTCTGAAAAATTGTCAGAACAAACAAGACATATCATGAAGAATATCAGATAGATACAAACAAAACGAATCAAAAGGATAAATTTGTTTGGGTAGGTGCCAAGTAAGTTGGACTTTGATCTCAAGGTAAGATGTTGACAACAACAGGACCTTAGAAGAATGTAAATGAGCATGATTTTGTTTTTATGCATGATGTTAAAGTTTTCTATGCATGATGAATGCTCAATGCAATGTAGTTATTCATGACGACTGGGATTGACTCTTTTGTGAGGCAAGATTGGAGCTTTGATTCCTCAACACAGGAACTCTGAAAACTCTGCTTGGAAAGAAGATGCTTGAACAAACTTCTTGCAACACTGATAACTGTATCAAGCAAATGATCCTTTGAGAATAACTGATAAACTAGGCTTGAGTATTGCTGAAGAAGATTGCCCCTGATTGAATAATTGTTGCAAGTTAACTGATCATGGCTTCATTTGAACTATGTTGGGGATAAACTGATCACGGATTCAACTCTTGAAATGAATGTTGGGAAGACTTGCCATAGTATACATCTTGCAGAGGATATTTTGATCAACAAATCTTGATTAAACATTTGAACAACAGGATCTTGAAGTAATGTGCCCCTGACAGGATCACTGATCAAGTTTCTTAACTGTTTGAACTTCCTAGAAGATGAGTGCTTACTTGCAAATAAAATGTTCATTCAAGAATGGTAGTTTTAATGCAATGCTCAAAACATATTTTTAAAATCAAAGTCACTTTGTAAAGAAAATGGAATCACTGTTCAAAACATAAAGGTTAAAACAATCAACGTGAAAGATAAAGCAAAGATATGGTATCAACATAAATGATTGGTAAATCTCTTGGGAGTCAGCTTACGCAACCTTGTTGTAGTATGCTTTCAAAATAAACCTTGCTTCAATTAGGGCTTTTGAAGGTTGTAACGTGGTCAGGTTCACGGTTTAAAAAACAAAAGGTATAAGGCTCAAAATTTTTGTAACCCACCCCATCTTCGTGATGATCTTCAGTCCTAAACTCAGTTAATTCAAAATATGCATTCAGGTTCCAAGAGACTTCTGGAATTTTACCTGTTGTAATGATGAAAGTTCACAAGCCAAGAAAACTTAGAGATGGCAGTCACTTTTTCCTTTTGATAGTCACAACATTTTGTGGTTCAAGAGTTTATTGACTTATCTCTTCTTTTTTCCTTATTTTGATATCCCTAACTTTTGCCTGAACTGTTTATTTTGAACTTACAGTCAGCGGGATGCCTTAATTTTTGCCTAAGTCATTTTTTGAGTTTGACTTAGCAGGCTTTTCTTTGATTTTCTTTTTTGATACTTTTTTTTGAAAGATAGTGACTATCATGCTTAATGATTATAATGACCCATCATTGGCTTTTGCTTGGCGTCTCCAACATTTCTTTGATGTATGCGGAGGAAAGCTTGTGATTAAAACACTTGTTGAAAGGTGTATTGAATGATTCTCTTAAAATAGAATGCACAACCAAATTAACTGGGAACTACCCTGCCCCGGGTTAAAATGTGGGTTATTTCGTATAGAAAAAAAACACCAACTTCTAGGCTCAAAGGGGTTGACAAGGGATTAACTTCCTTATTTCTCCCGTGTTTGGGAATTGAAACAATGCCTGTACATCGTCAGCAAAGTTTTATTTGAAAGCATATAGTTCAACAACCTGGGTATTTCGTTGTCATCATCCTCCCTCCAATCTTTGCATAAAACACAAGTTTGATAGAGAAAGCAAAATAGAATTTTATTTTTTATTTTTTTTTTTGTAAAAGAAGCATAAACATAGACATAGTAGATGAAAATGAATTCAAACATACGATGCTCATTTCATTAAAATCATCATTCTGGAATGAAAAAAGTTTAAAAGCCATCAATACAACTGAGGAAATGCAAACAGTAGGGAAACATCTTTCTAAATCATGGCCTGCTGCCCCTTGATGGAAATGACAATGAAGATCAGACCTAAAACCTTATGGAAGAGGATTTCGAGGAGGAAGAATCAACTTGATGGTAGATAGATAACTTTAAAGATGGAGACAGACAAGGATAAGTTTCATGGATAACCTGAATGTATGTATGCAAATGATGCAATTGTTGTTTATATTTTTTTTTTTTTTTGAGTTTCAAAGAACTTAAGATATTAATTTGCAAACATTCAAGCATTGGATTAAAGCATTAATCAAGTTATCATCAAAATCAATCATCCATTTTGGTGGATTAGAGTTTTCACCCCATCAACACCCAAGATCCATTGAGTTTGATGAAACTTACGATGTTTACAAAAAAGACCTCTAAGTTCATTGAAAATCAAAGGAAAAGATTTTTATGAATGTATGAATGCATGAATGCCACATATACAGAAATGGTAACACAAACATGGTGCACATAAGATAGGTTCAAAAGTTCAACGTCACGAGCATGAGGTCAAAGAACCAAACATGGGATAGTACTAGGGGTTAATCACCTGCACAACATGTTCTACTGATACGTCAGAGTCCACATTCTTCTTTCGGATATTACCGGCTTGCACAACTGAACTTGTGAGCCAATAATATTCTCAAGAAAAACTCGTCTGAGTGTGGCTCTCCGCATGACAACTAATCCAAGTCTTCACCTGAATAGTTTCTGCGCCACAACCTAATAAGGCCAGGATGGGTTGGGGTTCTACGGCCAACTCAGCTTCTACAGTTCAATGAAAGCAATAATGTCTTCGCAACTGAACTTGCTAAACATATACTACCAACAAGGAACCTCCACTGAGCGGAAGGATTCTCACGTACGCCTGTACATGACTATACCCTCCACCTAATTCTTATGTGTACTTAATCCGGGTTAGGATTTGTCCATAATGTATCTCAAGTGACGGAACCACACATATATCAAAAATAGCATGAAATAACAAGTATGTACAAAATAACCAAGTATAAGCAAATATTAAAGTGATCTAAAACTCTAAGGTAACCCCTCTTTAAAAAGATTTTTTCAGTCCCCAGCAGAGTCGCCAGTTCTGTAAACTCGGTTTTTTGAGGCGAACTGACTCCTTGCTCTTTCTTTTTTTTTGAATTTTTTTTTTATTTTTTTGCAAGAGTCGCCACCGACTTTTATTTTATCCAAAAAAGGAAAGGCATAAAAGAACAGGAAAGACCTTTTGACAGATTTTGGGTTCGGGGGGTTGGTTATACAAAGGGAAGGTTTTAAGCACCCTTTGTATCCATGGTTATCCATGAGCTCTTAGTTTTGCTTAGATCACTTTTGCTCTTGTTTGATTTTTAAAATAAGCTCGGCAAGACATTAAGCCTTGTGCCTACATACCTCCTCGGTGCAATGGAGAAGTCAGAGCTAATGTAGTTCCGCTTAAAAGGAAAAACGGTTTAAAAAAAACGAATAAACACTTTATCATCGTCGGAGAGAAATACTCGGCCATTGATCTTGAGCATGAGAACAAATGAGTTCTTTGCATCGCTAATGAAAGAAGGGCTCCAACTCGGATAAAATCAACGAGTATGCCACTAGCTCTCTCACGCAGAAAAGATCTCATTATATCAATCAATTTCAAAATCGTGGGGTATCGCAACTCACTACAACAATTAATCGTGTCTAAACTTTTGCAAAAAAGCCACTAAGGGCAAAAGACATTTTTAAGAAAGGTTTTAAAAAGAGGTTTTACCAACATAAGAAGATTTTGGAAAAAGGGAGAAGATTTTGAAAATTTAAGAAGTGGGAGGAGATGAAAAGGCTATCCTAGTGCTTAAAATAAAAGTTTAAGGAGAGAATGATCTAACCAAAATAAGAAACCAACAGTTGGCCGACGCATTACCACTTGGGGATCCAGATGAACTTATTATCTTTAGCACCACTTTGCATTAAGCACATTAAAATTCTGATGAAAATCGGGCAGAGTAACGGCTGTTTTCGGGTAAAATTCTTATCTCAATGCCTTGGAATTAACCATCAAGGACTTTCAAGGAAATACCTGCATACACAAACAGACAACAATCCAATGCCAGACAGACAGAACAACCATAGAGTAATAACAGAATAGGGGTCCAGAGGCACTAAGTCCATAAGTCCAAATCTCCAAAATGCTAGGGATAGTAACCAGTAGTCCAAGAGAGAACCTTAAGCGTTTTTTAGATTTTTGTTGTTTATTAGTGTTTTAGCATAAAAGTAAAGTATGGTCCAAGTGGACAAAAAGAAAATAACGGAAACATAAACAATGCGTCCAAATGGACAAAGAAAAAAAATAGCGGAAGCATAAATAATATGTCCAAATGGACAAAGAAAAAATAGCGGAAACATAAATAATATGTCCAAATGGACAAAGAAAAAATAGCGGAAACATAAATAATATGTCCAAATGGACAAAGAAAAAATAGCAGAAACATAAATAATATGTCCAAATGGACAAAGAGAAAATAACAGAAACATAAATAATATGTCCAAATGGACAAAGAAAAAATAACAGAAACATAAATAATATGTCCAAATGGACAAAGAAAAAATAGCAGAAATATAAATAATATGTCCAAATGGACAAAGAAAAAAAATAGCAGAAATATAAATAATATGTCCAAATGGACAAAGAAAAAATAACAGAAACATAAATAATAAATAATAAAATAAAGCATAAAGCAAGAAATATAAAGGACAATATAATAAATTGCGGAATTTAAAGTTAATTGTTAGTATGTTAAAGATAACCATCTTGAAACTTGTCAAGTATGTTATCAAAGTTAGTAATGAAGATTGATGGTGAGTGAAGGATGTTCTCGGATTTAAATTCAATGGAACTTTATCAGAAGCTTGATAAAATCATAGCGACTACACGATAAAATTCCATAAGTCTTAAATCAACCGCATACAATTCTCTTCCATGTTTGATCTTTTTTATCCCAATTCAAGACAAAGAAAAAGATAAGAAATAATATCAAATAATAAATAAATATAAATATAAAACAAATTAAGCTTAATATTTTTTTTGTGATTTTCTTGGAATTGATTTTTAGTTAATTAACAAACTAATTAAACAAATAATTATACAAATAATTAAACTTAACAAGAAAAATATTATTTTATATGTCAAAAATTAGATTATAAAAAAAAATAAACCTAAATCTAAAAGGAAAATATTTTTGGAGTTTTTTTTGATTGGTTAAAATAATTAAAAAAAAAAGCAATATTTACATAATTACTAATTAATTAAGCAATATAAATTAATTATGAAAAGAAATAAAATATTTTTATGTTAAAAATTAAATAAACATTTTATCAACTTAAAACTAAAATTAAAACATTTTTTTTTGAGAAATTGAAAATATGCATAAATATGGAGTTTTTAATTCATGAACTCCTAACACTACTACATATTAAAAATTACATTGTACTTACTCTATGATGTCCCAAGAGTGGAATAGAGTGATTGAAATTGATTGAAAGTGGCTATTTGAATGAGCCTTGATTTTTACAAGTTTCTTGAAACTTTTGAAAAATATAAAACTTATGCTATGCTTTTGGAGTGTGTTGTTGTTCTTCTCTTGTTTCTCCCTTTTTTTCCCCCCTTGAATGAAGAAAATGAAGCTTTATTTATAGGCAAAGAGTTTGATCTAGGAGGCCAAGCAAGTGGAAAAAATAATGATTGATTTTGTGGAAAAAGAATGGAATATTCTTTTATGCTAAGATAAAAAACTTAACCATGGTTTAATCACTCAATTATTATTCTTTCCAATCTTGCAATCTTATCTTTGATGCTTTGAATATATCATTGCTTGTATCACATGAAGCTTCCTTGCATTATCCTTGAATTATCATTGAATTATCCTTGAATTATCTCACTTTAATTAAACTTTAAATGAATAAAATTTAATTAAAATGAAATAAAAATGTTATGGATCATGGATGGGTCGTGGATTCCCCTTAGACATATGGGAATCAAGATTGAATCACAAAAGAATTGGCCTTTTTGAAAAAGAATCAAATTTTGGTCATTACTTGTTTCATGCATTTTTCCAAAAAAGGTCAACTTCATCAAGGCATATCTCCCTCAATTTTGATCCTATGAAAGTGTTCTTTAACTTTTTGGAAAGCCCAAGATGTCCTCTACAAGCCGCTTTGGAAGCGTTTTTGCATTTGGAGAAGTTATTTTGATGATATGGGCTTTGACAAAAAACTGCTTTTTGTTGACTTTCAAAATGACCCGTAATGTTTTGGCTTATATCTCTTAGGCGGAAGCATTTCTTGACCTTGGTCCCAACATCAAAGTTGTAGAGAATTGAATTTCCTTGAGGATGAGCTTTGGTTGGAATTTTTCTGATAAATTATGAGAGAGTTATGGTCGGTCAAAGTTTAGTTGACTTTTAGGTAAAAAACTCTAATTTTGCAATTTTGAGTTTTGTCGATTTCTGAACTTTTCTTGATGAATTATGATCAACCATTGATCACATGATGAATCTTTTGACAAAATATGGATGTTGACAAAAAATTGCATTTTTGACTGTCTGTTGACTTTTTGGTCAAACTGGTCGTCTGTTGACTGTTTGAGCTGTTGACTGTGCGTCTGAGCGAATCGAAGTTTGAAAATTTGTCTGGTGGTATTTTGAGACATATGGAGATCCATGAAATCCATTTGAGGTCTCAAAAACTCGTTCTCCTGAAAAAAAAACAAAAACCCTAGTTAGGGACTGTTTGTGTAGGAGACAGTTAGGCGTACCTGATTTTTGTGCAGTGTTGAGTCTCTGTTGACCACGTGATTATCAGAAGACTTCTAGAACAAAATCTTGGAAATTTGAAGTGCAAAAAAATTGATTTGACTGATGGTACAAACACGGAGAATTGCGCTGATAGCGGGTTTGACTGGTAACTAGCTGTCCGGGTATTAACGTAACAGTTAAAGTGAAAATTCAACAGTTTAAAGTTAATTTTTTTCTTTTTTTGTTTTTGTTGTGTTAATGGTGAAATATTTATTTACCTGAGCTGTTAGAAAAACACAAACATAATAAATAAATAAAATATACTGTACGCGAACGAAAATACCGATAATAACCTTGAAAAAAAAACATTTAATGCACAGAAAAATAAATATTTAACACACATAATATTATCTTGATAATTAAACTACCGTACGACAGATAGTACAACATTTAATACTAACAGTACAAATATTACATAATATAATGAACAGTACGATAAATAAAATAAACGGTACACTATTTGAAAGCGACAGATACAACAAACTTTAAAAATGACGATTAATAATCCATGCTATGAACAACAGAAAATAGATGATCGGAAGTGTAACCATCGCAGGTCCGCATTTTTCAGGACTATGCAGACAGAAGAAGGACATGATCACCGTAAAAATAGTGATGACTATAAGAAAAAGTGTATCCATCCACTTTGCCATTTTTGCCGAGGAAGAAGAGAAAATAATTATGAGATAGAAGTTTGAGAAATTTGGGAGATGAGTGAAATTTGATGTGAGAATTTATGGAAAAAATGAGGAGTATTTATAGAGTGAAAAGAGAGAGATAGAGTCGTTGGGAGTGGAGTGTTACCGTTTTGAATAGTAGTAGGATTTGAAAAAAAGTATGGTAGGTTTTGAAAAGAAAAGGGGTATAGAATAAAGCTAGGATTTGATTTGAAAGAAAAAGAAAGGAAGATATTTGAAAAGAAAGAAAGAGATTTTGAAAAAATAATATAGTATAAAAATAAAAATTAGTGGGAAATAAAACCAATAATAATTTAATTGTTACCAGTATAATCTGAAACCCGGACTCCGCGCCTGCAAATTTTAATTCTGTACCAACTGCGTCAGCATTATTTATCTGAAAATAAATCTCAAATAAACAGTGTATGAAGTGATAAACAGTATTTGGTGTTTATGTAAGAACAAATTTAACAGCGAACCAAAATACTGTATAAAAAATTCTAAAAATTGAATATTTATAAAATCAGGATATTTATGAAATAAAAATCCAAGATTGTATAAAACTCAAAATTTTTAGACAGAAGTCTGTTGACTTCTCTTTTTTTTTAAAAACGCAGGCAAATTTTGGGGTATAACAATAATGATCATAACACTTAGAAAATGATGGGATCTCAGAGGTCAAAATTTGGGGTGCAACAGTTAGATTTATCAAGAACAACATCATCTGCAGATATGGTGTACCGAGGAAGATCATCACTGATAATGGCTTGAATATGAACAATAGCATGATGAGAGAACTGTGTGAAAGCTTTAAGATTGAACATCACAACTCTTCGCCTTATAGGCAAAAGATGAATGGAGCTGTTGAAGCAGCAAATAAGAATATTAAGAAGATTATGCAAAATATGGTTGTTACGTACAAGGACTGGCATGAGATGCTCCCATTCGCTTTGCATGGGTACCGTACATCTGTTCGTACTTCAACCGGGGCAACCCCCTTTTCTTTGGTTTATGGTATGGAAGCAGTGCTCCCCGTTGAGGTTGAGATTCCATCATTGAGAGTTCTAATGGAAACCAAGTTATCTGAGGCTGAATGGTGTCAGAGTAGGTTTGATCAATTGAATTTGATAGAAGAAAAGAGAATGACGGCTTTATGCCATGGTCAGTTATACCAGAAAATAATGAAGAAAGCTTTTGATAAGAAGGTTCGACCTCGTGTATTCAGAGAAGGCGACCTCGTGCTCAAAAGGATCTTGTCTTTCACCTCCGATTCAAGAGGCAAGTGGACTCCTAATTTTGAAGGACCATATGTTGTTAAGAAAGCCTTCTCTGGCGGTGCATTAATTCTTGCAACTATGGATGGAGAGGAGCTCCCACGTCCCGTGAATGCTGATGTAGTCAAGAAATACTTCGCCTAAAAAAATAATAAAAGAACAGCTCGCTAAGTTGAAAACCCGAAAGGGCGACTTAGGCAAAAAAGAGCGTCTCAGTGGATTGAAAACCCGAAAGGGCGGTCCAGGCAAAAATTAGAGACATAAACAGAACAAAAACCCGGTGGATTGAAAACCCGAAAGGGCGGTCCAGGCAAAAGTTAGGGATACATGGCAAGTAACTACATCAAACAAGACTTGATCATCAGCAGTCATCTGTTTATCATGAGAAGTTCAACACATTTCAACGGAAGCCTTTGCTCAGGAATTCCAAGTTGAGAGAGAGGATGGGGTCATTACATTTCAATGTACCTTTTTCCACAAAATAGCCACTTTCCAAACTTTGTAATCATCCATGAGGTCTCGCCTTTTGCAGGCTACCATTCCATTAATAAAGTTTGAGCCTTTACCCTTTATTGGCAATCTTATTTCTTTCATATCTCTCAAAATGTCATTTATTGTTGATAGTACTTTTTGAAACAAAGAGAAAATTGATTTCAACAAAATCTTTTTTTGAAAAAATGTAAAAGAAGTTTTGTTTTGATTCATGAGTGCATTACAAGGAATGGATGTGTTGATGTATCCATGCAAAAGAATAAGAATGTATTTCAGATGATGTACCTTTGGCCTGGTTCAAATGTAATGTAGAACCCAGCTATTTTGTTCCAATGTTTCCTCAGTGTTGGGTAGCATTTATTCTGAAGCCATCAAGAGTTTGATATAGCAATTTTTGATCCTGTTTGTGGATGATACCTCGAGTGTTCAGCTCGAGACATGCTCGATTATGCACTCTATCTCTTGAGTTAATCCTTGTGCTAAGTTTTGGTAGCATATGCATCATTAACATGCATCAAAAACAGTCATGCATTCATATTTGCTATCATGAAGTTTACTGTCAATCAGATTTCTCTTCCATTTAGAATGTCTTTAGACAGAAAATACTCATTTTCCTTGAAATCACCACTGAATTTGTTTCTATGTGGATAATATGTTTCAGTTATTCTGTTCAGAGGCTTACAAACAGAAATCTAGTGGGTTATTCCCTCACTTGATCTGGTCTTATTTGGCAGTTTCGATCCATTTGGCCATAGATTGAATTTTGGTCGCTGGATGAAGAATGTTGAAATTGTGCATTTGTGTTTTCACCCTCAACCTTTGAAAAGAAAAGCAAAGTATTATTGATTGTTCTCCACCGTCAGTGGTACGTCGGTGCATCTCTCCTCACCTTCAGTGGAACGTTGGTGTATTTTGTTATATCTTCATCGTTAGTGGTACGTCGATGTATTTCTCTTCAGCACCTTCAGTGGAACGTTGGTGTATCTTATATTTTATCGTCAATGGCACGGCGATATATCTCTTTTCTACCTTCAGTGGAACGTTGGTAGCTCACCTTCAGTGGAACGTTGGTGTATTTTGTTACATTTTCATCGTCAGTGGCACGTCGATGTATTTTTCTTTAATACCTTCAGTGGAACGTTGGTATATTTTATCGTCAATGGTACGGCGATATATCTCTTTTCTACCTCCAGTGGAACGTTGGTAGTTCACCTTCAGTGGAACGTTGGTGTATCTTGTTATATCTTCATCGTCAGTGGAACGTCGATGTATTCATATCATCAGTGGAACGATGGTATATTTTATCGTCAATGGTACGGCGATATATCTCTTTTCTACCTCCAGTGGAACGTTGGTAGTTCACCTTCAGTGGAACGTTGGTGTATATTTTTATATTTTCATAGTAAGTGGTACGTCGATGCAGTTCTATTCATATCATCAGTGGAACGATGGTGTGTTTTATGTTAATGAAAGATTGGTATTCTGATTCCCCAGTGAAAGAGGATGCATATTTTTTCCATCCCCAGTGAAAGAGGATGCCCCCCCTTTTTCTTTTTTCTCATCCCCAGTGAAAGGTGATGCTTTAACCTCTCTGGTGCGAAATGTTTTCCCCAGTGAAGTTTCGTTTCCCAGCAAAATCTCGTCTCTCCAACAAAGTCTTGTTTCCCTAGTGGAGTTCTTCCCGCAAGACATTTGCTTTCCCTAGTGGAGTTCTTTTTCTCCCCAATGGTGTTTTATTTCATCATCGTATGCATTCATTAAACATTGCATTGCATCTTAGGTTCAAAAATTGTGTGTTTTATATATTTAAGTCTCTTCAATCTCGTCAAAACGAAGATTTGTAATCATCGTATCTCCGGATCGAAGAAACTTAAATAGGGGCATCTGTCATACCCCAATTTTTGACCCTAAGATCATACATCATTTGCATCTTAATCACTAATCAAGAGCACCATTGTGAAGCTCTACCTTTGATACTGTGATTATCTTTGAGGGGAATTATTGAGCATTTTTAGCTTTTTATTTGTTTAATACTAACCAAAATCCAAAAATATGCATTTTTGTCTCTTTTGTTTATATTTTACTGGTAAAAGATCGGGCAAAATCAAAACAGTGCAAGAAGAAAATTTTTGAAAATTTGAAGGTGGAAATCGATTTACCCATATGGGAAATCGATTTCCTGTGCGCAAAATTAAAAAAAAATAAGGAGGGAAGTGTGACATCATTTTGGCACCTATTTTCTTTGATCATTTTTTGCCATTTTACCAATTTTCCACCTCACCAAAATTAATCCCCTTCATTAAACCCATTTAAACCTCATTTTACCATTTAAACACCAATTAAGCACAAATTAATTACCAAATTCAAAATGACCAAATTGCCACTACTCTTGCTCCCATCCTATAAATAGAGGTCTCTACTCTCTCATTTCTCAAGCTTGGAGAGCCAAAAAATTGCTTGCAAATTCATTTCTCACCCTTTCCAAAACCCTCACCCAAAGTTCATTTTCAAAGAATTAGTGAGATTCACATTGAATCTTACTAATTTTGATCTAAACCTCCTACATTTCTCTCTTTTCTTTGGTTGTTCATCTCCAATTGTGAATGATCTACACACTTTGTGCTTGTTCTTGAAGCTACTTCAACATTTGATTCAAGAATTGGTAAATTCCTAAATTCTAAGATGTAGATCTTTGTTGTTTGTGTTCAATGCATCTTTGATGCTATATTGGTCCTATTTGGTGGTGATTTGGTGGAAAATTCGTGCTCCAATGGATATGTGATCATAAGGTGTTTGTATGTTTGTCTAAATCAAGTTTTATAGTTCATAATGCTATTTTTTTGAAAACTGTGCGCAGGAAATCGATTTCCTACAGAGGGAAATCGATTTCCACTCTGTTTTTTTGCGCCTGATTTGGATTCTGCAGGCAGGAAATCGATTTCCTACAGAGGTAAATCGATTTCCAGTGAGGCAGAATGCTTGTTTTTGTTATTTTTAACTTGTTTTTGGTTCTAATTCTTCTTCTACTCCATTCTTTTGATATTTTCTTTGAATCATAAATTAGAGGCCTAATTTCTCTCTAATATCAATGGACTTAGGTCATCAATAGGATGAGAATCCAAATCCGCAAAATTAAGTGATTGAAATTATGGATGAAAGGAGCTTTTAATGTGGTTCCATCTTTTGTTTCTTTTTATTTTTGATCGATGAAAGTCTTAATACCTTGAGAATTCTTATGGATTCTTGGTAAAGACTAGATCACTCCCAATTTTTCTTTTCGTGCGGTATTGCTTTCGGAGAGTGATCTACATATCGCTTCTCTCGCATGCATTAGCACATAAAGTTTTGACCGGCCTCGTTGTAGGGTGATTTCTACATAAATCACTTGGCGATCTTCTTAACATAGCGCAATATTTCGTGTCCCGAATAAAAAAGATCAAATATGGAAGAGAATTGTATGCGGTTGATTTAAGACTTATGGAGATTTATCGTGTAGTCGCTATGATTTTATCAAGCTTCTGATAAATGTCCATTGAATTTAAATCCGAGAACATCCTTCACTCACCATCGATCTTCCTTACTAACTTTGATAACATACTTGACAAGTTTCAAGATGGTTATCTTTAACATCTAACAATTGACTTTAATTTCCGCAATTTATTATATTGCTCTTTATATTTTGCTTTATGCTTTACTTTATCATTTCATCACGTTTATATTCCGCTATTTTCTCTTTGTCCATTTGGACATATTGTTTATGTTTCCGCTATCTTCTTTTGTCCACTTGGACCATACTTTACTTTTATGCTAAAACACTAATAAACAACAAAAATCTAAAAAACGTTTAAGGCTCTCTTTCGGACTATTGGTTACTATCCCGAGCATTTTGGAGATTCGGACTTATGGACTTAGTATCTCTGGACCCTTATTCTGTTATTACTCTGTGATTGTTCTGTCTGTCTGGCATTGGATTGTTGTCTGTTTGTGTATGCAGGTATTTCCTTGGAAGTCCTTGATGGTTAATTCCAAGGCATTGAGATAAGGATTTTACCCGAAAACAGCCGTTACTCTGCCCGATTTTCGTCAGAATTTAAATGTGCTTAATGCAAAGTGGTGCTAAGATAATAAGTTCATCTAGATCCCCAAGTAGTAATGTGGTTGTTTGGTTTTAGTATTCCAAAGGATGGGAAATTTACCTTGACTCTCAATGTCAAGTTTTGGCTTCTTATTTCGGTTAGACCTTTCTTTTCCCTAGCTTTTATTTTATGCACTAGGTTAGCCTCTTCATCTCCTCCCACTTCTTAGATTTTCAAAATCTTCTCCCTTTTTACAAAATCTTCTTATGTTTGCAATCTTTTCAAAACCTTTTCTTTTTAAAAATATATTTTGCCCTTAGTGGCTTTTCTTCAAAAGTTTAAACACGATTAATTGTTGAAACGAGTGGTTATACCCCACGATTTTGAAATTGATTGATATGATGAGATCTTTTCCGCGTGAGAGAGCTAGTGGCATACTCGTTGATTTTATCCGAGTTGGAGCCCTTCTTTCATTTGGGATGCAAAGAACTCGTTTGTTCTCATGCTCAAGATCAATGGCTGAGTATTTCTCTCCGACGACGATAAAGTGTTTATTCGTTCTTAAAATGTTTTCCCTTTTAAGCGGAACTACATTAGCTCTGACTTCTCCATTGCACCGAGGAGGTATGCAGGCACAAGGCTTAATGTCTTGCCGAGCTTATTTTAAAAATAAAACAAACTCTTTTTTAGCACACACGACACAAATTTTCAAAAAGGTTCCTGTGGAGTACCACAGATATGAGGGGTGCTTAAAACCTTCCCCTTGTATAATCAACACCCGAACCTGAGTTCTCTTTTTGTTTTAAAAAACAAACTTTGGGTTTTACGTTCTTTTCCCTTTTCCTTTGGAAACAATAAAGCGCGGTGGCGATTTCAAACGAAATATTGAGTCAAGTCAATTCCATGGCTTCGATCTCAGATTTTCCCCGCTACACAGTGGCTATATAGTTTTCTTTTTTCCATTGTTTTCCAAAAAGTATGCATGTGTGCAGTATATATATATATATATATATATATATATATATATATATATATATATATATATATATATATATATATATATATATATATATATATATATATATATATATATATATATATATATATATATATATATATATATATATATATATAAAGGAATGAACCACTACATAGGTATCAATTGATATTCAATCAAAACATAAGAATAAAGCTCTACAGTATAGTTATATACAAAATGACTAAATCTTACCAAATGGTTATTTAATCAATTGACAATTTTAATAGAATATAGTGTCGCTACAGTACGTTTTGCTGAAACTGATTCAAATTGGGGTACTAGTTAAATCTTTATATACCTGTTATAACTATGTCGTGTCTATACATTAGTAACTTGAAAACTGGGTTTCTCACTTAAATAGACAATACCGCCACAGTAGCTCCTACTCTACTATTCTCCATTTAATTCTCCTTCGATTCAACCTCAGGCCAAAATCCAACCAACACAACAGTGTACCGCAACAACATAAAAATTATACTCAATCAACATTGAGTAAATTTTCCACAACCAATTCATTGACAACAACCAAATTTCAATATCAATTATAACAATTAAACACAACATAAACAATTTTACAAAGCCAATCCTACACACTATTTATTATATACCCTATTATAGAGTTAGAACCCCACCCCTTATCTGAATTTACGGTCGCTCTAACTCCGATTGAACTCCTAATTTTTTGTTCCGGCTTGCACTTCTCGTAACCTTCCTTCTAAACCCTTTGTGCTTCCAATTTATTTTGCTTCTACGTAAAACCTAATTTCTATCCTACTACTAATACTACTTAAATAACACTTAATATTCTATTAATAAATCAAATAATTCTTTTAGTCTATATTCTTAATGGGCCAACTAAATACACCTCCACTTCTACTACTCCCAACACTTAATAATTCTACTAACTTATTTCCAATATTATTTCCTTAATCTCCCTATTTACTCATTATCTCATATTTTCCGATATAAATTTTATTTGCTCTGAAAATTCCCAAAATAATACACGACACTCTAATAATATTTCTAATACTAAAAATATTAAAAATCTCGAATAATTATCGATCGGTATCCCGAACTAATACCGACTAAATCTTCCCAAAATACGAAAATTTCACTAAACACTCCAAACGTCTAGATTAAGCGAATAATCAAATTTCCGGGCGTTACAAGGTACGTAGGCACTTGGTAACAAGGCGAGTCCCCTTCCCTAAAATTTCAATAAGGTTAACATTTGCCCTATTTAACTGTCTGTCACCTTTCTTTATTAGCCATAAACCTTTGCCTTAGACAAAACCTTAGGAAAGAGTTAAGGGTGCCTAACACCTTCTCTTGACCTAATTATAATAACTTATCCAGATCTCTAAACTTCGTAAGGTTTCCTATTCGCCCTGGCAGAATATGTGGCGACTCTAAAATCTAAATTGTTAGGGCAGGTTGCTACAGTATCATTTACAAAAATATTTGGATCAATATTAATTTTTCGTATATAAAAATATTTAGATCAATAATAGATTTTTTGAATAAATTTTTTTCTGTATACCATTTTTTACTAAAAAATATTTCGATCATAGATATATTTTTCGCATATAAAAATATATATCAATAATATTTTTTTTTTTTGGAAGAAAAAAGTGAGAAAGTGATGAAAGAGAAAAAAATAGAGAATGAAGAGAGATTTGATAAGTTTGATAAAATATGAGGATTGTATTATTTTAATAATAAAATTAAGAACTTTATTGTGCAAAGACCAAATAACTACAATTTTAATGTCGTGGCAAAAAATCAAATAAATCTATATTTGACTTTTCCACAACCATTAATTTTCTTATATTATAGATATAATTAACGAATAAGAGTATGAGTACTCACATACTCATTAGATACAAATATGAGTGCTAAAATTGATGCTGAAGCAGATATGAACTCAAATACACGAATTTTTTCCAACGACAAATATATGAATATACTATAGCACCCATTCATATATGTCAATTGTCATTCCAACACATCTCAAACTCAAAGCCTCGTAATTTATTGGAATTAATTTTGCATCATAAAAAATATCATTTTTTTTAATTGTATAAAATTTTTAAAAAAAATTCCAGTTTAAAAATAAAAAATAAATAAGTAATTTTAGTCAAAATAGGAAATAAAAAATATTTAAAAGTCATGAAAAAAATAAAAATAATTAATGATGACATAACATATTTTTTTGGTTTCATAATGAAAAAACATATATGCCACACAAATCTGACAATCTGCTAGTGCTATACCTTAAATTTGTCATTTCTACAGTGACACAGTTTTAGTTGCAGAGGCTGGTCACACAAATTTGCTAGTGTGGTACCTTAAATTTGTCATTTCTATACGGACACAGTTTTACTGACAAAGGTTGGCCACAAAATACAAATCACTCAACTTAGACTTATCTATGTTATGTGTGGCCTGAATCAATTCTCAAATATATTACTTGAAGTAGTTATTTTGTTTATTTATATTTTTTATTAATTTATTAATGTAGTGAAATTCCAAATACCATATAGACTATTACAGAAAAAAAATTAAAATAACCAGGTTTAATAAAAAAATTATAGAAAAAACCAAGTTTTCGGAGTATTTACCAAACTGTCTAGGTTTGGGACCGACTGGAAGTGAATGCGCCAAATAAAATGGCGTAATAGTGTTGGAAATAGGTGAATGCGCCAAACCATTTGGCACACACTAAATTAGGGTGTGTTTGCGCCAAATGGAATGGCGCATTAGGCTATCATTTTGGCCCTAATAGCCAAACTATTTGGCGCATTAGGGTCTTTCCTTTTTTTTTTTTTTTCATTTTTATTTTATTTTTTTTAGTTAAGTTATGTTAATATATATATTTTTAAAATTCCAATTTTTTTTATTAGTTAAGTTATATATATATATATATATATATATATATATATATATATATATATATATATATATATATATATATATATATATATATATATATATATATATATATATAAATTTTTAAAATATTTTTTTAGTCTTAAAAATGTAGTGCACAAAACGTAAATTGACATTTGTTAATCGAAAATGTAACATTGGTTTCAATATATTAAAGAAACGAAACATCGATTACAAATAATTAGAGAAACGATACATCGACACAATTGATTAAAGAAAATACAACAAAATGATCAATGGCGTCCATCACCAAGATAGCCATCCGTTCCGCACCCTGGTCTTGTTATCACACGTTTACCGCGATCGTTGATCCCGCCGCGAATATTGGCACCACCCCTTTCCCTAGATCTACCCCTACCCCTGCCCCTTTGTGCTTCTTGCTGGGTTTGTGTCACTAGGCCTGGAAGTGGGATGTCTCGTGGGTCGTTGTCTATGAATTCGTCCACGCCCCCATAATTTTCCGGAAAACGACTGTTGTAAAGTCGGTTACCCATCCCCTCAAACGTGTTAAGTCGTGGTGGTGGAGTGGGTTGGGAAAAGACTTCAGGTTCGTAGCATCCAGCAGCACTAGAACTACCCTGATTAAAGCCGAATTGGTTTGACGGTGTTGCATAGCCGGAGGGGGTGCCACGGTGAGAGGATTCACCATGAGGACCATCGTCGGGACTTAGATGAAGGCTTGACGAACCGGGCGTAAGGTTTTGGCCGAAAGACCTTGTTGACCCTGCAAACGCTGCAAATCCAAATGGTTGTGATTGGGTCTAATATTGGTCGGCGGAATGATGGTGGTCTTCATATTCTTGTAATGGTTGAGACTGGGATTGGAAAATATTTGGTTGTCGGTAGTTGCGGGCGGAACGGGATGGAGTACTGAAAAGATTTTGTTGTTGCTGCTGGAGTTGTTGTTGTTGTAGTTGTTGTTGTTGTAGTTGTTGTTGCTGTAGTTGTTGGCGTTGTTGTAGGCGTTGTTGTTGTCGTTGTTGTTGTCGTAGTTGTTGTTGTTGTTGTTGTTGTTCCTCTTCAGGTTGTTGTTGTTGGGGTAAGATGTAGTTGTGTGCACGGGGATCAATTAAATAGAACGGAGCTGCAATAAACAAGTTAGGGGATGTAGCTGTACGATACCAACTCATGTACTCGGGGGACGGTATCATTTCATGGTCACTAACGGGGAAGTTTAGGACATATTGGCGACGGTCCTTCCACATCTGGCAGTGATCGGGTGCAAAATCCTTCCAGTTTTGGTGTGTCCATTGATGGTTAACTCGTCTGAGGTGCCACACTCCCAAGTCAATTGGAGGGTCGGGTATACGTTGACGCATTTCGAACTGTAGCATGACCCGGTCACTTTGATGCATTTTTATGATGTTGTACCGGATTAGGCAACACTTTGTGGTCCAAATTTCTGCATCCTGAGCTCTAGGCTCATACTCGCATTCGAGATACGGTCGCCATATGAACTGCATGCATAAAAGTTATACATTATTTCGGGAAAATATTTATAAAAGATACACTTATAAAAGAGAAAAAGATTAGAGATAATACCTGATGGGGTCCTAGGTGATCAATCAGCTGGCGGTACATTGTGATATTTGACCGCGGATTTAGTGTGAAGTCCATATTTTTCACACAAAATCTACAACGTAAATATAATAATTTAGTTAGAGTGGAGTAGATTGTGTATGAAAAATATGGTATACTAAAAACTTACCTCAGTGCATACGGAAAGGTCCAACTGCCATTGTTAACCGGGGCCAGTATGGGCATCCTCCACCACCCCCACACCTGCACCAACAGGGCGCATCCATAGAATGTGCAAGAATCAGCTTTTGAGTTCTTGCACAGGGATTGGTACACCGTAGCCAGCACTGCAGACCCCCAGCTATATAGACCAACTCTAGTAAAATCCATTAGTAAACGAAGATACATAAAATTAACAGTGTTACCAGTGCTATCTGCAAAACGTTTCCAATTAGCAAGAGTAGGTAGCACCTAGTTTTCTGAAGTATGGTCTCTTGGGGAGACGCATCATCCAACTGAAACTGATCATAATAAAGCCTTAACCTCTTAAGGTTAATACCTTGCCCCCTAGCACCAACTTCTCCCTCTATCAAGTCTATGTCAGTTGCCTGAAAGCATAAGGAATTTGCCTGCATTACACAGCCATTAATTGCCTTACCGTCAACTGGAAGGCCTAGTAACATATGAACATCCTCCAGGGTGATGGTGCACTCCCCTGTTGGAAGATGGAAGGTGTGTGTCTCCGGCCTCCAGCGTTCTAGCAACGCAAGAACAAATTTATGTTCAATAGAAGACTCAGCGATGGTGCTAATCGGTCCGAAACCAGCAACGGCCAAGTAGGGTCTTATGCGGTCGTCCGGAGAGATGGTCGAGTGACTACGAGTCCGAAAATGTTGTGGGTTCTGAAAAAAGTATGTATGCAAAAAAAATTCAGTTATTTAATCACAGACAGTTGCATGTTATTAACGTAATACTAAAATACTTACAAAGGTTGCGATGTTCTCGGGGGTTCCTCTGTGTGTATCACCCATTGTTAGGAGAGACATGGTTGAAGGATGAAAATTTGGAATTTGATTGCAAAAGGATTGTTGTGAGAGTAGATGAGTGAAAGTGGTGCGAAATCTGCAGAGTCCTAAGTGGTTTATATACTCATGAGGCAAAAACGGTAACAAGCTGCATGCTGGACATGTCAACACATCCATAGTTGCTAGGTGTTGCTTCTGCAAAAATTGTTGGCATGCATGCAGCCTAACTTTCGGTGACAAGACATGGTGACATGCTAGGTAGGGTAGCATGCATGCAGTAGTAGGAGGAATCGTGCCAGGAATCTTATCAGGAATCGTTTCAGAAATTGTTTCAGACGCATGCTAGGTTACAGTAACTCGTTTCGGACGCATGCAGGTGGGGACCATGTGGGCCAGGAGGGGTCCACATATAATACATATGCGCCAAATGATTTGGCTTTTTTTTTTTTTGAAAATCCTTCTAATGCGCTAAACCATTTGTTGCTTTCCAGTTTTTGAAAAGCACTAATGCGCCATTTCATTTGGCGCATTAGTAGGACCATTTTTTTTTCAAAATTAGGGTTTACGTTTTTTTCTTGTAGATGAAACCCTAGATGAAACCCTAATTGTGATACATACCTAAGGCAAGGCGTCTGTCCCTCTATAAATTAGGGTTTCTTGTGTGCATTAGTACACACACAAAAAAATGAGATCTCGAATAAAGCCAGATAGCACGCACCGGACTTCTGAGCCTCCACCACCTGTGAGGCGTTTGGACTATCAACCGGACTTTCGTCGAAGGAACGGATACGTTATTTTCTCTGCCGTCAAACCTCCCATATAGGTAATGTTTTGGAATATCCATTCCATGGACCAGCTTAAGAGAACCATCCTTAGGTTTTTGGACTGGGAGTACAGTCCAGGCGAACAAATCGGATCTATCAAGAGACTTAGAACAAGGGGTGGTGTTTTTCTTGAAAGACAGCGTTGGTGGGAGACTATGGAAGACGACATCCAATACACTCGAATGATGGAGGACAGAGAAGACATTGTTTTAACTGTTGTAATATCCTAGACGCCGCAGTTTCTTTATCATTTCAGTAACTTCTGTACCGTTCAATTAAATGCTCTTAGCTTATTTCAATGAAATGATTTTTTATTGTTACAAAGTTTCCAATTATTATTTAAGTTATTAATAATTAACAAAAATTTTTCCCTCCGTATTTCACCCGCTATAAATAGAGGTGTGTGTGTGGAGTTGAAGTACTAACTCTTCTTTCATTCTTACTGCAAACACTAAAAAATGAACTCAGTTTGGGCTGTGGTCTTTTTTGAGGAAGGTGTCATACCCCAAATTTGTCCTACCCTTATTTATCTGGCTTGCAACTCATAAACATACATCCATTCAGGTCATATCATTGCATGCATCTGTATCATTGGTCCTTGGTCAGAAGGAGAGACTTGAAGCCTAATGTGGGGTGTCATCATCTTGCCCAAGATCCTTTGAAATCAGGGTTTTCATCCAGTTCATGGCATTAGTGAAGAGGTACAAGTTCAAGAGACATTTGATTGCCCAAATCATCATAATCAGGGTTTCTTTGACCAAAGTCAACCAGCTGACTTTCTGGTCAACATTTAATCAGGAATGGATTTTGTGAGTGAGAAGCTTTCATACTGGCCATGTGGATGTGTTCATTTGACTGGATTTGACTGGAGAAGATTTAATCAAGAATTTCATCAATAATCAGGAAAATCAAGATAGTTGACTTTTGGGTCAAAATCAGAAGAATTATTCAAATATTGACTTTTGGTGGAAATTCAACCAAGAAAAGTCAAAGAATGGATAAAATCAGGAGTTTGACAAAAGTTGCCAAAAATAGAAAAATGACAAAAGTGGAAGGTTTTGACACTTAGAAAATTTCTGAAGGCTTTAAATCTTGATGAGCAGTCCACTTCAGCCCTGATTTACACGTGGCAAATGGCATTTTTTGGAGAAATTTCCAACATCAAAGTTGTTCCTCTCGTGGAGGAGAACAACTTTGTAGTTGGACACTTTTTCATTTGAAGCTTGGTTAGAGAGTTAAAATGGTTTGAAGTTGCTGGAAAGTCATTTGAACCAAGCCACAATCCAGGTCATGGGCCAGGTCATGACCAGACATTTCATCAAGCATGTGGCATGCTAAATTTCAAGCTGATTTCAGAGATGTACAAATGTGATAAGGATCCCAACTTGGTCTCATTCTATTCCTCTCCATGTGCTCTATCCAACAAAACAAGAATCATGGCAATTGAACGGATATTGAGCCAAATGCAAGCTTCCAAAGTTATGCCCTCTCACTGATCAAGTCAAGCATCTGGCCAAGGCATAAGTCCAGGGCATGCATGTCATTCTCACAAACACATGGTGTGCCAAGTTCAAGTCCAATTTTCTCCCTCCACAAGCCCCCACTTTGAACGAGTTTGATTCTAAACTAATCTTTGCCATGTCCTCTTTCCATCGATCCATGGTTCACAATATTTGAGAAAGTAACGAGCAAGATAGGGAACCCCAAAACCATGCTCTGATCAAGTCACGTTTTGCCAGGGATATAAGCAAAAAAACCATGTCACGCGTGCAAGCCCCACGCAGTGGTTTTCCTCGAAGTCCCAGGTCATTTTGTGAGGATTCCAAGCATCATCTCAAGACACCTCCAACACCATTCTTGCACCATTACATGCCCTCTTTGCAATGAGCCCAAAATTAAGTCAAACCTTGAGCCACAGTTAGAGATACATGAACCTAAAGTGAGCTTCATGGCAACGGAGCTTTACAATCAAACACATAGCATTCACCAACATGCTTCCATAAAAGGCCATGCAATTTGCTAGGCATGTGAAAGAGAATAAGGATTTTGCCACAAATGTACCAACCTTACTCACTAAGGATTCAAGGCCCATCTCAAAGATATCACTATGAGCCACCCTCACCTCACACTATATAAACTCCACACCTCACACACTCACTTCACACGCTCATTCTGAACACACTCTCACTCCCACACTTCTCCTCACTCTCTTGTAATTGCAAAGCATCTCAAGCATAGTTTGTTTTGATGAAGACAATATGGACATCAAGCTTTCATAAAGGATGTGCAAAAAGAATCTCAAGTCTTAAGCAAAGAACACACAATTTCAAAGTCTTGAAGAAATAATAAAGATTCAAGAATCAAGCAATAAATGGCAAAGGTATAAACAATACTCACTTTGACATATAATTGTTCACAAAATATACTCTCATGCATATCATAATCATGAACAAGTCTCATATATCAAAGAGTTCTTTCAAAACCTTTTTCAAAGATAAATTTCAAAGTAAAGGTTTTAGGAACCGGGTTGTCCCTACAGGGGAACCGGTTCCCAGCATTCTATATTTTCACCTCTCTGTGTTTTACTATGGGGAACCGGGTTGTCCCTAGGCAGGAACCGGTTCCTCAGTTCAAAATTTGAATATTTCTGCTGTAACGTTCAGCAGGAACCGGGTTGTCCTATACAGGAACCGGTTCCTACTGAACCAGTGTGTTTTTCCATTGCATTTTACACTCAAACGAAATTGTCTTTATACCTTTTAAACATTGCATTGCTTCATGGAAAAATAACCTTTTGAAGAGGTGTTTTACACACTATATATTACACATCTTTCATATTCAAAAATCACCTTCTTCATTAACAATTCATAAATCATATTCTTCATCTTTCAATATTCTCAAGTGTTCATAAATTCTCATTTTCAAGTGAAACTTTCCATACACATTTTCATTGAGAAATCTATTCAAAGTTTCATGCATACATTGTGAACATTTATATTCATTGTTAGAATTGTTTATTTGAAGAAGAAGATCAATCCAGGATTGATAGTGCTATACAAATTTCATCTAAATCTCTTGTATAAATTCAAAAGTATTATCTCCTTACTATCCAGGATTGTTGGAAGTAAGTGTTGTGTTTGAAGAGGATTGTTCTTCACTCACATTAGTATTGATTTGATCTTAAAGGTGTTAAGAACCTTTGATCACCCTATAGGTTAGATAGTTGATATAGGATTGTACAATATCTCTAACTATAGTGAAATCTCTTTCGTGTTTGAAAGGGGACTGGAGTACTCTCGGATTGTGAGGGGAACCAGTATATATCGTTGCGTCCTTTACTTTTCCGCACTTTATAGCTTTTATCACCATTACCAAAGAAAAGAAAAGAACCTTACAAAAACCTTCAAACACTTAACCAAAAAGTTTTAGAAATATTCTCATAAAACCGATTAAATTTTTGAAAACCTAATTCACCCCCCCTCTTAGGTGCACTCTTATACTTACATTTGGCATCAGAGCAAGTTATAGGTAACTTGTTCCTAAAGATCCAGAATGGCTTCCGCAAATCAAAGACCGGTTTTCAAAGATGGTGGTTCTAACAACAAGCCTCCATTGTTTTGTGGTGAATATTTTGACTTTTGGAAAATCCAAATGAAGGCTCATCTAGAAGCACAAGGAGAAGAAGTTTGGGAGGCTGTCCTACAAGGTCCTCATGTTCCTACAACGGTCGTTAATGGTGTTGGATCGGAGAAACCTAAAGCGTCGTGGGATGATAATGATAGAAAAAGGGTTCTTGCTGACAAAAAGGCGATCAGTCTCCTTCATGGTGCTCTTAGTATGGATGAATTCTTCCGAATATCAACATGTACAACATCAAAGGAAATTTGGGATACTCTTGTAGAAACTCATGAAGGTACCGCTGAAGTTAAAAGATCAAGGTTGAATACTTTAAGCCAAGAGTACGAACTGTTTAGAATGAAGCCTGGAGAAACTATTCTCGATTTGCAAAAACGATTCGTACATTTGACAAATCACTTGAAGGCACTTGGTAAGACCCTTACTACCGAAGAACTTAATCTTAAAGTGCTCAGATCCTTGACAAGGGAGTGGCAACCAAAAGTGACGGCGATATCCGAAAAGAAGAATTTATCAAAACTTACTTCCGCAACATTATTTGGAAAACTTCAAGAATATGAGACAGAACTTGGAAGATTGGAAAAGCATGAGAACTTAGAGAAGAAATCCAAAGGCATTGCATTAAAAGTAGATTCAATAGAAAGCAAAATGAAAGATGCATCGGATGAAGATGAAAACTTCTTGCTTCTTGTAAAAAGGTTAGGCAAATTTTTTGGTAATAAAAATAATATTGATAATACTAACTATGTCAAAAGAAAGAAATTCTCAAAGCATAAAGATAAAGAAGCATCCACTTCATCACAAGAAGTTACATGCTATGAATGTGGGAAACAAGGACACATAAAGCCAGAATGTCCAAAGCTTTCGAAGAAGAATGTATTCAAAGGCAAAAGAGAATTCAAAAATAAAAAGGCCTACATAGCATGGGAAGATAATGAAGTAAGTTCCTCATCGGACTCCGATAGTGACGAAAGTGCAAACCTAGCACTAATGGCATCACACCACTCCGACGATGAAGAAGGCGAGGTTAGTTATGATGATTCTCTTTTTGATAATGGTGCACAAGGTGCAATAGAAGAATTATTAAAAGAATGCAAAATTCTCTATAAAACTATCTCATCTCAAAAGAAAATGATATCATCATTAGAAGAGAAGGTTAAGATAATTGAAGTAGAACATAAAGATGACAAAGAAAAAATGATTAGTGTTCAAGAAGATAATGTTGCATGCAAGAATTGTGAATCACTTTCCTTCCAAATTGTCCAATTAAAACGTGTTTTAGAAAGATATGAAAAAGGGCAAATTGGATTGGAAAATGTTCTTAGCACACAAAGATACTCCAATGATAAGAGCGGACTTGGTTTCTCTAAATTTGATAAACCAACATCCAATAAGACTATCTTTGTCAAGGCTAGTAACCAACCAATTCAAGAGAAAGTGATCAAGCCTAAAATAATGCAACATTATCCTAAAAGGAAGAACCTTGTTAAGAAGAAATCTTATCCTTTTTGGCTGTACGTGAAAGGTTTGTGTGGTTAATTTTTCTTTTCCTTATTTTATTTTATTTTCTTATTTTTATTTAATACACATTATATCACTTTACACCACACATTTACACTCATTCACTCACATTTACTTTCATTCAACATTCATCTTCATCTTCTTCAACCTTCCACCTCCATTCTCAACCCTATTCAAAGCTCCACTATCTCACCATAACTATCAAAATTAAAACACCCACTACCTCTAAACACTATATAATCCTCCACTCTTTCACATATCTCACTCAAATCCTCCTCCACTCACCAAATCCGAAAATCCCAACCTAAACCCTAACTTTCAACAATGGCACCCAAAGTCTCAAGAAGTGCAAAGGGAAAGAATAAGATTGGAGAGTCAAGTGAAGGTCCTCAAGAGCATCAACCAACTGTGAAGAGTCGGAGACTCACTTTCAACATTCGTAGTCGGAAACTCCTTCAGGCAAAATACGGTAAACTCCCGGATTTCCCTAATCACAGTTTCACTTTTCCGGCTAGACTAGCTAATGCAGGGGTAGCTAATTTTGTGCTTGACCATGGTGATTATTACCCGGATTTGGTTAGAGATTTTTGTCATAACCTTAGGATAGTAACCGATGAATTTGATGATTTCACATTACTGTCAAAAGTGTCAAATAAAGATATATGCTTAGATGTTGAGGAATTTGGAAGAGTGTTAGGAATTCCATCTCAAGGCTTAGTGCTCCTTCAAGGTAACATACCGGAGGATTGGCAACCATATAGTAAGATGGATGTCTTTGTGGATATGTGCCGACCAACTCAACGCGACACCGTTCGCCAACAGCTTGCTACCAAATTTAACATGTTCGGTTCTAGCTTATCGGTAAGTGATAGGATGCTCCATCTTATCATCGCTTATGTTTTATTTCCGAAGAATTCCAACCATTCCAGGGTCAATGAGTTCGAATTGATGGTCCTACATGCTTTGAGACGTGGCATTGAAGTCAATTGGGCACTTTCAATTATGCGCCACATGCAGCTTATGGCTTCCCTTAAAGGAGGCTTACCTTATGCAAGGGCCATCTCTCATATTGTTCGGAATGCTGGTGTTCTCCTCCAAAGGGAACCAAAGAAAAATATGGATGAACAAGAGTGTGCTATCACCACCGCTACCGCTCTTAAAAATACAGGAATAGTTATGGATCGTGAAGGTAGATTTGTTTACAAAGTTGATTTTGAGCCAACCGTTCCACAAGTTCCTCAACCTCCCGAAGGTGGATACACAATGGATATGATGTTTGCCAAGCTTTGTTCTATTCAAACATCTATTGATAACAACAAGAGGGAGAATGACTATGAGCATAACCTTATCAGAAGACAAATGCGGGAAATTCAACGGACTCAAAAGCGTATCTTGGCTCATTATGAGGGAGAGGAAGGAAGCGAAGAAGAAGATGAACAAGATGATGATGATGATGAAGAACACATGGATGAAAGTGACTAATTTATTTCCTTTAAATTCTATGTCATGTTTTCTTTTTATTATTAAGTTTTTATTTATGTTCTAGACAATGTTCCATTCATGTTTGTGATGTTTAGGACTATTTCTGTTTTATGTTGTAACCGTAAAAAACTACGTTTCGTATCGTTTGTAGTATTTCATTTGTGTGTTCACTTTTTGGTATTTTACATTGTGTTATATCTCATATATTTTTTCTCTTTTTCCCCATCCTTTTTGATAATAACAAAGGGGGAGAAGGATATGCATGTATTGTTGTTGTTTTGTTTCAAAGAAAATGCAGGCCATTGTTAAAATTATCAAATGAAACTCATCACCATAAATCAAGGAATCATGGATTTAGGGGGAGTCTCTAACATAGGGGGAGCCTTGCATTGATTCAAACACTTTTTAAAAGCACAAAACAACTCTCTTCAAAATCGTTTTCAAGTCTTGGTTGTCATCATCAAAAAGGGGGAGAATGTAATTGCAAAGCATCTCAAGCATAGTTTGTTTTGATGAAGACAATATGGACATCAAGCTTTCATAAAGGATGTGCAAAAAGAATCTCAAGTCTTAAGCAAAGAACACACAATTTCAAAGTCTTGAAGAAATAATAAAGATTCAAGAATCAAGCAATAAATGGCAAAGGTATAAACAATACTCACTTTGACATATAATTGTTCACAAAATATACTCTCATGCATATCATAATCATGAACAAGTCTCATATATCAAAGAGTTCTTTCAAAACCTTTTTCAAAGATAAATTTCAAAGTAAAGGTTTTAGGAACCGGGTTGTCCCTACAGGGGAACCGGTTCCCAGCATTCTATATTTTCACCTCTCTGTGTTTTACTATGGGGAACCGGGTTGTCCCTAGGCAGGAACCGGTTCCTCAGTTCAAAATTTGAATATTTCTGCTGTAACGTTCAGCAGGAACCGGGTTGTCCTATACAGGAACCGGTTCCTACTGAACCAGTGTGTTTTTCCATTGCATTTTACACTCAAACGAAATTGTCTTTATACCTTTTAAACATTGCATTGCTTCATGGAAAAATAACCTTTTGAAGAGGTGTTTTACACACTATATATTACACATCTTTCATATTCAAAAATCACCTTCTTCATTAACAATTCATAAATCATATTCTTCATCTTTCAATATTCTCAAGTGTTCATAAATTCTCATTTTCAAGTGAAACTTTCCATACACATTTTCATTGAGAAATCTATTCAAAGTTTCATGCATACATTGTGAACATTTATATTCATTGTTAGAATTGTTTATTTGAAGAAGAAGATCAATCCAGGATTGATAGTGCTATACAAATTTCATCTAAATCTCTTGTATAAATTCAAAAGTATTATCTCCTTACTATCCAGGATTGTTGGAAGTAAGTGTTGTGTTTGAAGAGGATTGTTCTTCACTCACGTTAGTATTGATTTGATCTTAAAGGTGTTAAGAACCTTTGATCACCCTATAGGTTAGATAGTTGATATAGGATTGTACAATATCTCTAACTATAGTGAAATCTCTTTCGTGTTTGAAAGGGGACTGGAGTACTCTCGGATTGTGAGGGGAACCAGTATATATCGTTGCGTCCTTTACTTTTCCGCACTTTATAGCTTTTATCACCATTACCAAAGAAAAGAAAAGAACCTTACAAAAACCTTCAAACACTTAACCAAAAAGTTTTAGAAATATTCTCATAAAACCGATTAAATTTTTGAAAACCTAATTCACCCCCCCTCTTAGGTGCACTCTTATACTTACATCTCTCATCACTCTCCTCTCCTTCTCATTTCTCACCATAATCAACTCTCACCAACCACCCCTAACCACCCTAAAGCAACAAACTCCGGTCGCCACAATAAACTCCGGCCGCCATAACCAACTCTTACTCCATCAATCTCCATCCTCTATTCATTATTCCATCACCACCGTGCAATAACCGCCATTGCATCTTCCTTCAACCTCCATAGCTGAGCCATACTTCGAAGCTTCATCAAGCTCCAAAGAAAGTTCACGACGACATTACGGCTTCTTGAAGTGGACAGCATCGACGCATATTCCAGTGTAGATCCGGATCCGTGGAGTTCTCATTCGTTGCTCAAGACATATTCAGGTATATTTCCATGACCTTTCTTAGCATGATTAGAGGATGATGATCACTGCGTGTTGCATAAATTTCGTGTGATTTCGATTCTTGAAAGTTACTCTCTATGATTGTCCGCACTGATGGATCGCGTTCTTGAATGTTATGAATAACTGTAAATGCAACGTGATGTTTAGAGTAGGTTTTGGTGATGTTTGTTATAGTTAGGGCTTTGTAATTTGCGTTCAGTTTGCATGTTAGAGGACGTTTCATTGAAAACTAAGACTGGATCTGTGATCTACGTGCAAAACCGAGTAAGATGATGGTGGTTTGGTAATTTTCTGGGCGTTTGTTTTACTTCCGGCGGTGGCGTTGAAGGAAGAAGATGACCGGAGCATCTTCGGCTCCGGCGGCGCTACTGCGTGATCCAGACTTGGCTTTATTACGTGGCGCATCCTTAATGGATCGCGTTTTCCACTCTTTTTCCATTTTGTCATTATTCACATGATTACCAGATGAGGTGGCGCGTTGTGATAGGCCAGGATCTCATTTTGTCTTTTAGTCACTTAAGTGACTTTGACCAATTGATGCGTGTTGCTGATACACCTGCATGTTACGTTACTTTTAATAAACAAACCATACAATAATAAATCACATGCTGATAACCAAAACAAATGAAATAAAAAGTAATAAAATGAAACAAAAGGAAAATAGATTAGTTTGTGAGGTAGTGGGCCACGCGCATATGGGCTTCGCCCTGTTTCCAGAATCACATCTCCCAATTGCTAATGCACCACTGTTTAGTCCCTGAGCCTCTATGCGCCTATGCTATCTCCACCCCTGTTTCTCTGGCCCAGTTTTGCTTGTACATAATATTAGTTCATTCTGAAAATACTTTTGCGCCCCCTCTGCTGTTAATAAAAACAAATAAAAATGATTTTTCTTTCTTTTATTCTTTGGCATATTAATTGTTTTTTCTTAAATAAAATTGACTAAAAACATTTTCCACCCAATTAGAACTTTTTGAAATTTTATTTTTTTTAATTGAATTTTAATTGATTGATTTCTTTGATTTGTGATTGGTTGATTAACCATAAATAAATATTTTTCTTTGTTAATTCAAAAATAGTTTCTAACATGAATAAAATGCAATTGTTTGTGTATATATTTTCATGAATAGTTTAGATTTTAATTCTTTCTATTTTGTGAATACTTTCTTATATTGTGAAATACCAAAGTAACTTCTTCCTCTTTTCTATCAGAAGTAACAACAATTAGGCTTAGAAATTAGGCTAGTCCCTCTCTTTTCATTCTTTTTCTTTTACAACATCAAAACATCTAATAAATATTCAAAATAAAATCCCTCTAAAAAATACAAAGAAAATACTTAAAAAACATTAATAAAAAAGTGAAAATCATTAAAAAGGGAATGGAAGCTTGAATCTCCCTTGCTTTAGGGAATCATTCGAGTGCTTGGATCTCCCTTGCTTTAGGGAACCATTCGGGCGTAAGTTCCCAAATTCTAAAAGACACAAACCAAAGAGTAACTCGAGTTTCCCTTGCCTTAGGGATTTCCTCGAAACACTCAAACTCTCTCTCTCTTCTCTCCTTTCTTAAGGGCATTGTTATCTCCGCTCTAATGCATCCTAGGCTGTCCCCTTATGCAAGAGCGCGAGCGTTAACTCCGCCCAACTAAAAAACACAAAAACAAACCGAAAATCGTGAGCCGAGCTACGGTAACTCTGATTCCTGAAAAGGATACGTAGGGAACGGGGTAGGGCCCGTGCGAGTACAATTCTTTATTTTCCCTACATTTTGCATTCATTCATATATAGGTAGGCATAGTACACACCCTTTAGATAGAAACAAACATAGGTAGATACCATCGAGTACGATGGGCGCGAGGGGTGCTAATACCTTCCCCTTGCGTAACCGACTCCCGTACCTTGATTCTCTGGTCGCAAGACCTTGTTCCTTCCTTTGTTAGGTTTTCTGGTATTCCTTTCCCTTATGGGATAAATATATTGGTGGCGACTCTGTTCATTTTTCGCGAGCGTGCGACAGAAGGTAGTCACATGCGGGTTTGCCTTAACCCCAATTGGAATTTCCAGAGAATTGTTAGAGCCATCAACACTGGGTTTCGTCAACTAGATGGTCCAACCAGGAAAGTTAAATAGATAGATTACCGATGTCCATACATTACGTTGACGGATAATAACCCTGAAGGCACATACATGTATTATTGGGATCGTGTGAAAGACGATGTGGACGTGGATCTAATGTTTTGGACACACAGTGGAGAAGTTAACCGAGGCGTTGAAAATCCCCTCGTTCTTGCAGTGATACTTGAGTAGTTTAGATTAAGTGTTGTTTTATTTGTTGCAATGAGTAAGCGTGTACTACCAGTTGTTCTGTTTTATTTTCTTTTTTGCAATGTAATATCGTGATTCACCGGTTGTTTTGTGTTGTCAACGCCGGATCATTGAATTAAAATAAATGTGGTAGCTGTCTTAGTTGTAATATATATATATATATATATATATATATATAATTATATATAAATGTGGTTGTTGTTGTGTTAGATGTAATATATATATAATTATATATAATTAATAATATATATATATATAATTATTAATTATATATATAATTGAATTTATATATACAGTAAAATATAATTATTAATTAAAATATATATAATTATTAATTAAAATATATATACATAATTATTAAAATATGTTAATATATATAGACAGACCTAGATCAGTGTGGTTGTCTGTCTTTTATAATCAATTCGGAATCTTGTGGCAGACCTAGATCAGTGTGCGTCTGTCTTTTATAATCAATTCGGAATCTTGTGGCAGACCTAGATCAGTGTGCGTCTGTCTTTTATAATCAATTCGGAATCTTGGGACAGCCCTAAATAAGTGTGCGTATGTCTTTTGTGTTGCCAACGCTGAATCATTTAAGCCAAATAAATGTGGTTGTCGTGTTAGTTGTGGTCGTATGAACATCAATTACCCTAAAAGATATGTACATTAATTAAAATACATATAATTATTAATTAATATATATATATATATATATATATTTATTAGTTAAAATATATATACATAATTATTAAAATATGTTTATATATATACAGACCTAGATCAGTGTGCGTCTGTCTTTTGAGTTGCCAACGTCGGATCATTTAATTAAAATAAATGTGGTTGTTGTGTTAGGTATGGTTGTCTGAACATCAATTACGCTAACAGATATATACAATTGAATTTATATATACATAATTATTAATTATATATATAATTGATAATATATATAATTAATAATATATATATATATACATAATTATTAATTATATATATAATTGAATTTATATATACAGTAAAATATAATTATTAATTAAAATATATATAATTATTAATTAAAAAATATATATATATATATATATATAATTATTAAAATATGTTTATATATATATACAGACCTAGATCAGTGTGGTTGTCTGTCTTTTATAATCAATTCGGAATCTTGTGGCAGACCTAGATCAGTGTGCGTCTGTCTTTTATAATAAATTCGGAATCTTGTGGCAGACCTAGATCAGTGTGTCTGTCTTTTATAATCAATTCGGAATCTTGGGACAGCCCTAGATCAGCGTGTCTGTGTGTTGAGACAATGCAAAGCTGTAAGAACCACCATATATAAGACAACCAATTTTTTCTAAACATTACAACTCACACCAGCAATTTTGCCTAATCTGACTTGATCTTACAACACCCACACACTTCCCCGTCGAAATGACTTCATCTACCCAGTACCTTGTGCACGCCCATCTAAACGGTGAGACTTACTCTCATGAAATAGCCGGTTTTGTGATGAGAAACACTCAGGTTGTTCCATTTTTGCTAAGCAAAAGAGCAAACTTTTCGTACTTCATTCAGCGACTATACGCTAAGATTGCAATGGGTCCTATTGCAAACGTTTTTTACCAATGTCCCTCTTTCAATGACGACAACACCGTCAAGTTTTATGAGATGGAGATTGCCACTGACGAAGACCTGCAAGATATGTTTACTACCCACGAATACACTGGCTTGGATTCCATCGAGTTATACGTTACTCTACAGGTTGGGACACAAGAAACTCATGTTGTCCAGTCACAAGTTATAGACCCACCAGTCAACGAGCAAGAAGAAGTTGATGTCATAGACGAGGAAGAAGAAGATCTGGAAACTGAATTTGACGACATGGTCAACGAGGAATCCGACAACGAGCAACAAACGTTGGTGCCTCCAGCTCATGTGTACACACCTCCAGCACATATGAGTAACCTGAACCTGGAAGGTGACGAACCATCATCCGACATCTTCTTCACACCGTACATCCAAACTGACGATGAATTAAAGGAAGGAGACAAGTTTCCCTCTAAGGAGGCTTGTCTTAGAACAATAAAAAAATGGCACATGGCGTACAACGTTGATTTTGAAGTAGATCGTTCAAACCTGGAACGGTATGTAATCACTTGTAAGAATCCAGAGTGTGGCTTCAGACTGTTGGCTTCTTATAGGAAGAGAAGTAATGCATGGAAAATAGGGTCGATTACGCAGCAACACACGTGTGTCAACCCTAACACTTCCCAGGATCATACGGAACTCAGTGCCGATCTCATCTGTCAGGAGATCTTGCCTCTAATAAGCTCTGATCCGTCTCTGAAGGTCAAAAATATTATCTCGCATATCGTTACAACCTTCAACTACACTCCATCTTACAGAAAGGCGTGGGTTGCAAAAACAAAGGCAATTGAGATAGTCTACGGCAACTGGGAGGAGTCATACAAAATTCTTCCCCGATACCTCAATGCGCTACATAGTTACGCACCTGGCACTGTTACTATTCTAGAGACACTGCCCGCGCATGCCCCGGATGGAAACCCTGTCCAAGGAAACGGAATATTCCATCGGCTTTTTTGGGCGTTCAAACCTTGCGTACGAGGATTTGCACATTGTAAACCCATACTTCAAATTGATGGGACATGGTTATACGGCAAATACAAAGGAACCATGCTCATGGAGGTTGCACAAGACGGGAACAGCAACATATTTCCAGTGGCGTTTGCAATCGTCGAAGGTGAAACTGCGGCAGCTTGGAGTTTCTTTCTAAGGAACCTCCGAGAACATGTTGCTCCTCAGCCTGACATATGTTTAATCTCTGATAGGCACGCTTCCATAGAGAGTGCTTATAATAATCCAGCAAACGGATGGCATGACCCCCCTTCAAAACACGTCTATTGTATTCGCCACATCGCCCAGAACTTCATGCGGGAGATCAAGGACAGACATTTAAGAAAGGCCTTGGTCAATGCTGGTTATGCATTGACCCAACCCATATTCCAACATTATCGGAGTGAGATTGTAATGACAAATCCAGAGGCAGGTAGTTGGGTAGATAACCTTTCTAGGGATAAATGGACAAGGGCTTACGACAAGGGCGTGCGATGGGGCCATATGATGACAAATCTCGTGGAATCCATGAATGGCGTTTTCAAAGGCATTCGTAACCTTCCAATCACAGCACTAGTGGAGGCTACATACTTTAGGATGGCTTCACTCTTCTCAACGAGAGGCAGGAAATGGGGTGATGTTAGGCAATCTGGTCAACTATTAAGTGATAGTTGCATGAAATTTATACAACAGCAATCGGCAAAAGCAAACACTCATCAAGTAACTTCTTTCGACCGATTCAATCGCACGTTCAGTGTGCGCGAGACAATTGAACACAATGAGGGATTGACAAGACAACAATATAGGGTTCTTCTGGACGAAGATTGGTGCGACTGTGGAAGGTTTCAAGCTTTTCGTATGCCTTGCTCGCACGTCATAGCTGCATGTGCGTATGCGCACCGCGACGCTAAATCACTACTGTCTTCCATTTACAAGACTCAGACATTGCTCAGAGTTTACAGTGTTGCGTTTCCAGTGGTAGCCAAGGAGGATTACTGGCCTGAGTATGATGGAGAGGTAGTTTGGCATAACGACGCAATGCGGCGAAAGAAAAAGGGTCGTCCCAATAGTACACGGATTAGAACCGAAATGGACGTCCACGACAAAATGGAACGAAAATGTAGCATTTGTCGTCAAGTGGGGCACAATAGAAAAAGATGCCCTAATCGTGGCGCGACCTCGTCGCAAGTTTAATATAATATGTATTTTTTTTACGACAATGTATCAGTTTCCCTTACCACCTCTTGTAACCGTTCATCGGTCTTTCATCAATAAATTGTGCTTTAGTGAAAAACCGATATCGATAACGCAAACATTATTTAGGGTTAGTGATAATTTTACAAACTCGATTTATCAGACGTTTTTACGAAAATAAAAGACCGGAATAAAAAACGGTGCGCGAAAATACCCGAAACGGGTTAATTTTGAAAAAAAAAAGGCACAACACATAGGAGTCAAATGAAATGGCGCCTATGTGTTAAAGCTTGGCCTAATGCACCAAATCAAATGGCTCACAATTTTTTGCCCTAATTTTTATGCATTTGCGCCAAATGGTTTGGCATGTAACCTATGCATGCGCCATTTCATTTGGCGCATTCACTTCCAGTCGGTCCCAAACCTAGACAGTTTGGTAAATACCCCGAAAACTTGGTTTTTTCTGTAATTTTTTATTAAACCTGGTTATTTTAATTTTTTTTCGACTTTATGTTTTTAAAATATTTTTTATTTAAACGTAGTTTTTGTTCCAGTGTTTATAAATTTTTAAATTTTGATATTTCTAATTCTAAGTTCGCAAGTTTAATTTTTTTTAATCAATTTTTGAATTTTGATTCTTCCTTATAAATGTGCGGTTTTGATTCTTTTATTTTATCAATTTCTAAAATAAATTTTACATAGACGTCGGTGTGATATATTTAAATATGACACAAAATTTATAAAATTAATTTAATAATTATAGTGTTAAGTTGAATTTTTTTAATAAGGCTAAAATAGATTAGAAATGGTTTTCATAGTTTCTAAAACTTCCAGTTGTTTAAGGTTGAGATCGCTTGAAGACCAGATCGAGGGATGAAATCTACTCTACCGGACAATCAAAGGCTTAAACCCTGGTCGAAGCGAAGCGCATGCGATGAGGGAATAGAGAGACCACCAATGCAAGTGGATCGACTTAAGCATCGATTTCGAAGGCGACAACATTAACCATGAAAATAGAGGCTGCCACTTTTTCTCGTTAATAATGTTACAAGCAACAACAAGAAAATAAGCTCTTGGATGCATGCCCTTATCTCCTCTCCCACCCATCGTCCTGATCTTGCACGTTGTTAGGTGCTCCGTTTTTATTTTTCCATTGAGGCCAAACCTAAACCTGTGCTCGAGAGATAGCTATCCATCTACTGATAAGGAATGTATGAAATCTCGAGAGGTGAGTAGTCATGATGGTTCCCCTGGACTGCCCGGATCCCACGAGTGAATAGAAAGTTGGATCTACATTGGTTCTCACCTGAATCGCCCCATCTAGCCTCCTAAGAAGGAGTTTGGTTTCAAACCCCGGTTCAAACAAGAGAAGTACGCCATGCTAATGTGCCTTGGATGGTCCACATCTCAGGGTCAGGCGCTGATGAACACATTGAACTATCTATGTGGATGATAGCCCTCACAGCCTAGGCACAACGACTCAGTTATCAGGGGCGCGCTCTACCGCTGAGCTAATAGCCCATTGTGTGGGCCCCCGGAGGGGCCCATTATGTCAAAAGGTTGTGTCAGCCCCCCGGCTCGGAGGGGCCCACAATGTCATAAAGTGAGAGAAACCCCATCTCTCTCTTTCCCCTTTTTTGCCTCATGTTACCCCACGGGGCGACATGGGGAAAAAAAAGGAAATCCTATCAAGTTGTTCCGACCTAGGATAATAAGCTAGCTCCTTGGCTTCGGCTCACTGTCATCACTCCGCCCTCGAGCTCGATAAGCGAAAGAAGATTTCCATTTTGTTCAACCTTGTTATATATGAATTGTTTCTCGATTATAGCTAGAATCCGCTTTGTTGTGGATCCATCTCACATCAATAACTCGGCCCCTACCACCTATAGGTAGTTTTAGACAAGTTTCCTTTGAGGTGGATACCTGAATCCCAAGTATAACTCGTAATAATTTATCTTCTGGGGCATATGTGGATTCTTTTGCCACTTGAGGCGTTAATTTATCCACTAAAATATCGTCCGTTTCTACCCAAGATCCCAGAATTACAATTCCATTTTTGTCTAAATTTCGGAGTAAATGGGCTTCTAGATGTGGAATTTGATTAGTGATTCTTTCAGGGCTGTGGCTTGTCACATGAGTGTTAATTTCAATTTCATATTTCTGTATGTGAAAAGAAGTATAAATATCTTCATAGACCAGACGCTCACTAATGAGTACAACATCTTCAGAATTGTAACCTTCTCATGGCATATAAGCTACTTATACGTTTTTTTCCCAAAGCGAGTTCACCACCAACTGTAGCAACACCATCTGCTAAAATTTGTCCCTTTTTTACACATTTACCTTCCTGAACCTGGGATTTTTGATGCATGCAAGTATTTTTGTTGGAAGTTGATATATAATTAATGAAATACTTAGAACATTCCCACTTTCAAATAAAAGAATCTGTTTTCCTTAGAGTCTATCTCGAGGCAATTAATTCAACTTTTATCTTTGCCAAATTCAATAGCTTTTATAGCTCCTAAAAGTTCAACAACGTGTAGTAGTATTTATAGTAGTAAACAATCTATAGCGTTTGATAAAAAGTGTTATTATAGGTCTCTTAGTCAATTTTTTAATAGCACTTTACTAAAATGCGCTATTAAATTGGTGCTATTATAACTCAGTTCTCATTTGGTTTAAAGACTCTATTTTAGAATACTTCATATGGAACCAAATATGAATTATTGTCTTAGTAAATAATAAGTCGTAATTTTTGAAAACCAGCTCAACTTGAAAAGATTAAATTTGGAATTTAGGATTTAAGATTTACGATATATTTAAAATGAAGCTTTATGCCATGCGCAAGATGACAAAAATAAAGTGCTCAAGCTTACTTATTTGTTGCTCAGACTATCAAGTTTCTGATATATTGAATAAATCTCTTCTAAGAGATAAGTTTAAAAGGTTACAAAGATTGGTTACAGTATCCATCCAAAATTTCAAGGATCGAGAGACATTGAAATTTAAAAGGACCTTATGATGTATGTAGTTGTAAAAGTCTATAATTATCGGTGTTTTGAGATTTTGTAATTGTATGATTAATCAACATTATTATTTTATTAATCAACATTTTAATCAACTTTGTTTTTGTACTAAAATTTATTTTTAATATTTAGATGTTTATTAACTAACTTAATCATTGTATTAACTAATATTTTACACTTCATTAATCAAATTTGTTTTATTACTAAAATTTATTTTTAATATCTGAGCATTTATTAATCAACATCATTATTTTATTAACCAACATTTTACACTTCATTAACCAACTTTCTTTTACTAATAAAAGTTATTTTTAATATCTATACTTTTATCAACCAAACTATACACTATATTAACAAACTTTTTATATATTCAATTAACAAATTTTGTGCTACTACTGTTTGGTTACTATTCACAGACACTTCGCGGTAACTGTTGATACAGTGTTCACTATTTAAATACAGTGTTCACTATTTAAATCATTGTTCATAGTATTAATGAAGAGTGACTAGAGTTTAAGTGTAAGATTCAATGTATGAATAGCATAGTTGATCATGGTTAGATGACATACTAAAATGTAAATGAAAGTGTATTATGTTATAATTTATGAATATTAATTTCAAGAGTATGTTTTAAAATGACAAAATAGTGGAAGTGAATAAATGCTAATAAATATATGAGAAATAGTCTCACATTGAAAGATTTACTCACAAATTTTTATAAAGAGTTAATATTAAAGGTAGAGAAAAACACAAGAAAGGGGATTTGAATTGAGTTTTTAAAAAAACTTTTCTTCTTAAAATAAACTATTCACAATAGTTAATGAGATAGTTAAAAGGGATAAAAAGAAGAACACTTTCGGCTATCCAAGTTCACCTTAGAAAGACTAATCTTGTCCATCCGCCAAGGTGATTTCTCCTTAGAAAATGACTTAATCCACTAATTTTGAAAGATTGCAAACAGTCTCTAAGAGTCTAGAAAGACACCTTAGGCCTCTCAAGTATACAAACTAACAACCTAGTCACTTGAGGAATACAAATCTCAACATACTTACAAATGGTAATATTTACAATATATTGCTTCTAAAAAGTAGATTGAAACATAAACAAGTTAGCACAAATGTTAACAAAATCTAATGAGCAATAGCTCTTGTGTTGTTACAGATTCTTAGAAACTAGATTTCTCACAATGGAGTGTTTAGTACATTCTTTCTAAGATCTTTCTTTCTCTTTTTCTCTTTGAATTTAATTTGTTGAGTTTGAAAATATAGCTTGAATAACATTGTAAATTCTTCGTGAATTATCAGATTCTTCAAAGGATAGTGTCTCATATGTATAGTCACATGAAAAAGATGATCGTAGAGAGAGGATAATGTAACACCCCATTTCTACCCGGTAATTGTAAATAAAATCAGAGTGATAAAGTTTCAACCAAACATGGGATATCACATTTTCAACTTAAAAACCAACAGCACACAACTCATCATAATAGATACATAACACATATAATCAGGGAGAACTCATAAACAACCATTTAGTCTCCAAAATAAAATCAACTTTAATAAATAACCATGCAGCAGAATCACAATTTTAAACTTCAAATAATTCATAACATCTTGCTCAACAACTTAAACTAACACAACTTCTCAAATGACAACTAAAATTCAGAATAACAATAAAATCAAAACACGCGTTCATCCCCATGAGTGCTACGTCTCAGAGCGACGACACCAACTAAGCTACTAAGCATCAACTATTCTTCCTGATTACCTACATGTTACCAATAGAGGTCAACATTCAAATAGAAGGGGTGAGATATCGAATAATATAAACAAGAGCATGATAATTAATATATTAGAAAAGAATCATACAATTTCGCTACTTTATAATAAAAACAAAACAACAATCAACAAACAACATAATAATAATGAAAACTTCAAAATGCAACTCAAATGCGACTCAACTATGCATATGCATGTGGTGCCATTGGAGCAAAACTCACAACTTAGAAATTGCCAGTTTATCGAGGCATCGAGGCATAAGCTGTTAGAACAAGATTTGTTCTGATCAATATTCTTAGTTTTGATGATAACAATGTATATGAATTTTGCTTGAGATAATGTGGTACTCTAATTCTATGCAATTTCCATTTCAGGAAATATATAAAAAGTATGCACAAAATCAGCGCAAGAAGCACTGACTCAGAAGGTTCAAGTATGCAACATCAGAACATGCTCTCGCAAGACATCAGAAGATGGTCAATCAGAATCAGAACATGGTCTATTGAAGCATCAAAAGAACTTGAGATCAGAAGCAGAAGTACTGAAGTTCTCATGGTATCACGCTAGAAGCACTTCAAGGTCAGAAGACAAGAAGATGCTCTGCACCAAGCTGTTTGACTCTGATGATATTCAAACGCTGTTTACACAAACATCAGATCAGAAGCAAGTACAAGATGGCAGGCTACGCTCACTGACAAAAGGACCGTTAGAAGCTATTAAAGGCAACGTCAGTAGACACAGCAAAAGCAAGGATCGAGGTAGTTGACAAAAGAGTGAAACATTAAATGCAATGCTGTACGGATCACGCAACACATTAAATGCTCCCAACGGTCATCTTCTCAAACGCCTATAAATAGAAGTTCTTATGAGAAGCTGAATACAACAATTTGTGCAAACATACAGAAACGCTGTTAAATTCTGAAAGCTCTCAAACTTCATCTTCAACCTCACTTCATTACTGTTGTAATATCTTAGTTAGATTAAGCTTAAACTTAAGAGAAAAATCACAGTTGTGATAATAGCTTATTAAGAAGCAGTGTAACTCTTATAAGAATTTGTTTACATTCATTTGTAAGAACTAGAGGAGATCAAGTTGTGATCGGATTCTCTAGAAAGTCTTAGAGGGTATCTAAGCATTGTGTCCCTAGAGTGATCAGGTTGTGATCAGAATACTCTAGAAGACTTAGAGGTTATCTAAGTGGAAAACCATTGTAATCTTGTGTGATTAGGGGATTAAATCCTCAGGTGAGGTAAATCACTCCAAGGGGGTGGACTGAAGTAGTTTAGTTAACAACGAACCAGGATAAAAATTATTGTGCAAATTGTTTTTATCTTAAGAGTTTTAAAACTACACTTATTCAACCCCCCCCTTTCTAAGTGTTTTTCTATCCTTCAATTGGTATCAGAGCCTGGTTCTAAGGTGCAAGCACTTAACTGTGTTTAGAAAAGATTAAGGAAGAGAAGAACGCTTAAGTCAAGATGGCTGGTGAAGATCCAACACCTACATCTACATCTGGCTCTGCTGAGCAATACAATGGAAATGGTAACAATGGTTACACTAGACCACCAGTATTCGATGGTGAAAACTTTGAATATTGGAAAGATAGACTTGAAAGTTACTTTCTTGGTCTAGATGGTGACTTATGGGATCTTCTGGTGGATGGTTACAAACATCCAGTGAAAACTAGAGGAGTAAATCTGACAAGACAGGAAATGAGTGATGATCAAAAGAAAGAATTCAAAATAATCACAAATGTAGGACTATTCTGTTGAATGCTATTTCTCATGCTGAATATGAGAAGATATCAAACAGAGAAACTGCCTATGATATATATGAATCATTGAAAATGACTCATGAAGGAAATGCCCAAGTCAAGGAGACCAAAGCTCTTGCCTTGATCCAGAAATATGAAGCCTTCAAGATGGAGGATGATGAAAACATTGAGAAAATGTTCTCAAGATTTCAAATGCTAACTGCTGGATTAAGAGTTCTTGACAAGGGATACACCAAGGATGATCATGTTAAGAAGATCATCAGAAGCTTGCCAAGAAGATGGGGTCCTATGGTGAGTGCTTTCAAGATTGCCAAGAATCTGAATGAAGTCTCTCTTGAAGAATTGATCAGTGCTCTGAGGAGTCATGAAATTGAGCTGGATGCTAATGAACCTCAGAAGAAAGGTAAGTCTATTGCATTAAAATCTAATTATAAAAAATGCACTAACGCTTTTCAGGCTGAAGAAGAAGATTCTGAAGAATCAGAATCAGAAGAAGATGATGAACTGTCCATGATCTCCAGAAGGGTAAACCAACTCTGGAAGAGCAAGCATAGGAAGTTCAAGAACTTCAAAACTTCTAAGAAGCCTGAACATGGAGAATCTTCTGGAAGCAGAAGATCTGACAAGAAGAAGGTCACATGCTATAAATGCAATGAGCCTGGTCACTACAAGAATGAGTGTCCAAAACTTCAGAAGGAGAATCCCAAGAAGAAGTTTCATAAGAAGAAAGGTCTTATGGCAACATGGGATGATTGAGATTCAGAATCAGAATCAGACTCTGAAGGCGAGCAGGCAAACATTGCACTGATGGCCACAGTTGATGATGGATCAGAATCTACATTAGAATCAGATTCTGAAGAGGTATTTTCTAAACTATCTAGAGAAGAGTTAGTTTCCAGTTTAACAGAACTTCTGGAACTCAAGGCTCATCTTAGTATCAAATACAAAAAGCTGAAAAAGCTATTTGATTCTGAAACTAAGAAGCTGGAAGTGGAAAATTCTGAACTGAAGGAAAAAGTTTTAAAATTATCCAAAGATATTGGATCTCCTTCTGAATCAGAAAAATCCATTCCTAGTCTCAATCATATTCTGAAAGAATATGACTCGAGCTTCATAAAGTTTTTATCTAGAAGTATTGGCAGAAGTCATCTTGCTTCTATGATATATGGTGTTTCTGGAAACAAAAGGATTGGCGTTGGCTATGAGGGTGATATCCCACACAAATTTGAACCTGTAGATGATATGAAAATCACATATAAGCTATTGTATGATCAGTTCAAATATGGCCACTCACATGATATTAGGCTCACTTCACATGCCAAAAGCTTTCATGCTACACACACTAAGAAGCATGTGACACAACCTAGAAAATATCATGCTGCTAAACCTAAAGAATATCATGTTGTACCTCCTGTTGTTTATTATGCTAAACCCAAGTTCAATCAGAACTTGAGGAAAACAAACAAGAAAGGACCCAAGAAGTTGTGGGTACCTAAGGAGAAGATAATTTATGTTGCAGATATCCTTGGCAGCAAAGAAGACAAAGCACAACATGTCATGGTACCTGGACTCTGGGTGCTCGCGACACATGACGGGAAGAAGGTCTATGTTCCAAGACCTGGTGCTTAAGTCTGGTGGAAAAGTCAAGTTTGGAGGAGATCAGAAGGGCAAGATAATTGGCTCTGGAACCATAAGTGTTGGTAACTCTCCTTCCATATCTAATGTACTTCTTGTAGAAGGATTAGCACATAACTTATTGTCCATAAGTCAATTAAGTGACAATGGTTATGACATAATCTTCAATCAAAATTCTTGCAAGGCTGTAAGTCAGAAGGATGGCTCAATCCTATTTACAGGCAAGAGAAAGAACAACATTTATAAGATTGATCTTTTTGATCTTGAGAAGCAGAAGGTGACTTGCCTTATTGTCATACCCTAATTTTTGACCCCCCTGAGATGACATATCTTCAGGATTTTCATCAAGTCAAAGCAAGTACCCAGAGCAGCCTGACATTCAATCGAGGGTGTTCAAAAACAAGAAAATTCAGGCAAAGGATCAATCAATAGGAGGATTAGTCTCTAATACAAGCATAAGACTCAAAACCCTCATTATTACACCTATGATTGATTAAGACACCCAGTTATCTAAGTACAGGATTACTCAGATCAATAGACTAGGGTTTGGAGTCTATCAAGGACTAAAATCAGGGATCACCTTTGGGAAACCCTAAAAAGCCCCAGGGGATCATTCAAAGACATCAATCATCTTCAAATAACCCATATGACAAGATCCACTGGACATCACACCTCAATTCAAAGTCTACAGTCATCATTCTCATCTGGTCGACAATTAGGGTTTTGACCTAATTCACCAAGATAGTTGACTTTTAATCAGGGCATGAATCCAAAACTCAAGACATGATTCAAGAGTCTCTACTACCTCAATATAATCCATTTACATCATTCATTTGAGGATAAGATCTTGTTTCTACACAAAAGTCCAAAAATTCACTTTGTCAGGCAAAAGTCAACTGTATGGGATCACCTTTGACTTTTAAGGTTTTTGGTCAAAAAATGACTTTCAAAGATCAATATCATCAATATATGGATATTAAATTCATTTGACCAAAGAAATTCAAAGAAATTCATCAAGGAGCAAAAAGTCGGGAATTAGGGTTTTTGAAGGCATGGTGAGAACTCAAAATTTCACCTACACAACTCAAAAAAACTTCCAACATGAAAGTTGTAGATCTTGCAAAATAAAACAACATCTTACAAAGGAACTTTTTTCAAAAGATCAATCATTTATGAAGTTTTGGAAATTTTGAAGTTTAGGTCATAAACACTTAGAAATTTTTCTAAGTGTTTTAACCTAGTTTTCTTCCAACTTTGGCCTCATTTTTCACAAATTTGCCAAAGGATTCTGAAGAAACTCCAAACTAATGATTTGAAGTAGATGTTTAGGGCTTTCCAAATTGTGTTCAACCTTCTCCAAATTCAATTTGAGCTAGGAGTTATGCTTGTTCAAAGTTGGCCTCATGAAGTAAAATTATAGGTCATGTACAATTTGAAACTTTGCAATTTTGTGCATTTTGCTTCACTAAGTGATGCTACACGACCTCTAATGCATCTGAAACTATACCATACATCAATTTCCATCATTGCATAAGGATTAGAGAAGATTCCCAAAAACAAAGGCATGTGATTATGTAATGATTGCATTTTTGAATTTATGACAAATTGGTGATTCATCAAAGGAATCTTCTCCCAACCAATTGGAGCTCATTTCTGCAGCCATTTGGTCCCCTAAGATCAAGCAAAACCGATGGCTAGGGAGTGGTATCAAAGAACTCATCATTGCACTTGGAATATTCTTTGAATTTCTTCATGGCTAAGAAACCAAACTTGCTTCACTAAGCAAGCTCACTCTCCCAATCAGTACTGAGACATTTGCCTATAAAAAGAGGCCTCATTCTCATTCAGAAAACACACCAAAGCAACCATATTCCTTGCTTTCTCTTTCTCTTCTCATGTTCATTGTTTTTCAAAGTTCTTTGGCAAGAAGAATCGATTTCTTCAAACCAGAGCTTATCTTTGGAAAGTGAGCATTCTAACATCTCAAGGGAGGTCATTTGAGGTGATCCAAACACCTGGATCACTTCTGTAAGTAGAGGAACACCATTGTTGCTCTCACTTTGGAGCATTTGCAGTTGGAGGTCCATAGAGTGATTCAGGAGGTTTCAAGTCAAGCCAATCATCCAGGCACACTCCTCAGGTCATAGTGAAGCTAACCAGATGGCTGCAGCTCATCTGTAACTCCAAATTCAACAACCTCCATGTTCACTTGAAGCTGAAATCGAGGGAGGTCCATAGAGCAATTCAGGAGGATTCAAGCTCCAATAAGCATTCGGTTAGCATCATTGAGTCTCAAGGAAGCTATTGAGATCATTCATTCAAACCCAGGTGCTCTCAATCATCCCCACGACCTCCATTTTCAGAGGGTTTATATGTTCTTAGAGTTTTCTGAGAAATTAGGTAGCTATAGTTCATATAAATAAGTGTTAGTTACATATCTGGATTCGTGAGGAAATTTAGAACAAGATTGATGTTTACATCATGTCATTTAGTTGAGAAACCAGAGAGTTAGGATTTTGAAAATCTTTGAGCTCGAGGAAGAAGATGACTATGGCCATGGCGTGCAAAATTTGAATCTGGGGCCAAAGTTTATTTTATTTTGAATGGTATGCGTTCCTTAAACGACTGAACAAACTTGCCCTAGTGGCCTCCCATACGCCCTTAGTCTCATCATGCCTCAAGTCTGGGGTTCGAATCCCCCTCGCCCCAGACTTTTTGATTCTTTTATTTTTCAATGATTTACTAGTTGTTTTGAAACATAACCAAATGAATGCAAGTTACTATCACCACACGCGCGTTGGCTCAGTGGTGTTTGTTTTGAGTGTGTGACCTAGAGGGCGTGGGTTCAAACCCTCCAAGGGCCAAAACTATTTTTTTACACACAATTTCTTTTCATTTTCTCACAAACTTCACATATTTAATTAACCTATCAAATTAATTTATTTTCACTTCATTTTTCACACACTTATCATTTAATATACCTATTTTGTGAATAAATAAAAAAATCATAAAAATATTATTTATTTCATATATTTTTATTAGGTTTAAAATAGTATGTTTTAAGTGTTTTCTTAGATACTTTAAATACATATATTCACTTTGTTTCAACCTAATCATTTTGTAAATAAAATTTATGATAAAACCCTAATTGTTTAGGTCTTAATTAAGTAAAAATCTTTATTTTTACTTTGATTAAGTTGACTTTTGTCAATATTCAAAACTGTTTTCAATCTCTAATTAAACGGATGATTAAGGTTTTCAAACAACAAAACCTTGTATCATTCCAAATCATTCTCAATTTGCTTTTACACCAGTACTGTAAAGTACTGGGCCTCTAATAGAGTGTAAGTCCCAAACACCTTCTCTTCTTAGCTTGTTTTCAAAACTGTATTTTCAAAATCTTCTTTCTGTTTTCAAAACATTCTTCTGGTATTTGAAGGGCATTATTCCCGGTGAAACTCTTCAGATACCTATGTGACCTTTGTCCATCTTCACTTCTTCTGTTTTCAAAAACCATTAACTGTTTATCATATATATTCAACTGTTATCAACAAAACAACAAAAATTACTGTTGAGGCTCTGTACATACTTCTTCAATGGCCTCCACTCCATCCAGGTTAGGCTTTACAAGCTTTCAATTTACAGTCTTTATTTAAATTACTGTCAAATATAAATTGTGCATATATTAGTTTAGAACTACGTTTGAGTATAAACCTTAGGACAGTTAAACTATATATATATTATAGGAATATGACCTAGGATTGAGAATGTCTTCCCGGTGAAGGCTCTTTCCTAATTAGAGATCTGTAGTTCAAACCCCCAAGATGAATTATTCCCGGTGAAACATCTTGGCAAAAACCTTAGAATCCAAATAATAGGACACATCCACCCAAAGAGGAATTATTCCCGGTGAAACCTCTTACCCATTTGCTTAGAGCCAAAATAAGTTCAAAACTACATAGCTTTCTCTTGTGCTATAACAAGGACCCTCGATTAGCCTCCTCTTGGGCTTTGTACAAGGACCCACAGGCTTCTTAAAAGCATTTCCAGCTTCCTCTTGAGCTTGTATACAAGGACCCATCAGGTTTCTTATAAACATAGGAACAGGTCTTTAGTCACCTTTTAGCCTACCCTGGTGAGTTTCTTCCAATTTAAACCAGACTTTAAACAAGCTAAGTTTGTCTCAATTTTGCATTGAGTACACCTTTTGGAATGAGAGACATGGACAGTCTCTGTCACCCTTATCTTCATCAATCTTCCTTAGCAGAGTCTAGGATCCATGCTTTGGGTCATCCTCAGCATTGAGTCAGCCTTCATCTTGGGCTTTAAACAAGAAGTCTCCATTAGATAATCTTTCTGCCATCCACTTTTCAATCACAAAACCCCTGGAAAGGGTTAGCCTCCAAAGTCAATTAAAATCAACCTCCATTTCAATAAATCCCTGGAAAGGGTTAGCTTCCACACATTCTTTCATTTTTAATAAAAACCCCTGGAAAGGGTTAGCCTCCAAAGTCAATTAATAAAAAATGTCAAAAAAAATAAAGATTCATTTCTCTTAGGAGATAATTTCCCCAAAAGAGTCAAAACCCCTGGAAAGGGTCAGCCTCCAAAAAACATGATAAAGTCAGTCTTTTAACAGACAAATTCTCCAGCTGAGTCAAAATCCCTGGAAAGGGTTAGCTTCCAAAGAAAAACAGTCTTTCAATAAATAAAATCTCCTCAGTAGAGTCAAAACCAACAAAAACAGTTAGCCTCAACCTTGGGCTTCATACAAGGCACCCAAACAATAAAACTCCCCTGTCAAGAGTCAGCCTCAACCTTGGGCATTGTACAAGGCAGATAATAGAGTCTCCCCAGTGAGTTCTTCATCATTCAGTAGCCACAACCTTGGGCTTTGTACAAGGCAGATAAACCATATTTTCATGTGTCAAAGATTCCTAACACCTAGGATCTTTTCCCCATAGAGTCATCCATACTCAATTCATTTATTTAAGAGTCTGCCACAACCTTGGGCTTTGTACAAGGCAGAAAATAATGTTTTCCCTAGCTAGAGTCAGCCACAACCTTGGGCTTTGTACAAGGCACATAAAATAGAGTCATTCATTCAATTATCCTCAACAGTCAGCCACAACCTTGGGCTTTGTACAAGGCACATAAATAGAGTCTCCCTAAGTAGAGTCAGCCTCAATTCTGGGCTTTGTACAGAACACAAAAATACCCTGTAATTAATCCCCAGTGGAGTCATCTCCCAGAGTCAATAAATTAATTAATCAATCAAAAAGCCTCAAGCTTGGGCCTCATACAAGCCAGCTAAAGTCAAATCTTTTATACAGTAGATAGACATAGCTTATCTCTATAGAGAGATATTTTTACTACTCTACCACATTCAAACAAACAAACATTTCAATTTCAATTTTAATCAAGTCTCCCATTTAGGATTTTGAAAGGCATGAGCTGGCAGTAAAACCCAGACATGTGGTAACTTTCCCTAATTTGGATGAGCATCTTTCTTTCATTTAAGAGGCATTTGACTGGTATACTTGCACATACACAAGTAAGGTCCCCCTCTTGAATGAAATGAATCCAGTTATTCTGTCACTCTTTAAATGTTTGTGGTAGAATAGTACAAATACCTCTCTGTAGAGATGATTTCATGTCTCTTTACTGTAAACAGAGATTTAATTCCAAGCTTCAACCTTGAGCTTCAAGCAAGGCACCAAAAACAAGTAATTTCCCTAGTTAGTTCCCCGAACTACATTAAGCTCTGACTTCCACTAGGGATATGTAGGCATGAGGTTCACAAGGAATCTCAGCGAGCTAATAAAATACCAAAAATAGTCAGTCTGTCTGTCTGTCTGTCTTTTCAAATCAAATCAATTCCTTCTCCTAACACAAAGGAGAAACTTTCCCAATCATTAGCAGCAAACACAATCACAAATGACACAGAGAAGGTTCCTGTAGAGTACTACAGATATGTAGGGTGTTTAAACACTTCCCTATGTATAACCGACCCCCCGGACTCCAGAATTTCTAGTCTAGGTGAAATCCCCACACTTAGCAAACTCCTAGGGTTTAGTTGAGATCTTTTTTCCCCTTTCCTACTCGTAGGACAAATAAGAAAGTTCGTGTGATATCGTAGGAAGAACTGAAATAAAATTCATCCCACCACGGGCGCATTCTCCTTCCAAATTTCGCGTGAAGGGTTTAGCGTGCCGTCCTCCCAAGTGAAACGGGGAGGTAAAGAAAACGACACCACAGAAAAATGGCGACTCTGCTGGGGATATAAGTGTTAAAAACCTTGGTTTTTCATCCAAACCAATGGTTGACCTGTTGCTGGTCCAGCCCCAATGAGGAATTAGGGATGCCAAATTCCCCCTCAAACAAGAGAGGTCCTGCCTAACCTCTGTGTCATATCATGTGTTTGTTGCATATATATTTGTTTATTTTGTTTATTCTGTATCGGGAAAGGGCTTGATTCCCCCTTGTGGTGAGAAATCCTATACCCGGATTTGAGTGCAACATAAGATAGGATGGAGGATGTCTTCCCGGTGAAGGCCCTCTAATCTTGGTTTCCAAGTCTACTCTTGGGATTTGCCTGGCTGGTTGTGATTAACTGCGCCACTGCATTCCGAGACTGATTTGTACCAGGAGGACCTAGAAACACATTAACCCCACTTAAAGCCTTTTTTTAGGACGTAGAGCGGTGATTACGGAAGTAATTGTCACGCAGATACTACACTCAGAGAAAACTCTCTTATAGATACCAATCAACGTATCTTTAAGGTTGAGCAAAAACTCTGAGACCCCTAGAACCCGTTCTACAGGTACAAAAATCCTTAACCTTAGTTTACCATTGGGGCGGGGTTTGCGTTTGGACTTCATGACCACTATACCCTTCAACGCCATGTTTGTTTAAAACTCTTGTGTGTGCATTCATGCATTCATGCATCATTCATTAATAAACAACTAAAAACAAAAAGAGTCTTTTTCGAGTCGTTTTTCAAGGAAACTAAATAACGAACGTTTTGAACTTCATAGAAAGAGAGAAACGGAGAAAGGACTTAAGGATCTATACCATGGATTACGGAAGAAAGAGAGCTAGGAAATACACCTTCAAGATTCCCCAGGTCGAGGAACTGGGAAAGCTCGGAAAACTGGTGGTCAACCCCCAGGCTTTCAAGGAGAAGTATGGAAAACTTCTGCCTTTGCTCAATACCAACATGGTGGATGGGATCCTTCCCACCTTGGTACAGTTTTACGATCCAACGTATCACTGCTTCACCTTTCCAGATTATCAGCTCATGCCTACGTTAGAGGAGTACTCTCGTCTGATTGGAATACCCGTGTACGCGCAAGATCCGTACTCCGGTTTGGAAAAGAATCCTGACGACGTTATCATTGCTGCAACTACTCCTTTGAACGTAGTCGACATCAGAACTCATATGGTGAGTAGAGGAGGAATTCAAGGATTGCCCTCCAAATTCCTGTTTGATCAAGCTCGGTACTTCGTCAGCATCCAAGATATGAGCGCTTTTGAGGAAGTCTTGGCTTTGCTTATCTACGGATTGTTTTTGTTCCCTAACATTAACGATTTCGTCGACATCAACGCAATTAAGATCTTCTTAATTGGAAATCCAGTTCCAACCTTGCTTGCGGATGCTTATCACTCTGTGCATTCAAGAAACCTGCAGCGAGGAGGATTAATCACATGCTGCGTACCGTTGTTATACGAATGGTTCGTTTCACACCTGCCAAAGTCTAGCACTTTCTGGAATATGAGGGATGGCCTTTACTGGTCACAGAAAATCATGTCTCTCACTCATACAGACATTGATTGGTGTAGTCCTGACAACGACGAAACCAAGATCATCTTCAGTTGCGGAAGTTTTCCCAACATACCCCTTATTGGAACTAAGGGAGGAATCAGTTACAATCCAGCTTTAGCCCGTCGTCAATACGGCTATCCCATGAAAAACATTCCAAGTAACATTCAATTGGAGGGTCTGTTCTTCAAGAACATCGACGATCATGGCAACATGCTGAAGAAGGAAATTGTCCAAGCCTGGCGTCTTGTTCACAGCAAAGGGAGAAGATTGTTAGGAAAACATCTTTGCATCTCCCTGGATCCTTACCTTCAATGGGTACGCGTCAGAGCATTCAAGCTCAGGATGCCATATCAACATCAAGAACCTATTCCCCTAAGGGAACCAATTTACCTTTTCTCCACCGATGTTGAAAAACTGCAAGCGGCATTAAACAAGGTATGCCAAGAAAGGAATGCTTGGAGGAACAAGTATCGAATTGTCAACACGGAAAATGTTGAGATTCAAAACATCCTAAGAAGGAAGGATGAGTTACTTGAAGTACTCGATCGACAAGTGACACAAACATCACTTTCTCATCATATCCCTCCTGCTTCCTGGATCATCGATCAGCTCACGTCAGAGAACGCTCAGCTCAAGAAACAGAAGAAGATGTTAGAACGTGAAGTCGGCTCTTCATCAAAGTTTTAGAGTCCTTTCTCTCAGTTTCTCTGTATTTCCATTTTCAAAGTGTGTAAAAAACGGCGTTTTCGCTTAATTAATAAAAGTTTGATGTTTCATAACGTAATTATGGTGTTTCCTTGAAAAATAATAACTTAATTGCATATCATACATCGCTTTAGTCGTACGCACTGACACGAGAATTGTCGCGGATCTAATAGTCACTTTCCTTTCTCCAGAAAGAGAGGAGGAGAAGGAGGTGAACCAAGACTTTCAAGCTGTCTCATCCATACAACACTCGTTCAAGTCGCAAGAAAAGAATGGAAGACTTTGAGCAAGAGAATGAAGAACTCAGAGAAGAGATTAATACTCTCAAAGGTACTGTTGAAAGACTCAATAGTATGGTAGAAGCCCTGGTAGTTGCGCAGAATCGACCAACGCCAGAAGAACCACAAAGGACTGTGGTTTCCGAGATTGTTTCTACTCCTATTCCTCAGTATACCATGCCGCCTGATCGACCTTGGGGCATGCCGTATAACTTTACTCCAGAAGGGTACATACCTCCAGCTTCTGAAGCTCCAAAAGTCACCATGGATATGCGTCCACCGGAGGGTTACAAACCTCTGGAAATTGAAGTTCCAAGAGCAACGGCAATGGGTTTCGCACAACAGAATGCTGAGATTCCAAGATCTGCTGTCATGGCTTCTCCACAGCCGATTATGCATACTTTTCCCCCGCAAGGCGGACAAGTATATCATCACGCTCCAAGTGAGGATGCTGGCGTGTATGAAAGATTGGACGAGTTCCAAGAACAGTTTCTGCAAATGCAGAAGGAACTCAAGACTCTCCGAGGACAAGATCTATTTGGAAAGAATGCTGCAGACCTCTGTCTGGTTCCAAATGTTAAGATTCCTCACAAATTCAAAGTACCAGAATTCGAGAAGTATAAAGGGAATTCATGCCCACAAAGTCATCTTGTGATGTACGCTCGAAGAATGTCAACTCAGACTGATAATCAACAATTGCTCATTCATTATTTTCAAGACAGCCTGACTGGTGCTGCACTCAAATGGTACATGAACTTGGACAGTTCAGAGATTCGTACTTTTCGAGACCTCGGAGAGGCCTTCGTCAAACAGTATAAGTACAATCTGGATATGGCTCCCGACAGAGATCAACTCCGGGCCATGACTCAAAAGGATAGAGAAAGCTTCAAGGAATACGCTCAGAGATGGCGTGAAGTTGCTGCTCAAATTTGTCCACCACTTGAAGAGAAAGAAATGACAAAAATCTATCTCAAAACTTTAAGTCCATTTTACTACGGACGAATGGTTGCAAGTGCACCAAGTGACTTTACCGAGATGGTAAACATGGGTGTGCGTTTAGAAGAAGCAGTTCGAGAAGGACGCTTGAACAAAGAACCAGAATCTTCTGTTGGTCCAAGGAAGTATGGAAGTTCTTTCCAGAAGAAAAAGGATCAAGATGTCAGCAATGTCTTGCACAAAATCAAGAAGAAATTCCAACCTCAAGTTGCAACAATAACTCCGGTTGTTAACTCAGCGCCAGCTTATCAACCTCAGGTCTCGCAACAACAAACTCAACAAAGGTCGCAGCAACCTCAGCAGCAGGTTCGACCTCCAAATTACAACAATCGGGCTCCAAGGTATCCTGCCTTTGACCCCGTACCAATGCCGTATGCAGAATTGTTTCCAACATTACTGGCAAAAGGACTCATTCAGACAAGGAGTCCTCCAAATCCTACAAACAGTTCCTCACCATGGTATAAGGCTGACCAATCTTGTCCCTATCATCAGGGGGCACCAGGTCACAATATTGAGAACTGTTTCTCTTTCAAGATTGACGTCCAACGATTAGTGAAGAGCGGAATGCTATCCTTCAAAGATACTAATCCAAACGTCCAAGCAAATCCTTTGCCGCAGCATAAAGAAGCTTCAGTAAATCTGATAGACCAACACCCCAACGTCATTCAAATCTACGACATTCGTCAGATAGGGGAAAATCTTGTCAAGATGCACGCTAGACAAGCTGGGTACGGTCATGTACCACCTCACAACTACTTCACATGTGAAATTTGTCCAAAGAATAATCAAGGATGTGCCGTAGTTCAAGCTGCATTACAAGAACAAATGGACTTGGGATGGATTCAACATATCCGAGTCAGAACTGAACATGACATCAACATGGTTCAAGGATGTCCAGGAGAATACAAAATCTACAAAGTTGAAGACCTTGAAGGATCGGTAGTCAGGTTCCACAAAACTTTAAATGGACTTGCCTACTTTGGAACAGATTTCCACGCTTACAGTAGATGCGAAATCTGTCGAAGAAATTCACGAGGATGTTTGCGTGTTCGCAACGACATTCAAAAGCTGATGGATGACAATACCATTACTGTTCTTGCCAACAGAGAAGATGATGAAGTCTTTACCGTATCTCCTCAAATTAATCAAGATGAACCTATGCAAGTTAAGTATGATAGCAGGAAGACAGCAGTTGCACCACTAGTCATCTACTTACCAGGTCCTGTACCGTATGAGTCCAGCAAGGCTATACCATACAAGTACAACGCTACATTCATTGAAAATGGTAAGGAAATACCATTACCGTCTGTTGTCAACATTGCTGATGTTAGTCGAGTCACCAGAAGTGGACGAGTCTTCAACAGAACAACAGAAAATGTGGAGAAACCTTCGGAGGAAGTACCACATAGGCAAGACAATCATCCGACCAATGCTGTTCAAGCGAAAGAAAATGATGAGATCTTGAAGTTAATCCAGAGGAGTGAATACAACATTGTAGATCAATTACTACATACTCCGTCTAGGATTTCTGTTCTTTCCCTGCTATTGAGTTCTGAAGCTCATAGGGAAGCTCTACAGAAAGTTTTGGAACAAGCTTTCGTAGAACCAAGTGTTACAATAAGCCAATTCAACAACATCGTTGCCAACATCTCCGCCGGAACTAACCTAAGTTTCTGTGACGAAGATCTTCCTGAAGAAGGAGTGGACCACAATCTTCCACTTCACATCTCAGTTGGCTGCATGGGTGATACACTCACAGGAGTCCTAATAGACAATGGATCCTCTCTCAACGTCATGCCTAAATCAACATTATCAAGATTATCTTTCGAAGATTACCCTCTAAGAAAAAGTCATGTCATCGTCAAAGCATTTGATGGATCAAGAAAGTCAGTTTTCGGAGAAGTAGATCTTCCCATAACTATTGGACCTCAGACGTTCAAAATCACTTTCCAGGTTATGGATATTCCAGCACAATACAGTTGTTTGCTAGGTCGCCCATGGATTCATGAGGCTGGGGCAATTACTTCAACACTTCATCAGAAACTGAAGTTCATAAGAAATGACAAATTGGTAACCGTATGTGGAGAACGAGCTCTGATCGTCAGCAACCTGTCATCATTCTCCGACATAGAACCAAAAGAAGTTGTTGGAACTAAATTCCAAGCACTTTCCTTGGACAAAGGAAAGGAGAAAGCAGCGTCTATCTCTTCATACAAAGATGCAATCCAAGTTGTAAAGGATGGCACTACCAGTGGTTGGGGGCACATTAATATTCCTACCAACAACAAGAACAGAACAGGAATTGGATTCTTTCCAACATCATCAAAAGCTATCCCAGGGATTGAGGTAGTTCTCCCTATTCAAGAAACTTTCTGCAGTGGAGGTTTTCTTCAACCTGTTCAACAAACAGTCAATACCATCGGTACGGAAAACACCGATGAAGAGGAATGGTTATCCTATCTTAACAAAGCAGGATATATCTCCCTACCAGAGTCTGATCCACCTTGCTGTTATCCGACTAAAGGATCTGAAAGTAAGACTCAACCAAGCAGGGATGAAGTTACTGACAGCTTCACCACCAGAAGTCATGGTTCATCAGAAGAAGTTCCTCCTATCCCCGAAGAGACTTGGGATACATTAGGAGAACCAAGCGGAAAATTCGACTACATGGTGAAATACTCCGCTCCTGAAAGTTCAAGAATCTCTCTTGAAGATATTGTTCCAACTGGATGGAACATTGATTATGAGTACCTCTCTCAGCCAAAAGAGATGTATAACCCTTGCTATTCATCATCATCTACTGGTGAAATCATCATTGAGGATTATATCCCCAAGTCACCTTCCGAGGCTACGGATATAGAGTTCACATATCTAGTCAATGCCATCTTGGGAGAAGAGCAAGACCAAAATACAGAAGAGGACGATCTCGAAAGTGTCTCCGACAACGAGTCTCTCCATTCAGAAGATTGGAAGTTTCCTCAAAAGAAAAACCGACATACTCCACTCGGAAATGGGTATGCTCACACCGCTCAGTCTGCTGAAGTAGAAGAAGATCGTCTGAGTGTTGCAAAGACAGTGGTTGGTAAATCAAGACCTACCACAGGCCAGCTTAAGCCTAAGGTTCCAGATTACTTAGTGCACAATGGGGTTCGCCACTACTGGACAGCTGTTGAAGTTTCAACTGTTGTTCGCACTCCTAAGTAGGAACTTTCACCGTTATTTTGTCCTCTCACCATAGCCCAGGGTGAAGAGATGTTTCATAGGGCTTTGCATTTTACTATTTCTTAGGAAAATGTCCCTCTTTGCTTCGCCCAAAGCAATAGAGTTTTGTTTTATAGGGTCTTTGTTTCAAGAAATGACTGTCCATAAATAAAAATGTCATTCTGTTCCTTCGTTTAGTTTTCCCTTTTCTTTTTTCGGAAATTGGTAATCCTAAAAAACACCCTTAAAAAACATCAAAATATCATTAACTGCATACACCGAGTCTTCCCTCGTTGTCTAAATAAAACTTATCACACATATGCAGATTAATCATAAAATACCCCGTTGAAACGTGCGACCGTATGACTTCTCCAAGCTTTGAGTTTCCTGTATTCGAGGCAGAGGAAGAAGAAGACGAAGAAATATCAAAGGAAATTTCACGGTTACTTCAACAGAAGGAAGAGGCCATTCAGCCATACAATGAGCCTCTAGAGATCATTAACCTTGGTTCCAATGGAAACAGAAAAGAGGTTAAGATTGGAGCTTCGCTCAGTTCAGAGATCAGAGAGAGTTTGATACAGCTGCTCAAAGAATTCTCAGATGTCTTCGCTTGGTCTTATCAAGATATGCCAGGGTTGGATACCAGTATAGTGGAGCATCACTTGCCATTAAAAGCAGAATGCCCTCCGGTCAAACAAAAATTAAGAAGAACTCATCCGGAGATGGCCATGAAAATCAAAGAGGAAGTTCAAAAGCAGATCAACGTAGGTTTCCTCGTCACTTCAGAATACCCTCAGTGGTTAGCTAACATTGTTCCCGTTCCTAAGAAAGACGGAAAAGTCCGCATGTGCGTCGACTACAGAGATTTGAACAAAGCTAGCCCTAAGGATGATTTTCCTTTACCACATATTGATATGTTGGTGGACAGTACAGCAAAATCCAAAGTCTTCTCATTCATGGACGGATTTTCAGGATACAACCAAATCAAAATGGCACCTGAAGACATGGAAAAAACAGCTTTCATCACCCCCTGGGGCACGTTCTGCTACCGTGTTATGCCTTTTGGACTAAAGAACGCAGGGGCAACATATCAAAGAGCTATAGACTATTTTACCAAATGGGTTGAAGCAGCTTCATATGCAAATGTTACAAGACAAGTTGTCGTCAGGTTTATCAAGAATCACATCATATGTCGCTACGGCATTCCTAGCAAGATAATCACTGACAATGGGTCAAATTTGAATAACAAAATGATGAAGGAGCTTTGTGAAGAATTCAAGATCGAACATCATAACTCATCTCCTTACAGACCAAAGATGAATGGAGCTGTAGAAGCAGCTAACAAAAACATCAAGAAAATCATTCAGAAGATGGTCATCACTTACAAAGATTGGCATGAAATGCTCCCGTATGCTCTTCATGGTTACCGTACATCAGTACGTACTTCGACTGGAGCAACTCCTTTCTCCCTTGTATATGGCATGGAGGCAGTCCTACCTATAGAGGTTGAAATCCCATCAATGAGAGTTTTGATGGAGGCAAAATTAACAGAAGCCGAGTGGTGTCAAAGCAGATTCGATGAATTGAACTTAATCGAAGAAAAGCGCATGACAGCTTTGTGCCACGGACAACTATATCAACAAAGAATGAAGAAAGCTTTCGACAAAAAGGTTCGACCTCGCACAATCAAAGAAGGCGACCTTGTACTCAAAAAGATTCAATCTTTTCTCACAGATTCGAGAGGGAAATGGACTCCCAATTATGACGGCCCCTATGTGGTCAAGAGAGCTTTCTCAGGAGGAGCCTTAATACTCACGACTATGGATGGAGAAGAATTCACCCGTCCTGTGAACGTCGACGCAGTCAAGAAATACTTCGCCTAAATAATTAAAAGAACAGCTCGCTAAGTTGAAAACTCGCAAAGAGCGGCTTAGGCAAAAAAGAGCGTCTCGGTGAATCGAAAACCCGAAAGGGCGATTCAGGCAAAAATTAGAGACATAAAAATAAATAATCAATCCCGGTAGACTTAAAACCCGAAAGGGGTAGTTTACGCAAAAGTTAGGGATATATGGCAAGTAACTGTGTTCAGGACAAACTTGATCATTCAAAATCCATAGCGGAGTGTTCATCAGCAGTAGGTCATCTTCTACGAAGCACGAATACAGCGCAACTCGAAGTGGAAGGGAAAGATAACGGTCATCACGTTTCATCGTAGCCCTTTTCCCGAAAATTACCAATTTCCAACTTTGTAAATACTCCATGGAATCAAGCATTTGGCTGGTTACCATTCCATATATAATAATTTGAGCCTTGTGCTTTTCCTTTGCAATCTAGTCTTATTCAGTTTCTTGAAATGCATTTTAAGTTTAAACAGTCATTTTCTTGAAACAAATGTTTTCATAAAAATAAAAATGAATTTACTTGCAAAAATAAAGGTGAAATTTCTTTCTAAGGTTTACAAACAATAGGAAGAATGCAAATAGTTGCTCCGAGAACGGTTGAGACTCCGGGAACCAATATTTCCCCATGAGGTCGCTTTGCGAACATCTCCCGATGACGGATCTTTACTTCAATTCATATTACTCACTTCGGACAGCGGACAACTGATAACCAGGTATTCCCAACAGAGTTCGAACTACAAGAAGAGGACATCTTCTGATCAACAAGAATTCAAGTCGTATCATAGGATTTTCCATCCGCGACAATTCCATTCACATTCACTTTACATTTTATCATTGTCATAATATTCATGCATACATTACATCATAACTGCATAGCCGAATCAGGCTTTGATCCTGTGAATGCCTAAGTCATTGAGGCATGAACTCAAGTTTCCCCTGCAAGTTCCGGAGAAACTTTTTCCTTCGAGACAACAGTTCATACACAAGGATCTCACCAAGCAAGTCAACAAATGGTTGTCTCCCTCAGAGAGATAGTTTGTTCACTTTTGGATTTCCTCAGCCGAGAATCTCCTGCAGAGCGACATTCGGCAGTCTTCTTCAGATAAGATAGTCTGCTTCACATTTTGGAATTCCCTACAGGTTTGGTATTTCCCCAGCAGGGTCAAGAGGTGCCACTTCTTGTCAAAGAAAAATTCAGAATCTCCCAGCAGATCGACAAATGATTCCCCAGCGGAGTCAGCGAATGATAGTCTTCGTCCAGAAGATAGTTCAGATTCCCCAACAAAGTCAGCAAATGGCAGTCTCTTTCATCAGAAGACAGTTTGCTCACTTTCTATCACAACAAAGTCAGCAAATGGCAGTCTCTTTCAGTAGAAGACAGTTTGCTCACTTTCTATCACAACAAAGTCAGCAAATGGCAGTCTCTTTCAGCAGAAGACAGTTTGCTCACTTTCTATCACAACAAAGTCAGCAAATGGCAGTCTCTTTCAGCAGAAGACAGTTTGCTCACTTTCTTTCATGACAGGGTCGACAAATGGCAGTCTTCCCCAGCAGAAGACAGTTTGTTCCCCTAGCAATTGGCAAATGGCAGTCTTTTCCCAAGAAAAGACAGTTTGTCTGATAAATACTCAAGAGATCGACAAATGGCAGTTTCTTCAAACAGTTTGTCTGTTTCAGGGATGTTTAGTTCCCCACAGAGTCGATGAATGGCAGTTTTCCTCTTAGGAAAACAGTTCGTTGATTCCCTAGGCATCAGTTGACGAATGGCAGTTTTCACCCCGAAAACAGTTCGTCCGCCTTCAAACAAAGTCATTAGCCCCTCAAAAGATCATGAGGCCATATGACATTCTTTCAAAGACGTCAAGTCAAAAGGGAAGATGGTGAAGTTTCTTTACTACCGTCAAATGGCATCTTATCTCCAAGCGCTGATAAGAAGTTTGACGAGGAAACAAACCTTTGAAGTTTCTCTACAGCCGTCAAATGGCATCTTACCTCCAAGCGCTGGTAAGAAGTTTGACGAGGAAACAAACCTTTGAAGTTTCTTTACTACCATCAAATGGCGTCTCGTCTCCAAGTGCTGATGAGAAGTTTGATGAGGAAACAAACCTTTGGAAATTTTCTCTTTATCTGAGATATTGTCCAAACACAACTAAGACCAGTTTCGAGATATGGACATCCGAAACAAGGGGGAGGTTGTTTACCTTTTTCTAAGTATCAACACTTGGTTAAAGAAGATGGATTGCGCATCCTACATTGCCATCCATTCACCAGAATCCACATCAAGTATTTCTACAAAAATTTGTCTCCTCATCCCCCGCCAAGTGCGACAACGGGATCAAGTCATTGCAAAGATTTTATCATCTCAGAAGCGCCCAAAATTCGGGCATTCTTTGATATTTAAGTCTCTTTTACGCAGGAGAGATCGAGATCTCAATCTCTCTCCCTCCAGATAAAAGAAACTTAAACAGGGGCATCTGTCATACCCTAATTTTTGACCCCCCTGAGATGACATATCTTCAGGATTTTCATCAAGTCAAAGCAAGTACCCAGAGCAGCCTGACATTCAATCGAGGGTGTTCAAAAACAAGAAAATTCAGGCAAAGGATCAATCAATAGGAGGATTAGTCTCTAATACAAGCATAAGACTCAAAACCCTCATTATTACACCTATGATTGATTAAGACACCCAGTTATCTAAGTACAGGATTACTCAGATCAACAGACTAGGGTTTGGAGTCTATCAAGGACTAAAATCAGGGATCACCTTTGGGAAACCCTAAAAAGCCCCAGGGGATCATTCAAAGACATCAATCATCTTCAAATAACCCATATGACAAGATCCACTGGACATCACACCTCAATTCAAAGTCTACAGTCATCATTCTCATCTGGTCGACAATTAGGGTTTTGACCTAATTCACCAAGATAGTTGACTTTTAATCAGGGCATGAATCCAAAACTCAAGACATGATTCAAGAGTCTCTACTACCTCAATATAATCCATTTACATCATTCATTTGAGGATAAGATCTTGTTTCTACACAAAAGTCCAAAAATTCACTTTGTCAGGCAAAAGTCAACTGTATGGGATCACCTTTGACTTTTAAGGTTTTTGGTCAAAAAATGACTTTCAAAGATCAATATCATCAATATATGGATATTAAAGTCATTTGACCAAAGAAATTCAAAGAAATTCATCAAGGAGCAAAAAGTCGGGAATTAGGGTTTTTGAAGGCATGGTGAGAACTCAAAATTTCACCTACACAACTCAAAAAAACTTCCAACATGAAAGTTGTAGATCTTGCAAAATAAAACAACATCTTACAAAGGAACTTTTTTCAAAAGATCAATCATTTATGAAGTTTTGGAAATTTTGAAGTTTAGGTCATAAACACTTAGAAATTTTTCTAAGTGTTTTAACCTAGTTTTCTTCCAACTTTGGCCTCATTTTTCACAAATTTGCCAAAGGATTCTGAAGAAACTCCAAACTAATGATTTGAAGTAGATTTTTAGGGCTTTCCAAATTGTGTTCAACCTTCTCCAAATTCAATTTGAGCTAGGAGTTATGCTTGTTCAAAGTTGGCCTCATGAAGTAAAATTATAGGTCATGTACAATTTGAAACTTTGCAATTTTGTGCATTTTGCTTCACTAAGTGATGCTACACGACCTCTAATGCATCTGAAACTATACCATACATCAATTTCCATCATTGCATAAGGATTAGAGAAGATTCCCAAAAACAAAGGCATGTGATTATGTAATGATTGCATTTTTGAATTTATGACAAATTGGTGATTCATCAAAGGAATCTTCTCCCAACCAATTGGAGCTCATTTCTGCAGCCATTTGGTCCCCTAAGATCAAGCAAAACCGATGGCTAGGGAGTGGTATCAAAGAACTCATCATTGCACTTGGAATATTCTTTGAATTTCTTCATGGCTAAGAAACCAAACTTGCTTCACTAAGCAAGCTCACTCTCCCAATCAGTACTAAGACATTTGCCTATAAATAGAGGCCTCATTCTCATTCAGAAAACACACCAAAGCAACCATATTCCTTGCTTTCTCTTTCTCTTCTCATGTTCATTGTTTTTCAAAGTTCTTTGGCAAGAAGAATCGATTTCTTCAAACCAGAGCTTATCTTTGGAAAGTGAGCATTCTAACATCTCAAGGGAGGTCATTTGAGGTGATCCAAACACCTGGATCACTTCTGTAAGTAGAGGAACACCATTGTTGCTCTCACTTTGGAGCATTTGCAGTTGGAGGTCCATAGAGTGATTCAGGAGGTTTCAAGTCAAGCCAATCATCCAGGCACACTCCTCAGGTCATAGTGAAGCTAACCAGATGGCTGCAGCTCATCTGCAACTCCAAATTCAACAACCTCCATGTTCACTTGAAGCTGAAATCGAGGGAGGTCCATAGAGCAATTCAGGAGGATTCAAGCTCCAATAAGCATTCGGTTAGCATCATTGAGTCTCAAGGAAGCTATTGAGATCATTCATTCAAACCCAGGTGCTCTCAATCATCCTCACGACCTCCATTTTCAGAGGGTTTATATGTTCTTAGAGTTTTCTGAGAAATTAGGTAGCTATAGTTCATATAAATAAGTGTTAGTTACATATCTGGATTCGTGAGGAAATTTAGAACAAGATTGATGTTTACATCATGTCATTTAGTTGAGAAACCAGAGAGTTAGGATTTTGAAAATCTTTGAGCTCGAGGAAGAAGATGACTATGGCCATGGCGCGCAAAATTTGAATCTGGGGCCAAAGTTTATTTTATTTTGAATGGTATGCGTTCCTTAAACGACTGAACAAACTTGCCCTAGTGGCCTCCCATACGCCCTTAGTCTCATCATGCCTCAAGTCTGGGGTTCGAATCCCCCTCGCCCCAGACTTTTTGATTCTTTTATTTTTCAATGATTTACTAGTTGTTTTGAAACATAACCAAATGAATGCAAGTTACTATCACCACACGCGCGTTGGCTCAGTGGTGTTTGTTTTGAGTGTGTGACCTAGAGGGCGTGGGTTCAAACCCTCCAAGGGCCAAAACTATTTTTTTACACACAATTTCTTTTCATTTTCTCACAAACTTCACATATTTAATTAACCTATCAAATTAATTTATTTTCACTTCATTTTTCACACACTTATCATTTAATATACCTATTTTGTGAATAAATAAAAAAATCATAAAAATATTATTTATTTCATATATTTTTATTAGGTTTAAAATAGTATGTTTTAAGTGTTTTCTTAGATACTTTAAATACATATATTCACTTTGTTTCAACCTAATCATTTTGTAAATAAAATTTATGATAAAACCCTAATTGTTTAGGTCTTAATTAAGTAAAAATCTTTATTTTTACTTTGATTAAGTTGACTTTTGTCAATATTCAAAACTGTTTTCAATCTCTAATTAAACGGATGATTAAGGTTTTCAAACAACAAAACCTTGTATCATTCCAAATCATTCTCAATTTGCTTTTACACCAGTACTGTAAAGTACTGGGCCTCTAATAGAGTGTAAGTCCCAAACACCTTCTCTTCTTAGCTTGTTTTCAAAACTGTATTTTCAAAATCTTCTTTCTGTTTTCAAAACATTCTTCTGGTATTTGAAGGGCATTATTCCCGGTGAAACTCTTCAGATACCTATGTGACCTTTGTCCATCTTCACTTCTTCTGTTTTCAAAAACCATTAACTGTTTATCATATATATTCAACTGTTATCAACAAAACAACAAAAATTACTGTTGAGGCTCTGTACATACTTCTTCAATGGCCTCCACTCCATCCAGGTTAGGCTTTACAAGCTTTCAATTTACAGTCTTTATTTAAATTACTGTCAAATATAAATTGTGCATATATTAGTTTAGAACTACGTTTGAGTATAAACCTTAGGACAGTTAAACTATATATATATTATAGGAATATGACCTAGGATTGAGAATGTCTTCCCGGTGAAGGCTCTTTCCTAATTAGAGATCTGTAGTTCAAACCCCCAAGATGAATTATTCCCGGTGAAACATCTTGGCAAAAACCTTAGAATCCAAATAATAGGACACATCCACCCAAAGAGGAATTATTCCCGGTGAAACCTCTTACCCATTTGCTTAGAGCCAAAATAAGTTCAAAACTACATAGCTTTCTCTTGTGCTATAACAAGGACCCTCGATTAGCCTCCTCTTGGGCTTTGTACAAGGACCCACAGGCTTCTTAAAAGCATTTCCAGCTTCCTCTTGAGCTTGTATACAAGGACCCATCAGGTTTCTTATAAACATAGGAACAGGTCTTTAGTCACCTTTTAGCCTACCCTGGTGAGTTTCTTCCAATTTAAACCAGACTTTAAACAAGCTAAGTTTGTCTCAATTCTGCATTGAGTACACCTTTTGGAATGAGAGACATGGACAGTCTCTGTCACCCTTATCTTCATCAATCTTCCTTAGCAGAGTCTAGGATCCATGCTTTGGGTCATCCTCAGCATTGAGTCAGCCTTCATCTTGGGCTTTAAACAAGAAGTCTCCATTAGATAATCTTTCTGCCATCCACTTTTCAATCACAAAACCCCTGGAAAGGGTTAGCCTCCAAAGTCAATTAAAATCAACCTCCATTTCAATAAATCCCTGGAAAGGGTTAGCTTCCACACATTCTTTCATTTTTAATAATATCCCCTGGAAAGGGTTAGCCTCCAAAGTCAATTAATAAAAAATGTCAAAAAAAATAAAGATTCATTTCTCTTAGGAGATAATTTCCCCAAAAAAGAGTCAAAACCCCTGGAAAGGGTCAGCCTCCAAAAGAAAAACATGATAAAGTCAGTCTTTTAACAGACAAATTCTCCAGCTGAGTCAAAATCCCTGGAAAGGGTTAGCTTCCAAAGAAAAACAGTCTTTCAATAAATAAAATCTCCTCAGTAGAGTCAAAACCAACAAAAATAGTTAGCCTCAACCTTGGGCTTCATACAAGGCACCCCAAACAATAAAACTCCCCTGTCAAGAGTCAGCCTCAACCTTGGGCATTGTACAAGGCAGATAATAGAGTCTCCCCAGTGAGTTCTTCATCATTCAGTAGCCACAACCTTGGGCTTTGTACAAGGCAGATAAACCATATTTTCATGTGTCAAAGATTCCTAACACCTAGGATCTTTTCCCCATAGAGTCATCCATACTCAATTCATTTATTTAAGAGTCTGCCACAACCTTGGGCTTTGTACAAGGCAGAAAATAATGTTTTCCCTAGCTAGAGTCAGCCACAACCTTGGGCTTTGTACAAGGAACCTAAAATAGAGTCATTCATTCAATTATCCTCAGCAATCAGCCACAACCTTGGGCTTTGTACAAGGCACATAAATAGAGTCTCCCTAAGTAGAGTCAGCCTCAATTCTGGGCTTTGTACAGAACACAAAAATATCATGTAATTAATCCCCAGTGGAGTCATCTCCCAGAGTCAATAATTAATAAATCAATCAAAAAAAGCCTCAAGCTTGGGCCTCATACAAGCCAGCTAAAGTCAAATCTTTTATACAGTAGATAGACATAGCTTATCTCTATAGAGAGATATTTTTATTACTCTACCACATTCAAACAAACAAACATTTCAATTTCAATTTTAATCAAGTCTCCCATTTAGGATTTTGAAAGGCATGAGCTGGCAGTAAAACCCAGACATGTGGTAACTTTCCCTAATTTGGATGAGCATCTTTCTTTCATTTAAGAGGCATTTGACTGGTATACTTGCACATACACAAGTAAGGTCCCCCTCTTGAATGAAATGAATCCAGTTATTCTGTCACTCTTTAAATGTTTGTGGTAGAATAGTACAAATACCTCTCTGTAGAGATAATTTCATGTCTCTTTACTGTAAACAGAGATTTAATTCCAAGCTTCAACCTTGAGCTTCAAGCAAGGCACCCAAAAACAAGTAATTTCCCTAGTTAGTTCCCCGAACTACATTAAGCTCTGACTTCCACTAGGGATATGTAGGCATGAGGTTCACAAGGAATCTCAGCGAGCTAATAAAATACCAAAAATAGTCAGTCTGTCTGTCTGTCTGTCTTTTCAAATCAAATCAATTCCTTCTCCTAACACAAAGGAGAAACTTTCCCAATCATTAGCAGCAAACACAATCACAAATGACACAGAGAAGGTTCCTGTAGAGTACTACAGATATGTAGGGTGTTTAAACACTTCCCTATGTATAACCGACCCCCCGGACTCCAGAATTTCTAGTCTAGGTGAAATCCCCACACTTAGCAAACTCCTAGGGTTTAGTTGAGATCTTTTTTCCCCTTTCCTACTCGTAGGACAAATAAGAAAGTTCGTGTGATATCGTAGGAAGAACTGAAATAAAATTCATCCCACCACGGGCGCATTCTCCTTCCAAATTTCGCGTGAAGGGTTTAGCGTGCCGTCCTCCCAAGTGAAACGGGGAGGTAAAGAAAACGACACCACACTTATGTCTGTTTCCGAAGAGCAATGGGTCTGGCACAGAAGATTAGGACATGCTAGTTTGAGAAAGATTTCTCAGATTAACAAACTAAATCTGGTCAGAGGACTCCCAAATCTGAAATACAAATCAGATGCTCTTTGTGAAGCATGTCAGAAGGGCAAGTTCTCCAAACCAGCATTCAAATCTAAGAATGTTGTCTCTTCCTCTAGGCCGTTAGAACTTCTGCACATTGATCTGTTTGGACCAGTCAAAATAGCTTCTGTCAGAGGGAAGATATATGGATTAGTCATCGTAGATGATTATAGCCGCTGGACATGGGTAAAATTCTTAAAACACAAGGATGAGTCTCATTCAGTGTTCTTTGAATTCTGCACTCAGATTCATTCTGAGAAGGAGTGCAAAATCATAAAGGTCAGAAGTGATCATGGTGGTGAATTTGAGAATAGATTCTTTGAGGAGTTCTTCAAAGAAAATGGTATTGCCCATGATTTTTCTTGTCCTAGAACTCCATAGCAAAATGGAGTTGTAGAGCGAAAGAATAGGACTCTACAAGAAATGGCCAGAACCATGATCAATGAAACCAATATGGCTAAGAACTTCTAGGCAGAAGCAATAAATACTGCATGTTATATTCAGAATAGAATCTCTATAAGACCTATTCTAAATAAGACTCCTTATGAATTGTGGAAGAACAGAAATCCCAACATTTCATATTTTCATCCTTTTGGATGTGTTTGTTTCATTCTGAATACTAAAGATCATCTTGGTAATTTTGATTCTAAGGCACATAAATGTTTCCTTCTTGGATATTCTGAATGTTCTAAAGGCTACAGAGTATACAATACTGAAACATTGGTTGTAGAAGAGTCAATCAATATCAGATTTGATGATAAGCTTGGTCTTAAAAAGCCAAAGCAGTTTTAGAATTTTGCAGATATAGATATTGATATATCAGAAGCTGAAGAACCAAGAAGCAAAGTTTCAGAAGCTGAAAATCTCAGAAGTAAAGGATCAGAAGATCAAGTTGCTGCGTCTTTAGAGAATCTCAGAATTTCTGAAGAGCCAACAGTCAGAAGATCTTCTAGACTCACCTCTGCTCACTCAAAAGATGTCATTCTTGGAAAGAAGGATGATCCTATCAGAACAAGGGCATTTCTTAAGAACAATGCATAATGTCAATTAGGTCTTGTCTCTTTGATCGAGCCAACTTCTGTTGATCATGCTCTAGAAGATGCAGACTGGATAATTGCCATGAAAGAGGAACTAAATCAATTTACAAGGAATGATGTATGGGATCTTGTTCCTAGACCAAAAGGATTCAACATCATCGGTACAAAGTAGGTCTTCAAAAACAAGTTAAGCGAAAAAGGAGAAGTGGTAAGAAACAAAGCCAGACTGGTGGCTCAGGGTTCTAGTCAGCAAGAAGGTATTGACTATACTGAAACCTTTGCACCAGTGGCCAGGTTAGAATCTATTCGCTTATTGATTTCTTTTGCCACTCAACACAACATCACTCTATATCAGATGGATGTTAAGAGTGCCTTCTTAAATGGTTATATAGATGAGGAAGTCTATGTCCACCAACCTCCTGGTTTTGAAGACTTTAAGTCTCCAGAACATGTTTTCAAATTAAAGAAATCAATGTATGGATTGAAGCAAGCTCCTAGAGCTTGGTATGAAAGATTAAGTTCTTTCCTTCTGAACAATGGTTTCACTAGAGGACAAGTGGATACTACTCTCTTCTGTAAAACATTTAAGAAAGATATTTTAATTTATCAAATTTATGTAGATGATATTATCTTTGGAACATCTAATGCTACACTTGGAAAGGAGTTTGCTAAGTCTATGCAGGCTGAGTTCGAGATGAGTATGATGGGAGAACTCAAGTACTTCCTTGGGATTCAAATCAATCAAACTTCTGATGGAACATATGTTCATCAAACGAAGTATGTGAAAGAACTTCTGAAGAAGTTTAATCTTTCAGAAAGCAAAGAAGCCAAAACTCCTATGCATCCTACGTGTGTCCTAGGTAAGGATGAGGTAAGTAAGAAGGTTGATCAAAAGTTGTACAGAGGTATGATTGGATCTCTTCTATATTTAACTGCTTCTAGACCTGACATTTTATTCAGTGTTTGTTTTTGTGCAAGATTCCAATCAGATCCTAGAGAATCTCATTTAATAGTTGTTAAGAGAATTCTGAGGTATCTGAAAGGTACTACTAATGTTGGTTTAGTCTACAGAAGATCTAAAGAGTACAACTTAGTAGGATTCTGTGATGCTGATTACGCTGGAGATGGAGTTGAAAGGAAAAGTACTTATGGAAGTTATCAATTTCTTAGAAGTCACCTGATCTCCTGGTACAGCAAGAAGCAAGCTATCATTGCCCTCTCAACAACAGAAGCAAAATATGTTGCTGCTGCTGGTTGTAGCACACAAATGCTTTGGATGAAGAGTCAGTTAGAAGATTATCAGATATATGAGAGTAACATTGCTATCTTCTGTGATAATACTTCTGCTATATGTTTATCTAAGAATCATATCTTACATTCCAAAGCTAAACATATTGAGATTAAACATCATTTCATTAGGGACTATGTTCAGAAGGGTGTTCTTTCTTTAAACTTTGTGGATACCGACCATCAATGGGCTGATATCTTTACAAAACCCCTTGCTGAAGATAGGTTTAAGTTCATTCTGAAGAATATCAGTATGGATTTATGCCCAGAATGAGAAGATGAGAAGTTCTGATGTATGGATTAGTTCTGAAATGACCTTGTGTTATCTTCTTATAAGAAGTTCTGATGGTGATCAATTAGAAGTTCTGATTCACTCATCTCTGACGTTTCATTATCTAAGTTGATTCAGAAGTTCCTTTAAAGCAAAACAACTGTCACCAACTTTCCAGAAAATGAACATGTGTTCACTCTTTTTGGACAAGCATGCGTACAGTTGAGGAGACGCCGCCCTAGGTAACTGTGCAAATCATTTCAATTTTCACTTTATCTCTCCTAACGTCATCTCTCATTAAATGCATTTGATTCCATGTTTTCTATAATCATATTCATTCAAACACTATTGCATTTTATTTCAAATCCGTCCCTTTATATACTCATCTCACATTCATTTCAGTCTTTTTACATTCTCTCTCTTCATTCATCTTCCTCTTTTTTTTCCTGCATAAACCCTAGTTAGTAACCGAATCTTCAGTATATCTCCATGCTTTCTTCATCGAGTTCCGCAAGTAAAGAAGAAATGTCTTCTGCTCATCTTGTTCATCGCAAGTATGGTTATGCTCCATTGAAGACATGTTCCATTCTTTCAACTGAACTGGAAGTTCTGTGTGAATCTTCGGTAGATTTTGAAAATCTAAGATTACATGGTTTCAACACTGATGCTAAGACAATGGCACAAGGCTGGTCAAACTACCTTGATAGATTGGTTGGACCAATTTATCCTGCATTAGCAAAAGATTTATGGGCTCATGCAACGGTTACCCTAACTGCAATCATCTCCTTCGTGTTAGGGCATGAAGTTGTGATAACTGAGAAGTTAATCAGGAAGTTGTACAATCTGGATGATGAAGAAGGATGTACAGGTGCTTTTTCTGGTAGAGTTTGTTGGACAACAGTTAAGAGACAAATATCTAAAGCTTCTGGTATTGCATCTCATCAAACTGGTTTGTTGAAGCCGTTCTACAAAGTTTGGGCTGAGATTATTCTCGGATCTCTCTATCATAGAAAGAGATCTTTTACCTCAACATACATCAATCCAGATCATAAGTATGCTCTTTTCTGCATTGGAAGAGGGATTGAAGTTAACATCTCAAACATTCTATTTCAGAATTTGAAAACAAGTATTGAAGAATCACGAGATGAAGAACGCAAGAAGTTTCCAGATCTCAAGAGGAATGCTATTCCCTTCGCCAGAATGATTTCAGACATTCTGATAGAAAGTGACTTGTTGGATCCTCTAAGAACTATTGGAACGTCCAGGTTCTTTGGTGTCATTCAAGGTCATGTTATGAATGGTTTTGATCTACAAAGGATGCGTCTCATTGAGAAGGTAACTTCTGTTCCAAGAATATTTCCAGATATTCTGACCAGAAGGGTTCATGTTGAAGGCTTCACTTCCTTGTTCAAAGAAGAGCTTAACAAGGCTGTTAAGTGGTATTTGAAAAATTCTGTTATAGCTCAATCTTCTGTTGATCCTGCATGGATTCGAGGAAGAGTGCTTCCTTCTTTGGCTGAGCTGCAGCAGAAGGAACAGAAGAAGAAAGAAGCAAGATTGAAGAGAAAAGCTTTAGAAGGAGAAGCTAAGCAAGCTAAGAAGCAGAAGATTACTTATGATCCTCTCAAAGTAAATTCCAAGGAATATCGAGAGAAGCGCATCAGGGATATTTTCCGTGCTTTACGAGCTGGCAATTCCTCTAAGCCAAAGCCTTCTTCTCCTGACCCTCAAAATACTCTCACCATCCCAAACAATATCCAACCACCTCCTTCTCCTGTTATCCTTAACCCCCAACCACTAAACGTTTGTCCCCTAACACCTTCTGATATCCCCTCTTCATCCAACCCTCACACCCTCACCATAGAATCTCCACCTTCTGATACTCTCTCCTTACCTAATAGAGAATCCAACCCTTATTCTCTTCTTTTTCCTGATTTTTGCTTCACTTTTAACCCTCCTGAACCCACCATTCCTATTGATTTTGCTCTATTTAGCTTAAATTTCAGAAATAGAATGGAAGTTCTGAGAGCTGCTTATGACTCCGAGCTGGATCATGCTGCTACTCGAAGCTTATGGAATCGCTTTAGAAGGGAGTTTTGGAATGATGCACTGAAAATCCAGAGAAGGTGTGTTGCTGAAGCATATGGATCTTCTGGTTACTACTTGGATCTTGATGATGGCAAGTACTATCATCCCATCAGAAACTGTATAGCTCTTGAGGAGAAGAAGTTCACTGATGAGTTGGAAGATGAACCATGTCTAACTATGGTTGTTTGGAAGCCTCAATATCCGGTTCTGACTGGAGACTTCTAATGGTTATTCAACTGGCTAAGAATGAATCCTTCTGAGGAAGCACCAGATATGGTTATTCCTGAAGTTGTCTACCCTTCAGAAGTTGCTGCTCCCGTTCCTCCAAAGAATCTTGCTGAGATTCTTCAAGCCTTGGAAAATGAAGATTCTGAGATCCCTGATCCAGAATATGCTGAAGTTGTTTCTGAGTCAGACTCAGATATAGAGATGGAAGATGCTGAGCTTCATCCTGCTGAAGATGATATTCTCACTTTAGATGCTGTTGCTAGTAATGCTATTCTTCTGAATAATAGTAGTACATCTTCTTCTGCTGAACCCTATGCTCTGGTGAACGCTATCAAGGCTCTTCAACAGAATCAAGAAGTTCTTGCTTCTCGCCTGGATAAGCATGATCAAGCACATGAAGAGTTCATAGACTTCATGAAGAAGCAGAATGAAAGCACTGATGGGATTCATGACATGCTGGCCAAGATTATGTCTAAGCTAGGCTAGTTGTAGTCTTTTGTGTCCTTGTTGTCTCCTTTTTCTTGCATCTGTCTTCTTGCATCTCCTTTTATATCTTCTGATTAATTCTGATGAATGAAAATCTTTTATCTTCTCTCATATTGTTTGTTTTTTCATCTGAATCTTTTATGCTTTTTGATGTTATGACAAAAAGGGGGAGAAAAAGTGATAAATGATCTGATTTATATTATCAAGTTGCTGGGAGTAAGTCTCCACATTTCTAACAGAATTTGCAAGTTCTATGTCTTTGAGTGTTTTGCAGGATTGAAGACATTCTAAAAAGCTCAACATGAGAAGCAAAGACATGGGGAAAAGCAATTCTATATAGAAACAAGCTCATGGAAATTGAAGCAAGCTGAGTGCTGTGAAGCTTCAAGATCAGAAGCAAGAAGGAAGAATATTCTGATATTCTTGTGATAGAATATGCTCTAACACATTCTTGCTCTTTATATGTTCTGATACATTTTTTTTTCTATGTGCTCTGATACATATTTTATGTTCTGATGCATTTTATGTGTTCTGATACAATTTGTTTTGTGCTCTGACATATACTATATTCTCTGATACATATTCTATGTTCTAATTCATTCATGCTATGACTTTTGTCGTTTAGTTTGTTCTGAAACATTTCAGGATGTAGAGATGCTCTGATGATGCTCTGGTACATTCAACAATGTTCTGATACAATCTAGCATGCAATGATCCAAGAAGAAATTCAAAGCTCTGAAGCTGTCCTATGGAAGCAAGAAGCAGAAGCTCTGAATGTTCTGAAGTTCTAAGCATATGTGATCGTCCTAACTGAAATGGAAAATACTCAGGGAAGTCCTTTATTTATAAATTTCTTCCAGTATTTATTTCAGAGGGAGATTATTTATCTCAGGGGGAGATTGTTAATCTCAGGGGGAGACATATTCACACACTATGTTTTTATGCTTATGCTATAACTGTGTAATTGTCTTTAGCCGTCTGATATTCTGATTGCAAATTCATATAATTTATATATGTTTTTTGTCATCATCAAAAGAGGGGGATATTGTTAGAACAAGATTTGTTCTGATCAATATTCTTAGTTTTGATGATAACAATGTATATGAATTTTGCTTGAGATAATGTGGGACTCAAATTCTATGCAATTTCCATTTCAGGAAATATATAAAGAGTATGCACAAAATCAGCGCAAGAAGCACTGATTCAGAAGGTTCAAGTATGCAACATCAGAACATGCTCTCGCAAGACATCAGAAGATGGTCAAGCAGAATCAGAACATGGTCTATTGAAGCATCAGAAGAACTTGAGATCAGAAGCAAAAGCACTGAAGTTCTCATGGTATCACGCTAGAGGCACTTCAAGGTCAGAAGACAAGAAGATGCTCTGCACCAAGCTGTTTGACTCTGATGATATTCAAACGCTGTTTACACAAACATCAGATCAGAAGCAAGTACAAGATGGCAGGCTACGCTGACTGACAAAAGGAACGTTAGAAGCTATTAAAGGCAACGTCAGTAGACACAGCAAAAGCAAGGCTCGAGGTAGTTGACAAAAGAGTGAAACATTAAATGCAATGCTGTACGGATCACGCAACACATTAAATGCTCCCAACGGTCATCTTCTCAAACGCCTATAAATAGAAGTTCTGATGAGAAGCTGTATACAACACTTTACGCAAACATACAGAAACACTGTCAAATTCTTAAAGCTCTCAAACTTCATCTTCAACCTCACTTCATTACTGATGTAATATCTTAGTGAGATTAAGCTTAAACTTAAGAGAAAAATCACAGTTGTGATAATAGCTTATTAAGAAGCATTGTAACTTTTATAAGAATTTGTTTACATTCATTTGTAAGAACTAGAGGAGATCAGTTTGTGATCGGATTCTCTAGAAAGTCTTACAGGGTATCTAAGCATTGTGTCCATAGAGTGATCAGGTTGTGATCAGAATACTCTAGAAGACTTAGAGGTTATCTAAGTGGAAAACCATTGTAATCTTGTGTGATTAGTGGATTAAATCCTTAGGTGAGGTAAATCACTCCAAGGGGGTGGACTGAAGTAGTTTAGTTAACAACGAACCAGGATAAAAATCATTGTGCAAATTGTTTTTATCTTAAGAGTTTTAAAACTACACTTATTCAAATCCCCCCTTTCTAAGTGTTTTTCTATCCTTCATAAGCCTCCAACTTTCAACTTTTTGCCAATCCATATCGACGTGGTTGAGCGTTAGTTCCAACTTAAAAAATGCAATGTATGCGACTTTTATGAATGGCATACAACAACAACATAAAATATCCATCACCAGCAACAACTTAAATCAACACTAATATGTCCATAAATCGGAACAATTCTACTTATTCAACTGAACCTGCAAATCTACACATTCAACATAATACCAACAAATTAAACCAACCAAAATACCTACAAACTACTCCGACAATTTTCAACTAATTTTGGTTAAGTAATTATACCGCGTGAATCTACTAACTGGTATTGTTTTAATCCCTGCCTTGCTACCAATTATTCACATTAGTCCTGAAAAATTACTTTACTGATACAATTTATTTGCTACTACTAATACTACACTGTTCCTTGTAAAGTACCAGGGTCTGCTAACACTGCCATTTAGTACCACAGGAATTATCTCTGCTAATTTAGTACTGCACATGTTATTAAAAGTGACTCTGCTATATTCTATTTTTGCTACATAAGAACCAAACTACTAGCTTTATAGCACATTACCTCATACTACTAGATATACGGGCTATACCACTTGATTAAATTCCACTATTGACTCTATTGTAATTAATCTCTTCTATTAATAACTATATGCTAATAGTCCCTTTTAATTAACATGCTTACTATCATTTCCTGTTAATATTGCTACGATATTCTCCCAACTAATTTCCTATTAACCACATACTTAACTCCTAAACATTATACTATTATTATTATTATTATTATCATTATTACTATTAATATTATTATCATGTAATAGTAAACGTGCAGCTACAGTAAGTATCAATCCCACCACAAAATTAAGAAAACACATAAAAAAACAATATACAAGGCTGGGGCGCCCATCCCACTATAAGGGCTCCCAACATACTTCTCTTATGGTATGGGGCGCCCACCCCACATAGGTGTGGGCCCCGCCCCTTAAATTATTATTATTTTTTTCAACACAGGGCGCTCGTCCCTTATTCAAGGGGCCCCCATCCCAACTTTCTTCTTCCTGTACATTCATGTGTGCTACCCTGATTACTTGATTTCTAAAATTAAGTTTCGATTCAATAACCCAGTCACGCATCATGCCAATATTTGAATCCCAAAGCAACACAACATTAACAACAACAATATACATAATTTTCATTCAACACGATTTCACCAATAGCAACTACAAGTTTATCAGAATCAAACCCCACAAATTCAACACAGACAGTAAAAACCATATAATCCCAATCCTACATATCAATCATCATGATCCCGGTTATAAAATTCAAACCCCACTGATCGTGACTTTATATAAGTCAATCGGGATATCGCTGCAAGTATACAGCTTAGTCGTTAAGTTTTAAAAGATATCGAACCCACAAGGACTGAGGGTCAAATAATACGGTCTTTCGTTGCAGTTGGTAGCTAAGGCTTTCGATATTCGTTGGTTTAGAAATGAAACTTAATTAAACTAAGGTAAACAATAATTAATTAATCAGGTGTTTAGACACCGGTGTGCAATAGTCAAACTTCCGGGTTTAGCAACTTAATGGCATATTTTAAATAAATGTAGTCACTTTTCAGAATAAGTTATTCGAGTTAAAAACCTTTACCTCACACTTTCGTGTTTATTGACTCAGATTATACTATCAGTCCTAAAGTCCGCTCTCGCTAAATCTTTACAAACTGAAAATAATTTTTGAAAGTCGAATAAAATATAATCAACTCTAAAGCGCTCTCGCTGTATTTAGAGTTGATGTTCGATGACCGCTATCTGGTAAAAACCTCACACTTTCGTTATTCTGATTTTAGACCTTAGGATGTAATTTACTTCCGTAAAAATACGACTCAATATTAAAATAGGAAATCAGAACCAAAAAAATGCTTTGTAGAAATTTAAGCCAAACAGTTACTAAACCTGTCCGTCTGAGACCTTACACACCGGTTCAATAATTTAGCCGGACATATTATATTCTTCAATCAAATAGGAAACAGAATATGAATAAATTAACCCAAGCATAGCAGTAAAATTATTAAAAAATGTAAGCATGTAAAAGAAACCTGTAAACTGAATGATTAAACTGAGCTCTATGTTCCAAAGCTTCAAACAGGTTCAAGCAATTCTTCACGTAACAGTACAGATCCGGAAATTAAATACTTAAAATAGACTAAGTGTAGTAATCCTTCAATGCAAAGAATTACTACTTTGGATGGTGAATTAAAAAGGGAACAAAGGTTCTGTGTGCAGAAATAATACTGGAAACAAAAACTCTAAAACTGAAATTCAGTGCGGAGACAAGAGAGGCTTCAGTTGTGATATCTTCCTCTTTTTATATGCTTCATAAAATCAGGTTAACTCGTATAATCAGTCTTCCACTTTCCTCATTTTTCGGATGCAGAACGGTCTCACGTATCGCTGAGATTTGCTGAGAAATAGGCGTAAAAATAGTGGAAAAGGGGTTTGTGCCTAGGGGCACACGTGAGTGCCTAGGGGCACACTTCACAAAGGCACACTCTGAGTGCCTAGGGGCACACTTCACAAAATTACATCCAGTTCCGAGAGGCACACTCTGAGTGCCTAGGGGCACACGTGATGCTTTGGCTTCTTGGATCTTCGTTGGGCTTTGCTCACGGGCTTGGAACTTTTTGTATTTTTTTTCTTTTTCTTCATTTTCTTTTTCTTGTTACTAACACCCCTATTGCTCATTATTTCCAATACTCGAGATTTATTTAAAGTTCCTGAAACAAATAACAAAACAACATAAAACCATAATAAAATAAAATAATAACTAATTAAATATTACGAATTGTGTCGTAATCGAGACTGATAATACGGTATAATTTCGTGTTATCAAACTCCCCTATGCTTAAATCTTTGCTTGTCCTCAAGCAAATAATTATATGAAATCAACTTTTGAGAAAAAGATTTTAAATGCAATTCATGGCATTACCCAAATTGTATAAGTCGCAATAACTTCAAAGCCACAGATACGGTAAAAATATTGAAGAATCACCACATTTGCAAACCATTCGTAGTCACGACACTATAGCTATCCCTAAACCTTTTCGCCTAATTCTTACCCATTTTCATTCTAGCGCAATTATATTAAGCCCTTTACCTTAACATTCACATAGTAGGATAACCGGTTAGCGACTATGATCCCTGTTTTATCGTTTTCGCAACTGAGGAGTTCTGGTGCGTAAGGTTTTCGACTCCTTTTATTTATCCGTTAACAAATTGCGGGGGATCGAACCGTAGTTCGCCCTACCAAGTTCAGCACCAGAGAAAACTGAACCAATCTGCAGCGGTTGAAATATTATCATTATTATTTTTTTTACCGGAATCAACACTGTTGGGCTAAACGACCGTGTGAGGATCGTCTAACTTAGTTAGGTGCTGCCGTTAGTTAATAAAGTTTAATTAATAGCTTAGGGATCATTCACTTATATTCATCGGCTTCCTACGTAGTTCATGTCAAGATGGTGCCGACTGCTAAATAAACTACTCGGGGTAATTAAGAAGGTTCAAAGTCTAAGGTTTCGGTAAAGTGAATACTCAAAACGATTCAACAAGCGTGGGGTCCTAAAGTATTTGGACCGTATCTATCTTCAAGCGATTGGTAACTTAAGTACCCTTCGGGTGTTTAGATCTATGCATTTAAACTTTCAAAATTTTGTTATGGTTCAAATAAATGGGGAAGTTTGGATAAACACACGAAATTTGCATTATGAACTCGAAAGTACACAATTTTATTCAAGGGAAATTGCGGGAAAGGGAAATTATGCTGGAAAAAAAATCTACTAAGAAAAATAAAGGACATAAGGCATAAAATAGATTCTAACTCCCCTATGCTTATTCCAAGCATTGTCCTCAATGCTTATGCTACTGGTCGCCTTGGTCGGGAGGTGGTTGGATGGTAAAGTGATCGTAAAGGCCATCCACCCGCATAGAAAGGCATAAAATAAAGATAAAAATAAGATAAAATAAGAAATATGGGTTGCCTCCCACAAAGCGCTTTGTTTAATGTCGTTAGCTCGACACCAGTCAATGATGCTTAAGTGGTAAGCTGAGTGGGAAGTTCTACTAATTTCATACAGTTAGAATATTCTTTGTTATCTACGAAATAGTAGTGTTTTAACCGTTGTCCATTAACTATGAATGGTTCGCTAGATCTACTCTTAATTTCTACAGCTCCACTAGGTAGAACTTTGGTTATTTCAAAGGGACCAGACCACCTAGATCTAAGTTTTCCTGGGAAGAGTTTAAGTCGAGAATTAAATAAAAGTACGATATCTCCTATATTAAATTCTTTTCTCGATATTCGTTTATCATGCCATTTTTTCGTTCTTTCTTTATAGATTCGGGCGTTTTCATAAGCGTCTAACCTAAGCTCTTCTAATTCATGAATATCTAAGATTCGTTTTTCACTGGCGGCAGAATAATTTAAGTTAAGGGTCTTAATTGCCCAATAAGCCTTGTGTTCCAATTCGACCGGCAGGTGACAGGATTTTCCATAGACCAATTTGAATGGTGTGGTTCCAATGGGTGTTTTAAAGGCAGTTCTATAAGCCCAAAGTGCCTCAGGTAGCTTAGTGGACCAATCTTTCCTAGATGTAGCAACAGTCTTCTCTAAAATTTGTTTAATTTCTCTATTTGAGACTTCGACTTGTCCACTAGTTTGTGGATGGTAAGGTGTTCCTACTCGGTGGTGAACTCCATATTTTAACAGAATTTTCTCAAGAATTTTGGATATGAAATGTGAGCCACCGTCGCTAATTACTACTCTAGGGATACCGAATCTAGGGAAGATGATGTTTTTAAAGAGTCGGATTACTACTGGCGTGTCATTCGTAGGAGCGGCAACAGCCTCGATCCATTTCGATACATAGTCAACAGCGACGAGTATGTATTTATTACCAAACGAAGAAGGAAATGGCCCCATGAAGTCGATTCCCCGCACATCAAAGACTTCGACTTCCAAAATGCCTTTCTGAGGCATTTCATCGCGTCTTGATATATTTCCTGTGCGTTGGCACCGGTCGCAGTTCTTAACAGCGATGTGGACGTCTTTCCATAAGGTTGGCCAAAAAAGACCAGCTTGTAGGATCTTTGCACAAGTCTTGGAAGTGCTTGCATGTCCTCCATAGGGAGCAGCATGACAGTGAGAAATTATGCTTCCTACTTCTTCTTCAGGGACGCAACGACGGAATATACCATCGGCTCCTCTTTTGAAAAGAAGTGGTCCGTCCCAATAGTATTGTTTCAGGCCGTGGAAGAACTTCTTCTTTTGTTGGTAAGTTAGATCTGGCGGTAATATTTTAGCGGCTAGGTAGTTAACGATATTAGCGTACCAAGGTACGGTTGAGTTTGCTATATATGCTTTGACAGTTCTTTCTACTTCGGTTTGAGTATTGTTTAAAGTTTCTGTTACCGAAGCGATGTCTAACTGGGCTATGAGTCGCTCATATGGGAAGTCATCGTTAATGGGCACTTCGTCAGGTTTATTTCCTTCCATTCTTGATAAGTGATCAGCAACCACATTTTCGATGCCTCTTTTGTCCTTAATTTCAAGGTCGAACTCCTGCAAGAGTAGGATCCATTTAAGGAGTCTTGGTTTGGAATCCTTTTTGGTTAATAGGTATCTAATAGCGGCATGGTCGGTATAGATTATGATTTTCGCTCCTACTAAGTAGGATCGAAATTTATCTAACGCGAATACCACAGCTAAGAGTTCCTTCTCTGTAGTGGCGTAGTTCATTTGTGCATGATCTAAGGTTCTACTGGCATAGTATATGACATGAAGTTTCTTATCTTTTTTCTGTCCTAGGACAGCTCCTACAGCGTAGTCACTAGCATCGCACATAATTTCGAATGGTTCGTTCCAGTTAGGTGGTTGCATGATTGGTGTGGATATCAGCGCTTGTTTAAGAGTTTGAAAGGAGTTTAGACATTTCTCATCAAATATGAATTCCGCATCCTTCATTAGTAGCTCAGTCAATGGTTTGGTTATTTTAGAGAAATCTTTTATGAAACGGCGGTAGAAACCAGCGTGTCCTAGAAAACTCCGTATTTCTCTAACAGTTTTCGGGGGTTGAAGGTTTTCAATGATTTCGATCTTAGCTTTATCAACTTCAATCCCTTTATCAGACACGATGTGTCGAAGTACGATTCCTTGTCTTACCATGAAATGGCATTTTTCCCAGTTCAGCACTAAATTGACACTTACGCATCGTTTAAGTACCAGTTCAAGGTTCGAAAGACATCCTTCGAAACTTTCTCCACACACGGAGAAATCATCCATAAATACTTCCATCATGCCGTCTAGAAAATCGGCAAAGATTGACATCATGCATCTTTGAAATGTCGCGGGTGCGTTACACAATCCGAACGGCATTCGTCTGTAGGCGAATGTGCCATAAGGACAGGTGAACGTCGTCTTTTCTTGGTCATCAGGGTGGATAGGTATTTGAAAGAATCCTGAGTAACCATCTAAATAGCAGAAATGGGAGTGTTTAGCCATTCGTTCGAGCATTTGATCAATGAAAGGTAAAGGAAAATGATCTTTTCGAGTGGCTTTGTTGAGTTTTCTGTAGTCAATACACATTCGCCATCCAATTTGAGTGCGTTGCGCTATTGATTCGCCTTTAGGGGTTGTAATGACAGTGACACCTCCCTTCTTGGGTACGACGTGTACAGGGCTTACCCACTTACTATCGGATATAGGGTATATAATTCCTGCTTCTAACAGCTTTTGAACTTCCTTTTTCACTACATCGCTTAGAATCGGATTGATTCGTCTTTGATGTTCTCGCGAGGTCTTACAGTCTTACTCGAGCATAATGCGATGCATGCAGATAGAGGGGCTTATTCCCTTTAGATCAGATATGTTATAGCCTAAAGCGGTCGGATATTTCCTAAGGACATTGAGTAACTTTTCAGTTTCGATCTGTCCAAGGTCAGCGTTTACTATAACAGGTCGTTCAAGTTCTTCATCTAGGAATTCATACCTTAAATCTTTTGGCAGTGTTTTAAGTTCTATAGCAGGTTTCTTAGGGCAAGGAATAGGATCAGGGGTTAATGTTACGCATTCACTCAGATTATTATCTTGGTATTCCTCATGCCAGTTATCGTCCTCAAAAATAGGTGGCATTGGTATTTTCAACACTTCAGAATAGGTGTTTTGTTGTTTCTCCATTTCTTTAACGCATTCATCAATAACGTCCAAGAAACAACAAGAATCATCTATGGCTGGGGTTTTGAAGAATTGGGAGAGAATAAACTCTACTTTCTCTTCACCGACCTCGAAGGTTAACTTTCCTTTCTTTACATCTATAATGGCACCAGCAGTTGCTAAGAATGGCCTTCCTAGTATAATAGGGATATTAGAGTCCTCTTTAATGTCCATTATTATGAAGTCAGTAGGAATATAGAATTTTCCTATACGAACAGGTACATTTTCAAGCATTCCTACGGGAAACTTGACAGATCGGTCAGCTAATTGCAATGACATTCTTGTTGGTCTTAGTTCACCTAATTTGAGTTTTTCACAAATAGATAGAGGCATTAAACTAACACTGGCTCCTAAATCACATAAGGCTTTGTCTATTACGAATTTCCCAATTACACAAGGTATAGAGAAACTACCAGGGTCTTTTAGTTTATGAGGCATGTTATTTTGAATGATAGCGCTACACTCCGCAGTTAGTGTAACAGTTTCGTTTTCTACAATCTTTTTCTTGTTGGATAAGATCTCCTTTAAGAACTTAGCATATGAGGGCATTTGGGTAATAGCTTCTGTAAAAGGAATGGTAACATTTAGTTGTTTCAGAAGCTCTACGAATTTCTTAAATTGGCCCTCATTCTTAGACTTAGCAAGTCTTTGAGGATATGGAATCGGTGGTTTATATGGTGGGGGAGGCACGTAAGGTTTCTCTTTTTTAGATGCCTCTTCATTCTCATCCTCCTTTTCAGTTTCAGGTTGTTCTCTTGGTTTTTTCAGTCGCTTTATCAGGTTTCTGATACATGGTTGGGTTCTGAAGCCTTGGATCGATTGGTCCATCTAGCTCAGTTCCACTTCGTAGTGTTATGGCATTGGCGTGCCCTTTAGGATTGGGTTGTGGTTGACCAGGAAATGATCCAGCAGGTGCGGAAGTAGTTGCTTGTTGTTGGGCCACTTGAGCAATCTGAGTTTCTAACATCTTATTATGGGTTGCTAGGGCATCTACCTTAGTTACTAATTGCTTCAATTGTTCACCGGTGTGAACATTCTGGTTGAGGAAATCCTTATTTTGTTGAGCTTGGGTAGCAATGAAATTTTCCATCATAATTTCGAGGTTAGACTTTCTAGGAACATTTGGCATATTAGGGATGTTAGCAGCAGGTTTTTGGTAACCAGGCGGTATAACAGGTGCTTGATTCGGTACAAACAGAGCGTTGTTATTTTTGTACGAAAAATTAGGATGATTCTTCCATCCAGGATTGTAGGTGTTGGAATACGGATTCCCTTGAGCGTAGTTAACTTGATCAACAGAGACTCCTGCCAAAATAGCACATTCGGGGGCAGCATGTCCAAGAACTCCACATAATTCGCAGTTTGGAGTTACAGCAGCCACGGTGGCTGCGGGTGGTAAGGTCAAGCTTTCTAGCTTTTGGGTAAGGGCATCTACCTTAGCGTTCACTTTGTCTAGGCTACTAATTTCGTACATTCCGCCTTTTGTTTGAGATTTCTCCACAGGAGTTCTTTCGCTTCCCCATTGGTAATGATTTTGAGCCATGTTTTCAATTAGTTGATAGGCTTCGTCGTACGGTTTATCCATAGTGTGCCACCAGCAGTGGCGTCTATTGACAACCTCGTGTTGTACAACAGTCCATTGTAAAATGTATGAATGACGAGCCAGTCTTCTAATCCGTGATGTGGGCACATTCGCATCATGTCCTTATATCGCTCCCATGCGTCGAAAAGAGATTCAGTGTCCATTTGTATGAATCCATTGATTTGTGCTCGTAACGCAGCTGTTTTGCTAGGAGGAAAATAACGCGCTAAGAAAACAGTCTTCAATTCTTCCCACGTCGTGACAGAATTTTGTGGCAAGGATTGCAACCAAGCCCAATCTCTATCTCTCAGGGAGAAGGGAAAAAGGCGTAGTCTTATTGCATCGGCAGTTACTCCATTGGCTATCAGGGTATCAGCAAATTGGATGAACTTTGTTAAATGTTCGTTAGGATCATCGGTAGGAACACCGGAAAATTGACGTTGTTGAATGGCTGATATCAATGATGGCTTCAGCTCGAAATCGTTTCGGTTAATAGCAGGGTTAACGATGCTCTTGTGGGGCTCTAGTTGAGATGGGGTGGAATATTCTCTGAGTGGACGGTTTCGCGGTCCTTCGGCCATTTCTACTTTCGGCTTGAGTTCTTCTTCGGATTCTTGGTCGGAGTCAGATTCTGACTTAGCGGCTGATTCCTTTTCGGAATCTGAGAGGGGAAAGGGAATGTTGTGATCTGAACAGTATTTCCTGATAGCTCGTCTTACGTTAATAAGACGCTCAGGTTCGCTTGTCGTTCGTACTAAGGTATCGCTTTTTGAGCGAGTACTTGGCATACAATCGACGTAAAAGGAAAATAAAATTTGTTGCCTTAGTCTATCGCGCAACGGGTAAATCGCACTATTGACTAAAATCAGTCCCCGGCAACGGCGCCAAAAACTTGATCGTGACTTTATATAAGTCAATCGGGATATCGCTGCAAGTATACAGCTTAGTCGTTAAGTTTTAAAAGATATCGAACCCACAAGGACTGAGGGTCAAATAATACGGTCTTTTGTTGCAGTTGGTAGCTAAGGCTTTCGATATTCGTTGGTTTAGAAATGAAACTTAATTAAACTAAGGTAAACAATAATTAATTAATCAGGTGTTTAGACACCGGTGTGTAATAGTCCAACTTCCGGGTTTAGCAACTTAATGGCATATTTTAAATAAATGTAGTCACTTTTCAGAATAAGTTATTCGAGTTAAAAACCTTTACCTCACACTTTCGTGTTTATTGACTCAGATTATACTATCAGTCCTAAAGTTCGCTCTCGCTAAATCTTTACAAACTGAAAATAATTTTTGAAAGTCGAATAAAATATAATCAACTCTAAAGCGCTCTCGCTGTATTTAGAGTTGATGTTCGATGACCGCTATCTGGTAAAAACCTCACACTTTCGTTATTTTGATTTTAGACCTTAGAATGTAATTTACTTCCGTAAAAATACGACTCAATATTAAAATAGGAAATCAGAACCAAAAAAATGCTTTGTAGAAATTTAAGCCAAACAGTTACTAAACCTGTCCGTCTGAGACCTTACACACCGGTTCAATAATTTAGCCGGACATATTATATTCTTCAATCAAATAGGAAACAGAATATGAATAAATTAACACAAGCATAGCAGTAAAATTATTAAACAATGTAAGCATGTAAAAGAAACCTGTAAACTGAATGATTAAACTGAGCTCTATGTTCCAAAGCTTCAAACAGGTTCAAGCAATTCTTCACGTAACAGTACAGATCCGGAAATTAAATACTTAAAATAGACTAAGTGTAGTAATCCTTCAATGCAAAGAATTACTACTTTGGATGGTGAATTAAAAAGGGAACAAAGGTTTTGTGTGCAGAAATAATACTAGAAACAAAAACTCTAAAACTGAAATTCGGTGCGGAGACGAGAGAGGCTTCAGTTGTCATATCTTCCTCTTTTTATATGCTTCATAAAATCAGGTTAACTCGTATAATCAGTCTTCCAGTTTCCTCATTTTTCGGATGCAGAACGGTCTCACGTATCGCTGAGATTTGCTTAGAAACAGGCGTAAAAATAGTGGAAAAGGGGTTTGTGCCTAGGGGCACACGTGAGTGCCTAGGGGCACACTTCACAAAATTACATCCAGTTCCGAGAGGCACACTCTGAGTGCCTAGGGGCACACGTGGGTGCCTAGGGGCACACGTGATGCTTTGGCTCCTTGGATCTTCGTTGGGCTTTGCACACGGGCTTGGAACTTTTTGTATTTTTTTTCTTTTTCTTGTTACTAACACCCCTATTGCTCATTATTTCCAATACTCGAGATTTATTTAAAGTTCCTGAAACAAATAACAAACAGCATAAAACCATAATAAAATAAAATAATAACTAATTAATAATTACGGATTGTGTCGTAATTGAGATCGATAATACGGTATAATTTCGTGTTATCACCCACCCTTACCTTGGATTGAAGGTAGCTCGAATTTCCGGTCGAAATTCTAGAGTTTGGCTTTGACAGCAAACCCTCCTAATCTCTTCTCTCTAACCTTGGTGCTTCGAAACCCTTGTTTCTGATACTAGTGTCTACTTGACCTAATTGCTTTTGGTTTTGTTTGCTGACCATATCCAATGAATAACCTTCTAATCACTTAATAAAATAATGAGTCTACTAATAGTCTTAATTGGCCTACTATACGATACCCCCCAACTTTACTATTTCTCACATACAACTTAATCTAACTAAATTAATTAATATTCTACTAAAACTAATATTATTTATAACATTAATTTCTCCCAGCTAAATCGACCATTTATCCGATCATCAACTTAACAGTTCTAATCAACCTATTAATCTGTTTTACGCCTCTTATAATAACACTGATAGTTCCCAACTTCGACTAATTCCAATAGTTAATTCCTTAATACTTTAATTAAATAGTTAGTGAATTTTCGGGCGTTACAGAAAAGACGTAGCTTTCCTTGACGTAACGACTCTAAAAATTCGTGGGGAACAAAGAGCACACCAAAGACGGAATCATACAATACGTCCTGCAAAAGTGGAAAAAGTAATGTATTGTTATACCATATTTCTTCTTTTGCAAGTTTCTGATCATTCTTCATTTGAGATGTACTTCTCATCTGAAGTAGAGACAATAGTGAAAAGATCATGTAGCATAGATGTTCCAAGAGACAATATTCTTCGGAGCAAGAAAGAAATCTTCAGAGTTATAAGCAGCAGCCTATGTGAATGACATATTATGAATTCTGAGCTGGAGGCGAAGAGCATATCTGAGCTAAGTTCTGATCTTGAAAAGTAGCTTCGCTTCATAACATTTGTAAATCTTTGTTCTGATGAGTCATTCAGAATTCTTGGAATTACTGATGTCACTTCTGAATTGTGATGAATAGTTCTTCTAATGTGTGATGACGCTAATTCTGATAATTTTCTTTAAAACAATCCTAATCAACCAAAATAGTGAATATTCACACTTAAGAAATTATTTGAGTACAAAATTGTTGCATAACAAATATATATATTATTATCATCGAAACTTAAAGATTGAATGCAGAACCAAATCTTGTTCTAACAAATATCATTAACTCAACAACAGGACAAAAGAGGATAAAGTGTCACATGGACACGTGTGTTGGTTCCAAGATTATGCCACTTGTCTCATCCATACAACCCCTTGCCGGTGGCGACACCGGCTCCGGGACCGCGTCTGAGGGTGTAGAGGCATTGGTGGCGGCTTGTATGCACCTCTTGGAATATGTTGTAGTTGGTCAAACATTGTAGCTTTTGGTAAAAGGAATTGTTTCACCAAGGGTCACTACCTTGTGAAACAATACTAATGTGGCCTATAAATACCTTATTCTGAATTCATAAATTGAGTACAATAAACATATATCCTCTAGAATAAATTCCAGAGACTCTTCACAGGTATTCCTATATCAAAACTCTAAGACATTCGAGAGTGCTTGAAATACTATAAGGAAACTGTTTCGTTCATGATTCAAGACTGAATCCATTCAATTTCAAGAGTTATTTAACAGTCTTATAGTATCTCAAATCATGGTCACCGGTGCTTCTGTCTTTTGTATCAAACTGATGAACCACGACCTTGTTAAGTTAGATCGTTTCGATGGAACAAACTACACCTGATTGAAAGACAAAATGATATTTCTCCTCATTTCCCTGAAAAATTCAATATGTCTTAGATCCTGACTTGGAACCAATTCCAGAACCAACAAAAAATGAAACCGATGAAGTAAAAAAGGAACTAAAGAAACAAAAGGAAGATGAATTGTTATGTCGTGGACATATTCTAAACATATTATCTGATAATCTCTATGACCTATACACCAATACTACATCTGCAAAAGAAATCTAGAAAGCACTCGACAATGATAGGTTTATGGATTTCGTTAAAGTAGATTGGGGACATAAACCTTTCCGTTTTAACGTGTGGTTCAACAATGATAGGTTTATGGATTTCGTTAAAGAAGAGTGGAAAAACTGGTTATTAATGGCAGAGGGGATCACAGGTTTTTTGGAAATCTTAAAGGTATAAAGGGCAGCCTGATATGGTGGAATCTTAACGTCTTCGGTTGGGTAGACTTGAAAGTGGAGGAAGCAGTGAATGATATTAACAATTTGGATCATTAAATATGTAACTACAATGGTTTTAGAGGAGGAGAGTTGGTGGAAGATAGGAGAAAAGTTACGACGAAGTTTTGGAGGAATCTTGAGACAAAGGAGAAAATTTGTAGACTGAAGTCAAGGAAATCGTGGTTGAAAGATGGAGATTAAAATTCCCGATACTTTCATAAGGTTCTCAAAGAGAGGATTAGGAGAAATTTCATAAGTATGGTGGAAACCGAATGAGGCGTCATCGAGGGGGCTGCCAAAGTGAAACTTGAAGTCAAGGCTCACTTTGAGAAATTCTTCAAAGAAATTAATAGTCGGAGGCCTTCTCCTGATGGATTACTTTTCAAACAGTTGACTGGTGCCGAGACTAGAGCGCTAGAAGAACCTTTCACAATGGAGGAAGTCAAGGTGGCAGTTTGGTGCTGTGATGGAGAGAAGAGTGTTGGGCCATACGGGATTACTTTGGATTTCTACAAGAAGAATCGAGAATTGGTGAAGGAGGATTTATTTTGTTACGTGAATGATTTTCATGCATCTGCTAAGTTTGTCAAGGCCATAACTGCTTCTTTTCTTGCCCTTATTCCTAAGGTTCCCAATCCTTAGTGTCTTGCAGAATACATATCTATTTCTTTGGTGAGTTCTCTTTATAAGATCTTGGCTAAGTTGCTTGCCTCTAGACTTAAGCGCGTCATTGGTACTGTGAGATCCCCGAAGCAGACGGCTTTTCTCCTTCTGGATCTCTCTACATAGTTAAGTGTTTGATCTTGAGATCAATACAGAGCCACGCTTTGATACCAATTGAAGGTGGAGAAAAACACAAGAAAGGGGGGATTGAATTGTGTTCTTTATCAATTAAAGTTCCCTTTCCTTTTTCTTTAACGTCTTTTCTTTAACTGAATCATCTATTGGATTATGCTTTAATGTTGCGGAAGCATGAAGATGTATAACTACATAACCAATAAGATGATCATTTTAACTTCTAAAGGATATCAGAACTTCTGACTTGCTCAGTACAGTTCTGTAGATTAAATCTTGGAAGTTCTAGGTTAAAATGACATGTGCAGAAAGTAAAAGACACATTCAATTTTATCCTGGTTCACCTTCTAACTAAGGCTACCTCCATTCCACCTTCTTCAGGTGATTTTCCTCTCAACAAAGGTCTTAACCCACTATAACCAAATAATGATTACAACCGCACGATCCTCCATCGTGACTCACAACCTGCACAGCCAACTGCTGTGACTAACCATCTGCACAATGACCCGTTCAGTGATCTCCGCGAGATATAACGCCCATTGACTCATGTACCCTGCACAGTCTATCCATTGTGACTATCCCTGCACAACCAACCTGTTGTGACTAACCCTGCACAACCAACCTGTTGTGACTAACCCTACACAACAAATCTCTGTGACTAACTTCTGATGATGAACCGTTCAGGGATCCCAGCAGGATATAACGTTCATCTATCTTCTGGAGATTATAGGTGTGCTTCTCAATTAAGCAGATAGTCTCCTATTCTCAATGCATATGTTTATGACACACTGACTCAAAGTCACTTATGGTGCCTAAACAGTCTATCAGAAGTTCCTAAGATATAACACATTGCGAGCAACCACACTATGTGTTTTTACATTTACATGCAAGAACCAAATATTCTTGTAGTCTTCTCATCTTATCTTCTGATTGAGATCTTCTTCATCTTCTCTTAAGCATATTAAGAGACTTAGCTCTTATGTTGGATGCTTCTTTTTTGATTTCTTATATCTTCTGAAAGCTGATAAAGGGACACAACCCTTATTGAAAAAGCATCTTCAGAATGATCATCAACTTTCTTCTCAAGTGGATTAAGAACATCGGTTCTTGTTGCGAGTTGCTTCTTTGATTTCTTCTTCTTTCGATATTCTTCTTAAGCGGATTAAGAACATCAGTTCTTGTTGAGAGTTGATTCTTTGATTTCTTCCTCTGATCTTATTCTTAAGCAGATTAAGAACATCAGTTATTGTTGAGAGTTGCTTCTTTGATTTCTTCCTCTGATCTTCTTCTTAAGCAGATTAAGAACATCAACTCTTGTAGAGAGTTGCTTCTTTGATTTCTTCTTCTGATCTTCTTCTTAAGAAAATTAAGAATATCAGTTCTTGTTGAGAGTTGCTTCATTGATTTCTTCCTTTGGTCTTCTTCTTAAGATTTTCTATGTAATGCTCCACTTGATTCTGATGGTTTTTCATTGCTACATCTTATCTCTAAAAACCCACACCCTTCATAAGAAATCTTACTTCTTTATATAGCTCTGAATTATATTTGTTGTCTTGATCTTCGGAAAGCGTAATAAATGTTGACGTGTTTCCACCATGCTTTTGTTTTCTTCAATGTACTGTATGTAGGTTCCTTCTTCAATCATTCTTGGGAGCTGTCCCTTTTAGTTGTTGTAGCCATTTAGCTAATGATGATGTTTGTAACGGTTTTCTTCATGATTTTTTATCCTTTGTATTTTATTTTATTTTTCATGCTGAGCTGAAGACTATCTTTTGATTTACATATGACTCCTTTGTTGTTTATCTTTTGCACGTTACTACGTTGTAACTCAGAACTTCTGAGCATGATCTTCTGAGCTTACAAAGCTTCGTGTTCCTGATATTTTGTTCATTTTCCTTTGAGGCTTCTGACGTACTTTCTGATTGAGTTGCTGTATATGTTGTATAAGACTTTGATACTTGTTTCTGCACACTCAATGAAGCCATCATTAATAAAACTGTTACTAACAAAATATACGCTTGTTATCATCAAAACTAGATTTTGAACATAGATTCTCAATCTTGTTCCAACAATCTCCCCCTTTTTGATGATGACAAAATCATGTGTTTTAATGGATCAATTTTATGGGATAGTAATAGATAAACAATTATATCAGACATCGCATTAAGATATTACTTCTATTTTCTTTTAGAATGATATACTTCTCTCTTGTTTGCTCATCAGAATATATTAGAATGATATACTTCTCTCTTGTTTGCTCATCAAAATATATTTCTCTTCTTCTTCTTCCCCTTTTTGTCATAATCAGAAAACGTGAATGAATAGGTGCATTAATTTTCTCCCCCTGAAATCGATAATCCTGTTAGATACTGATTTAAGATCTCCCAAGAGTTCCAACAATCTCCCCCTGAGATGTATGATCTCCCCCTAAATTAACTATTTGAATTTATCGCATACATTTAGATCAGATAGCATATTAATTTTAATAAGGGAATTACTCATTTTTATTTATAAGGTTATCGATGCTGTAAATGATTGCAAGCAAGGAGTATAAAAGCGAATCACACAAGGTCATTTATAAATCACAAAATAAGGAAAGTTTTGATACACACATAACTAGAGCTATAATATACATTCAAGAAGAGACGCAATCTAAGGTTGTTTGGGAACGAGAGATTGAAAAAGGTTTTTGATTTCTTTGGTAGACTTTTCTTGTCTCATCATCCAGGACTCAAATCTCCTGTTAGTTGCATCCTGTTTGTCCAGTCTTTTTCAAATTTCTACATTTTCCTTATCAAGTTTGTTTAGCATTTCAAGCATCTTAACAGACTTGTCATTTGCAACGCTTGCAAGTACAGATGAAACAGAGAGAACCTTGGGAGTCACCTGATCAGCATTAATTTTCCACGTTGGTATCCTTCCTTCACAGATGTCTTTAGGCACATCACTTGAAATATGATTTACCAAAGCCAAGGAATTTGCTTGATTATCATCAATGTCCATATGTTCAGAAGATGTAGAACCAAAAGTGTTACTGATGAATAATGGAGGTTTTAGAGCCCAGAGATCCATCACAAGAGTGATGACAACATTCAGATACTCAAAAAATTTCTCATTAGCATGAGTGCGGCATACTTCTTTGAGTTTAAGGGATTCAGAGTTGAATCTCCTTCTGAGTTCATCCCAAAGGGCTTCTGAAGCCACTGGACTTCTGTTTGTTGAACAATCAGCTTTTAGCTATGCTATCCATTCCTGTATCTCTGTTTCAAAATTCTTGAACAATATATCAACATCTGTCTGTGTCGGTTTAGGAATTTGAGATTCAGGGCGAGCTTCTGATTCCTTTTCAGAGGGTTGGTCAGTTTCAGACTCGGTAGAGGGTTCAGATTAAGATTCAAAGGATTTTTCAGGGTTGGTAAGTTGTTCTGGTTGATGTTCTGGAGATTTTTCAGTTTGAGGATCAGAGGCTTCTACTTGTTGAGATTCGGAGATTGGATCTTCTGAGGTAATTTGTTGTGAGGTTGGTGAATCTTGTGGTGATGGGGAGGCCGGGATGACATGTACTTCAGGTGATGATGATCTGACAGCATCTTTTGATGAACGAGGTAAATTTGTTTTGATTAAGTGTGGAGGAGTGGATGTGATGGATTCAGGAAACGTGTTATAGGCAGGAGTGTTTTGGTCAAAGGTGTCAAGAGTGATTGTGGCTAAAGGGCTAGTGTATCCAGGAGTGTTCCATGATTCTATGTACCACCCATAAGGTTTTGGAATCGAATTTTCGCATTGAGGCCTGTATTCAGAAGATTCTAAACTTTCTTCATGGATTGGTGGGTTTTGTAGTGAAGGTGCAACTTTAGAATGACTGAGGGATATTGTTTCTTTTGGTGGTGGATGTTCATAAGGGTTTAGATTAAATGGTGTGGAAGAGATGGGAGGATTTTCTTGTTGGATTTATGGTGGAGCAGTCTTTGTTTGGGTTTCAGTGGGTGAGGTTTGTCTTTGATTTGGGGTTTGAGGACATGTTTCTTTGGGATTTTCTAAGGAACTAGAAATGTCTTGAGGAGAGGTGGTTTGAGTTTCTATTTGTTTAGAAGATTCAGATGTTCTTGGACCAAAATTGTCAATGTCTGACAGTAGTTGTGCCAAAGTTTGATCTTCTGGGGAATTGGTAGAACTATTTTCTAAGGTTGGAGATTTGATAGTCTGGGAAGCGGGTAAAACATAAGTTTTAATATTTTCAGAATTAAGAGTTGAAACAGAGATTGAAGAATTACCTGAAGTTCTTTTCTTCTTATCCTTCTTAACTTTGACAGAGGTTCCTTCTTCTTCAACCTTCCTCTTTTTGGACTTCCTCTTTTTCTTGTGAACTTCTGGAATGGGGTTATTTCTGCCTTGGAGCCAGGTTGGAATAATGGGTATGCCTGCTTGATTGTCTAATCTAATAAAGTCCAAAATGATGTGAGGAGTGTCTCCTGCATTAAACATATGAAAGTCCTCAATATGAACTCTTCTGCTTGTGATGGAGAATGCTTCAGGAGTGGTGGGTTTGTGGACCATTTTCTTTAAGATATTCATCTTTTTCATATTCTTTCCGCTCAGGGTTTATCCACATATTGGTTCTAACTCTTGGCCTAGTTTGGCTTCTTTTAGATGAGCTATCAGGCCATTCTATGTCAGAATGTCTGAGATTAACCTAGAGAGGGGATCCAGTTTTTCTGAACCTTGACCTTTTGATCTTCTCTTCATTCTCTAACATGTTTCAATAGATGTTTGAAGAAAATGAACAGTAAGTCAATCTTAATGTTCTTACCAAGGCAGTACAACAATAATTCTTGATCAGCATTCACATAGTCAGATAAACTTGTAGGTTTACGGTGGAAGATACAGCCCATAAAGATTTTTGCCCAAACTTGATAGTATTCTTTCAATTGTTTGAACTTTGAGTTTTTCGAGGATTCTCCATTCTTGTAAATTTCTATGTGGACCAGTTCCATATCTGGTCTTCCGTCTGAGATACCAACATACCCATCTTTTTCAATCCCTAATAATTTCCTGATCAAATTTTTAGTGATCACAACTTGCTTACCCATAACAATTCATAGAATCGCTGTTGGAGTGGTTTCTGCATGTATCCAGAATTCTTTGACCAAGAGTGGGAAGACTGAACCGATCAATCTATCAAAGAAGTTTCTCCATCCTAGAAATTCAACGGCAGGAAGTAAATCGATATTGTTCTCCTTGATGTTCTCCAATTCCACCATGTATTCACAGAGAACTTCAATCTTATCAACGGGTAGGAGCATTGTTCTTTTGGGTTCAATGTATCCTTCGGTTTTGGGGTTGATGGAGACGGTTTTTGTGTTTTATTTGAAGTAGAAGACGCTATTGATGAACGGTTGAGGTTTTATTTCTAGCGGGAGAGAGAGAGAGAGAGGAAAGTCGGAATGTAGGGTTTGAAAGTAAGAGGGGGCGAAAGAGGGAAAGAGCAATTTTGAATACTATTCATAGAGAACACAAAACAAAATCATTTAAAAGAAATTAATTATAATAACTAATTAATTAACCCATTGATTAAGGAAGAGAACGTCGTTATTGAGAAGATTTGAACATTTATGAGTAACCATACCTAGCACGTGTGATCTTTCGAAGGTTTACACATGTGTTCATACCTTAGAGCCAACAACATGAAGTATTATTTGCCAAGACAAACTTCTGAAATGTCAACTTCTGAGACAAGCATTACATATGATGTTTTCAGCGATGATTCCTTGTTTCTTCAGTCTTCAGAAGTTGAGGTAGAAAACTTCTGTCACTTGCATCTTAACAAGTCTGATGTTTTAAGATATCTGGAATACTGATGAATTCTTCTAAGAATAATTATTTTTCTCCTTTTGAAACCTTTATCTTTGACTTTAGATGTCTTTGAGCTTATTAAGATTTGATGCTTATCTACAAAACTCCTCATGACGAGTGGATGATATTGATATTTTTGCGTAGAGTATTGAGATTTTTGCCTTGACATCTTCTGATTATATTGACTTTTTGAATTTGACTTTGATTTCAACTCAGTATGGTTTTTCTCCTTCTGGATCTCTCTACACGGTAAAGTGTTTGATCTTGAGATCAATACAGAGCCACGCTTTGATACCAATTGAAGGTGGAGAAAAACACAAGAAAGGGGGGATTGAATTGTGTTCTTTATCAATTAAATTCCCTTTCCTTTTTCTTTAACGTCTTTTCTTTCACTGAATCATCTATTGGATTATGCTTTAATGTTGCGGAAGCATGAAGATGTATAACTACATAACCAATAAGATGTTCTTTTTAACTTCTAAAGGATATCAGAACTTCTGACTTGCTCAGTACAGTTCTGTCGATTAAATCATGGAAGTTCTACGTTAAAATGACATGTGCAGAAAGTAAAAGACACATTCAATTTTATCCTGGTTCACCTTCTAACTAAGGCTACCTCCAGTCCACCTTCTTCAGGTGATTTTCCTCTCAACAAAGGTCTTAGTCCACTATAACTAAATAATGATTACAGCCGCACGATCCTCCGTCGTGACTCGCAACCTGCACAGCCAACTGCTGTGACTAACCATCTGCACAATGACCCGTTCAGTGATCTTCGCGAGATATAACATCCATTGACTCAGGTATCCTGCACAGTCTATCCACTATGACTAATCCTGTACAACCAACCTGTTGTGACTAACCCTGCACAACCAACCTGTTGTGACTAACCCTGCCCAGCAAACCACTGTGACTAACTTCTGATGGTGAACCATTCAGGGATCCCAACAGGATATAACATTCATCTATCTTCTAGAGATTATAGGTGTGCTTCTCAATTAAGTAGATGGTCTTATATTCTCAATACATATGTTTATGACACATTGACTTAAAGTCACTTCTGGTGCCTAAACAATCTATCAGAAGTTCCTTAGATATAACACATTGCGAGCAACCACACTATGTGTTTTTACATTTACATACAAGAACCAAACTTTCTTGTAGTCTTCTCATCTTATCTTCTGATTGAGATCTTCTTCATCTTCTCTTAAGCAGATTAAGAGACTCAGCTCTTATGTTGGATGCTTCTTGTTTGATTTCTTATATCTCTTGAAAGCTGATAAAGAGACACAACCCTTATTGAAAAAGCTTCTTCAGAATGATCATCAACTTTCTTCTCAAGTGGACTAAGAACATCAGTTCTTGTTGCGAGTTGCTTCTTTGATTTCTTCTTTTTTTGATCTTCTTCTTAAGCGGATTAAGTACATCAGTTCTTGTTGAGAGTTGCTTCTTCGATTTCTTCCTCTGATCTTCTTCCTAAGCAGATTAAGAACATCAATTCTTGTAGAGATTTGCTTCTTTGATCTCTTCTTCTTATCTTCTTCTTAAGCAGATTAAGAACATCAGTTCTTGTTGAGAGTTTCTTCTTTAATTTCTTCCTCTGATCTTCTTCTTAAGATTTTCTATGCAATGCTCCACTTGATTCTGAGGGTTTTTCATTGCTACATCTTATCTCTAAAAACCCACACCCTTCATAAGAGATCTTACTTCTTTATATAGCTTTGAAGTATATTTGTTGTCTTGATCTTCGGAAAGCGTAATAAATGTAGACGTGTTTCCACCACGCTGTTGTTTTCTTCAATGTACTGCATGTAGATTGCTTCTTCAATCATTCTTGGGATTTGTCCCTTTTAGTTGTTGTAGCCATTTAGCTAATGATGATGTTTGTAATGGTTTTCTTCTTGATTCTTGTTCCTTTGTATTTTATTTTATTTTTCATGCTGAGCTGAAGACTATCTTCTGATTTTATTTGTTCATTTTCCTTTGAGGCTTCTGACGTACTTTCTGATTGAGTTGCTGTATATGTTGTAAAAGACTTTGATATTTGTTTCTGCACACTCAATGAAGCCATCAGTAATAAAATTGTTACTAACAAAATATACGCTTGTTATCATCAAAACTAGATTCTGAACATAGATTCTCAATCTTGTTCCAACATAGATAATGTCCTTTTAGTTAAAGAAGCAATGGATTTAGCCAAAAGGGAAAAAAGGTGCTGCTTGGTAGTTAAGGTGGATTACGAGAAAGCGTATGATAGTGGAAGTTGGAATTATCTCAGAATTGTGCTGAATAGTAAGGGCTTCGGTAATCGTTGGTGTAAATGGATGGAAGCTTGTATCTTTAATAGCTCGATGTCTATTTTGGTCAATGGCAGTGTAACACAAGATTTTTCGGTGGAGAGAGAATTAAGCCAAGGCGATCCACTCTCGCCTTTTTTGTTCGTCATGGAAATGGAAGGCCTAACAGCTCTCATGGACAAAGAGGTAACACATGGAGATTTTCATGGATTCCAAATCAATGAGGAGGAGACTGTCGATATATTAAAATTTGCGGACGACACCTTAGTGTTGGGGAACGGTAGCTATGAGAATCTTTGGTGTTTAAAGACCATCTTAAGAGGCTTTGAACTTATGTCGGGGATGAAGATTAATCTTTGCAAGAGTAATTTGTACGACATCAATATGGGAGAGTGGAATCTTGAAGGGTCTTCAACCTTTATGTCTTGTAATATAGGTAGGATGCCCTTTAAGTTCCTCAGAGTGATGGTGGGTGATAGTCACCGTCGAACCAATATGTTGAAGGATGTTATTAGAACCTGTAAGAGGAAGTTGGCTGCTTGGAGAGGTAGATTCCCTTCAATGGGATGAAGGGTCATCTTGATCAAATCAATTCTGAATGTTGTTCCGTTATATGCTCTCTCCTTCTATAAAATGCCGCAAAAGGTTGTGAAAGAATTAAAAAGAATGCAGAGCAGTTTTCTGTGGAACGGAAAAGACTGCTCCCGAACCATACACTGGGTGAGCTGGAAGGTTGTTTGTAAGTCGAAGGAAGAAGGAGTACTCGGGATTAAAGATATAGAGGTCTTTAACATGGCCTTGCTTTCAAAGTGGAGGTGGAGAATTTTTACTGAAAAGAATGCCATTTGGAGCGAGATAGTGCACCATAAATATACCAAGCCATAATTAAAATTGTTGTCTTGCAACGACCGAGATATCAATAAAGGAGATTCCATTTGGTGGAGATACCTCGTATCGTTGGATAAAAAAGCTACGAATTTGATTAACACTTTTACTAACAGTATCGATTGCAGGTTGAAAGACGGAGACAAAATTCCATTTTGGAGCAGCAAATGGTTGGGCAATCAACCGTTAAAGGAAGTTTTCCCGGAGTTATTTGATAAGGCCGTTGATAAATCCATGAGTGTGGCTGAAGCGGGATACACGAAGGAGGTAATTTGGCGTTGGAACTTCGAGTCTCTTATAAGAGAATTGGGTGATGAGGATAATCATATTATGGAGCAACTAGCAGACCAAATTTCTGATGCAGAGCTGTCATACCCCAAAATTTGCCCATATTATTTCTCTTATTCAAATTCAAATCAATACACAAAGCTCCTAGACACACTCTCCTATGCAAGGCTCTGAAACTAGGGTTTGGTTTATTCAAAGGAAAATAAGTGAATCAATGGCTCCAAGGCATCTCATATGGCTCAATATATCTCACATCATCTCCATGACAAATATCAAGTCTTATCTCAAAAGATTGATCACTCAATTGTTCAAAAAATCAACAGTCGACTAGGTTAACCTTGAAGTCAACTATGGTCAAAGTACAGTCAAAACTCCTGATTTTTTGTCAAAATCTTCATATTGAAGTATCATTCACAATTTGATCAAGAATTGATCATGGTTAATCAAGGAAAGATCAGAAATCAACAAATCAAAAAGTTTCTAAATTAGGGTTTTGTATAGGAAAAGTCAACTGAACTTTGACCAGCCATAACTTTTACATGGAACATCCAAAATTTTCCATCCAAAGCTCATCTTGAAGGAAATTTGATCCTCTACAACTTTATCTCTCACGTGCCAAGTCTAAAGATGCTTCATTTGAGAGATATGAACCAAAACATTACAGGTCCTTTTCAAAAGTCAACAAAAAGTCACTTTTATCAAAAGGATACACTAGGAGCACGGAAAATAATTTTGATATGAGACCAAAGACACTGGTTAGAGGACTCTCTAAGGTTTCTAAAAAGTCCTAGAACACTTCCATACCTCAAAAATTGAGAGAAATAGGCCTTGTCAAAATTGAGCTAGTTTGGAGGGAAAAATGTGAAAGAATTTGAAGATTTTTACAAAGAGGCCCAAGTTATTATGATCCAAGCTTGATCCACAAGTCACCCAAGGCCCCAAGTTCAAATACCACGAATTTTTAACATTTATTTAATTCTATATGGATTTTTTATTCATTTAAAATTAACATAAATAAAAAAATTCAAAGAAAAATCAAAGATTTGATTTTCCTCCTAATTTCAGTCATCATTAATCATCAAAATATCCAATAATCACTACAAAATTCGTGCAAAGCAAGTGTGTGAAGAAAAGATTGAGTTTGGACGAATTTAGAAACATATTTTCCAAAATTTTCAATCAAATTTTCTTAAATGGCAATCAAGGATTCATCAAGATTCTCCTCAATTTTGTTAACCTAATCTCTTCACCTATATATACACAACAAACATAGAGCATTAGGTTACGAATTTTGGCCTCCAAGAACCCTAGCTTCATTCTCCAAAGTTCAAGAAAAAAGCAAATTCAGATTCTGAGATTAAAGCCAATTCAAGGTGTTCTAATCATCCATACGCGTTCCCTGAAGCTCATTGAAGGTGTTTGGATCCTTGCTCGACACCAACAACTCCAGAATTACCTCCAATAAGCCAAGGTATTTCGAAACCTTTTTTGATTCGATTGCATTAATTCATGAGGCATAAACATAAATTGAGCGCATAATATTGTTTGTTATTGTCTGATTATCGTTTCTGGAAAATTTGGTGTGTTATTATGCTGTTTTGAGTGACTTGCCATGTTAGGGTTCGTGCCCTTGAGATTGGGGCTTTCTAAATAACGTAAAATCAGGCTTCAAGATAGGTACCATTGGGTTCACGTGGTCGAGACGAATTCAATGGCACCATCGCGCCAAATTTCTGTAGCCATTTGCATGCATTCGCTATTTTTCAGGTTGGATTGTTAGTGTTTCATAGCGCTTTTGGAGAAAAGCGCTGTTAAAGATGATGGCCCAAGGTTGAAGATGAAGAGGTGTCACCCTCTGATTGGATAAAAAACGCGCGCGCCCCTTTTGAATTCCCAGGATCTTGTGCGTTAAGAAACATGGCTTATCATGCACTTTCATCATCGCAGCCATCCGATCATCATTCTTTCCAATCCAACGCGCGCCAGAACGAGGGTGCACCATGGACATTCACGCGCCAGCCACATGGAATCAAAAGTTAAGTATTTCTTAATTTTTTTTATTTTTTATTACATAATCCTTTTTATTTTTATATATACATATATATATATATATATATATATATATATATATATATATATATATATATATATATATATCATTTATTTTCTTTTTCTTTTCTTTATAATAATAAAACAATTATGATTATTTTATAAGAAAAAACTTTTTATTTATTTGTTTTAAATATTTATTCCATATAATTATTTATATGTTTTATTTTATTTATTATATTATACCAATTTTATTTCCTTAATTATATGTATATATTTATTTTAATTATATATTTATGTAGTTATATTTATTTTCCTTTTCTTATTTTAATTATATATTTAATTATGTATTTATTTCAATAATTCATATTTATCTTATTTTTATTCCAAAAAATTATTTTTATACTCGATTTAATTTTCTTACCCCGATTTAGTTAATTAGGTCGCAAGACCAATGATTAATTAAATCAATTTATCATTATATTCAATTTGAATCTTAATTAGGGTTTACGAGGAATAACCCTACACTGAATATTTCTTTTATCTGTATCCTTTTCAGGGTTAACTTTTTTTCATACGCTTTCCGACTACGCGCCTTCAGAATCCGAAGCTAAGTATTCTATTTAGTTATTATTTTAACAATTTATTTTGTTCCCTCCTAAAACAGGGTTTGTCTTGCCTAACATTCACTTTTTGCCTTTTGCTTCGCCATTTTTCAGGGTTAACCCCGAGCCTTCCCGCCAACCATATCAGATCAAATTCAAAGCTAAGTGATTGTTTATTTATTTATTTATTTATTTTTAATCTCTTTATCTTTTATTTTTTAGGATTAGCCTTGTTTGCCCCCGAATCGATAATGCACTCACCCCTTCTTTTGTTTACCTTTCCTTTTCCAATCTTCAGGGTTTGTCGATTGCCAAAGCTACGAGTATCGGTAACCCTAAACCCTAAACTATTATATCTTCTGTTTTTTTAATTAATTATATCCCGCTGGTTTCAATTCCCCTCTCCTCCGCTGGTTTCAATTTCCCTTCCCCATTATTACTGTTTATATTAAACTGCGTGGTTAGTAATCCTAGGGAGTGCAAGCCTCTAATGAATTTAGATAATTAATTATAAGATACATTTCTGAACATAATCACATGATTGGTGCACACACGCACACTTTTGGGTAAACCTCTATGTTGCCTTGTTGCCTGTTGCCTGTTGCTTGTTGCCTCGTTGCCTCGTGTTTTTGCAGAATAGTCAGTCCCTCGAATACGAGGATACCTCAGCCATGTCGCCTCAATTAAAGATCATGGTCCCTAATGATGCTGCCTTCGATACACTAAAAATGATCTCGACCCTCGGAAGTTGCCTACGAAAAGGCTGAGGTATCCTCTGGTTGCCTACGAAAAAGGCTATTCTGATCCTTCCCCTTAGACTACCTGCCTCTCTATGGCATGGGTCGGTCTTATGGCGAACGATAATGCGATGACCCGTTTACATCCAAACGAAAGGCTTCCTGCCCTCTCATGGCATGGATAGACCCTTTCATCCTGAAAGGCTAAAAGAAACCTATCATCTAAGTTCAAGGTAATTGCCCCTAATTGCTTTGCCTAGCTTTAAACTGTTTATATTCTTTCTCATAATCCTTCAAAAGGGCTACGCTCATTTACGAGCTAAAGTCCCTATTCCTTTTCTTCTACATTTCTAAAAACAAAAAACGAGCAAAGCAATTAAGAGCCCATGGAAAACCATGGATGCAAAGGGTGCCTTACACCTTCCCTTTGCATAATTACCCCCGAACCCTATTTTATTTAAAAGGTTTTTTCTGTTTCTTTTAGCCTTTCTAACTTGTTTGGATAAAATAAAAGTCGGTGGCGACTCTTGCTTAACTGCGACATTTCGATTATGAAAGTCAGTTCACCGTGTTACAGAACTGGCGACTCTGCTGGGGATAAATTTCGATAAAAGAGGGGTTACCTTAAAAGTTTAGGATTCACCTTAAATGTCTTCTATTGTTTGCTTTAATTTTGCAGGGCTGTTTTGGGTATTTTGCTGTGTGAAAGATCCTAACCCGGATCTGAGTACCTTAGGTATATGGCATGAGATCAAGGAGACTGCACAGCGTATACTGATGTGGTCGATCTGATGGCCATCGTTAGTGTGACACATTGGTTTGTCCTGGTGTTCCTTGGGATCCGACCTGAGGAAATGCTTGGCTGCCGCGTGGTGTCATTAAGCACTAATTCGCCCTTAGAACCTTAGTCGAACTTGACTTTGGCCTTTTAGAAAGTAGCGAGATGGCTGGCTTTGGTTCCGACTGAAGTTGGTTGATACTCGAAGCTACACTCATATGGACTGGACTTTCAGGACCTTTTCGGTTGGCGATTCGATTGCCGAACTGAGATAAGCGCCTTCGAGAAAGGTCAATGATATGAGCTCCCTAGAACCCGATCTTTATATAGGACAGGTTTGAACCGACTAAACTTCAGGGGGAGGGTACACACCTCTGGACTACATGCAAGCCTAACCTTAAGGCAAAATTGTGTGACTTGTTTGTGTTTGTTATCTACTTGACATCATGACATCATAAACATCATAAGCATCATAACATCATGACTAACCATTCGAGGACCAAAGAATTCATCTTTGTTCTGTTTTGTAGGTCATGGAGACTAGAAACACCATTCGAGTTAACTTTGTGAAGATACCTTCCGAACTGAAAGAGTTGGTATTAGAGATTCCTGGAGGTTCCCGATTCACTGAAAGACATGGTCTCTTGCCTAGTTTGGTTACTCCAGGTTTTGACGAAGAAATGATGAGTGTACGATTTCAATTCTTCGATTCCGAGCATCATTGCTTTACTTTCCCGGATTATCAGTTGGTACCTACTATGGAGGAGTTTGCTGACATACTTGGACTCCCCATCCGAGATCAGATTCCGTTCACTGGTTTGGAAGAAATTCCAAAATTGGAAGTTATCGCTTCCGCTTTACATCTTAAGAAGTCTTATATTGATGGTCATTGGGAAACTAGAAGTGGAGTTAAGGGATTCCTCGCTAAGTTCTTATTCGGAAAAGCTCGCATGTTTTTGAAGTCCATGAGTTATCAAGCCTTCGAAGACATATTAGCTTTACTCATTTATGGTTTGGTATTATTCCCTAATCCTGATCAGTTCATTGATGTGCACGCCATAAAGATATTTCTGACACGCAATCCAGTTCCTACTTTGCTTGGAGATATCCTACACTCTCTTCACACTCGTACTATGAAGAAACGAGGGACTCTTATGTGTTGCATACCTTTGCTATCCAAGTGGTTTATTTCGCACTTTCCTCGCTCAGTAATGAGGAACGACCAAAGGCTGAAATGGCATAAGAGAATAATGTCACTTTCTCATTCTGATATCCGTTGGCTTTCTTTATCCAAGGAGAGTTTTACCATCATCGACCGTTGTGGACAATATCCTAATGTGCCTTTACTTGGCATACGAGGGGGTATCACTTATAATCCTTGTTTGGCCTTACGTCAGTTTGGTTACGCTCGAAGAGATGGTCCTCATCAGATGCTTATACAAGGGGTTGTGTTTGATTATGAAGATGATACTCAAAATCACCGCCGGAAGTTTATACGAGCATGGGATAGAGTGAACAGAATTGATAGCAAGAGCTTGGGGCAAAGAAACTCCATTCCTTTGGGGCCTTACCTTAGATGGGTGCGCACTCGTGCTCAACGTCTCATCATGCCTTATCCATATGTCCTACCTGTGATAGTGGAGCCTGATTGTGAGGAAAAAGTTCCTCAAGTTATTGCTCATCCAGACATGCCAACTGACATCGAAGAATTAAAGAGATCTTGGATTCAATTAATGGAAGAAAGAGAGTATTAGAGCTCACAAAGCTACTTCAAGCGGAGCAAGGCATCAACAACTTCATTGGTTCGAAAAGGAAGCGTCCATGGGAGACTTGAAGACTTTTGTTTTTATTATTTTATTCCTAGTTTATTTTATTTCTAGTTTTATACCTTCATTATTGTAAAAGATAATAATAAAACAGTTTACAATTTTTTCCTTAAGTATTATTAATAAAGTTTCTTTTTGTTTGGTTTTAAACAAATTTGAATTCCAAGGTCCTCGAAAACATTGCATATGCATAATCATATTGTGAATACAAGATTACACTCAAAGATGTTTTTGATTCATGGCAAACTCAAATAAGCATTCAAACAACAAGACGGAAGCAGAAAACTTAAAGAAAAGCAAGCATTGATCACTCATAGGTCAACCCATTATGTTTATATGTTTATAGGTTGCCTCAACACAAGCAAAACAAGAAGAATGCAGAAAAACAGCAGTTAGGTCGACCTACCATCAACCCAGGTCGACCTAAAATGGAGAAAAATTCATATATCCCTGCTAGGTCGACTCACACATCATTTAGGTCGACCTAAATTGATGAATTCTACATACCAGCCTGTTAGGTCGACCTACACATCAACTAGGTCGACCTAATCTGTGAAAATGTCCCCAGAATGCATCAGAAGAGGATTCTGGTCGACCTACTCCTTCAACAGGTCGACCTAACTGGGAGCAAAATTCTGCAAGCTCTGTTAGGTCGACCTAAGCACTACAAGTGGTCGACCTAACTGATCAAGAAAGTTCAAAAATCAGTTTTTCTTGGTTCTAACTGTTATGCAATCATATATATTGTGCAAGGGTAATTATTCAAGCAACACCAACGACTGAAAGATACACAAACGCTTCTCATCTTCGTTCTTCATCATCTCCAACACAATTACACATAATCATTCTTGCGTTGCGGGTTAGTGATGAGTTCGATAACGTCCATGGAACGGAATTGAAGATTCCTAGTGTAACACCCGTATATTTTAATTTTTAATTTAAATGGAAATTTAATTTAAATTTAGAATTATTGGTGGTTTGTGGGATTTAATTGGAAGAAAGATGGTTTATAGTATTGGGCCAAGTTTGGTATTAATAAAGAGGGGGTGCTATGTTAGTAAAGCCCTTTACTAATTAAAATGTTATTTTTTCATAAAAATAAGGAAAATTGGGAGAAAGGAAAAAGGAACGTGAAAAGCAGAGCAGAGGAGATGAGGGATTGGGAAGCTGGTACGTGAAGAGGAGCAATGGAGGGAGAGACCAATCAAGAATCTTTGGCTAAGGTAAGGGGGGACTCTCCGGTTATCATCTATTATCGTATTCTTGGATAATAATATTGATTAGGGATGTTGTTGAGTCAATTGGATTATATGTCGGGTTTAGGGAGGTTATGAATTGATGAAAATTGCATGGATTATTGATTGATTATGTGTTGTTTTGATGTGTGATGATGAATAATGATGCAATTGATGATTAACTGCCGGTATATGACGTTTAGAGTCAGTTTTGGACTCAAATTGAGTCAGATCGCAGGATCTGACGCAGACCCGAAAATATGTGAAATCGCCAGTTCGCGCCGCGTCCCCGTGTTGGCGCCGCGAAGGCGTGCTTGTTTTCTCGTATCGCGCCGCGTGCATAGGTTGGCGCCGCGAACGCGTTTGTGTGGTTCAGGTCGCGCCGCGAGTCTTGGTTGCGCCGCGTGCTGTAGCGATAGTTGTTTTCTTGAAAAGTTAAATGATGTGTAACTTTCGAACCGTAGGTCTATTTTTAGTGCCGTTTCGAGCACGATGAATCTTATGAGATAGCCTATGTTTTAAATGATGGAATGAGGTGTGAATCCAATTATTTTTTTAATATGATTTTATGTCTTGGTGAATGATGTATTGTACATATATGTGATGAGAAGCGTTAAATACATGCTACGTTGAAATATTAATCATGTGACGATTTGTTTAATTGGATGATATAATGTTGACATATATGATGAAATGTGACAATATAAGATGTTGTTTTGAAAAACATTATGATATGATGATTTGTTGAGAATTGTATGATGATGACTGATTTGCTTTGGAATGATGTGGATACATGTGTGTTCTTATTATTGATGATGATGCTTGATGTGGACACATGTATGTTCTTTAATGATGATGATGATGATTGATTGTATTTGAATGATGCTAATGTATATAAACATACTTTGATGATGATGATGATGATGATGATGAAATGGGTATTTGATGATGTTACTCATTAGACTTGACGATGGTATAAGTATGTTGTATATGTTGCATTCATTCATATTCATTGATGATACTGTATCCATAAGGGTGTGTTGGATCAGTAAAGGGCATGATTCCCATTGTGTGGAATCTGTGCTGGCAGGGCCGTATCTGGATGATGTTGGATCGGTCATGGGTTATTCCCATTGGATGATGTTGGTACCACATGCATAGTGTCAGTTCATACATATGCATACTTTTATAACATGATTGGAAGTATTCCAGTGTTATAAATATTGATGACGTGTTGGTTGTGTGTTTTGTTGAATTAATGTTGAGTATGATTGTCTGTTTGAAAGATGTGTTTTGTTGACATTTGTGTAAATGATGGATGTTCCTGATAATCTGAATATGATGAAATTGGGTGAATAATATAACTATGATGTGTTGTTATTTAAGATGCAATAACATTTGTTAACTGTGATGAGACTCACCCTTACTGTTGACATTTTCAGATTGAGGATAGCTGCTTTCTACTTGGTGAGGATTAGCTCATAAGTCAGTGTTTTAGTGTAGCGTCAGGTGTCATGCTCTGATATTGTAACACTGAGGGAACGCTAGTTTAGAGTTTATGATGATACTCTATCGTATGATGAATTTTCCGCTGTGTTAACATGAGATGTTTATGTATTATGATGAATTGTTCCTTAGTGAAAGCATGACAATGAATTTATGATAAATTTGTCTTAATTGGAATTGTGGCACCCTTGTTTTCATGTTTTACTCTGAATTATTTTATAAATTTCCGCGGGGTTTAGAAGGGTGTTACACCTAGTGGGTTCAGAGCAGGTCGGTCCGTCCGGCCAATTGTTGAGTCAGTTGAGTTGCGCGACAATTGTATATTGTCGGCATTTTATTCCTTGGTACGCGACATGTGAGTGAATCACTGTCGGTACTTGGTTGTTTGTTGCAAGTGTTGGATTGAAACAAGTGGGGGAGAAGCTTCGCTTCTCGGTTATGTTTCAGTTGTAAGAAGATTGATTCAGTAGGCTGTTGTTGGCAACAGTGCGAGCGTTGTCGGAGTTTGTTGTTTCCCGAGTTGAAGGTGACTTGGAATTAAGACTTCACTGGGAATTGAGTTGGAACATCTTGAAGGAAGATGATTAGAGGTAATTGACAGTTATTATAAGAGAAGGAAATTGGAAAGTTACGATGTGTCAGCTCTACTGGTGTACTGCGAAGATGTCAGTTGAGTAGCTTTACGTCTCGGAAGAGATTCAGCTGCAAGTTTGCAAAGAGGATTGCTGTCGTAATGTTCCAGAAATCGCACTTCGGCGATAGGATGTGTTGCTCAAGTCATAAGAATGTTTGGAAGTGAAGAGATACGATAAGGGGCTGTTTGGAATATGATAGAGTTGAAGAGAATGAGTTTTGGAGAGAGATTTTCGTAAGCAAAACGCAGGAAAATTGCTGAATAGCTGCGGAACTTCGAAAATTCTTAACTGGAGTTCTGGACATCCGAATTGAGTTCCGTTTGAAGCGTCGGAAAACTAACGAGATGAACTTTGTTATAAAAATAGTTGCAGCAGCTGTAACATATTTAATTGTGACAGGATGACGTTGGAAAGAGGTGAAGTTACGGTTACTCTGGTTCTTATAACTAGACTTGTTTATTGGTACTGCACGGGATGTCAGTGTCAGTGTTGAATGGATCGAAGGAATAATTAGAAGGTTTGTGGAGGAGTAATTTTAAGAATTGAATTTACCAATTGAGGAGTTTTGGATATATCGTATAGAGTGTCGCTGCATGATGTCAGTGTTGCATTTTTCGGGCAATGATTGGAAAATTCATATCTTGAGTTCCGAGTGTCGGATTAATGTGCCGTTTGAACCTACGAGGAGGAGGGGTTGTGTTCTAATTTATGGAAGAGTTATAAATACAGTAGAGTGGCCCTATGAGGAGAGGTTCTGAAGTCGGTTATGGAATCGTGAAACTTGTTGAATAAGAATGCCTACTACCGCGATTGTTTGAAACGGCGTGGAGTAGAACATGTTGTTGATGAATAAGTCGACGAGATGTTCGGTCACCAAGATGATTTGAATACCGATGGATTTTAGTGAATGATTAAATTAGTAGTAAAGGTGAAGTAAACTTTAGAACCCTTGGAATCGTATTTGTGATGGCAAAGTAACGATAAGTATAAAAGAAGAATTGTAGGGAATTTCTAACATTTGTTGACGTGAGGAAGACTTTGTTGAGATTCCGAGTGGGATGATATTTGGACGTGAATGATGTAATAGAATTTGGATTAAAACCACGAGTTATGAATGTTGTCTTGGTCTTGCAGGTTAATTGTATGGTTCAAAATTCGAAGTGTTTAGTGATCATAAGAGTTGAAGTACCTCTTTGGTCAGAAAGGGGCTTAATATGAGGCAGCAGAGATGGTTAAAGTATATTTTTTTTTTAGGATTAAGATTTTGGTTTGAATTACCATCCTGGTAAGAAAAATGTTGAGCTATTGTGTTGCGTAGGAAGTCTTTAAATATGTCGGTACTAATGGTGAAGGAGTTGGATTTAATTGGACAATTTAGAGGCTTGAGTTGGTATGTGAAGGTGATCCTAATAGTGTTAGTTTGGGTATGCTAAGGCTGACTAGTGGTATTCTTGACGAGATTAGAGAAGGTCAGAAAGATGATGTTGAGTTGACCGATAGGTTGACTTTGAATTACCAAGGTAAAGGCAGTGAATTCAGAATCGACGTGAATAATATAATGAGGTTGAGTGATTGGATTTGTGTTTCTGATGTTTTGAGCTTCGGAAGAATATTCTAGAAGAAGGACACTATTATGTAGTAACGACGGTTTATGCATAAATATGATTTTCAACTATCTATTGACAAATTTAGGACTTGATCACCCTAAATCTCTTGTTGGTAGTAGATGGAATCATATAGAAGAGATAAGCTTGTTTTGTTACCTTAATGATTTAAGATGTGATGAATACTAAGCCGTGAGAATAATCACTCACTATGTTGTGTGAATTTATGAAGAGGTGAATATGAAAGAGTGCAACATGATGGACAAATGACTTAAGACGGGTAATCAAAGTCGCGCAGCGAAAGTGTGATGTGGAGTAGTGTTATGAGTACTACTCGCGGGAAGTAAGGAATTAATATGTCGGAAGCCTACATAGAGAATATGTATTGATCTATATGTTGGATTTAGAATCCAGTGGATGTAAGGATGTCGTGTCGAAGAATTATAACTCTTTTGAATAATTGCCGAGATGATGAATATGTTATTACGGTTGTACGTAGTTAACGAGTATGTATTCGGCGAAATTAAAACGAAGAGTTGATGTTATATGATGTTGTAATAATTTTGTGCTGTTATTGAGGTGATATTGTAGATTCCAGATATAATGAGGAATTATACTCTATGAAGGGAGAAATTGATTTAATTCTTAGTAGAGAGCGTGACTCAGTTTGAGTTATTTTGTAAGCAATGGTATATTGGGACTGATGAGTGTGATTATAATTACTTGTGTGGGTATTCGTTCTGATGGTTAGGGTGTTTTAATAGATGAAGTAAATCTGGAATTTATTTTCGAGTGCGAGTAAGTATTACTAAGTGGTAGATTAGTACCATGAATGACGAAGAATGATTCTTGAACGAATAAGTAAAGAGAGTCGGAATCGGGTAAAACTCAGAAATCTAATTGGTATAGATGATTGTGATGAGTAGTCAGAGTAGTGCGGAAAAAACGGAATGTAAAGTGTTGGATAATCGATGGCTTGACTTAAGAGGAGTCAGATAATTGGAATTCAATGGTATAGGAATATGAGTATTGAGTTTCTTGAAGGAAGCGGTTGGTGAAAAGTGTAAGTATTATTTTATCGCTCAGATGGAAGAGTATGTCTAAGGTTGGTATGTTTGGTAGATGGTATGCATTAGTGCAGTGTTGATCAGTGTGATCATACCATAGATTGTGTAATTGTATTGCTCGGCTGTTGAGCGTATTGTTTAGGTTGTACCTCAATGTTCTGTTGTTGTTAACCTTTTGGAGCTATAGCGAGTGGTATACTTTTGGATAGTCGAATGCGACGTAAGAACTGGGATTTGAATGTATGAAACATGTTTCCTGTTGGTTATGTCAGACGGATTTTGAGGATTGACCGATGGTAATGTTAATTGGGAGCTGAAGAGTCAGGTGGAGGACTCTTATACGAGCTGGTTACTTGAGGTATGTTTTCGAGGACGAAAACTCTTTTAGTGGGGGAGAGTTGTAACACCCGTATATTTTAATTTTTAATTTAAATGGAAATTTAATTTAAATTTAGAATTATTGGTGGTTTGTGGGATTTAATTGGAAGAAAGATGGTTTATAGTATTGGGCCAAGTTTGGTATTAGTAAAGAGGGGGTGCTATGTTAGTAAAGCCCTTTACTAATTAAAATGTTATTTTTTCATAAAAATAAGGAAAATTGGGAGAAAGGAAAAAGGAACGTGAAAAGCAGAGCAGAGGAGATGAGGGATTGGGAAGCTGGTACGTGAAGAGGAGCAATGGAGGGAGAGACCAATCAAGAATCTTTGGCTAAGGTGAGGGGGGACTCTCCGGTTATCATCTATTATCGTATTCTTGGATAATAATATTGATTAGGGATGTTGTTGAGTCAATTGGATTATATGTCGGGTTTAGGGAGGTTATGAATTGATGAAAATTGCATGGATTATTGATTGATTATGTGTTGTTTTGATGTGTGATGATGAATAATGATGCAATTGATGATTAACTGCCGGTATATGACGTTTAGAGTCAGTTTTGGACTCAAATTGAGTCAGATCGCAGGATCTGACGCAGACCCGAAAATATGTGAAATCGCCAGTTCGCGCCGCGTCCCTGTGTTGGCGCCGCGAAGGCGTGCTTGTTTTCTCGTATCGCGCCACGTGCATAGGTTGGCGCCGCGAACGCGTTTGTGTGGTTCAGGTCGCGCCGCGAGTCTTGGTTGCGCCGCGTGCTGTAGCGATAGTTGTTTTCTTGAAAAGTTAAATGATGTGTAACTTTCGAACCGTAGGTCTATTTTTAGTGCCGTTTCGAGCACGATGAATCTTATGAGATAGCCTATGTTTTAAATGATGGAATGAGGTGTGAATCCAATTATTTTTTTAATATGATTTTATGTCTTGGTGAATGATGTATTGTACATATATGTGATGAGAAGCGTTAAATACATGCTACGTTGAAATATTAATCATGTGACGATTTGTTTAATTGGATGATATAATGTTGACATATATGATGAAATGTGACAATATAAGATGTTGTTTTGAAAAACATTATGATATGATGATTTGTTGAGAGTTGTATGATGATGACTGATTTGCTTTGGAATGATGTGGATACATGTGTGTTCTTATTATTGATGATGATGATTGATGTGGACACATGTATGTTCTTTAATGATGATGATGATGATTGATTGTATTTGAATGATGCTAGTGTATATAAACATACTTTGATGATGATGATGATGATGATGATGATGATGAAATGGGTATTTGATGATGTTACTCATTAGACTTGACGATGGTATAAGTATGTTGTATATGTTGCATTCATTCATATTCATTGATGATACTGTATCCATAAGGGTGTGTTGGATTAGTAAAGGGCATGATTCCCATTGTGTGGAATCTGTGCTGGCAGGGCCGTATCTGGATGATGTTGGATCGGTCGTGGGTTATTCCCATTGGATGATGTTGGTACCACATGCATAGTGTCAGTTCATACATATGCATACTTTTATAACATGATTGGAAGTATTCCAGTGTTATAAATATTGATGACGTGTTGGTTGTGTGTTTTGTTGAATTAATGTTGAGTATGATTGTCTGTTTGAAAGATGTGTTTTGTTGACATTTGTGTAAATGATGGATGTTCCTGATAATCTGAATATGATGAAATTGGGTGAATAATATAACTATGATGTGTTGTTATTTAAGATGCAATAACATTTGTTAACTGTGATGAGACTCACCCTTACTGTTGACATTTTCAGATTGAGGATAGCTGCTTTCTACTTGGTGAGGATTAGCTCATAAGTCAGTGTTTTAGTGTAGCGTCAGGTGTCATGCTCTGATATTGTAACACTGAGGGAACGCTAGTTTAGAGTTTATGATGATACTCTATCGTATGATGAATTTTCCGCTGTGTTAACATGAGATGTTTATGTATTATGATGAATTGTTCCTTAGTGAAAGCATGACAATGAATTTATGATAAATTTGTCTTAATTGGAATTGTGGCACCCTTGTTTTCATGTTTTACTCTGAATTATTTTATAAATTTCCGCGGGGTTTAGAAGGGTGTTACACCTAGTGGGTGAAGGTTTGTGGGGTTTGTTGGTGAATAAAATCTGCGGGTTTTGTCCTCCACGACGGGTGGTTCTTGGGGGTTTTTATCAAGAGGCGTTCATTGAGGATTCGGCTGAGTGTAACGATTGAGGAACGGGGAGTTCAAGGAATCAAGACACTGCAGAAGGGAATCAAAGTGAAGCTCTTGGATAACCTTGATCTGGCTCAAGATTAAGGGGGAAGAAGATTCAAAGGATCGACATAATTGGTTTATCGTTTATCGCTTTGTTATCTTCTTTGTATATACTACTTTCAACATTAATGAAAGATTACCCAATTTCAATTTGGAATTGGGGGCAGACGTAGTCGTAGCGAGGACGATCGACGAACTGCCTAAACAAATATCGTGTTCTTGTCGCTTTTACTTTCTCTTTTACTTTCTGTTCATAATTGGTTATAAGTGCAAAATTGATCAACGATTCAAGTGTTAAAATTGTGAATTAAAGTTCTGCACAAACATCACAATTCACCACAACTTGAATCACTATCAATTTGAACGTATCACCAAGTGTTTGTGTTTTTGCTTAATCCAATCTTACTGCATTGCAAATCAAAGTTGTCAATCTAGAAGTTAATTTATTTTCAGTTGTTAAACGTATTGGTTAGCCATCATATTACTTCACCATCAATTCCACTTACTTTTTGGTTTTGAAACACATACGACCTTTGCAATAGCGGTCCCGAATAGACGCAAGTCGATTCAGAACCGCTTTCGCTCGAGTCAGTAGAAAAATCCGTAAAAACTTAGTGAGATCTATTCACCCCCCCCTCTAGATCTTTAGGCCAGCGTCTAACAAGTGGCATCAAGAGCTCTGGTTTATTCCGTGCTACGTGAAACACTTATTGGAAAGATGGCTTCCGGACCTAAAGGGGCTCATAATAGAGCTCCAGTTTTCAACGGAGAAAACTACGGCTATTGGAAGGATTGTATGTGTGTCCATATCAATGCAATTGATAGGAACATCTGGACAGCTATTGTCAATGGTCCATTTCAGATCACCATGACAAATGCAGCTGGTGCAGTTGTTCCAAAACCAGAAGATACTTGGAATGCTGAAGATGAAAAGAAATATGCATACGATTGGAAAGCGAGAAACATTCTAATCTCAGCTCTAGGAGTTGATGAATACTATCGCGTTTCCCATTGTAGATCAGCTAAAGCTATGTGGGACACATTGCAAGTTGCCCACGAGGGAACGGATGATGTCAAACTAGCTAGGATCAATACGTTAACTCAAGAGTTCGAACTTTTCCACATGGAAGATGGTGAAACCATCGAAAGCATGCAGAAAAGATTCGTTCACCTGAAAAATCGATTAAATTCTCTTGATAGACCTGTTTCCAATGCAGTTGCTACTAACAAAATCTTAAGGTGTTTGAACAGGGAATGGCAGCCCAAAGTTACAGCAATTAAGGAAGCAAATGATCTCAACACTTTAGACATTACCACTCTCTTTGGTAAACTAGAGGAACATGAACAGCATCTTAAATGCCTTGACATGCATGAGAAGAGGACAAAGAAAGAAAAGAACATGGAGAAAGAGGTAGAGAAGAAGTCAATAGCTCTAAAAGCTTCGAGCTCCAAGACCTCAAAACGAGAGCCAAAGGATAGTGACACAAGTGATGACGAAGACTCCGATGATGAGGAAATGGGACTGTTTGTGCGAAGATACAACAAATATCTAAAGAAAAATGGAGCAAAACATTCCGACAAAGGATTGATCAACTATAGAAAGCAATCAAACATGTTCAAACAAGATGACGACAACAAAGGAAAGATCAAAGGTCTTTGCTTCAATTGTGGGAAAGCCGGTCACTACAAACCGGATTGTCCATACCTTAAGAAAGAAAAGGAGAAGAACCAAAGCAAAGGTCATAACAAATCTAAAAGAGCTTACATAGCATGGGAAAGTGATTCATCTAGTGAAAGCTCGTCAAGCGATGAAGAAGAATCAGCAAACCTATGTTTCATGGCTCATCAAAACAAGAAAAAGAAAGCTGTAAGTCATCTTAAACCTGAACTCGTAGATAAGGTATCTCATTCTCAACTAAAACTTGCTTTTGAAGAATTACATAGAGATGCAATTAAAGCTTTCAAACTTTTGGCCTCAAATAAGAAAATATTTTCATATCTTGAATCAAAAGTTGAGAAAACCGAAAGGGATATGGAAGCTTTAAAACAATCTATGCTAGACATTCAAAAGGACAAAGTTGAAATAGATCCTACAACATGGTTTGGTTGTGAGACATGTCACATTTGGCAAAAAGAAGTGAGAGATCTAAAAGCCAAATTAGACAAGGCTCTACAACCAAAAGTGACTTTTGCGGTTGATCCAAACAAGTTCAAAAGATCGTATACTCCTTTATATAGTAAATACACTTTTGTACCAAAAGTATCAACTAGCAAAACTCCATATTCTCATCATATTACCTGTCATTATTGTTGCAAAAAGGGACATACCATTGAAAAATGCAAATTTAGGAGAATTTTAGTTCCTAAAGGAGTATTTCAATGGTTGCCTAAGTGCAACAAATTGTGTACTCACTACCAAGGACCCAATGAAAATTGGGGACCTCCCTCTTTAAATTAATCTTGCAGGAAAAGTGTCTTGACATTGCCGAAAGGTTGTGGTTCCTTGATAGCGGATGTTCAAGACACATGACTGGAGACCTATCTCTTTTCGTTGAGTTTCAAGCAAAGAAAAAGGGGTATGTCACCTATGGAGATAACAATCGGGGAGCCATACTTGGTAAAGGAAGTGTAGGTAACCTTTCTACCACTACTATAACTGATGTGCTGCTAGTAAAAGGTCTTAAACATAATCTTTTAAGTATAAGTCAATTGTGCGACAAAGATTTTAAAGTAATGTTTACAAATTCTGGATGCACAATAGAACATACTAAGAAAAGAGACATTATGTTTAAGGGCTTAAGAGTAAACAACATCTACATGCTAAACTTGGATGAGGTATCTAAGTCTAGTACCAAATGTCTAGTTGCTCTAGGCAATGACTCATGGCTTTGGCATAGACGTCTCGCCCACATAAATTTTGACTTACTAAATAAAGTTGTCTCAAAAGATTTAGTAATCGGCTTACCCAAAATGAAGTTTTCAAAAGATCATCTATGTGATGCTTGTCAAAAGGGAAAGCAAACAAAAATCTCTTTTAAATCAAAGAACGTGGTTTCTACATCACGCCCTCTTGAACTACTTCACATGGATCTCTTTGGCCCTTCAAGGACTAAAAGCATAGGTGGAAACACCTATGGTTTTGTCATTGTCGATGATTACTCGAGATTTTGTTGGACAATCTTTTTACCTAGTAAGGATCAAACTTTTCCAGCCTTTACACAATTTGCAAGATTATGTCAAAACAAAATGAACAACAAAATAGTTGCAATTCGAAGTGATCACGGTGGAGAATTTGAAAACATTCTTTTTGAAAAATACTGTGATAAACATGGAATTGAGCATAACTTTTCAGCTCCTAGAACACCTCAACAAAACGGAGTAGTTGAACGTAAAAATCGAGTTCTAGAGGAGCTGGCAAGAACAATGCTGAATGAGGGTAATCTACCAAAGTATTTCTGGGCTGACGCGATTAGTACAGCATGTTATGTTTTGAATAGGATAACAATACGTCCTATACTGAACAAAACTCCCTATGAATTACTAAAGGGTAGAAAACCAAATGTATCTCATCTCCATGTATTCGGTTGCAAGTGTTTTGTTTTGAACAATGGTAAGGATAATCTTGGCAAATTCGATGCTAAAGCTGATGAGGGCATATTCCTTGGTTACTCACAATCTAGCAAAGCATATCGAATATATAATAAGAGATTACTTATAGTAGAAGAGTCAGTACACGTTTCTTTTGATGAATCTTATGCAAAATATGTCGAGAAAGGTCTTTCATTTAATGGTGCAGGCCCATCCACTGAAGACATTGTCAAGGATAAGGAAGATGAGGATGAAAGTATTGTAAAGAAAGATGCTGAGAGAGAGAAAGATGAGTCTCACAATGAAAATGAAAAAGAAAGCATCTCAAACAATGAAGAACTTCCCAAGGCCTGGACAAACGTGAAAGACCATCCAATTGACAATATAATAGGAGACATCTCAAGGGGCGTTACAACACGCTCAAAGATAAGTAACTTCTGCCATCATTTTGCTTTTGTTTCACAAGTTGAGCCGAAAAACGCTAAGGATGCATTACTTGATGAGCATTGGCTAATGGCCATGCAAGAAGAATTAAACCAATTTAAGCGGAATGATGTTTGGGACTTAGTCCCTCATCCGGGAGATCATCAAGTAATAGGCACTAGATGGGTTTTTCGTAACAAACTTGATGAAAACGGTGTTATTACTAGAAACAAAGCTAGATTAGTTGCCCAAGGTTACAATCAAGAGGAAGGTATTGATTATGAAGAGACATACGCTCCTGTAGCACGTCTCGAAGCTATTCGCCTCTTACTTGCTTATGCTTGTTCTAAAGACTTCAAACTATTCCAAATGGATGTTAAGAGTGCCTTTCTAAATGGCTATATAAATGAAGAAGTCTATGTTGCTCAGCCACCCGGCTTTGAGAATTACATGTATCCAACTCATGTTTATAAGCTGAAACATGCTCTATACGGTCTTAAACAAGCCCCTCGGGCTTGGTACGAACGTTTGAGCAAATTTCTCCTTAGTCAAGGGTACTCTAGAGGTAAAGTTGATACTACTCTCTTTATTAAAAGAAAAGATAAGGATATTCTCTTAGTCCAAATTTATGTAGATGATATTATATTTGGGTCCACTAATGCAAAACTTGTCAAAGACTTTTCTAAGCTTATTCAGCCTCACACTTGAGATGAGTCTCATGGGTGAGCTAAATTTCTTCCTTGGCCTACAAATCAAGCAACTCAGTCATGGAACGTTTGTGAATCAAACTAAATATTGTACGGAGCTGCTCAAAAGATTTGGAATGAGTGAAGCAAAGGAAATTGACACACCTATGGCAACAAATACAAATCTAGACAAAGATGAGAAAGGTAAAGAGGTTGACGTGAAATTATACCGAGGTATGATAGGTTCACTATTGTATCTTACTGCCTCAAGACCAGACATTATGTTTAGTGTGTGTATGTGTGCAAGATATCAATCTTGTCCAAAAGAATCTCACTTGAAAGCTGTCAAAAGAATTCTGCGATACTTACGTGGAACTACTACATATGGCCTATGGTATCCAAAAGGAAATGAGTGTCATTTGGTAGGATTCTCCGATTCAGATTTTGCTGGCTGCAAATCCGATAGAAAAAGCACTAGTGGAACGTGTCATCTATTCTCAAACTCATTAATAAGTTGGCATAGTAAGAAACAAGTATCGGTTGCATTATCCACTGCTGAGGCAGAATATGTAGCTGCTGGAAGCTGCTGTGCACAAATATTATGGCTCAAGCAACAACTTCTTGACTTTGGTATTAAGCTTGATCACATACCTATCATGTGCGACAACACAAGAGCCATAAACTTGAGTAAAAATCCTGTCTTACACTCACGTACCAAACATATTGAAATAAGGCATCACTTTCTACGAGATCATGTAGAGAAAGGAGACGTTACTTTTGAACATGTAGAAAGCAAGAAGCAACTAGCTGACATCTTCACCAAACCTCTAGCAACGGAGCAATATTTCAACATTCGTAGGGAATTAGGGATACTCGATATCTCTAATTTGGGCTAATTACGTTTGTTTTCTCTTAATATTATTTCTTTACTTTATGTATATATCTATTTGTCTTGCTAACATTTTTCTTAGCGTAAAGGTAGTTCATCATCAAGCCAGGCGTCATATTGAAAAAGCGGTAACGTAATTGTTGTTCACTTCCAAAAATATTATTGATACTATAATATGCTATCAATTAACATGCTTATAGTGACTTCATGCATAAAAACTGCTCCTGCTCACATATGTGTCTCATTCTATCATTAACTACCTTTTACCTACTATACTGTACATGCTAGCATTATTATCTATGGTTCTCTTGTTACTCTCCTATTCTCCTGTTTTCTCTTTTTGATGTTGACAAAGGGGGAGATAGATGCTGGATGTACGGGGGAGCTTTGTTGAGAGATTGCCCTGTTGAGAGATAGATGCTGGATGTACGGGGGAGCTCTGTTGAGTCTTTATCATTTACTACCAAAGCTTAGACGAATGGTTTGCCATCATCAAAAAGGGGGAGAATGTGAATACAAGATTACACTCAAAGATGTTTTTGATTCATGGCAAACTCAAATAAGCATTCAAACAACAAGACGGAAGCAGAAAACTTAAAGAAAAGCAAGCATTGATCACTCATAGGTCAACCCATTATGTTTATATGTTTATAGGTTGCCTCAACACAAGCAAAACAAGAAGAATGCAGAAAAACAGCAGTTAGGTCGACCTACCATCAACCCAGGTCGACCTAAAATGGAGAAAAATTCATATATCCCTGCTAGGTCGACTCACACATCATTTAGGTCGACCTAAATTGATGAATTCTACATACCAGCCTGTTAGGTCGACCTACACATCAACTAGGTCGACCTAATCTGTGAAAATGTCCCCAGAATGCATCAGAAGAGGATTCTGGTCGACCTACTCCTTCAACAGGTCGACCTAACTGGGAGCAAAATTCTGCAAGCTCTGTTAGGTCGACCTAAGCACTACAAGTGGTCGACCTAACTGATCAAGAAAGTTCAAAAATCAGTTTTTCTTGGTTCTAACTGTTATGCAATCATATATATTGTGCAAGGGTAATTATTCAAGCAACACCAACGACTGAAAGATACACAAACGCTTCTCATCTTCGTTCTTCATCATCTCCAACACAATTACACATAATCATTCTTGCGTTGCGGGTTAGTGATGAGTTCGATAACGTCCATGGAACGGAATTGAAGATTCCTAGTGGGTGAAGGTTTGTGGGGTTTGTTGGTGAATAAAATCTGCGGGTTTTGTCCTCCACGACGGGTGGTTCTTGGGGGTTTTTATCAAGAGGCGTTCATTGAGGATTCGGCTGAGTGTAACGATTGAGGAACGGGGAGTTCAAGGAATCAAGACACTGCAGAAGGGAATCAAAGTGAAGCTCTTGGATAACCTTGATCTGGCTCAAGATTAAGGGGGAAGAAGATTCAAAGGATCGACATAATTGGTTTATCGTTTATCGCTTTGTTATCTTCTTTGTATATACTACTTTCAACATTAATGAAAGATTACCCAATTTCAATTTGGAATTGGGGGCAGACGTAGTCGTAGCGAGGACGATCGACGAACTGCCTAAACAAATATCGTGTTCTTGTCGCTTTTACTTTCTCTTTTACTTTCTGTTCATAATTGGTTATAAGTGCAAAATTGATCAACGATTCAAGTGTTAAAATTGTGAATTAAAGTTCTGCACAAACATCACAATTCACCACAACTTGAATCACTATCAATTTGAACGTATCACCAAGTGTTTGTGTTTTTGCTTAATCCAATCTTACTGCATTGCAAATCAAAGTTGTCAATCTAGAAGTTAATTGATTTTCAGTTGTTAAACGTATTGGTTAGCCATCATATTACTTCACCATCAATTCCACTTACTTTTTGGTTTTGAAACACATACGACCTTTGCAATAGCGGTCCGGAATAGACGCAAGTCGATTCAGAACCGCTTTCGCTCGAGTCAGTAGAAAAATCCGTAAAAACTTAGTGAGATCTATTCACCCCCCCCCTCTAGATCTTTAGGCCAGCGTCTAACACATATCATTCATAAAAATCGCACCACAGGTTTTATAAATACAAATGCCTCATCTTTCCGCTGTTTATTTCAGTAGGAAAGATGGATCTCGAACAATCTGTCAAGAATCTCCAAGCTCAAAACGCTGAATTTCAAGCCTTGATCCTGAACTTGTCCAAGGGGCAAGATGAACTGAAAGCTTTCCTGACTAAGAAGACTAAGGCTAAGAAACCCAAAGGAGTGATCAACATGGGAAGAAGGTTCAAAGGTCGTCCTAAGAAGGTCGAAGAAGCTGAAATTCCTAAGGATGAGGAAGAAGAAGAGCATGATGGCGACGCTGAAAGTAATGTGGGCTCTGATGGTCAAGGTGAGGAAGAAGAAGAGGATCCTCAAGACGAGGATGAAGCTGAGGAAAAGTATAGGCTACTAGAAGAGCGTCTGAGAAGCGTGGAAATTCCGAAGGTACCTGGGCTAGATTTTGAAGAACTAGGACTCGTTCCTGGAGTCGTTATTCCTCCAAAATTCAAAACTCCCGCATTTGCTAAATATGATGGAGTCTCCTGTCCCAAGATGCACTTGAGATCTTATGTAAGGAAGATTCAGCCTCACACTGCTGATAAGAGGCTCTGGATCCATTTCTTTCAGGAAAGTTTATCTGGAACTCAACTCGAATGGTACTATCAACTGGAAGGTGCTAGCATCCGTACTTGGGAGGATTTGGTTGTTGCTTTCTACAGGCAATACCAATACAATTCTGATCTTGCACCAACTCGCATGCAACTACAAAGCATGTCCATGGGACCTAAGGAAAGTTTTAAGGAATATGCGCAAAAGTGGAGAGATTTAGCTGGAAGAGTCCAACCTTCCTTGACTGATAGGGAGTTAGTGGACATGTTCATGGGCACGCTAACTAGACCGTTCTATAGTCACTTGCTGGGTAGTTCCTCGTCTGGATTTACTGACCTTATCTTGACTTGAGAACATGTTGAGAATGGTATTCGAAGTGGGAAGATTCAAGTGGGCTCATTTTCTGGTACTACAAAGAAACCATATCATGGAAGAAACGAGTCTAATGCTGTCCACAGTCAGAAGGGCCGTGATAAGAATGATCATAACCAATCTGTTGGAGCTGTCCTCATCTCTACTCCATCATCTCAACAAGCTCCTAGACAAGAGTATCAACGCAAGACAGATAGACCAAGGAGGCAATTCACTAAAATTAACATGCCTCTATCTCAAGCTCTGCAACATCTGTTGAAAGCCAACCTGATCACCATAAGAGATCCTCCAAAGAGCGTCACCACTACATCTCCAAATTATGATCCTAATACAAAATGCGTGTATCACTCCAATAGCCCTGGACACACTGCTGATAATTGTTGGGCATTGAAAAATAAGATTCAAGACATGATAGAGGCTGGTGAAATCGAGTTCGACGCCCCAGAGACTCCTAATGTCATCACTGCTCCGATGCCAAAGCATGACAATACTGTTAACGCTATCATGGACACAATCCATGTCTATGATGTAAGAGATCTGCCAACTCCTCTCCCTGACATCAAGAGAAAGCTGCTGCGAGCTGGTTTATTTCCAAGCTGCGACCCTGACTATTATTACTGTGCATTCCTACCTAATGGCTGTGAGAATCTGAAAAGAGGCATCCAAGGCTGGATGGATCGTGGCACCATCAGGTTTGAGAAGACTCCTTCCATTGAGGAGTTGTGCGAAGGTTTCTCCCGTGGTTTGAAGTTCGAAGATGTATCCGTGATTTCCAAAGTCCCGCTAAAGATCCCTACCAAGGCTCCTTTCAAGATTTCTGCTGAACCCCGTGTGGCTCCGATCGTTATCACTCAACCTGGTCCGATGCCATATTCTTCTGATAAGGCTGTCCCTTGGAATTATGGTGCCGAGGTCTATGTTCAAGGAGTTAAGCAAGAGCTTGAATCTGATAAAGTTTTTGAAGATGCCAATCCTGATGTAGGTAATATTGCTGGAACTAGTAAAGTAACAAGAAGTGGAAGAGTGTTTTCTCCAGAGATATCTCCAAACACTGCTTCACCTGCTGCTACTATTATCCCAAATGCTGTTGATCGTGGTAAAAGACCACTGCATGATCCTGAGACTGTCACTAAAAATCCACCATCTGAAGAAACGAACGAATTCCTGAAGATCATTCGCAAAAGAGATTATGACATTGTTGAACAAATGGGGCATACTCCTTCTAAGATCTCTATGTTGTCACTCCTGAGTTGTTCCAAAACTCACGCCAAAGCTATGATGAAGTTCCTAGAGGCTGCCCATGTGCCACAAGAGATTACTGTCACTCAACTCGAGAATTGCATTGCAAACCTGACGACAGATAACTACCTTGGGTTCTCTGATGCCGATATGAGTCCTAGTGGAAAGAATCATAACAAGGCACTGCATTTCTCCATTGAATGTGGTGGTACCACCCTGGCTCATGTACTGGTTGACAATGGCTCGTCTCTAAATGTGCTACCTAAGTTGGTGTTGGACAAACTCAAAGTTGACGAAATTGAGTTGAAATCCAGTGATGTGATAGTAAAAGCTTACGATGGCACAATGAGTACTGTGTATGGCGAAGTTGAGCTCCCGATCAGAGTAGGTTCCCAGACTTTTAATATTGTGTTCTATGTGATGGATATTCGTCCCGCCTATTCATGTCTACTTGGACGTCCTTGGATACATGGGGCAAATGCTGTGACTTCAACTCTCCATCAGAAACTGAAATACCTAGCGAAAGGCAAAATCGTCACTGTGTATGGTGAAGAAGATGAAGGATAGAAAAACACTTAGAAAGGGGGGGTTTGAATAAGTGTAGTCTAAAAACTTGAACGATAAAAACAATATGCACAATTATTTTTATCCTGGTTCGTTGTTAACTAAACTACTCCAGTCCACCCCCACGGAGTGATTTACCTCACCTGAGGATTTAATCCACTAATCGCAACAGATTACAATGGTTTTCCACTTAGTCCGCGACTAAGTCTTCTAGAGTATCCTGATCACAACCTGATCACTCTAGGAACAAATGCTTAGACACAAGCTAAGACTTTCTTAGAGTATCCTGACCACCACGTGATCACTCTAAATACAACTGCTTAGACACAAGCTAAGACTTCCTAGAGTATTCTGATCAACACTTGATCACTCTAGTTACTTACAAATTAATGTAATCAATTCTAAGAGTATTACAAATGCTTCTGAAAAGCTATAATCACAACAGTGATATTTCTCTTAAAGTTTAAGCTTAATCTCACTAATATATTACAGCAGCAATGTAGTGAGCTTTGATGAAGATGAAGTTTCTGAGCTTTGAGTTTGAACAGCGTTTCAGAAAGTTTTTCAGAATTGGTTCTTTCAAAATCGTCAACCTTGCTTCTCATTAGAACTTCATATTTATAGGCACTTGAGAAGATGACCGTTGGGAGCATTTAATGCTTTGCATGTTCCGTACAGCTTTGCATTTAATGTTTCACGCTTTTGTCAACTACCTCGAGCCTTGTTCACGTTGTGTCTACTGACGTTGCCTTTAATAGCTTCCAACGTTCCTTTTGTCAGTCAGCGTAGCCTGCCACTTGTACTTTCTTCTGATCTGATGTTTGAGAATACAACGTTTGAAAATCATCAGAGTCAAACAGCTTGGTGTAAAGCATCTTCTTGTCTTCTGACCTTGAAGTGCTTCTGAGCGTGATACCATCAGAACTTCAGTGCTACTGCTTCTGATCTCAAGTTCTTCTGATGCTTCCATAGACCCATGTTCTGATTCTGCCTTGACCATCTTCTGATGTCTTGCCAGACCATGTTCTGATGTTGCATGCTGAACCTTCTGAGACAAAGCTTCTGAGCGCTGATTTGTGCATACTCTTTATATATTTCCTGAAATGGAAATTGCAATGTATTAGAGTACCACATTATCTCACACAAAATTCATATCCTTGTTATCATCAAAACTAAGAATATTGATCAGAACAAATCTTGTTCTAACAATCTCCCCTTTTTGATGATGACAAAAACATATATAAATGATATGAATTTGCGATCAGAAAGAGCAGACGGCTAAAGACAAATTACACAGCTATAGCATAAGCATGTGAATATGTCTCCCCCTGAGATTAACAATCTCCCCCTAAGATGAATAATCTCCCCTTGAAATAAATACTCGAAGAACTTTAATAATAAAAGACTTCCATGATTATTTCGGTAGAGACGATCACATAAGCTTCTGTCTTCTGATAATTCATAGCTTCTGACTTCTGCTTCCATTGGACAGCTTCAGAACTTGAATTTCTTTAGATCCCTAGAACACTCACAACTTCTGATTCCTGCTTCCATTTAGGACAGCTTCAGAACTTGAATTTCTTTGATCTTCAGAACATTCACAGCTTCTGATTCCTGCTTCCATTTAGGACAGCTTCAGAACTTGAATTTCTTTGATCTTCAGAACATTCACAGCTTCTGATTCATGCTTCCATTTAGGACAGCTTCATAACTTGAGTTTTCTGGATCTTTAGAACATTCACAGCTTCTGATTTCTGCTTCCCTCGGATAGCTTCAGAGCTTTGAATTTCTTCTTACATCACTTCATGCTAGATTGTATCACAACATTGTTGAATGTACCAGAGCATCATCAGAGCATCTCTACATCCTGAAATGTTACAGAACAAAACTAAACGACAAAAGTCAGCATGAATGAATCAGAACATAAAATATGTTTCAGAACACATAATATGTATCAGAGCCATATAAGCCATATAGACTGTATCAGAACCATATAAAATGTATCAGAGCAAATAGACAATGATTTGGATCATATTCTATTATCAGAATTTCTGATCATTCTTCCTTCTTGCTTCTGATTCTGAAGCTTCCTAGCACTCAGCTTGCTTCAAGAATCCAAGAGCTATTTCTGATCATTCTTCCTTCTTGCTTCTGATTCTGAAGCTTCCTAGCACTCAGCTTGCTTCAAGAATCCAAGAGCTTGATCCATTTTGTTGCTTCTTATGTTGATCTTGAATCTTTGATTCCTGCAACAACACAACTTAAAAACATAGAACTTTGCAAGTTCTGTTAGTAAAGCAACTAATTAAATCAAATCATTTATCACATATTTCTCCCCCTTTTTGTCATATCATCAAAAACATAAAAGATTCAGATAAAAACAAAATGAAACACACGGAAGAAAAAGGATGATTTTCATTGAAGTTCAACCAGACAAGTACAGAAGTACACAAAGAGAAGGAAGACAAGATGCACAAAACAGATGCAGCAAAAGCAAAAACAAAACAACAAAGACTCAATCTAAGACGACCCTAGCCTTGACAAGATCTTGGCCAGCATCTCTTGAACCCCATTGTTGTGCTCATTCTGCTTCTCTATGAAAGCTCTAAACTCAGCATTGACTGAGCTTTGCTCTTCCTGGTTCTTCTGAAGAACTTCCAGAGTCCTTGCAAGACGGGAAGGTTCATCAGAAGAAGCTTCACAGCTTCTATCCACAGGGATGGCATTCTGGTCTGCGGCTTCCATAGTCAGATCATTTACAGGATTTTCCTCAACAAGAATTGTTTCATCAACATGATCTTCTACATCTGCTTCTTGCATAGAAGCATCTCCATAATCTGCAGCTGGAATCTAAGAATCTCCATTCTCAAGTGCCTGAAGAATGGCAGCTAGATTCCTGGGAGCAGAAGGACCTTCAACTTTTGGTGGGTCAACAACTTCTAGAATGACCAAGCTTGGGTCTTTCTTAGAAGGGTTTTCCCTCAAAAAGTCGAATAAGGTCTTGAAATCCCCGAGCAGAACTGGATATTGAGGTATCCAGACCACAATCTCCCTGCAAGGGTTGGCTTCCAATGCAGCAGCCAATCTTGCTACTTCCAATTCATCCACAAACTGCTTCTCCTCAGCAGCAAGACAATTTCTGAGAGGATGGTAGTATATACCATTATCACCCTCCAGAAGGTAACCAGGGTAACCAGGGGCAGCAGCCACTAGTCTTTTCTGTACTCCCATTTCTTCTACTTGAAAATCCTTGCGAAATCTTCTCCAGAGATTTCTTGTAGAAACATCATGCAGACCATTTAGAAAGGCATCCTTTAGAAGATCTAGACTGCTAATCACCTCATGTCTGAAAAGTTCCAGGTAGGTATAGGGTTCAGGTTCAGGCGGATTGAAGGTGAATTTGTAGTCAGGGTAGAGAAGACAATAGGGTTTGGATTTTCTGGTAGGTAATGGATGGGATATAGAAGTTGAAGGTGTGGTGGATGAGGAAGAAGGGATATCTGAGAGAATGATTGATGAGGATGGAATATCAGAAAGGATAGGTTGAGAAGAGGATGGAGTATTTGTAAAGGGAATTGGTGAGAGAGATTTATCAGAAGGAGTTGGGGGAAGAATACTTAGAGGTGTGGGGTTTAGAATGGGAGAGGAGAAGGATGATGGAGAAGGATTTGGTAAGGTGAAGTTTACTTTTGGTTCAGATGGAGGTGATTGGAAAGATGGTTTAGGGACAGAAGGAGGTGGAGTAAAAACCTGCCTGGAGATTTGTACAGAAGAAGAAGATCTGGTTCTGCGAAAGGAATCTCTAATCCTTTTATCCCTTCGTTCTTCAGAGTCCACCTTGTCAGGATCATAGGTGACTCTCAACTTCTTGGCTTTCTTAGCCCCATCTTCTCGGGCTTTTCTTTTTAGCCTAGCCTTTAGTTCCTTCTGATCCTTCTTCAGAAGATCAGCGTTGGACGGAAGTACTCTGCCACGGATCCAAGCAGGATCAATATCTAATTGCTTCCTAACACAATCTTCCAGGTAAAGCTTGACAACCTGATGCAGTTCTTTTTGAAACACAGAGGCAAAACCTTCAACAGCAACTCTTCTTGACAAAATGTCAGGAAAGCTTGTGCACACAGAAGGTACATTTTGAATGAGTTCCAGTCTGAACAAATCCACACCATTGAAAATGGGACCTTGAACTACTCCAAGAAAATGGGACGCATTGAGTTTTCTGATGGAGTCCAACACTTTGCTTTCAATCAGAATGTCTGAAATCATTCTTCCAAAGGGAATAATCGTTCTTGGAATATGAGGGTACTTCGCCCTTTCGTCTTCTCTTGACTCAAAGATAGAAGTCTTCAGATTCTCAAACAGAATATGAGAGATGTTGATCTCAGTCTTTTTGCCAATGCAGAAAAGAGTATACTTATGATCCGGACTGATGTAGGAGGAGGAGAGCATCCTCTTTCTATTGTGAAGGGAACCCAGAATAATCTCAGCCCATACTTTATAAAACGGCCTTAAGGTTCCTGTGTTATTAGAGTCAATTCCAAAAGTCTGAGAGATTTGTTGTTCAACTTTAGACCAATCAACTGATGCATGTCGAAAACCAGACCAACCTTCTTCATCATTCAGATTGTGCAGCTTCCTGATGAGCTTTTCAGTGATAACCACTTCATGCCCTAGCACGAATGAAATGATGGCAGTTGGGGTAACCGTTGCATGTACCCAGAAATCCTTCACAAGTTCAGGAAAAATTGGACCAACCAATCTATCAAGATATTTAGACCATCCTTGCTCAAAGATTCTTGCATCACACTTAAAGCCGTTTGCTTTTAGGTTGTTGATGTCCACAGCATATTCACATAGAATTTCCAGTTCTTCCGTGGGTATTAAGCAAGTTTTCAATGGAGCATACTCATATTTGCGTAGAAGGATCTGTGTAGAAGTGAGTCTTTCTTTTGAATTTGATGAACAAGAATATGAGTTCATGATGATTATGCTTTGAGATCAAATCAAAAACTAGGGTTTGAAAAGAAATGCAACGAAGGGAATGCACAAGAGAGAGAGAGAGAGAGAGAGAGAGAGAGAGAGAGAGAGAGAGAGAGAGAGAGAGAGAGAGAGAGAGAGAGAAAGAGAGAGAGAGAAAGAGAGAATGAAGATGAAGCGGGTTATTTAAATGATTTGAAAATAAAGAAATCATTATGCATTTAATGAGAAATGACATTAGGAGAGAGAACACAGTAAATGAAATGATTTAACAGAGTTACCTAGGTCGGCGTCTTTTCAACTGCATGCTTTGTACTAACCGTACATACACGTGTTCACCATCAGATAATAGATGACAGCTGTAATTTTCTTGAATAGACTGTACGCCTTCTGATTCTGATCACTGCTTCTGATTGTCATTCTTTAGAAATGATCTTGTTCTGATAGGATCATCTTTCTTCCTAAGGATCACATCTTCTGAATGAGCTGATGCAAGTCTAGGTGATCTTCTGATTGTTGGCTCTTCAGAAATCCTGAGATTCTCTAGAGATGCAGCAACTTGATCTTCTGAATCAGTGCTTCTAAGACTGCCAGCTTCTGCAGCTTTGCTTCTTGATTCTTCAACTACTGATATATCAATATCAAAATCTGCAAAATTCTCAAACTGCTTTGGTTTTTCAAGACCAAGCTTATCATCAAACCTGATATTGATTGATTCTTCTACAATCAATGTTTCAGTATTGTATACTCTGTAGCCTTTAGAGCTTTCAGAATATCCAAGAAGGAAACATTTTTGTGCTTTGGAATCAAACTTACCAAGATGATCTTTAGTATTCAGAATAAAACATACACATCCAAAAGGATGGAAATATGAAATGTTGGGCTTTCTGTTCTTCCACAATTCATAAGGAGTCTTATTTAGAATAGGTCTGATAGAGATTCTATTCTGAATATAGCATGCAGTGTTAATTGCTTCTGCCCAGAAATGCTTAGCCATATTGGTTTCATTGATCATGGTTCTGGCCATTTCTTGTAGAGTCCTATTCTTTCGCTCTACAACTCCATTTTTCTATGGAGTTCTGGGGCAAGAGAAATCATGGGCAATACCATTTTCTTTGAAGAACTCCTCAAAGAATGTATTCTCAAATTCGCCACCATGATCACTTCTGACCTTTATGATTTTACACTCTTTCTCAGATTGAATCTGAGTGCAGAATTCAAAGAACACTGAATGAGACTCATCCTTGTGTTTCAAGAACTTTACCCACGTCCAGCGGCTATAATCATCAACGATGACTAATCCATATTTCTTCCCTCTGACAGATGCTATTTTGACTGGGCCAAACAGATCAATGTGTAAGAGTTCTAACGGCCTTGAGGAAGAAACAACATTCATAGACTTGAATGTAGGTCTGGAGAACTTGCCCTTCTGACATGCTTAACAAAGAGCATCTGATTTGAATTTCAGATTGGGGAGTCCTCTGACCAGATTTAGTTTGTTAATCTGAGAAATCTTTCTCAAACTAGCATGTCCTAATCTTCTGTGCCAGACCCATTGCTCTTCAGAAACAGACATAAGACAAGTCACCTTCTGATTCTTAAGATCCTGAAGATCTGTCTTATAAATGTTGTTCTTTCTCTTGCCTGTAAATAGGATTGAGCCATCCTTCTGACTTACAGCCTTGCAAGACTTTTGATTAAAGATTATGTCATAACCATTGTCACTCAATTGACTTATGGACAATAAGTTATGAGCTAATCCATCTACTAGAAGAACATTAGAAATAGAAGGAGAGTTACCAGACTTTATAGATCCTGAGCCAATAATTTTGCCCTTCTGATCTCCTCCGAATTTCACTTCTCCAGCAGATTTAAGCACCAGGTCTTGGAACATAGACCTTCTTCCTGTCATGTGTCGCGAGCATCCAGAGTCCAGGTACCAAGACATGTTGTGCTTTTCCTTCTTTGCAGCCAAGGATATCTGCAATAGGAATAATCTTTTCCTTAGGTACCCACATCCTCTTGGGTCCTTTCTTGTTAGTTCTCCTCAAGTTCTGATTGAACTTGGGTTTAGCAAAATATTTAGCAGGAGGAACAGTATGATACTTCTTATTCTGAGTTCCATGATATTTCTTAGGTTGTGTCACATGCTTCTTGGTGTGTGTTGTGTGAAAACTTTGTGCATGTGATGTGTGCTTAATATCATGGGAGTGGCCAAATTTAAATTGGTTATACAGAGGCTTGTATGATTTTTTCATATCATCCACAGATTCAAGCTTGTATGGGATTTCACCCTCATAACCAATGCCAACTCTCTTGTTCCCAGACACAGCATATATCATAGAAGCTAGCTGACTGCTGCCAATACTTCTAGATAAGAACTTCCTGAAACTTAAATCATATTCTTTCAGAATATGATTCAGACTGGGAGTGGATTTTTCTGAATCAGAAGGAGATCCAACATTATTGGATAATTTTAAAACTTTTTCTTTTAATTCAGAATTTTCCAACTCAAGCTTCTTAGTTTCAAATTCAAATTGCTTTTTCAGCTTTTTGTATTTGATACTAAGATGAGCTTTTAATTCAAGAAGCTCTGTTAGACTGGAAACTAACTCTTCTCTAGATAGTTTAGAAAATTCCTCTTCAGAATCTGATTCTGATGTAGATTCTGATCCATCATCTTCTGTCGCCATCAGCGCAAAGTTTGCCTGCTCTCCTTCAGAGTCTGATCCTGATTCTGATTCAGAATCATCCCATGTTGCCATAAGACCTTTCTTCTTATGAAACTTCTTCTTGGGATTCTCCTTCTGAAGTTTCGGACACTCATTCTTGTAATGTCCAGGCTCATTGCACTCATAGCAGACAGCCTTCTTCTTGTCAGATCTTCTGTCACCAGAAGATTCTCCTCGTTCAAATTTCTTTGAACTTCTGAAGCCTCTGAACTTCCTTTGCTTGCTCTTCCAGAGTTGGTTTACCCTTCTGGAGATCATGGACAGTTCATCTTCTTCTTCAGATTCTGATTCTTCAGGATCTTCTTCTCTAGCCTGAAAAGCGTTAGTGCATTTTTTAACATTAGATTTTAATGCAATAGACTTACCTTTCTTCTAAGGCTCGTTTGCGTCCAGCTCTATTTCATGGCTTCTCAAGGCACTGATAAGCTCTTCCAAAGAAACTTCATTCAGATTCTTGGCAATCTTGAATGCTGTTACCATTGGACCCCATCTTTTGGGTAAGCTTCTGATAATCTTCTTTACATGATCAGCCTTGGTGTAGCCTTTATCCAGAACTCTCAATCCAGCAGTTAGAGTTTGAAATCTTGAGAACATGTTCTCAATATCTTCATCATCCTCCATCTTGAAGGCTTCATACTTCTGGATTAGTGCAAGAGCTTTGGTCTCCTTGACTTGAGCATTTCCTTCATGAGTCATCTTCAAGGACTCATATATGTCATGGGCCGTTTCCCTGTTAGATATCTTCTCATACTCAGCATGAGAGATAGCATTCAGCAAAACAGTCCTGCATTTGTGATGATTCTTGAAATCTTTCTTTTGATCATCATTCATTTCACTTCTCGTGAGCCTTACACCAGTAGCTTTAACAGGATGTTTGTAACCATCCAACAGAAGATCCCATAGATCAGCATCTAGACCAAGAAAGTAACTTTCCAGTTTATCTTTCCAGTATTCAAAGTTTTCACCATCAAATACTGGTGGTCTAGTATAACCATTGTTACCGTCGTATTGCTCAGCAGAGCCAGATGTAGATGCAGTTGGATTTGTATGAACTTCACCAGCCATCTTTTACTGAAGCGTTTTTCTCTTCCTGAATCTTTTCTAAACACGGTTAAGTGGTTGCACCTTAGAACCGGCGTTCTGATGCCAATTGAAGGATAGAAAAACACTTAGAAAGGGGGGGTTTGAATAAGTGTAGTCTAAAAACTTGAACGATAAAAACAATATGCACAGTTATTTTTATCCTGGTTCGTTGTTAACTAAACTACTCCAGTCCACCCCCACGGAGTGATTTACCTCACCTGAGGATTTAATCCACTAATCGCAACAGATTACAATGGTTTTCGACTTAGTCCGCGACTAAGTCTTCTAGAGTATCCTGATCACAACCTGATCACTCTAGGAACAAATGCTTAGACACAAGCTAAGACTTTCTTAGAGTATCCTGACCACCACGTGATCACTCTAAATACAACTGCTTAGGCACAAGCTAAGACTTCCTAGAGTATTCTGATCAACACTTGATCACTCTAGTTACTTACAAATTAATGTAGTCAATTATAAGAGTATTACAAATGCTTCTGAAAAGCTATAATCACAACAGTGATATTTCTCTTAAAGTTTAAGCTTAATCTCACTAATATATTACAACAGCAATGTAGTGAGCTTTGATGAAGATGAAGTTTCTGAGCTTTGAGTTTGAACAGCGTTTCAGCAAGTTTTTCAGAATTGGTTCTTTCAAAAATCGTCAACCTTGCTTCTCATCAGAACTTCATATTTATAGGCACTTGAGAAGATGACCGTTGGGAGCATTTAATACTTTGCGTGTTCCGTACAGCTTTGCATTTAATGTTTCACGCTTTTGTCAACTACCTCGAGCCTTGTTCACGCTGTGTCTACTGACGTTGCCTTTAATAGCTTCCAACGTTCCTTTTGTCAGTCAGCGTAGCCTGCCACTTGTACTTTCTTGTGATTTGATGTTTGAGAATACAACGTTTGAAAATCGTCAGAGTCAAATAGCTTGGTGCAAAGCATCTTCTTGTCTTCTAACCTTGAAGTGCTTCTGAGCGTGATACCATCAGAACTTCAGTGCTACTGCTTCTGATCTCAAGTTCTTCTGATGCTTCCATAGACCCATGTTCTGATTCTGCCTTGACCATCTTCTGATGTCTTGCCAGAACATGTTCTGATGTTGCATGCTGAACCTTCTGAGACAAAGCTTCTGAGCGCTGATTTGTGCATACTCTTTATATATTTCCTGAAATGGAAATTGCAATGTATTAGAGTACCACATTATCTCACACAAAATTCATATCCTTGTTATCATCAAAACTAAGAATATTGATCAGAACAAATCTTGTTCTAACAGAAGAGTATGTGGGGAGCTTCATAGATGAGACCAAGTATCTTGAATTCACAGGAGAAGCTTTTGAATCTCCCCGTATAGCGTACGAATTAGTCCCCCAGGTGGTTCCCGAGACTAAGCACGTCTACACTCCTCCTAAAGTTACTGGGGTTATTCCTGCAATGGCTTCTCTGAAAGATGCTAGGGCTGTGGTAGAAGAAGGTGGCTGCACCATCTGGGGGCAATTACCTGATATTCCATACAAGTCCAACAAATGGGGTTTAGGCCGCACTGCTAAGGATCAGAAGGGAGAACAACATCCTCGTCTAGAAAGTTTGAAGCATCATTTCATCAGCAAGGGGGTCAATGCCATTGGAGAAGATGAAGATAATTACAACCTGGACAAGTGGATTTTCCCTACATCAGACAAAGGGCTGGACAATTGGAAGACTGAAGACATTGTTTCTATCTCCTATAGTCAGGAGTAATTGCCGTTCTTAGTTTTATTTCCTGCTTTCCATTTTTATTTCCAAGTTTAAATTATGTACTTCAATAAACAATAAACTCTAAAGCCGTGTGTCCTGCCCGAGGCACAATGGTCCATTGTCAGGGCTTGTCATTTCATAAGCATATTTTCATTCAATAAAACATTGGACGTTTCGTATTCAAATTGTGTGTTCGCTTTTATTTTCCTTTACTTTTATAGCTATGTGTTCTCACACACACCCACATGCACTGCAGATTCATATCCACTCTGGATCCTATTGATAACGACTCTGCTATTGCTAAATATGACTTTGAAAATCCGATCTACCAAGCCGAGGATGAAGGTGAGGAAGGTTGTGAAGTGCCTAGAGAACTTGCCAGATTACTAGAGCAAGAAGAGTAGACTATACAGCCGCACGAAGAGCCAATTGAGGTTGTGAACATAGGTACCGACGAAGAAAAGAAAGAGATCAAGATAGGGGCTGAATTAGAGGATACTGTCAAACAAAGACTAATTCAGATGTTACGAGACAATGTTGAGAACTTTTCTTGGTCCTACGAAGATATGCCTGGGCTCGATACTGATATTGTGGTTCATCGTCTACCTATCAAAGAAAACAGTCCTCCGGTTAAACAGAAGTTACGAAGAAGCAGACCTGACATGGCTCAGAAAATCAAAGAAGAGGTCGAGAAACAATTCAACGCTGGGTTCCTGAAAGTAGTGAGTTATCCGCCATGGATTGCCAACATAGTACCCGTGCCCAAGAAGGATGGAAAAGTCAGAATGTGTGTAGACTACAGAGATTTGAATCGAGCAAGCCCTAAAGATGATTTCCCACTACCGCATATTGACATTCTGGTTGATAGTACTGCACAATGCAAGGTTTTCTCTTTCATGGATGGTTTCTCAGGTTACAATCAGATCAAGATGGCACCCGAAGACATGGAGAAGACAACCTTCACTACGCCTTGGGGCACCTTTTGTTACAAGGTCATGCCATTTGGGTTGAAGAACGCTGGGGCAACGTACCAACGTGCAATGGTAGCTCTATTCCATGACATGATCCACAAAGAAATAGAGGTCTATGTTGACGATATGATTGCAAAGTCCAACACTGAAGAAGAACATCTAAACCATTTACAGAAGTTGTTTGATAGGTTGAAGAAGTACAAGCTGAGACTGAATCTGAACAAGTGTACCTTTGGCGTAAGGTCTGATAAGCTGCTGGGTTTCGTTGTTAGTAGTAAAGGTATTGAAGTCGATCCTGCAAAGGTAAAAGCTATACAAGAGATGCCTGCTCCATGAAACGAGAAAGAAGTTAGAGGATTCTTGGGACGTCTGAACTACATTGCTAGATTTATCTCCCATCTGACCGCTACTTGTGAGCCAATCTTCAAGTTACTGAGGAAAGATCAAGTAGTGAAATGGAACGACCAATGTCAAGAAGCCTTTGACAAGATAAAGAAGTACCTGCAAGAACCTCCGATCATGATACCACCTGCTGAAGGAAGACCTCTAATCATGTACTTAACAGTGTTAGAGAATTCGATGGGGTGCGTACTGGGGCAACATGACTAGTCTGGTCGAAAAGAGCATGCAATATACTACCTTAGCAAAAAGTTTACCGACTGTGAAACAAGATACTCACTGCTCGAGAAAACTTGCTGTGCTTTGGCATGGGCTGCTCGCCAACTAAGACAGTATATGTTGAACCGTACCACTTTGTTGATTTCTAGAATGGATCCTATCAAGTATGTGTTCGAAAAACCCGCTCTCTCTGGACGAGTAGCAAGATGGCAAATGATACTAACAGAATACGACATCCAATATACAACACAGAAAGCAATCAAAGGAAGTGTAGTGGCAGATCATTTGGCCCAACAAGCTGTAGACGACTATCAATCTATGAGTTTTGAATTTCCAGATGAAGATGTGATGCTTGTTACTGATTATGAACAACCTGGCCCAGATGAAGGACCTGAACCAGGATCCCGATGGACTATGGTTTTTGATGGAGCTTCGAATGCACTTGGTAATGGTATTGGCGCTATGATTGTCTCTCCCGCAGATGGACACACCCTGTTCACAGCAAGACTATGTTTCGACTGTACCAATAATATGGCTGAGTATGAAGCATGTATCTTGGGACTCAGAGCTGCTATCGACTTAAGAATCAAGTTCTTGGAAGTATATGGGGATTCAGCCTTCGTTGTGTGAACAAGAAGGAAGCTGAAGAGATCATGGAGGACATGCATGATGGCACTTTGGGAACCCATTCTAGTGGACATACTATGGCTAAAAAGATTCTGAGAGCAGGTTACTACTGGTCCACTATGGAGACTGACTGTCACCAACATTCAAGAACTTGCCACAAGTGTCAGATATACGCCGACAAAGTACATGTGCCTCCTGTTCCTCTAAATGTGTCGACCGCTCCTTGGCCTTTTGCAATGTGGGGCATTGATATGATCGGAGAAATCAAACCTACCGCGTCCAATAGGCACCGCTTCATCCTTGTAGCCATTGACTACTTTACCAAATGGGTAGAGGCTGCTTCCTTTACTTCCGTAACCAAGAATGTGGTGGCCCGATTCATTAAGCACAATCTCATCTGTCGGTATGGCATCCCCGAGAGGATTATCACTGATAATGGTACCAATTTGAATAACAAGATGATCACCGAGCTCTGCACACAGTTCAACATCAAGCATCACAACTCTTCTCCATATAGACCAAAGATGAATGGCGCTGTGGAAGCCGCCAACAAGAACATAAAGAAAATTGTACAGAAAATGACTGTGACTTATAAGGATTGGCACGAGATGTTACCGTTTGCTCTTCACGGTTATCGTACTTCTGCACGCACATCGACTGGGGCAACCCCGTTCTCATTAGTCTATGGCATGGAGGCTGTGCTACCGATCGAAGTTCAGATTCCGTCCTTAAGGATCATGAAAGAGGCAGAGCTAGACGAAGATGAATGGATTCAAACTCGACTGGATCAGATAAACCTGATTGACGAAAAGAGGCTTGCGGCTGTTTGTCATGGACAATTGTATCAGAAGCGTATGATCAAGGCATTCAACAAAAGAGTCAAACAACAAGTTTATCAAGCTGGTGACTTGGTCATAAAGAGGATTATTCTACCACAAGGTGATCCTAGGGGCAAGTGGACTCCCACCTATGAGGGACCATTTATAATCAAGAAGATTTTCTCCGGAGGAGCCATGATACTCACTACTATGGACGAAGAAGACTTTCCACAGCCTGTGAACGCAGACATAGTCAAAAAATACTACGCATAAATACGACCCGCTAGGTTGACGTACCTAGGCAAAAGTAAGGGCATCCTGGAAAACCAAAAGGGTTTGGGCAAAAATTAGGGATATATATAAAAAATGTACACACGGCAAGTTGAAAACCCAAAAGGGCGACTTGGGCAAAAAAGGGTATCCTGCTAGACTGAAAACCTGAAAGGGCGGTCTAGGCAAAAGTTAAGGATTAAGCGTGCAACTATGTCTCGTTCACATCATTCATCAGTCAGACACATCTACAACATCAAGTTCAAAAGGCTCGGATCGATTCAATCATCTTTCTCCAACAAGCAAGGGATGAGACACTTGAAGACATAATAGCAATAGCAGAATTGAAACTCAATAGGATTGTTTACACATAGCTACTTTTCTTTTGTTTTATTCTGTACCTTTTTCAAAAAACACACAATATGTTTTTATTTTGCCTGCTCATGGCTTTCTTAATACAAGTTGCTTTCTCTCTTTCGAGTTTCCATTTTTCTCTTTTTCGAATACGCAAACGTCCAATGATAATTTTGAATGAATATATGCATATGAACATGATTATTATTTATCTTTTCTTTTCGTAAAAATATCTATTAGTTCATTAGGTAGGAAAGGCAAAGAGACAATGTCTAAGGTAATCCAAAAGTCCTCCTTCAAAGTCAATAATCTGAAGGAATCCCCACAGAGTATTCTCAAGAAGATATCTTCAAACATACTCGTCCCGACAAAAGACGTAGTTCCCCAACTAAATTTATCAATATCTCTTATCCCCAGTCAGGGTACATCAAGTTACTGATCATCCCCAAGCAAAGAACATAAGTCCCCAGCTGAGCATCTCTAAGACAAAATCAGACAACAAAATTACCGGGACATGGAGATTTAGTTTCTCAATCAAGACAACATAAATCATATTCATACATCATAAATCATAAACATATTCATACATCGCATACATACTGAACTCACGCATAACATACAATACTCCTCATTTATTTCGAGGGACTCATTACATAACACATACATCATGACATTGCATAAAAAAATATTTCTACACCTTTTGCAGAATACAGGTACAGACAAATGGACGAAATCTCCAACTTTCCAGGATCTAATTCAGCTACTACGAACAGTACTGACACAATCGTCTTCCAAGATCTAATTCATCTACCACGAATGGTGGTGACACGATCAACCTTCAAAGATCCAATTCAGTTACTACGAACGGTGCTGACACGACAAGAGAATCTAATTCTATCATCACGAACGATGTAGACACGATTATCTCCCCAAGATCTAATTCGGTTAATACGAACGGTGCTGACACGATCGACCTTTAAAGAGATCTAATTCTATCATCACGAATGGTATAGACACGATCATCTTTCTGAGATCTAATTCAGGTATTACGAACGGTACTGACACGATCAAATCTCAGAGATCTAATTCCATCATCACGAACGGTGTGGACACGATCAACTGCTTCTAAAGTCTAATTCGGTTACTACGAACGGTGCTGACACGACAAGAGATCTAATTCTATCATCACAAACGGTATAGACACGATCATCTTTCCGAGATCTAATTCAGGTACTACGAACGGTACTGACACGATCAACTCTCAAAGATCTAATTCGTCTACTACGAACAGTAATGACACGATCAACACTCAAGCAACTACTTCTCAAACACTTCAAACACAATCTAATACATAACCTACTGGATGGCATCTTCAAGCCCATCTCCGACAAAAGTCCCTTCATCGTTAGCTAGGGCAAATTCCTGGGTATTCTAGTGTTCAATCCTCTTCCACCTTCAGATTCCGACTGGTATACAAACCATTCTACATCCTCAGGTTTAAGAAAATTGAACAGGGGCAGCTGTCATACCCCAAAATTTGCCCATATTATTTCTCTTATTCAAATTCAAATCAATACACAAAGCTCCTAGACACACTCTCCTATGCAAGGCTCTGAAACTAGGGTTTGGTTTATTCAAAGGAAAATCAGTGAATCAATGGCTCCAAGGCATCTCATATGGCTCAATATATCTCACATCATCTCCATGACAAATATCAAGTCTTATCTCAAAAGATTGATCACTCAACTGTTCAAAAAATCAACAGTCGACTAGGTTAACCTAGAAGTCAACTATGGTCAAAGTACAGTCAAAACTCCTGATTTTTTGTCAAAATCTTCATATTGAAGTATCATTCACCATTTGATCAAGAATTGATCATGTTTCATCAAGGAAAGATCAGAAATCAACAAATCAAAAAGTTTCTAAATTAGGGTTGTGTATAGGAAAAGTCAACTGAACTTTGACCAGCCATAACTTTTACATGGAACATCCAAAATTTTCCATCCAAAGCTCATCTTGAAGGAATTTTGATCCTCTACAACTTTGTCTCTCACATGCCAAGTCTAAAGATGCTTCATTTGAGAGATATGGACCAAAACATTACATGTCCTTTTCAAAAGTCAACAAAAAGTCACTTTTTTCAAAAGGACACACAAGGAGCATGGAAAATAATTTTAATATGAGACCAAAGACAATGGTTAGAGGACTCTCTAAGGTTTCTAAAAAGTCCAAGAACACTTCCATATCTCAAAAATTGAGAGAAATAGGCCTTGTCAAAATTGAGCTAGTTTGGAGGGAAAAATGTGAAAGAATTTGAAGATTTTTACAAAGAGGCCCAAGTTATTATGATCCAAGCTTGATCCACAAGTCACCAAAGGCCCCAAGTTCAAATATCACAAAATTTTAACATTTATTTAATTCTATATGGATTTTTTATTCATTTAAAATTAACATAAATCAAAAAATTCAAAGAAAAATCAAAGATTTGATTTTCCTCCAAATTTCAATCATCATTAATCATCAAAATATCCAATAATCACTACAAAATTCGTGCAAAGCAAGTGTGTGAAGAAAAGATTGAGTTTGGACGAATTTAGAAACATATTTTCCAAAATTTTCAATCAAATTTTCTTAAATGGCAATCAAGGATTCATCAAGATTCTCCTCAATTTTGTTAACCTAATCTCTTCACCTATATATACACAACAAACACAGAGCATTAGGTTACGAATTTTGGCCTCCAAGAACCCTAGCTTCATTCTCCAAAGTTCAAGAAAAAAGCAAATTCGGATTCTGAGATTAAAGCCAATTCAAGGTGTTCTAATCATCCATACGCGTTCCCTGAAGATCATTGAAGGTGTTTGGATCCTTGCTCGACACCAACAACTCCAGAATTACCTCCAATAAGCCAAGGTATGTCGAAACCTTTTTTGATTCGATTGCATTAATTCATGAGGCATAAACATAAATTGAGCGCATAATATTGTTTGTTATTGTCTGATTATCGTTTCTGGAAAATTTGGTGTGTTATTATGCTGTTTTGAGTGACTTGCCATGTTAGGGTTCGTGCCCTTGAGATTGGGGCTTTCTAAATAACGTAAAATCAGGCTTCAAGATAGGTACCATTGGGTTAACGTGGTCGAGACGAATTCAATGGCACCATCGCGCCAAATTTCTGTAGCCATTTGCATGCATTCGCTATTTTTCAGGTTGGATTGTTAGTGTTTCATAGCGCTTTTGGAGAAAAGCGCTGTTAAAGATGATGGCCCAAGGTTGAAGATGAAAAGGTGTCACCCTCTGATTGGATAAAAAACGCGCGCGCCCCTTTTGAATTCCCAGGATCCTGTGCGTTAAGAAACATGGCTTATCATGCACTCTCATCATCGCAGCCATCCGATCATCATTCTTTCCAATCCAACGCGCGCCAGAACGAGGGTGCACCATGGACATTCACGCGCCAGCCACATGGAATCAAAAGTTAAGTATTTCTTAATTTTTTTATTTTTTATTACATAATCCTTTTTATTTTTATATATACATATATATATATATATATATATATATATATATATATATATATATATATATATATATCATTTATTTTCTTTTTCTTTTCTTTATAATAATAAAACAATTATGATTATTTTATAAGAAAAAACTTTTTATTTATTTGTTTTAAATATTTATTCTATATAATTATTTATATGTTTTATTTTATTTATTATATTATACCAATTTTATTTCCTTAATTATATTTATATTTATATATTTATTTTAATTATATATTTATGTAGTTATATTCATTTTCTTTTTCTTATTTTAATTTAATATTTAATTATGTATTTATTTCAATAATTCATATTTATCTTATTTTTATTCCAAAAAATTCCAAAAAATTATTTTTATACTCGATTTAATTTTCTTACCCCGATTTAGTTAATTAGGTCGCAAGACCAATGATTAATTAAATCAATTTATCATTATATTCAATTTGAATCTTAGTTAGGGTTTACGAGGAATAACCCTACACTGAATATTTCTTTTATCTGTATCCTTTTCAGGGTTAACTTTTTTTCATACGCTTTCCGACTACGCGCCTTCAAAATCTGATGCTAAGTATTCTATTTAGTTATTATTTTAACAATTTATTTTGTTCCCTCTTAAAACAGGGTTTGTCTTGCCTAACATTCACTTTTTGCCTTTTGCTTCGCCATTTTTCAGGGTTAACCCCGAGGGTTCTCGCCAACCATATCAGATCAAACTCAAAGCTAAGTGATTGTTTATTTATTTATTTATTTTTAATCTCTTTATCTTTTATTTTTTAGGGTTATCCTTGTTTGCCCCCGAATCGATAATGCACTCACCCCTTCTTTTGTTTACCTTTCCTTTTCCAATCCTCAGGGTTTGTCGATTGCCAAAGCTACGAGTATCGGTAACCCTAAACCCTAAACTATTATATCTTCTGTTTTTTTAATTAATTATATCCCGCTGGTTTCAATTCCCCTCTCCTCCGCTGGTTTCAATTTCCCTTCCCCATTATTACTGTTTATATTAAACTGCGTGGTTAGTAATCCTAGGGAGTGCAAGCCTCTAATGAATTTAGATAATTAATTATAAGATAATTTTCTGAACATAATCACATGATTGGTGCACACACGCACACTTTTGGGTAAACCTCTCTGTTGCCTTGTTGCCTGTTGCCTGTTGCCTGTTGCCTCGTTGCCTCGTGTTTTTGCAGAATAGTCAGTCCCTCGAATACGAGGATACCTCATCCATGTCGCCTCGATTAAAGATCATGGTCCCTAATGATGCTGCCTTCGATACACTAAAAATGATCTCGACCCTCGGAAGTTGCCTTCGAAAAGGCTGAGGTATCCTCTTGTTGCCTACGAAAAAGGCTATTCTGATCCTTCCCCTTAGACTACCTGCCTCTCTATGGCATGGGTCAGTCTTATGGCGAACGATAATGCGATGACCCGTTTACATCCAAACGAAAGGCTTGTATCTGAAGTTGAAAAGAGCCTTGTATCTGAAGTTGAGAAACTTAAAACAGGAAACTTTGATTTGAAAGAAAACAATATCAAACTCAAAGAGGAATTTCATAAAGCTCAAAGAGCTTCTAATTCAGATACTGCTTCTAGTTCAAAAAATATTCTTAAGGAATATGACTCCATCTTTAAAAAATTTCTCGCTAAGAGCATAGATAGAAGAAAAATAGCTTCAATGACCTATGGTGTGAGTAGAAACAACAGAAGAGAAGTTGAATATGAAACTCCCGAAGGGAAAGAAACATACCTACTTAAACATGTTGATAAAATGAATATCACATATAAACCACTGCACAAACAATTTAGTTTTGGTCACACACATGATATCAAATACATATCTTACTCTAAAAATTTTCATGCTAAACCAACGTTCAAACAGAACTTTAGAAACTCTAACCAAAGTGGACCCAAAAAGATGTGGGTATCTAAGGAGAAAATAATTTATGTTGCAGATGTCCTTCACAACAAAGTTAAAACACCAGTCTTGGTACCTGGACTCTGGATGCTCACGACATATGACGGGAAGAAAGTCTATGTTCCAAAGCCTGGAGCTTAAATCTGGCAGAGACGTTAGATTTGGAGGTAATAAAAAAGGAAAGATTATTGGTTCGGGAACCATTGGTATTGGTAAATCACCCTCTATAACTAATGTTTTAATAGTGGAAGGGTTAGCACATAACTTGTTGTCCATAAGTCAATTAAGTGACTACGTCTATGACATTATCTTTAATAAAAAATCCTATAAAGCTGTAAGTCAGAAAGATGGATCAATCTTATTTACTGGCAAGAGAAAGAACAACATTTGTAAAATTGATCTTTCTGATCTTAAATCTCAGAAAGTAACTTGTCTTCTGTTTGTTAACGATGAGCAATGGGTTTGGCACAGAAGATTGGGACATGTTAACATGAGGAGAATATCTAAACTTAACTAACTCAATTTGATTAGAGGTCTTCCTAATCTGAAGTACAACTCAGAAGCTCTGTGTGAAACATGTCAGAAGGTAAAGTTCTCAAAATCTTCTTTTAAATCAAAGAATGTCGTCTCTTCCTCTAGGCCTAATGTGTGGCCTATTCCTACATAGCCTAATGAATGGCTCGCTCTTTTACAGCCTAGTGGATGGCTGGCTCTTTCTATAGCCTAATGGATGACACTCTCTAATATAGCCTAATGGATGGCTCATTCTAATATTCTTCAACATATACATATAATTGATCACGGCAATGGAACCAACACTTCAATTCAGAAACAATTCAAAGGATCTTGAGAATAAGCAAAACAGATACAGCCCAACGAACGGTTCATCCTGATGTTCTCACATACTCGTCATCTTCAGATGCAGTCTAATGTACGACTACACTCTAACCTTCAAAAGACCGGTGACATCTTTAAGCCCATCTCAGGTATCTTTCTGCCAACATCCAGATGGCATCTTTAAGCCCATCCCTGGCATAAGTGCCTGCATCAACAAGTGCAAATTTCTGGGTATTCTAGTGTTCAATCCTCTTCTACCTTCAGATTCTGACAGGCACACAGGCCAATCTACATCCTCAGGTTTAAGAAGATTGAACAGGGGCAGCTGTCATACCCCAAATTTGCCCTCTCATTTTTAAAGACAAAAAATTTCAAGTGCGAAAATAATTGAAGAGGACATCCTAAGCTTCCCAACAAATTCAAAATTATTCTCAAATAATGAAAATTGAGAAAATTATGGCTGGTAAAAGTTGGGAAATTTTGAGTCAATGCATAAAGTCCAAATTGTGCAAATTCATTATTGGGCCATAATTTTAATCCAATCACCCCTTAAATTGTTTTATTTCAATTTTTTTGATTTACTCATTTAAATAATTAAAAATAAGGAAAATAAAATAAATTAAGCTCTTAGTGATGTCCAAGCCCATTTTCCTTTTAACCTAGTTTTTTCTTATAAATAACTAACAACCCTTATTTTTAACCATTCACCTCTACCAAATTCTCCATTCCCATACACTAAAAATCAACAACTCTCATGATTTTACACCAATCCACAAAAAACCCTTTACCATCGTTTCTGACCATTACGAATAATCTTCTGTCACTCTAATTCCGGTAGTAGCAGAGTGATAAATTTTCCAGCCTATCAGCCAAATTCTGAAACTACTGTTTCGATTTGCTGCGAATTTTTTCCAGAAGTTCAAAAAATAATTGAGGAACAATACTATTTTAGAATAGAATTCTAAAGGAATTCGACGCTCAAAATAGCAAATTCCTCGTTTTTCTATTTTATTTGATTTAATTTCTATTTTCATATTTTCAAAAAAATCTCAAAAAATTAGTAGTTTCGTTATCTTATTTTATATGATTTATAATCAAGTTCTTATATTTTTTTGATTTTATTTTGATCACTTTTCTATTTTTCCATTTGTTTTCTTAACTGTAACATTGCAGTAGTTTATGAACAGGTTTCCTATAGATTGACCAAGTGGAAGGAGCTTTATCCCTTGACCTCAAGGGATACCCCAAGTGTTTTTTTGGCCAAAACCCTTTTGGCTTTTGGCCAAATCAAGGTTATTCGTATTTGGCCAAAAACCTTTTGGTATTTGGCCAAATCAGGTTATTTGTAATTTTGTCCATAATTTGATTTTCTAAACCCCAATTCTTTTCTTGTGTTATTATTATTATTATTATTATTATTATTATTATTATTATTATTATTATTATTATTATTATTATTATCTTTATTATTAACATTATTATTATCCTTTTTTGCATGTACTTCCTTTGGCCATTAACCTTGTTTTGGCCAAACACTTTGTTGGCCACTTTCCCATGATGCCCTCTCAAGGACCCGCTACACCAGATCCAAACACCATGTTTTCATAATTTTTTTATATTTTTTATGTATTTCAATTTTTTTTATTCCTTCCTTTCTTTTAAAAAAAACTCTTTTCAAAAGTGATTCTCTTTTTTCTTTTCTTTAAAAATAAGAAATTCTTTTTATAAAATCAAACTTTTATTTTCTAATAACGATTAATTAATTATGATTAATATAATTAGAATTAATTTAATTAATTAGTTTTAGGATTAACATTAATTTAATCAGGATTAGGTTTTTTATTCAATTAATTAGGTTCCCAACCAATAATTAATTAATTAAGGGTTTTGATCAAAATAATTAGGATTAATTAAAATCGGTTAATTTTAGGGTTAGCAACAACCCTAGTCTAGGTTTCTTCAACCTTTAGGTTTATGTTTCTTAACCTGATTTCTATTAATTGTGGTTAACTTTACCCGTTTGGGTTTGCCTTTTGCCTTGCCTTGCTGGTTTATTAATCTGATTCTATTAATTGTGGTTAACTTTTTCCCCGTTTGGGGTTTACCTTTTTGCCTTGCTGTTTTTTTATTGTTTGCCTAATTAATCATAATTTTGTATCTGCTCCGAGGTTGTAATAATTTTAGTTTTTTTTCGTTCAATTTTATTGTAACTGTCCCAAAGCCATGTAATAGTTTAGGTTTATATTTTTGCCTTTTATTTTCGGCCCTATTTTTCCCCACAGGGTTTTATTGTAATACCCCATCCCGAAGCCTTGTTATAGCGTAGGACTTTACTTTCCGCATTTTAATTTCCGCACTTTAATTTTCTATTTAATTGTGTGGTTAGTAATTTAGGGAGTGACAAGCTTGCTAATTAAAATTAGTTCACTAATTAGTTCACTAATTACAAGATAATATAATTGAATTGAACCACGTGATTGCTGCACACACGCACCTCTAAGGTTTCCTCTCTTATGCTGCCTTCAATCAAAATAGTCAAGTCCCTTCGAGCGTAGGGATACTGTCATACCCCAATTTTTGACCTAAGATACCACCTCATATCATTGCATATACATCATTTGCATCACTAACAAATTACATAGCTTGTGTTTGTTATTTGTGACTCAGCAGGGTTTAATCAAGAAATCACTCATCAGTGCAAATAACACTCAATTAGGGTTTTGTTCTCCCTTCATCTCAAATGAATCATCTTCATCAATAATCAACATTTGGTCCTCAGAGATTCATTTCAACAAGCTCAACAGCTTTGAATCGACTGAATTAGGGTTTTGACTGAAGACAGCACACTCCTGACTTTTGCTCAGAATTTGACCTAATCCATTGGCTCATAACATCTCCTACACAAAGATTGATCAGACAAATCCTCAGATCAGGGTTTTGAATTATCAGGGACCAAAATCAGGGATCACATTTGGGAAACCCTAAAAACCCCCAGGAAGTCAATCAAAGGTTTCAATCATCCTCAAATAATCCCTATGACAATATCCATTGGAGATTACATCTCAATTCAAGATCCACAGTCATCAATTTCATCTGGTCGACAATTAGGGTTTTTGACCTAATTCACTGAATAACTGACTTTTTAATCAAAACATGGTGTCACAACTCAATCCATGGCTCAATATCCTCTAATGCTTCAATGTGATCCATTCATACCATTCATTTGATGAGGATAGCCTGTTTCATTAAAAACTCCAGAAACGCGATTCGTCTGAAAAAGTCAACTGTACAAGATCACCATTGACTTTTGGGGAATTTTGGTCAACCATAACTTTTGAAGTTTTGAATCATCAATATATGATATATGAAGTCATTTGATCAAGAAAAATCAAGAAAATCAATCAAGAATCAAAAAGTCAAAAGTTTGACTTTCCATACTTAGAAAAATTCTAAGTGTTTTTCAATGGTTTTTTCCAAACTTTGAAAGGGAATTTCTCAAAATTTCACCTACAAACTGAAAAAAAACTTCCAACATGAAAGTTGTAGATTTTGATCCAATAAACAACTTTGACACATATAATTTTTTTCCATAAGATCAACCATTTAAGAGATATGGAGCTTCAAAGTTGACATCTTATGAAAACTTCACTTAAAACTTCATTTTTCTCAAAGTTCATGGATCTTTTTCACCCATTTCCTTAAAGGTCTTGAAGAAACTTTCAACTAGGGTTTTGAAGTATGCAACATGAGCTTTCCAAAATGTCCAAGAGCATGAAAAAATATGGAGTGTAGCTATGGTTTTGAATTATGCATTTAGTGATCATTTTCACTTGAATTTTCACCATTTTTCACTAAGTTTCAAGACTACATTGCCTATAATCCAAGTAATGATGCAAAGAGGCAATAATTGAAGATATTTTCTCTGATTTGAGATCAGAATGGAAGAGGATAAGAAGCTTGAGTTTTAACCATGGTTTGGTCACTTTAACCATTTTGCATTAAATGTAAAAGATTCCTTTTTATCTCTTAAGCCAAATCATCAAACTTTGATCAAGTTGCAAAGCTCTGCATTCAGAACTTTTGGCCTATAAATAGAGGTCCAAACTTCATTGCAAATCACACCAAAACCTCACAATTATAGGCTTTCTCTCTTCTTTCTTGAATTACAAGTCATGTGTTTCAAAGTGAGGTAGAAAACTCAACCTCCAAACCTTGCAAGTTCTGAACAAAGTGATGCTTCCCACAACTTCTAAATGTCAAATGTGATGTGTTTGAATCACTCATACACCCAAAAACACTTCAAATCTCAGAATCACTACCTCACTTCCATAATTGCATATATTGAACCTTATCATGCCAAAATCCATACCAAGCCATATCTGTCCAAACTAACACTCCTAACACCATCCATATACTTCATATGAATGATCCAAACACTCACCAGCAATCTGAAACACCTCCATCTTCAAATTCGATTCATACTTGAAGCAACTGCAGTTCGGGTGCCATGGCCATGCTCAGATGAATTCAGCTTGTTCCAGACATCCAGACACCTTCCATAATCATCATTGAAGCTATCCAGATTGATACAAAGCATCTGTAACACTTATATTGAAGAATCAAATCTCCAGTTTGGCCGTTTTTGAAGGTAAGTCACTTGAACTTCAAACTCTATCATACATGCATCATAAATGAAAAACTGCCATGCCATCTTGTTTCTGCATATGTATGGATCATTAACCCTCAATCAATTGCAACTTATCATGCACACACACGATTTCAGATTGAAACTCAAAATTAGGGTTCTTCGTGTTCATCAGAAAATTGATAGCCTTAGAGATAAAATAAATGCAATTAAATGATACCATCATGTTCCTGGTGAAAAATCGAGCAAGATAGGCTATTCACTCGATCCAAACAATTCAGTTTTCAGAATTTTCAAATTTGAATTGGATATGTGTTCTTGGCGCCAGATTTTGAAACTGAAATTAGAAATTGATTCAAAAATATAATTGATTCGTTGCAAATACTAAACAGACCACGCGCGTGGTCCAGTTGGTCATGTTTTTGAGTGGTGAGCGTGAGGTTGTGGGTTCAAACCCTTGTGGAGACAAAACCAATTTTTTAGTCCCTATTTTCTTTGATTTTCTTCACAACTTCAATTAATTATTTAACTAACCAAATTAACTCATTTTTTATTCATTTTTTGCATACCTCTCACTTAATATATATATTTTAAGAATATCAAAAAAAATCATCAAAAAATATTTATTTGATACATTTTTTAATAGTTTTAAAATGACTTGTTTTTAAGTAATTTTAATACTTTTAAATATTATTTTTCATTTGATTTTCAAAATTAATCATTTGTAAATACTTTTTGAAGCAAACCCTAATCATCTAAATGTTAATTGAAGACAATCTTTTTGTTTATCTTGATTAATTTGACTTCTTTCAAAATTCAAATCGTTTTAAAACGAGCGATCGCGATTCTTTTCAAAAACAATAAACCATTTCTTTTTGAAACTATTGATTAAATCTTTTTAATTGATCAATTGATTTTCAAAACGAAGTGGGGCCTCTCGAATATTAGAGAGTATAAGTCCCTTTCGTATTTCTTTGTACAGAAAACTTTTTCAAAACAAAAACTTTCAAACAGTTTTTCAAACAACGCGTCTGTAAATAAAACAATCAACCATGTTTTACAAAATATACCATGGGCCTCCATGTAGGTATAAGCCCCAAGCCCTTTTGTACATACCCATTCCAGTACATGAAATTAGGTATTTCATTGTACGCCTTTTGTACATATCTCGATCAGTCTGTTTTTTTTTTACTTTGAATAACAAACCAAAAATGAAGGTTTCTTTAAATCTTCCCAAAAATATCATGGGCCTCCATGTAGGTATAAGTCCCAAGCCCCTTTGTAAATACCTGTTTACATAGCTTTGAATAAACTCAAGTGGACTTCTCCCCGAGTGTGAGTCCCGAGCCCTGTGTATACAAATGGATCATGCTTACAGGTATATTTCCTTCATAAACTCCATTATATACACACACTTTGTCATATATGTATAACCGTTCATATCTGTTCATGTACTTGCTCATATTTGTTCGTACTTGTTCATACTTGTGATTGTGTTATATGCTTATTTAACTTAGTACAACACTAGGTTCCCCATAGCCTCCTATTGGGCTTCGTGCAAAGAATCTCCACTAGTTTAGGTTAGGACATAGAGTATGGTTTCCCGGTGAAATCGCTCTAAGAGCTCAAACCAACTATACCATGCCTCCCCTTGGGCTTTGTACAAACGAGTGACCCTCCCATAGCCTCCTCTTGGGCTTACAATGCAAGGACCCTGGATTGTCCCTCCCATAGCCTCCTCTTGGGCTTACAATGCAAGGACCCTCGGATAGCCTCCTCTTGGGCTTCGTACAAGGACCCACGGGCTTCTTATAAGCATCCCCAATATCCAAATCAAATACCCTAGGAGATTAGACATTTTTCATCTCTATGCTAGGAGTATCTCTTATATATCATCACAAACAATCAATCAATCAACTTTTTTTGCCACAAGTCTGGCTAATCAATCAATCTTCTTTTGCCACAAGGCTGGCTAATCAATCAAACTGTTTTACCACCGTACTGGATGATTAATCAAAGTTTTTGTCACAAGGTTGACTTCATTGAAACTTTTGCCACAAGGCTGGCTGATTAATCAAAACTTTTTGTCACAAGGCTGACTTCATTGAAAGTTTTTGCCACAAGGCTGGTTAAACAACAAAAACATCTTTATCATTCTAAGCACCCTAAGTGGAATGGCCTCGGGCTTATAATGAAAAGATTTTCAAACAAAAACAAACAGATGTATGTGATGATATAGATTAGATACATTGAACATAGAGATGACATTTGTCTCTTTTCCTTTGCTTCCACTAGCATAAGTGGGAACTACGATTGCTCTGACTTTCTCAACATCCCTTTGAGAATACGTAGGCACAAGGTCGATCCTTGGCGAGCAAAATAAAACAAAAAAAACCATTCAAACCTTAGCACCCGTAGACCCCGAGCTACAGATGCTCTGATTCCCTCTAAGGGATATGTATGCAGAGGATCGCGATGATCTTTGCGAGCATAATCAAACAAACACCTTAGGTCCTACCTATTTCACAAGAACCTCCACCACAACAAGAATGGAATAAACAAAACAAAGAAACCTATAGAGTACTATAGATACGTTGGGTGCTAATACCTTCCCTTCGTATAACCAACCCTCTTACCCGGAATCTCTCCCCCACTTTTTAGGTTATTGCAGCTTTTTTCCTTTTCCTACTTTGGAAACAATAAAAAGTTTGGTCGGTACGAAAGAAAAATCATTTTTTTTTGAGCACTCGAGCCCAAAGAAGGCATCAGGTGTCTCATCCACAAAAAAGAGGAACAAAACGGTTTTTCGCCCGCGACAGAAAAATGGCGACTTCACTGGGGAACCATCTTTTTATTGTTTCCAAAGAAAGGGTTATTTCTATTTGTTATGTTTTATGTGTGGTTCCTTGGTTCTGTTACTTGGGTGATTCTGTTACAAGTGATACATTATGGACAAATCCTAACCCGGATTAAGTACACATAAGAATTAGGTGGAGGGTATAGTCATGTATGGCATACAAGGAGTTCAGTCCTTAAAAAGTCAGCATGAGAATCCTTCCGCTCAGTGGAGGTTCCTTGTTTGTAGTATATGTTTAGCAAGTTCAGTTGCGAAGACATTATTGCTTTCATTGAACTGTAGAAGCTGAGTTGGCTGTAGAACCCCAACCCATCCTGGCCTTATTAGGACGTGGTGCAGAAACGATCCAGGTGAAGACTTGGATAGTTGTCATGCGGAGAACCACACTCAGACGAGTTTTTCTTGAGAATATTTCTAGCTCACAAGTTCAGTTGTGCAAGCCGGTAATATCCGAAAGAAAAATGTAGACTCTGACGTATCAGTAGAACATGTTTTGCAGGTGATAAACCCTAGTACTATCCCATGTTTGGTTCTCTGACCTCATGCTCGTGACGCGGGACCTTTGAACCTATGAGTACTATGTTTGAATTACCATGTTTGTAGTACCATGTTTGCGTTACCATGTTTGAACTACCATGTTTGCTTTACCATGTTTGAATATGTGGCATCCACGCATCCATGCATTCATACATTCATTAAAAACCCATCTTTTCCCATAAAAACATGATTTTTCCAAAAAAATTTAGAGAATTTTCTTTGCAAACATTATAGGATTAAGTTATGGAGTGGGTAAAAAGGCATACCAAAAAGTATGATTTCAAAATGCCTAATGTGGAAAGGCTGAAAGAGTTAGCATCTTCTGTACAAAATCCTTCTGATTTTAGGAAAAGCCATGGAAAGCTTTTGCCTATCTTGAACACTCATGTTGATAAAGGACTTCTCAAAACTCTGGTTCAGTTTTATGATCCCGTCTACCGGTGTTTTACCTTTCCAGACTATCAGTTGGTACCAACCTTGGAAGAATACGCCGATCTTTTGGGTATTCCTGTGTCTGACAAAATACCTTTCAATGGTTTGGAAGCCATTCCTAAGTCACCAGTCATTGCAGCAAGTATCCACTTGAAGAAATCTGAAATAGAAAGTAATTGGACTACCAAAGGAAACTTTCCGGGTTTGACTTCGCAGTTTCTAATAAAGAAAGCCTTTGATTTCATTGACACTGGTAGCATGATAGCTTTTGAAGCTGTACTAGCCTTGCTCATCTATGGGTTGGTTCTGTTTCCCAACGTCAACGACTTTGTTGATATCAACGCCATAAAGATCTTTCTGATTGGAAATCCTGTTCCGACTTTGCTTGGTGACACATATTTCTCTATCCATCATAGGAATCGCCAAGGCGGTGGAATCATTGTATGTTGTGCACCTCTTTTGTACAAATGGATTGTTTCACACTTACCTAAGTCTCCTATTTTCACGGAAAACCGAGAAGGCTTGCGTTGGCCTCGAAGACTCATGTCTCTTACTAATAATGATATTCATTGGTATACCTTGGCTCGCTGTGGTACAGAAACCATTGATAGTTGTGGAGAGTTCGCCAACGTACCTCTCATTGGCACACAAGGAGGAATTAACTATAATCCGGTCCTAGCCCGACGACAACTCGGGTATGCAAATTCAGTTAAACCAATTGGTCTCGCAGTGGAATGCTACTTTTACCGAGAAGGGGAAGATCCTCAAAGGTTGAAGACAAGAATGGTAAGAGCTTGGTACGACGTCCGAAGAAAAGAAAAAGGTGGGGAAAGAAACTGCATTGCTACAAACGCCTATACCTGCTGGGTAAAGAAAAGAGCAAAGGAGTTTCAAATGCCTTATGATTATGAAAAACCCATGTTCCCTTTGGTGTCTCAACTACCCAATGTTCCCATTAACAATGTGGAAGAATACCAAGAGATTTTAGCCAAGATGAGGTTAGAAAAAGACGCTTGGGAAGAAAAGTTTCGTAAAACTGATGAGGAAAATAGAAAGTTGAAGAAAAGGGTGAAAGATCACGAAGAAACTCTCTATTATCAAGATGGTTGGCTCATGAGCAAAGATGAGAAGATCCGTCAGAAAGATGCCGCAATCAGAAGATACATCAAAGAAAGCAAGAAGAATCTTGAAGCCTCGACAAGCAACGCTCCGACTCCTGATGATTGGAAGAATGTTGTCGACAAACTGAGGGCTGAAAAGGCCAAATTGAAAGCTTACTATGGTAAAGAAATCATGAAGCTCAAGCTGCACAACGCATTTGGTTCTTCGTCTGATGAAGATGTTTAGGATTTGTTTAGCTTTTTTATTTATCATTTGCTTTTGTAAGGAGCTACGCTCTAATGTTGTAACATTTCCCATTATTGCAATAAAAAATGAATGAATAAAAGATTTGTGTGTGTTCAAATGTTTGCAAGGAAATAATCTTTAAAATAATTGGAAAAATCATAAATTGCTTTTTGCATACATCATTCTGCATATCGAGTCTGTTGTATAGAGTCTCATCTTTTGGATCTTTCTCCAATAGATCGTCAAGCTGTCGCGTCTCAAAGTTTCTCGACCGCGCTCGCAATCAGATCACAGATACAATACTCGTTCAAGTAGAAGAAGAGTAATGGAACACTCTGAACAAGAGAATATCGAGCTTCGTGGTACAGTGACCACCCTTCAGGAAAAGTTGGAAAGTCTCACTACTCTGGTTGACTCCTTAATGGCCGCACAGAATCAGCCGCCACCACCCAACAGTCAAGCAACAGTAACATCTGAAGTCACTACTCCAGTTTCTACAGTTGCATTCAACATTCCATCTTTCTCCATGCCAGAAGGTTGGGGCCCGCCTTTCAGCTTTGGTACAGGTTTCCGCCATAATTTCTCTGGGGTTCAAACAGCTACAACTGAAGCGCCTGCTGCACAAAGTTCACAGTTCACTCCAAATCAGGGGGTAACTTTTTCTCAAGTCACTATGGCACTTTCTCAACCCACTATGACAGTTCCGACCCCTACGGTTCACACTGTTCCTTATGATGGCAATGAGATTTATCATGATCAAGGTGATAGCACAAATCAGCGTAATCTTGTGGGAGATCTCCAAGAACAGTTCAACAAGATTCAACTGGAAGTCAAAGCTATTCGTGGCAAAGATTTGTTTGGAAAGAATGCCCAGGAGCTATGTTTGGTTCCCAGTGTACAAATACCTGCTAAATTCAAGGTCCCAGACTTTGAGAAGTACAAAGGTAGTTCTTGTCCACAAAGTCATCTCGTGATGTACGCCAGAAAGATGTCTACTTATGCAGATAATCATCAGTTGCTTATCCATTACTTTCAAGACAGTTTGACTGGTGCCGCACTGAAGTGGTACACAGGCTTGGATAGCACTAATATTCGGACTTTCAATGACCTAGGCGAGGCCTTTGTCCGACAATACAAGTATAACTCGGATATGGCTCCAGACAGAGATCAGCTTCGGTCCATGGCTCAGAAAGATCATGAAGCTTTCAAAGAGTATGCCCAACGATGGAGAGAAACTGCTGCTCAGATTAATCCACCATTAAAAGAGAAAGAGATGACAAAGATCTTTTTGAATACTCTCAGTCCGTTTTATTATGAACGCATGATTGCTAGTGCTCCAAGTGATTTCACCGAAATGGTAAACATGGGGATGCGTCTAGAAGAAGGAGTCCGAACCGGACGTCTGACTAAAGAAGGTGGATCTTCGAGTGGAACCAAAAAGTTCGGAAGTGGTTTCCCAAAGAAGAAAGAACAAAGTGTTGACATGGTATCCCAAGGAAAGCCAAGAGGAAATATCAATCGTCAACGACAGGTAGCTGCTATCACACCAGTCGTCAATACAACACCGAATCCGGGATTCACTCCTCAGTTTCAACAACAACAGCCTCGACCACAGGCTCAGCAGCTTAACAATAATCAGAATCGTGTACAAAGAGCTCCACAGTTTGATCCGATTCCAATGACCTATACAGAATTGTACCCTGCTTTGATTGAAAAAGGTCTCGTTCAAACTAGAGCACCACCACCAGTACCTGAGAGACTCCCATGGTGGTACAAAGCTGAGGTCTCATGCCCTTATCATCAAGGAGCGCCTGGCCATGATCTTGAGCATTGCATAGCTTTGAAATATGAAGTTCAGAGGTTGGTTAGATCTAATCTTCTCTCTTTCAGAAATTTGAACCCTAATGTGCAAGCAAATCCGCTGCCCAATCATGGAAGGCATGTTGTAAACATGGTATATGGATGTCCTGGCCAATACCGAGTCTATAATATCAACTTCTCAAGAGCAGATTTGGTACAAATGCACGCTACTCTTTGTCGGGGGCCGAATTTTCGCCAGCATCAATACGGTTCCTGTAGCATATGTTGTGTAGATCCTCACGGATGTTCGATTGTGAGAAGAGATCTCCAAATACTGTTGGATAATGGTACTATTCAGATCTACAGAAATAGGGATGAAAATGAAGTTAACATGATAGGATGTTATCCGCATGAGCTTTTAGTCTCAGATATCAACTCGGAAATGCCTACAGTTAACGTCATCGTTCCTCATTTCAACATGCCTGAGCGCATAGAAGTTACCTACAATAAGCCAAAGGTTGCTATTGCTCTTTTGATCATTTGTTTACCTGGACCTGTTCCTTATGACTCTGACAAGGCAGTTCCATACAACTACAATGCAACAATGATAAAGGATGGACAAGAAGTTCCTTTACCAACTCTCTCATCTGTCGAAAACATCGCTGATGTGAGTCGAGTAACAAGAAGTGGACGTGTGTATACTCCACTACCTCCAAAGCAGCCTGTTGTTCCTGCAACCGGACAAAATCCTGTCAATGTTCCAGTGGGAAATCCTGTGGAAACTCCTGTCAGTAATACAAACACTGATGTTGGTCAGTCCAGTGGAACCAATGTGAATCCTGATTTTGATGAAATTTTGAAGCTTATCAAAAGAAGTGAATACAAGATTGTGGATCAGCTTATGCAGACTCCTTCAAAAATCTCAATACTTTCATTGCTGTTGAATTCAGAAGCCCACAGAGAAGCCCTGATGAAGGTCTTGGATCAAGCTTTTGTCGATCATGATGTGACTGTTGATCACTTTGATGGGATAATAGCCAACATAACTGCTTGCAACAATTTAAGCTTCTGTGATGAAGAACTCCCCGAGGAGGGCAGAAATCACAATCTTGCTTTGCACATTTCTATGAACTATCAGTCAGACTCTTTGTCCAATGTGTTGATAGATACCGGATCTTCCTTGAATGTGATGCCAAAGACGACTCTTGCTCGCCTGTCTTACCAAGGAATGCCTATGAAGTTTAGTGGTGTAGTTGTCAAAGCATTTGATGGATCGCGAAAGTCTGTTATCGGCGAAGTCAACCTTCCCATGACAATTGGTCCACATACATTTCAAATCACTTTCCAGGTCATGGACATTCAAGCTGCTTATAGCTGTCTGTTAGGACGACCATGGATCCATGAAGCAGGGGCAGTAACTTCTACTCTTCATCAAAAGTTAAAATTTGTAACAAATGGAAAATTGGTAACGATAAGTGGAGAACAAGCCTTGATGGTGAGTCATTTGTCCAATTTCTCTTTCATTAGTGCTGATGATGTGGAAGGAACTCCGTTCCAAGGTCTCTCTTTAGAAGACGAATCTTCCAAGAAGAAAGCATCAATCTCTTCTTACAAAGAGGCAGTAAAAGTAGTGAAAAATGGAACTACTACTGGCTGGGGGCAAGTTGTGATCCCTACCAAGAATGAAACCAGAGCAGGACTCGGATGTTCACCAACATTCTCAAACTGCACCAAGAAGGATGAAACCCTTCGACCGATCAAAGAAACATTCATTAGTGGAGGATTCCTTAACCCAATTCCTCAAGAGGTTAATGTCCTTATTGAAGAATGCATTGAAGAAGGTCTACCTGATCCTGAAGAAGAATGGAAATGTTATCTCAATGACTCGGGATATATATCTCAGGAAGAACCATATCCTCCTTCAGAGAAAACAAGTACTAAAGAAATTCCGCCTATTCCTGCAGAGGTTTGGGACACCTTGGGACAACCAAGTGGAAAATTTGATTATATGGTGAAATACACTGCACCTGAAAGTTACAAGGTTGCGATTGAGGATATCCAACCAACTGGATGGGGAGATTCCTTCGAATATAACAGTCAACCAGAAGAGGCTTATCAGCCCTGTCAATTTTCTCAGCAGCCTGAAATTACTGAAAATTTCAGCTTCAATGCACCTGCCAAGGTTTATAATCCTGAAGGTGGTTATTATCACATAAATGCCATTTTTGAAGATGAAGGGGAAGATGGTCCCGCAACTGACTCGGAAAGTGTCGCTGACAATGAGTCTCTTCATCCTGAAGACTGGGAAATACATCCTGAAAATTCTGAAGATTGCGACTCGTCTTATGCTCTTCAAGAAATAGAAGAAGACCGTTTCAACTCTACAAAGAACAAGAGTGACAAACCGGGACCTTCAAATCCTGCTCGACCAGCGGTCAATGTCAATACTGAAGATAATTCTGAGGAGAATTTTCCTGAATACATAATACACAGAGGAGTTCGTTGCTACTGGAAAGCTGTCGACGTTCCGAATGTTGTTCGCCGCTCAAAGTAATCACCTCGTTGTTATTTTGACCTCCTGCCTTGCCCAAAGCAGAGAGATGTTTTATAGGGCTTTGCTTTTAAATATTCCGCCCAAATAACTTTGTGTATAGGGCTTTGTTTTAAAAGTTTCCCTCTTTGTCCTGCCCAAGGCAAATGAGTTTGTGTTTAGGGCTTTGTTTCAAAAATGAATCATAAATAAAGCGTCACTTTGAATTCCCTACATTATATGTTTTATTTTTGCTTTTTTTCTGGAAATGGTAATCCTAAAAAACCAAAATAAAAAAAAAAACTTTTCAAAAAAAAATCTGCATACACTCTTGCATTTTCTGAAATAAATATAAATCACATGTGCAGATTTACTATTGATAAACCCATTGAATGCAATAACCCTATGCCCTCTCCCAACTTTGAGTTTCCTGTGTTCGAAGCCGAAGAAGAGGAAGAAGAGGAGATCCCGGACGAGATCTCTCGATTACTTAAGCACGAGGAAAGAGCCATTCTGCCTCACAAAGAGCCTTTAGAAAAGATCAACTTGGGTTCTGAAGAAGACAAAAAAGAAGTGACCATTGGATCGCTGCTTGATGCTGATATCAAGAGTAAGTTGACAGACCTTCTCAAAGAATATGTTGACGTGTTTGCCTGGTCCTACCAAGACATGCCTGGGTTGGATACCAATATTGTTCAGCATTACTTGCCATTGAAGCCAGAATGTCCGCCGGTTAAGCAGAAATTGCGAAGGACTCACCCTGATATGGCTAACAAGATCAAAGTGGAAGTTCAGAAGCAGCTCGACGCAGGTTTTCTTGTCACCTCTGAGTATCCTCAATGGTTGGCCAACATAGTGCCAGTTCCGAAGAAAGATGGCAAAGTCAGAATGTGTGTTGACTACCGTGACTTGAACAAAGCCAGTCCAAAAGATGACTTTCCATTACCACATATCGACATGCTGGTTGATAACACCGCTAAGTTCAACGTCTTTTCCTTCATGGACGGGTTCTCCGGTTATAATCAGATCAAGATGGCTCCTAAAGACATGGAGAAGACATCTTTCATCACCCCATGGGGTACCTTTTGCTACAAAGTGATGCCGTTTGGATTGAAGAATGCAGGCGCAACTTACCAAAGGGCAATGACTACTCTCTTTCATGACATGATGCATAAAGAAATTGAAGTTTATGTGGACGACATGATAGCCAAGTCCAGCACAGAAGAAGAACATATTGAATACCTTTTGAAGTTGTTTCAACGGTTAAGGAAATATCAGCTTCGCTTGAATCCTAACAAATGTACTTTTGGGGTTAGATCTGGAAAACTCTTGGGTTTCATTGTCAGCCAAAGAGGTATTGAAGTAGATCCCGACAAAGTCAGAGCTATTCAAGAGATGCCTGCACCAAAAACTGAAAAGCAAGTAAGAGGATTTCTCGGACGATTGAACTATATCTCCAGATTTATCTCTCAAATGACTGCTACTTGTGGGCCAATTTTCAAGCTTCTCCGCAAAGATCAAGGGGTTGTATGGACTGAAGATTGCCAAAAAGCGTTTGACAGTATCAAGGAGTACCTGTTAGAACCACCAATATTGATTCCTCCAGTTGAAGGAAGACCACTAATCATGTACCTTACCGTGTTGGAAGAATCCATGGGTTGTATGCTTGGACAACAAGATGAAACCGGTAAGAAGGAGCATGCCATCTATTACTTGAGTAAGAAATTCACAGACTGTGAGTCTCGTTACTCCATGCTCGAAAAAACATGTTGTGCTTTGGCTTGGGCTTCAAAACGTCTCCGCCAGTACATGATCAACAATACTACTTGGTTAATCTCCAAAATGGATCCGATCAAGTATGTCTTTGAAAAGCCTGCCTTAACAGGAAGGATTGCCCGATGGCAAATGTTGTTATCCGAATATGACATTGAGTACCGTGCTCAAAAAGCGGTCAAAGTAAGCATTCTCGCCGATCATTTGGCGCATCAACCAATTAATGAATATCAATCTCTCAAGTTTGACTTTCCTGACGAAGATGTCATGTACTTAAAGATGAAAGATTGTGACGAACCGTTACCTGAAGAAGGTCCTGATCCTAAATCAAGATGGGGCCTAATTTTTGATGGAGCAGTAAACGCTTTTGGCAATGGAATTGGGGCAATCATCATCACTCCCAAGGGTACTCATATCCCATTCTCCGCCAGATTGCTATTTGATTGCACCAACAACATCGCAGAATATGAAGCTTGTATCATGGGTCTCGAAGAAGCCATTGACTTAAGGATCAAGATCCTAGACATATATGGAGATTCAGCCCTTGTGATCAACCAAATCAAAGACAAGTGGGAAACTTACCACCCTGGCTTGATTCCCTACAGAGATTATGCAAGACGTCTATTGACTTTCTTCAACAAGGTTGAATTGCATCATATACCTCGAGATCAGAATCGAATGGCAGACGCCTTGGCTACTCTATCTTCCATGTTCAAAGTCAATCATTGGAATGATGTGCCTAAAGTAAGAATCACACGCCTTGAAAGGCCCGCCTATGTGTTTGCAACCGAAGTAGTCATCGATGATAAACCGTGGTTCCACGACATCAAACGCTTCCTTCAAACTCAAGAGTACCCGCTTGGGGCATCAAACAAAGATAAGAAAACTCTAAGGAGACTTTCTGGCAGTTTCTTCCTGAATGGAGATGTGCTATACAAAAGAAATTTCGACATGGTTTTGCTCAGATGTGTGGACAGACACGAAGCAGACATGTTAATGCATGAAGTGCATGAAGGGTCCTTTGGAACTCATTCAAATGGGCATGCAATGTCCAAAAAGATCTTAAGAGCAGGATACTATTGGTTGACAATGGAATCTGATTGTTACAAACACGTGAAGAGATGTCACAAGTGCCAGATCTACGCAGATAAGATCCATGTGCCACCGACTCTACTCAACGTTCTCTCATCTCCGTGGCCTTTCTCCATGTGGGGTATCGACATGATTGGAATGATCGAACCAAAAGCTTCAAACGGTCATCGTTTCATCTTGGTAGCCATTGATTACTTCACCAAATGGGTCGAAGCAGCATCTTACGCCAATGTTACAAGACAAGTGGTTGTGAGGTTTATCAAGAATAACATCATTTGCCGATATGGTATTCCCAGCAAGATCATTACTGACAATGGTTCAAACTTGAATAACAAGATGATGAAAGAATTATGTGAGGAATTCAAGATTGAGCATCATAACTCTTCTCCTTACAGGCCAAAAATGAATGGCGCCGTCGAAGCTGCTAACAAGAACATTAAGAAGATCGTCCAGAAAATGGTCGTCACTTACAAAGACTGGCATGAAATGCTGCCATTTGCTTTACATGGGTACCGTACTTCAGTGCGTACTTCAACAGGGGCAACTCCCTTTTCTCTAGTATACGGCATGGAAGCTGTGCTCCCCGTAGAAGTTGAAATCCCATCAATGAGAGTCCTCATGGAGACTAAGTTATCAGAGGCTGAATGGTGTCAAAGCAGATACGATCAGTTGAACTTAATCGAAGAAAAACGTATGACTGCTCTATGCCATGGACAGTTATACCAAGCAAGGATGAAACAAGCTTTCAACAAAAAGGTTCGACCTCGTGAATTTCAAGAAGGCGACCTCGTGCTTAAAAAGATCTTGTCTTTTCAACCAGATTCTAGGGGCAAATGGTCTCCTAATTACGAAGGCCCGTATGTTGTCAAAAGAACATTTTCTGGCGGCGCCATGATTCTTGCAACCATGGATGGTGATGAACTCCCACATCCTGTGAATGCTGATGCAGTCAAGAAATACTTTGTCTAAAAATACAAAAGAACAGCTCGGTAAGTTGAAAACCCGCAAAGGGCGACTTAGGCAAAAATGAGCGTCTCGGTGGACTGAAAACCCGAAAGGGCGGTCCAGGCAAAAATTAGAGACAATAAACAGAAAAAATTCATCCTGGTAGATTGAAAACCTGAAAGGGCAATCTAGGCAAAAATAAAGGATTTATGACAAAGTAACTGCATCAGTCCGTACTTCGTCACCTGAGGAGTCTTCTTCATCAAAGGATCTTCGATCAAATCATCGCCAATCTGAAGCGACAAGCACAGTTGGAACTCAAAGTTGTTAGGGAATAGTGGTTATTGCTTTCAATGTAGCCTTTTCCGCATAATTACCATTTCCAACTTTTGTAAATACTCTATGGAATCACGCCTTTAGCTGATTTCCATCCTATTAAATAAAATTTGAGCCTTGTGCCCATTTGTTTGCAATCTTTAATTTCTTTCAGCTTGCCAAATGACGCTTTAATTGTGTTATTCACTTTTGAAACAAAAAAGAAAAAATAAGTTTTAAATGAATTTACTTCACTTTTCTTTTTCAAAATAAAAGCGAAATTTTCCTTTGAGTTGTGAACAACGGAAGGAACATCAGCAGTCGTCTCCATAGGATGAACAAAAGGATTCTCCCTGAAAAATTGTTGAGACAACGGTATTCTTGTCCCAGAAAAGAATTCTTGAAGCAATTATCCCTCGAGGAAAAGCACTTCTATCCCCAGTGAAGAAGGCCTTTTATCCCCAGTGAAGAGGATCTGTTATCCCCGGTGACGAAGATTTTCCATCTCCAGTGAAGAGGTTCTTCAATCTCGATAAGAAAAGATGATCATCTTCCCCAGAGAAGTTGAAAGCATGCAACACCATTCATCACCCGTGTTATCTACGCCGTGTTGAAGAACATTTGCCAAGTATCTGGTTGTATTGCGACGTCAGTCCTTCTCCAGTATATACTTCTTTGTTTGTCAGTATCGTCAGTATGCATGCTACATTCATAACATTCATCATTCATACATATTTGCATCATTTATGCATTTTTGCATTTTTCATGTTTGCTTCGAAATCACTTGTTCAGGATATATCTATCCCAAAAAAAAGAGAAAAAAGGAAAAAAGAAGAAAAAAAAGAAGAAAAGAAAAAAACAAAGCAGATATGGGCGTGTCATCTCTCCAGTAGGTTGTCACCCATAAGCAGAAAAGAACGTATTCTTTCTCCAGTTCCCCACTGAGATCATTCCTCGTGGAAGAAGGTTGCTTTAGTTTCTCCTCTCAAAACAAAGGAGAAAATCCCCATTTGAGTTCATTCCTCATGGGAACAAAGTCTTGTTTGACTGTCTCTTTCCAATTCATTCTTGGTTAGAACCTTGTCTTTACCAGAGATTCAAATTCCGATTCCTCAAATAGAGTCGTGAAAAAACAGACAATAAGCAATAGCCTCATCATCCGAGCAGCTTATGTCTCTTCCGAAAGACTTTTCCTCTCTAGGAAATCAATCATGAAGACCATTTGACAAATCAGGGCCTTATTACTGTTCACAAGGCTGAATATCCAGTAATTTCCCTAGCAAAGTCTCCAGGATCATTTTATCACTCGGCTGATAATTGGTCATGTCTTCAAAACCACTATCACGAGGCTGATAGTCGGTAACCTTTTTGTTTTGGTTATATTATTTAACATGTCTATCACAAGGCTGATAGTCGGTAATATTAACCGAACCCTTGAAACTCTTTTTACCTTGTCAAGTCTATCACCATGCTGATAGTCGGTAATGCAGTTTCATACCTTCACCTTCGCATTATTAAACAAGTCTATCCCCATGCAGATAGTCGATAATGTCGATAGGTAAGCTTTTCTTACAAAGCTATCATTCCCCGGTAAAGCATACACTTGCTTTCCCAAAAAAGAAAGAAAACGGATTCTCTTCCTAAAACGGATTGAGGTATCCTTTCCAACCTCTTTTCCCCAGCGGAGTCAGTTCTTGATATCCCCTCGGTAAAGATATCCTTGCATCATTCGCAATTTTGGTATCTTAGGTCCAAAATTCGCGTCTTCTGATATTTAAGTCTCTTCCACCCTATCAAAACGAATATTTTCAATCTTCATGTCTCAGGTTGAAGAAACTTAAATAGGGGCATCTGTCATACCCCAATTTTTGACCTAAGATACCACCTCATATCATTGCATATACATCATTTGCATCACTAACAAATTACATAGCTTGTGTTTGTTATTTGTGACTCAGCAGGGTTTAATCAAGAAATCACTCATCAGTGCAAATAACACTCAATTAGGGTTTTGTTCTCCCTTCATCTCAAATGAATCATCTTCATCAATAATCAACATTTGGTCCTCAGAGATTCATTTCAACAAGCTCAACAGCTTTGAATCGACTGAATTAGGGTTTTGACTGAAGACAGCACACTCCTGACTTTTGCTCAGAATTTGACCTAATCCATTGGCTCATAACATCTCCTACACAAAGATTGATCAGACAAATCCTCAGATCAGGGTTTTGAACTATCAGGGACCAAAATCAGGGATCACATTTGGGAAACCCTAAAAACCCCCAGGAAGTCAATCAAAGGTTTCAATCATCCTCAAATAATCCCTATGACAATATCCAATGGAGATTACATCTCAATTCAAGATCCACAGTCATCAATTTCATCTGGTCGACAATTAGGGTTTTTGACCTAATTCACTGAATAACTGACTTTTTAATCAAAACATGGTGTCACAACTCAATCCATGGCTCAATATCCTCTAATGCTTCAATGTGATCCATTCATACCATTCATTTGATGAGGATAGCCTGTTTCATTAAAAACTCCAGAAACGCGATTCGTCTGAAAAAGTCAACTGTACAAGATCACCATTGACTTTTGGGGAATTTTGGTCAACCATGACTTTTGAAGTTTTGAATCATCAATATATGATATATGAAGTCATTTGATCAAGAAAAATCAAGAAAATCAATCAAGAATCAAAAAGTCAAAAGTTTGACTTTCCATACTTAGAAAAATTCTAAGTGTTTTTCAATGGTTTTTTCCAAACTTTGAAAGGGAATTTCTCAAAATTTCACCTACAAACTGAAAAAAACTTCCAACATGAAAGTTGTAGATTTTGATCCAATAAACAACTTTGACACATATAATTTTTTTCCATAAGATCAACCATTTAAGAGATATGGAGCTTCAAAGTTGACATCTTATGAAAACTTCACTTAAAACTTCATTTTTCTCAAAGTTCATGGATCTTTTTCACCCATTTCCTTAAAGGTCTTGAAGAAACTTTCAACTAGGGTTTTGAAGTATGCAACATGAGCTTTCCAAAATGTCCAAGAGCATGAAAAAATATGGAGTGTAGCTATGGTTTTGAATTATGCATTTAGTGATCATTTTCACTTGAATTTTCACCATTTTTCACTAAGTTTCAAGACTACATTGCCTATAATCCAAGTAATGATGCAAAGAGGCAATAATTGAAGATATTTTCTCTGATTTGAGATCAGAATGGAAGAGGATAAGAAGCTTGAGTTTTAACCATGGTTTGGTCACTTTAACCATTTTGCATTAAATGTAAAAGATTCCTTTTTATCTCTTAAGCCAAATCATCAAACTTTGATCAAGTTGCAAAGCTCTGCATTCAGAACTTTTGGCCTATAAATAGAGGTCCAAACTTCATTGCAAATCACACCAAAACCTCACAATTATAAGCTTTCTCTCTTCTTTCTTGAATTACAAGTCATGTGTTTCAAAGTGAGGTAGAAAACTCAACCTCCAAACCTTGCAAGTTCTGAACAAAGTGATGCTTCCCACAACTTCTAAATGTCAAATGTGATGTGTTTGAATCACTCATACACCCAAAAACACTTCAAATCTCAGAATCACTACCTCACTTCCATAATTGCATATATTGAACCTTATCATGCCAAAATCCATACCAAGCCATATCTGTCCAAACTAACACTCCTAACACCATCCATATACTTCATATGAATGATCCAAACACTCACCAGCAATCTGAAACACCTCCATCTTCAAATTCGATTCATACTTGAAGCAACTGCAGTTCGGGTGCCATGGCCATGCTCAGATGAATTCAGCTTGTTCCAGACATCCAGACACCTTCCATAATCATCATTGAAGCTATCCAGATTGATACAAAGCATCTGTAACACTTATATTGAAGAATCAAATCTCCAGTTTGGCCGTTTTTGAAGGTAAGTCACTTGAACTTCAAACTCTATCATACATGCATCATAAATGAAAAACTGCCATGCCATCTTGTTTCTGCATATGTATGGATCATTAACCCTCAATCAATTGCAACTTATCATGCACACACACGATTTCAGATTGAAACTCAAAATTAGGGTTCTTCGTGTTCATCAGAAAATTGATAGCCTTAGAGATAAAATAAATGCAATTAAATGATACCATCATGTTCCTGGTGAAAAATCGAGCAAGATAGGCTATTCACTCGATCCAAACAATTCAGTTTTCAGAATTTTCAAATTTGAATTGGATATGTGTTCTTGGCGCCAGATTTTGAAACTGAAATTAGAAATTGATTCAAAAATATAATTGATTCGTTGCAAATACTAAACAGACCACGCGCGTGGTCCAGTTGGTCATGTTTTTGAGTGGTGAGCGTGAGGTTGTGGGTTCAAACCCTTGTGGAGACAAAACCAATTTTTTAGTCCCTATTTTCTTTGATTTTCTTCACAACTTCAATTAATTATTTAACTAACCAAATTAACTCATTTTTTATTCATTTTTTGCATACCTCTCACTTAATATATATATTTTAAGAATATCAAAAAAAATCATCAAAAAATATTTATTTGATACATTTTTTAATAGTTTTAAAATGACTTGTTTTTAAGTAATTTTAATACTTTTAAATATTATTTTTCATTTGATTTTCAAAATTAATCATTTGTAAATACTTTTTGAAGCAAACCCTAATCATCTAAATGTTAATTGAAGACAATCTTTTTGTTTATCTTGATTAATTTGACTTCTTTCAAAATTCAAATCGTTTTAAAACGAGCGATCGCGATTCTTTTCAAAAACAATAAACCATTTCTTTTTGAAACTATTGATTAAATCTTTTTAATTGATCAATTGATTTTCAAAACGAAGTGGGGCCTCTCGAATATTAGAGAGTATAAGTCCCTTTCGTATTTCTTTGTACAGAAAACTTTTTCAAAACAAAAACTTTCAAACAGTTTTTCAAACAACGCGTCTGTAAATAAAACAATCAACCATGTTTTACAAAATATACCATGGGCCTCCATGTAGGTATAAGCCCCAAGCCCTTTTGTACATACCCATTCCAGTACATGAAATTAGGTATTTCATTGTACGCCTTTTGTACATATCTCGATCAGTCTGTTTTTTTTTTACTTTGAATAACAAACCAAAAATGAAGGTTTCTTTAAATCTTCCCAAAAATATCATGGGCCTCCATGTAGGTATAAGTCCCAAGCCCCTTTGTAAATACCTGTTTACATAGCTTTGAATAAACTCAAGTGGACTTCTCCCCGAGTGTGAGTCCCGAGCCCTGTGTATACAAATGGATCATGCTTACAGGTATATTTCCTTCATAAACTCCATTATATACACACACTTTGTCATATATGTATAACCGTTCATATCTGTTCATGTACTTGCTCATATTTGTTCGTACTTGTTCATACTTGTGATTGTGTTATATGCTTATTTAACTTAGTACAACACTAGGTTCCCCATAGCCTCCTATTGGGCTTCGTGCAAAGAATCTCCACTAGTTTAGGTTAGGACATAGAGTATGGTTTCCCGGTGAAATCGCTCTAAGAGCTCAAACCAACTATACCATGCCTCCCCTTGGGCTTTGTACAAACGAGTGACCCTCCCATAGCCTCCTCTTGGGCTTACAATGCAAGGACCCTGGATTGTCCCTCCCATAGCCTCCTCTTGGGCTTACAATGCAAGGACCCTCGGATAGCCTCCTCTTGGGCTTCGTACAAGGACCCACGGGCTTCTTATAAGCATCCCCAATATCCAAATCAAATACCCTAGGAGATTAGACATTTTTCATCTCTATGCTAGGAGTATCTCTTATATATCATCACAAACAATCAATCAATCAACTTTTTTTGCCACAAGTCTGGCTAATCAATCAATCTTCTTTTGCCACAAGGCTGGCTAATCAATCAAACTGTTTTACCACCGTACTGGATGATTAATCAAAGTTTTTGTCACAAGGTTGACTTCATTGAAACTTTTGCCACAAGGCTGGCTGATTAATCAAAACTTTTTGTCACAAGGCTGACTTCATTGAAAGTTTTTGCCACAAGGCTGGTTAAACAACAAAAACATCTTTATCATTCTAAGCACCCTAAGTGGAATGGCCTCGGGCTTATAATGAAAAGATTTTCAAACAAAAACAAACAGATGTATGTGATGATATAGATTAGATACATTGAACATAGAGATGACATTTGTCTCTTTTCCTTTGCTTCCACTAGCATAAGTGGGAACTATGATTGCTCTGACTTTCTCAACATCCCTTTGAGAATACGTAGGCACAAGGTCGATCCTTGGCGAGCAAAATAAAACAAAAAAAACCATTCAAACCTTAGCACCCGTAGACCCCGAGCTACAGATGCTCTGATTCCCTCTAAGGGATATGTATGCAGAGGATCGCGATGATCTTTGCGAGCATAATCAAACAAACACCTTAGGTCCTACCTATTTCACAAGAACCTCCACCACAACAAGAATGGAATAAACAAAACAAAGAAACCTATAGAGTACTATAGATACGTTGGGTGCTAATACCTTCCCTTCGTATAACCAACCCTCTTACCCGGAATCTCTCCCCCACTTTTTAGGTTATTGCAGCTTTTTTCCTTTTCCTACTTTGGAAACAATAAAAAGTTTGGTCGGTACGAAAGAAAAATCATTTTTTTTTGAGCACTCGAGCCCAAAGAAGGCATCAGGTGTCTCATCCACAAAAAAGAGGAACAAAACGGTTTTTCGCCCGCGACAGAAAAATGGCGACTTCACTGGGGAACCATCTTTTTATTGTTTCCAAAGAAAGGGTTATTTCTATTTGTTATGTTTTATGTGTGGTTCCTTGGTTCTGTTACTTGGGTGATTCTGTTACAAGTGATACATTATGGACAAATCCTAACCCGGATTAAGTACACATAAGAATTAGGTGGAGGGTATAGTCATGTATGGCATACAAGGAGTTCAGTCCTTAAAAAGTCAGCATGAGAATCCTTCCGCTCAGTGGAGGTTCCTTGTTTGTAGTATATGTTTAGCAAGTTCAGTTGCGAAGACATTATTGCTTTCATTGAACTGTAGAAGCTGAGTTGGCTGTAGAACCCCAACCCATCCTGGCCTTATTAGGACGTGGTGCAGAAACGATCCAGGTGAAGACTTGGATAGTTGTCATGCGGAGAACCACACTCAGACGAGTTTTTCTTGAGAATATTTCTAGCTCACAAGTTCAGTTGTGCAAGCCGGTAATATCCGAAAGAAAAATGTAGACTCTGACGTATCAGTAGAACATGTTTTGCAGGTGATAAACCCTAGTACTATCCCATGTTTGGTTCTCTGACCTCATGCTCGTGACGCGGGACCTTTGAACCTATGAGTACTATGTTTGAATTACCATGTTTGTAGTACCATGTTTGCGTTACCATGTTTGAACTACCATGTTTGCTTTACCATGTTTGAATATGTGGCATCCACGCATCCATGCATTCATACATTCATTAAAAACCCATCTTTTCCCATAAAAACATGATTTTTCCAAAAAAATTTAGAGAATTTTCTTTGCAAACATTATAGGATTAAGTTATGGAGTGGGTAAAAAGGCATACCAAAAAGTATGATTTCAAAATGCCTAATGTGGAAAGGCTGAAAGAGTTAGCATCTTCTGTACAAAATCCTTCTGATTTTAGGAAAAGCCATGGAAAGCTTTTGCCTATCTTGAACACTCATGTTGATAAAGGACTTCTCAAAACTCTGGTTCAGTTTTATGATCCCGTCTACCGGTGTTTTACCTTTCCAGACTATCAGTTGGTACCAACCTTGGAAGAATACGCCGATCTTTTGGGTATTCCTGTGTCTGACAAAATACCTTTCAATGGTTTGGAAGCCATTCCTAAGTCACCAGTCATTGCAGCAAGTATCCACTTGAAGAAATCTGAAATAGAAAGTAATTGGACTACCAAAGGAAACTTTCCGGGTTTGACTTCGCAGTTTCTAATAAAGAAAGCCTTTGATTTCATTGACACTGGTAGCATGATAGCTTTTGAAGCTGTACTAGCCTTGCTCATCTATGGGTTGGTTCTGTTTCCCAACGTCAACGACTTTGTTGATATCAACGCCATAAAGATCTTTCTGATTGGAAATCCTGTTCCGACTTTGCTTGGTGACACATATTTCTCTATCCATCATAGGAATCGCCAAGGCGGTGGAATCATTGTATGTTGTGCACCTCTTTTGTACAAATGGATTGTTTCACACTTACCTAAGTCTCCTATTTTCACGGAAAACCGAGAAGGCTTGCGTTGGCCTCGAAGACTCATGTCTCTTACTAATAATGATATTCATTGGTATACCTTGGCTCGCTGTGGTACAGAAACCATTGATAGTTGTGGAGAGTTCGCCAACGTACCTCTCATTGGCACACAAGGAGGAATTAACTATAATCCGGTCCTAGCCCGACGACAACTCGGGTATGCAAATTCAGTTAAACCAATTGGTCTCGCAGTGGAATGCTACTTTTACCGAGAAGGGGAAGATCCTCAAAGGTTGAAGACAAGAATGGTAAGAGCTTGGTACGACGTCCGAAGAAAAGAAAAAGGTGGGGAAAGAAACTGCATTGCTACAAACGCCTATACCTGCTGGGTAAAGAAAAGAGCAAAGGAGTTTCAAATGCCTTATGATTATGAAAAACCCATGTTCCCTTTGGTGTCTCAACTACCCAATGTTCCCATTAACAATGTGGAAGAATACCAAGAGATTTTAGCCAAGATGAGGTTAGAAAAAGACGCTTGGGAAGAAAAGTTTCGTAAAACTGATGAGGAAAATAGAAAGTTGAAGAAAAGGGTGAAAGATCACGAAGAAACTCTCTATTATCAAGATGGTTGGCTCATGAGCAAAGATGAGAAGATCCGTCAGAAAGATGCCGCAATCAGAAGATACATCAAAGAAAGCAAGAAGAATCTTGAAGCCTCGACAAGCAACGCTCCGACTCCTGATGATTGGAAGAATGTTGTCGACAAACTGAGGGCTGAAAAGGCCAAATTGAAAGCTTACTATGGTAAAGAAATCATGAAGCTCAAGCTGCACAACGCATTTGGTTCTTCGTCTGATGAAGATGTTTAGGATTTGTTTAGCTTTTTTATTTATCATTTGCTTTTGTAAGGAGCTACGCTCTAATGTTGTAACATTTCCCATTATTGCAATAAAAAATGAATGAATAAAAGATTTGTGTGTGTTCAAATGTTTGCAAGGAAATAATCTTTAAAATAATTGGAAAAATCATAAATTGCTTTTTGCATACATCATTCTGCATATCGAGTCTGTTGTATAGAGTCTCATCTTTTGGATCTTTCTCCAATAGATCGTCAAGCTGTCGCGTCTCAAAGTTTCTCGACCGCGCTCGCAATCAGATCACAGATACAATACTCGTTCAAGTAGAAGAAGAGTAATGGAACACTCTGAACAAGAGAATATCGAGCTTCGTGGTACAGTGACCACCCTTCAGGAAAAGTTGGAAAGTCTCACTACTCTGGTTGACTCCTTAATGGCCGCACAGAATCAGCCGCCACCACCCAACAGTCAAGCAACAGTAACATCTGAAGTCACTACTCCAGTTTCTACAGTTGCATTCAACATTCCATCTTTCTCCATGCCAGAAGGTTGGGGCCCGCCTTTCAGCTTTGGTACAGGTTTCCGCCATAATTTCTCTGGGGTTCAAACAGCTACAACTGAAGCGCCTGCTGCACAAAGTTCACAGTTCACTCCAAATCAGGGGGTAACTTTTTCTCAAGTCACTATGGCACTTTCTCAACCCACTATGACAGTTCCGACCCCTACGGTTCACACTGTTCCTTATGATGGCAATGAGATTTATCATGATCAAGGTGATAGCACAAATCAGCGTAATCTTGTGGGAGATCTCCAAGAACAGTTCAACAAGATTCAACTGGAAGTCAAAGCTATTCGTGGCAAAGATTTGTTTGGAAAGAATGCCCAGGAGCTATGTTTGGTTCCCAGTGTACAAATACCTGCTAAATTCAAGGTCCCAGACTTTGAGAAGTACAAAGGTAGTTCTTGTCCACAAAGTCATCTCGTGATGTACGCCAGAAAGATGTCTACTTATGCAGATAATCATCAGTTGCTTATCCATTACTTTCAAGACAGTTTGACTGGTGCCGCACTGAAGTGGTACACAGGCTTGGATAGCACTAATATTCGGACTTTCAATGACCTAGGCGAGGCCTTTGTCCGACAATACAAGTATAACTCGGATATGGCTCCAGACAGAGATCAGCTTCGGTCCATGGCTCAGAAAGATCATGAAGCTTTCAAAGAGTATGCCCAACGATGGAGAGAAACTGCTGCTCAGATTAATCCACCATTAAAAGAGAAAGAGATGACAAAGATCTTTTTGAATACTCTCAGTCCGTTTTATTATGAACGCATGATTGCTAGTGCTCCAAGTGATTTCACCGAAATGGTAAACATGGGGATGCGTCTAGAAGAAGGAGTCCGAACCGGACGTCTGACTAAAGAAGGTGGATCTTCGAGTGGAACCAAAAAGTTCGGAAGTGGTTTCCCAAAGAAGAAAGAACAAAGTGTTGACATGGTATCCCAAGGAAAGCCAAGAGGAAATATCAATCGTCAACGACAGGTAGCTGCTATCACACCAGTCGTCAATACAACACCGAATCCGGGATTCACTCCTCAGTTTCAACAACAACAGCCTCGACCACAGGCTCAGCAGCTTAACAATAATCAGAATCGTGTACAAAGAGCTCCACAGTTTGATCCGATTCCAATGACCTATACAGAATTGTACCCTGCTTTGATTGAAAAAGGTCTCGTTCAAACTAGAGCACCACCACCAGTACCTGAGAGACTCCCATGGTGGTACAAAGCTGAGGTCTCATGCCCTTATCATCAAGGAGCGCCTGGCCATGATCTTGAGCATTGCATAGCTTTGAAATATGAAGTTCAGAGGTTGGTTAGATCTAATCTTCTCTCTTTCAGAAATTTGAACCCTAATGTGCAAGCAAATCCGCTGCCCAATCATGGAAGGCATGTTGTAAACATGGTATATGGATGTCCTGGCCAATACCGAGTCTATAATATCAACTTCTCAAGAGCAGATTTGGTACAAATGCACGCTACTCTTTGTCGGGGGCCGAATTTTCGCCAGCATCAATACGGTTCCTGTAGCATATGTTGTGTAGATCCTCACGGATGTTCGATTGTGAGAAGAGATCTCCAAATACTGTTGGATAATGGTACTATTCAGATCTACAGAAATAGGGATGAAAATGAAGTTAACATGATAGGATGTTATCCGCATGAGCTTTTAGTCTCAGATATCAACTCGGAAATGCCTACAGTTAACGTCATCGTTCCTCATTTCAACATGCCTGAGCGCATAGAAGTTACCTACAATAAGCCAAAGGTTGCTATTGCTCTTTTGATCATTTGTTTACCTGGACCTGTTCCTTATGACTCTGACAAGGCAGTTCCATACAACTACAATGCAACAATGATAAAGGATGGACAAGAAGTTCCTTTACCAACTCTCTCATCTGTCGAAAACATCGCTGATGTGAGTCGAGTAACAAGAAGTGGACGTGTGTATACTCCACTACCTCCAAAGCAGCCTGTTGTTCCTGCAACCGGACAAAATCCTGTCAATGTTCCAGTGGGAAATCCTGTGGAAACTCCTGTCAGTAATACAAACACTGATGTTGGTCAGTCCAGTGGAACCAATGTGAATCCTGATTTTGATGAAATTTTGAAGCTTATCAAAAGAAGTGAATACAAGATTGTGGATCAGCTTATGCAGACTCCTTCAAAAATCTCAATACTTTCATTGCTGTTGAATTCAGAAGCCCACAGAGAAGCCCTGATGAAGGTCTTGGATCAAGCTTTTGTCGATCATGATGTGACTGTTGATCACTTTGATGGGATAATAGCCAACATAACTGCTTGCAACAATTTAAGCTTCTGTGATGAAGAACTCCCCGAGGAGGGCAGAAATCACAATCTTGCTTTGCACATTTCTATGAACTATCAGTCAGACTCTTTGTCCAATGTGTTGATAGATACCGGATCTTCCTTGAATGTGATGCCAAAGACGACTCTTGCTCGCCTGTCTTACCAAGGAATGCCTATGAAGTTTAGTGGTGTAGTTGTCAAAGCATTTGATGGATCGCGAAAGTCTGTTATCGGCGAAGTCAACCTTCCCATGACAATTGGTCCACATACATTTCAAATCACTTTCCAGGTCATGGACATTCAAGCTGCTTATAGCTGTCTGTTAGGACGACCATGGATCCATGAAGCAGGGGCAGTAACTTCTACTCTTCATCAAAAGTTAAAATTTGTAACAAATGGAAAATTGGTAACGATAAGTGGAGAACAAGCCTTGATGGTGAGTCATTTGTCCAATTTCTCTTTCATTAGTGCTGATGATGTGGAAGGAACTCCGTTCCAAGGTCTCTCTTTAGAAGACGAATCTTCCAAGAAGAAAGCATCAATCTCTTCTTACAAAGAGGCAGTAAAAGTAGTGAAAAATGGAACTACTACTGGCTGGGGGCAAGTTGTGATCCCTACCAAGAATGAAACCAGAGCAGGACTCGGATGTTCACCAACATTCTCAAACTGCACCAAGAAGGATGAAACCCTTCGACCGATCAAAGAAACATTCATTAGTGGAGGATTCCTTAACCCAATTCCTCAAGAGGTTAATGTCCTTATTGAAGAATGCATTGAAGAAGGTCTACCTGATCCTGAAGAAGAATGGAAATGTTATCTCAATGACTCGGGATATATATCTCAGGAAGAACCATATCCTCCTTCAGAGAAAACAAGTACTAAAGAAATTCCGCCTATTCCTGCAGAGGTTTGGGACACCTTGGGACAACCAAGTGGAAAATTTGATTATATGGTGAAATACACTGCACCTGAAAGTTACAAGGTTGCGATTGAGGATATCCAACCAACTGGATGGGGAGATTCCTTCGAATATAACAGTCAACCAGAAGAGGCTTATCAGCCCTGTCAATTTTCTCAGCAGCCTGAAATTACTGAAAATTTCAGCTTCAATGCACCTGCCAAGGTTTATAATCCTGAAGGTGGTTATTATCACATAAATGCCATTTTTGAAGATGAAGGGGAAGATGGTCCCGCAACTGACTCGGAAAGTGTCGCTGACAATGAGTCTCTTCATCCTGAAGACTGGGAAATACATCCTGAAAATTCTGAAGATTGCGACTCGTCTTATGCTCTTCAAGAAATAGAAGAAGACCGTTTCAACTCTACAAAGAACAAGAGTGACAAACCGGGACCTTCAAATCCTGCTCGACCAGCGGTCAATGTCAATACTGAAGATAATTCTGAGGAGAATTTTCCTGAATACATAATACACAGAGGAGTTCGTTGCTACTGGAAAGCTGTCGACGTTCCGAATGTTGTTCGCCGCTCAAAGTAATCACCTCGTTGTTATTTTGACCTCCTGCCTTGCCCAAAGCAGAGAGATGTTTTATAGGGCTTTGCTTTTAAATATTCCGCCCAAATAACTTTGTGTATAGGGCTTTGTTTTAAAAGTTTCCCTCTTTGTCCTGCCCAAGGCAAATGAGTTTGTGTTTAGGGCTTTGTTTCAAAAATGAATCATAAATAAAGCGTCACTTTGAATTCCCTACATTATATGTTTTATTTTTGCTTTTTTTCTGGAAATGGTAATCCTAAAAAACCAAAATAAAAAAAAAAACTTTTCAAAAAAAAATCTGCATACACTCTTGCATTTTCTGAAATAAATATAAATCACATGTGCAGATTTACTATTGATAAACCCATTGAATGCAATAACCCTATGCCCTCTCCCAACTTTGAGTTTCCTGTGTTCGAAGCCGAAGAAGAGGAAGAAGAGGAGATCCCGGACGAGATCTCTCGATTACTTAAGCACGAGGAAAGAGCCATTCTGCCTCACAAAGAGCCTTTAGAAAAGATCAACTTGGGTTCTGAAGAAGACAAAAAAGAAGTGACCATTGGATCGCTGCTTGATGCTGATATCAAGAGTAAGTTGACAGACCTTCTCAAAGAATATGTTGACGTGTTTGCCTGGTCCTACCAAGACATGCCTGGGTTGGATACCAATATTGTTCAGCATTACTTGCCATTGAAGCCAGAATGTCCGCCGGTTAAGCAGAAATTGCGAAGGACTCACCCTGATATGGCTAACAAGATCAAAGTGGAAGTTCAGAAGCAGCTCGACGCAGGTTTTCTTGTCACCTCTGAGTATCCTCAATGGTTGGCCAACATAGTGCCAGTTCCGAAGAAAGATGGCAAAGTCAGAATGTGTGTTGACTACCGTGACTTGAACAAAGCCAGTCCAAAAGATGACTTTCCATTACCACATATCGACATGCTGGTTGATAACACCGCTAAGTTCAACGTCTTTTCCTTCATGGACGGGTTCTCCGGTTATAATCAGATCAAGATGGCTCCTAAAGACATGGAGAAGACATCTTTCATCACCCCATGGGGTACCTTTTGCTACAAAGTGATGCCGTTTGGATTGAAGAATGCAGGCGCAACTTACCAAAGGGCAATGACTACTCTCTTTCATGACATGATGCATAAAGAAATTGAAGTTTATGTGGACGACATGATAGCCAAGTCCAGCACAGAAGAAGAACATATTGAATACCTTTTGAAGTTGTTTCAACGGTTAAGGAAATATCAGCTTCGCTTGAATCCTAACAAATGTACTTTTGGGGTTAGATCTGGAAAACTCTTGGGTTTCATTGTCAGCCAAAGAGGTATTGAAGTAGATCCCGACAAAGTCAGAGCTATTCAAGAGATGCCTGCACCAAAAACTGAAAAGCAAGTAAGAGGATTTCTCGGACGATTGAACTATATCTCCAGATTTATCTCTCAAATGACTGCTACTTGTGGGCCAATTTTCAAGCTTCTCCGCAAAGATCAAGGGGTTGTATGGACTGAAGATTGCCAAAAAGCGTTTGACAGTATCAAGGAGTACCTGTTAGAACCACCAATATTGATTCCTCCAGTTGAAGGAAGACCACTAATCATGTACCTTACCGTGTTGGAAGAATCCATGGGTTGTATGCTTGGACAACAAGATGAAACCGGTAAGAAGGAGCATGCCATCTATTACTTGAGTAAGAAATTCACAGACTGTGAGTCTCGTTACTCCATGCTCGAAAAAACATGTTGTGCTTTGGCTTGGGCTTCAAAACGTCTCCGCCAGTACATGATCAACAATACTACTTGGTTAATCTCCAAAATGGATCCGATCAAGTATGTCTTTGAAAAGCCTGCCTTAACAGGAAGGATTGCCCGATGGCAAATGTTGTTATCCGAATATGACATTGAGTACCGTGCTCAAAAAGCGGTCAAAGTAAGCATTCTCGCCGATCATTTGGCGCATCAACCAATTAATGAATATCAATCTCTCAAGTTTGACTTTCCTGACGAAGATGTCATGTACTTAAAGATGAAAGATTGTGACGAACCGTTACCTGAAGAAGGTCCTGATCCTAAATCAAGATGGGGCCTAATTTTTGATGGAGCAGTAAACGCTTTTGGCAATGGAATTGGGGCAATCATCATCACTCCCAAGGGTACTCATATCCCATTCTCCGCCAGATTGCTATTTGATTGCACCAACAACATCGCAGAATATGAAGCTTGTATCATGGGTCTCGAAGAAGCCATTGACTTAAGGATCAAGATCCTAGACATATATGGAGATTCAGCCCTTGTGATCAACCAAATCAAAGACAAGTGGGAAACTTACCACCCTGGCTTGATTCCCTACAGAGATTATGCAAGACGTCTATTGACTTTCTTCAACAAGGTTGAATTGCATCATATACCTCGAGATCAGAATCGAATGGCAGACGCCTTGGCTACTCTATCTTCCATGTTCAAAGTCAATCATTGGAATGATGTGCCTAAAGTAAGAATCACACGCCTTGAAAGGCCCGCCTATGTGTTTGCAACCGAAGTAGTCATCGATGATAAACCGTGGTTCCACGACATCAAACGCTTCCTTCAAACTCAAGAGTACCCGCTTGGGGCATCAAACAAAGATAAGAAAACTCTAAGGAGACTTTCTGGCAGTTTCTTCCTGAATGGAGATGTGCTATACAAAAGAAATTTCGACATGGTTTTGCTCAGATGTGTGGACAGACACGAAGCAGACATGTTAATGCATGAAGTGCATGAAGGGTCCTTTGGAACTCATTCAAATGGGCATGCAATGTCCAAAAAGATCTTAAGAGCAGGATACTATTGGTTGACAATGGAATCTGATTGTTACAAACACGTGAAGAGATGTCACAAGTGCCAGATCTACGCAGATAAGATCCATGTGCCACCGACTCTACTCAACGTTCTCTCATCTCCGTGGCCTTTCTCCATGTGGGGTATCGACATGATTGGAATGATCGAACCAAAAGCTTCAAACGGTCATCGTTTCATCTTGGTAGCCATTGATTACTTCACCAAATGGGTCGAAGCAGCATCTTACGCCAATGTTACAAGACAAGTGGTTGTGAGGTTTATCAAGAATAACATCATTTGCCGATATGGTATTCCCAGCAAGATCATTACTGACAATGGTTCAAACTTGAATAACAAGATGATGAAAGAATTATGTGAGGAATTCAAGATTGAGCATCATAACTCTTCTCCTTACAGGCCAAAAATGAATGGCGCCGTCGAAGCTGCTAACAAGAACATTAAGAAGATCGTCCAGAAAATGGTCGTCACTTACAAAGACTGGCATGAAATGCTGCCATTTGCTTTACATGGGTACCGTACTTCAGTGCGTACTTCAACAGGGGCAACTCCCTTTTCTCTAGTATACGGCATGGAAGCTGTGCTCCCCGTAGAAGTTGAAATCCCATCAATGAGAGTCCTCATGGAGACTAAGTTATCAGAGGCTGAATGGTGTCAAAGCAGATACGATCAGTTGAACTTAATCGAAGAAAAACGTATGACTGCTCTATGCCATGGACAGTTATACCAAGCAAGGATGAAACAAGCTTTCAACAAAAAGGTTCGACCTCGTGAATTTCAAGAAGGCGACCTCGTGCTTAAAAAGATCTTGTCTTTTCAACCAGATTCTAGGGGCAAATGGTCTCCTAATTACGAAGGCCCGTATGTTGTCAAAAGAACATTTTCTGGCGGCGCCATGATTCTTGCAACCATGGATGGTGATGAACTCCCACATCCTGTGAATGCTGATGCAGTCAAGAAATACTTTGTCTAAAAATACAAAAGAACAGCTCGGTAAGTTGAAAACCCGCAAAGGGCGACTTAGGCAAAAATGAGCGTCTCGGTGGACTGAAAACCCGAAAGGGCGGTCCAGGCAAAAATTAGAGACAATAAACAGAAAAAATTCATCCTGGTAGATTGAAAACCTGAAAGGGCAATCTAGGCAAAAATAAAGGATTTATGACAAAGTAACTGCATCAGTCCGTACTTCGTCACCTGAGGAGTCTTCTTCATCAAAGGATCTTCGATCAAATCATCGCCAATCTGAAGCGACAAGCACAGTTGGAACTCAAAGTTGTTAGGGAATAGTGGTTATTGCTTTCAATGTAGCCTTTTCCGCATAATTACCATTTCCAACTTTTGTAAATACTCTATGGAATCACGCCTTTAGCTGATTTCCATCCTATTAAATAAAATTTGAGCCTTGTGCCCATTTGTTTGCAATCTTTAATTTCTTTCAGCTTGCCAAATGACGCTTTAATTGTGTTATTCACTTTTGAAACAAAAAAGAAAAAATAAGTTTTAAATGAATTTACTTCACTTTTCTTTTTCAAAATAAAAGCGAAATTTTCCTTTGAGTTGTGAACAACGGAAGGAACATCAGCAGTCGTCTCCATAGGATGAACAAAAGGATTCTCCCTGAAAAATTGTTGAGACAACGGTATTCTTGTCCCAGAAAAGAATTCTTGAAGCAATTATCCCTCGAGGAAAAGCACTTCTATCCCCAGTGAAGAAGGCCTTTTATCCCCAGTGAAGAGGATCTGTTATCCCCGGTGACGAAGATTTTCCATCTCCAGTGAAGAGGTTCTTCAATCTCGATAAGAAAAGATGATCATCTTCCCCAGAGAAGTTGAAAGCATGCAACACCATTCATCACCCGTGTTATCTACGCCGTGTTGAAGAACATTTGCCAAGTATCTGGTTGTATTGCGACGTCAGTCCTTCTCCAGTATATACTTCTTTGTTTGTCAGTATCGTCAGTATGCATGCTACATTCATAACATTCATCATTCATACATATTTGCATCATTTATGCATTTTTGCATTTTTCATGTTTGCTTCGAAATCACTTGTTCAGGATATATCTATCCCAAAAAAAAGAGAAAAAAGGAAAAAAGAAGAAAAAAAAGAAGAAAAGAAAAAAACAAAGCAGATATGGGCGTGTCATCTCTCCAGTAGGTTGTCACCCATAAGCAGAAAAGAACGTATTCTTTCTCCAGTTCCCCACTGAGATCATTCCTCGTGGAAGAAGGTTGCTTTAGTTTCTCCTCTCAAAACAAAGGAGAAAATCCCCATTTGAGTTCATTCCTCATGGGAACAAAGTCTTGTTTGACTGTCTCTTTCCAATTCATTCTTGGTTAGAACCTTGTCTTTACCAGAGATTCAAATTCCGATTCCTCAAATAGAGTCGTGAAAAAACAGACAATAAGCAATAGCCTCATCATCCGAGCAGCTTATGTCTCTTCCGAAAGACTTTTCCTCTCTAGGAAATCAATCATGAAGACCATTTGACAAATCAGGGCCTTATTACTGTTCACAAGGCTGAATATCCAGTAATTTCCCTAGCAAAGTCTCCAGGATCATTTTATCACTCGGCTGATAATTGGTCATGTCTTCAAAACCACTATCACGAGGCTGATAGTCGGTAACCTTTTTGTTTTGGTTATATTATTTAACATGTCTATCACAAGGCTGATAGTCGGTAATATTAACCGAACCCTTGAAACTCTTTTTACCTTGTCAAGTCTATCACCATGCTGATAGTCGGTAATGCAGTTTCATACCTTCACCTTCGCATTATTAAACAAGTCTATCCCCATGCAGATAGTCGATAATGTCGATAGGTAAGCTTTTCTTACAAAGCTATCATTCCCCGGTAAAGCATACACTTGCTTTCCCAAAAAAGAAAGAAAACGGATTCTCTTCCTAAAACGGATTGAGGTATCCTTTCCAACCTCTTTTCCCCAGCGGAGTCAGTTCTTGATATCCCCTCGGTAAAGATATCCTTGCATCATTCGCAATTTTGGTATCTTAGGTCCAAAATTCGCGTCTTCTGATATTTAAGTCTCTTCCACCCTATCAAAACGAATATTTTCAATCTTCATGTCTCAGGTTGAAGAAACTTAAATAGGGGCATCTGTCATACCCCAATTTTTGACCTAAGATACCACCTCATATCATTGCATATACATCATTTGCATCACTAACAAATTACATAGCTTGTGTTTGTTATTTGTGACTCAGCAGGGTTTAATCAAGAAATCACTCATCAGTGCAAATAACACTCAATTAGGGTTTTGTTCTCCCTTCATCTCAAATGAATCATCTTCATCAATAATCAACATTTGGTCCTCAGAGATTCATTTCAACAAGCTCAACAGCTTTGAATCGACTGAATTAGGGTTTTGACTGAAGACAGCACACTCCTGACTTTTGCTCAGAATTTGACCTAATCCATTGGCTCATAACATCTCCTACACAAAGATTGATCAGACAAATCCTCAGATCAGGGTTTTGAACTATCAGGGACCAAAATCAGGGATCACATTTGGGAAACCCTAAAAACCCCCAGGAAGTCAATCAAAGGTTTCAATCATCCTCAAATAATCCCTATGACAATATCCAATGGAGATTACATCTCAATTCAAGATCCACAGTCATCAATTTCATCTGGTCGACAATTAGGGTTTTTGACCTAATTCACTGAATAACTGACTTTTTAATCAAAACATGGTGTCACAACTCAATCCATGGCTCAATATCCTCTAATGCTTCAATGTGATCCATTCATACCATTCATTTGATGAGGATAGCCTGTTTCATTAAAAACTCCAGAAACGCGATTCGTCTGAAAAAGTCAACTGTACAAGATCACCATTGACTTTTGGGGAATTTTGGTCAACCATGACTTTTGAAGTTTTGAATCATCAATATATGATATATGAAGTCATTTGATCAAGAAAAATCAAGAAAATCAATCAAGAATCAAAAAGTCAAAAGTTTGACTTTCCATACTTAGAAAAATTCTAAGTGTTTTTCAATGGTTTTTTCCAAACTTTGAAAGGGAATTTCTCAAAATTTCACCTACAAACTGAAAAAAACTTCCAACATGAAAGTTGTAGATTTTGATCCAATAAACAACTTTGACACATATAATTTTTTTCCATAAGATCAACCATTTAAGAGATATGGAGCTTCAAAGTTGACATCTTATGAAAACTTCACTTAAAACTTCATTTTTCTCAAAGTTCATGGATCTTTTTCACCCATTTCCTTAAAGGTCTTGAAGAAACTTTCAACTAGGGTTTTGAAGTATGCAACATGAGCTTTCCAAAATGTCCAAGAGCATGAAAAAATATGGAGTGTAGCTATGGTTTTGAATTATGCATTTAGTGATCATTTTCACTTGAATTTTCACCATTTTTCACTAAGTTTCAAGACTACATTGCCTATAATCCAAGTAATGATGCAAAGAGGCAATAATTGAAGATATTTTCTCTGATTTGAGATCAGAATGGAAGAGGATAAGAAGCTTGAGTTTTAACCATGGTTTGGTCACTTTAACCATTTTGCATTAAATGTAAAAGATTCCTTTTTATCTCTTAAGCCAAATCATCAAACTTTGATCAAGTTGCAAAGCTCTGCATTCAGAACTTTTGGCCTATAAATAGAGGTCCAAACTTCATTGCAAATCACACCAAAACCTCACAATTATAAGCTTTCTCTCTTCTTTCTTGAATTACAAGTCATGTGTTTCAAAGTGAGGTAGAAAACTCAACCTCCAAACCTTGCAAGTTCTGAACAAAGTGATGCTTCCCACAACTTCTAAATGTCAAATGTGATGTGTTTGAATCACTCATACACCCAAAAACACTTCAAATCTCAGAATCACTACCTCACTTCCATAATTGCATATATTGAACCTTATCATGCCAAAATCCATACCAAGCCATATCTGTCCAAACTAACACTCCTAACACCATCCATATACTTCATATGAATGATCCAAACACTCACCAGCAATCTGAAACACCTCCATCTTCAAATTCGATTCATACTTGAAGCAACTGCAGTTCGGGTGCCATGGCCATGCTCAGATGAATTCAGCTTGTTCCAGACATCCAGACACCTTCCATAATCATCATTGAAGCTATCCAGATTGATACAAAGCATCTGTAACACTTATATTGAAGAATCAAATCTCCAGTTTGGCCGTTTTTGAAGGTAAGTCACTTGAACTTCAAACTCTATCATACATGCATCATAAATGAAAAACTGCCATGCCATCTTGTTTCTGCATATGTATGGATCATTAACCCTCAATCAATTGCAACTTATCATGCACACACACGATTTCAGATTGAAACTCAAAATTAGGGTTCTTCGTGTTCATCAGAAAATTGATAGCCTTAGAGATAAAATAAATGCAATTAAATGATACCATCATGTTCCTGGTGAAAAATCGAGCAAGATAGGCTATTCACTCGATCCAAACAATTCAGTTTTCAGAATTTTCAAATTTGAATTGGATATGTGTTCTTGGCGCCAGATTTTGAAACTGAAATTAGAAATTGATTCAAAAATATAATTGATTCGTTGCAAATACTAAACAGACCACGCGCGTGGTCCAGTTGGTCATGTTTTTGAGTGGTGAGCGTGAGGTTGTGGGTTCAAACCCTTGTGGAGACAAAACCAATTTTTTAGTCCCTATTTTCTTTGATTTTCTTCACAACTTCAATTAATTATTTAACTAACCAAATTAACTCATTTTTTATTCATTTTTTGCATACCTCTCACTTAATATATATATTTTAAGAATATCAAAAAAAATCATCAAAAAATATTTATTTGATACATTTTTTAATAGTTTTAAAATGACTTGTTTTTAAGTAATTTTAATACTTTTAAATATTATTTTTCATTTGATTTTCAAAATTAATCATTTGTAAATACTTTTTGAAGCAAACCCTAATCATCTAAATGTTAATTGAAGACAATCTTTTTGTTTATCTTGATTAATTTGACTTCTTTCAAAATTCAAATCGTTTTAAAACGAGCGATCGCGATTCTTTTCAAAAACAATAAACCATTTCTTTTTGAAACTATTGATTAAATCTTTTTAATTGATCAATTGATTTTCAAAACGAAGTGGGGCCTCTCGAATATTAGAGAGTATAAGTCCCTTTCGTATTTCTTTGTACAGAAAACTTTTTCAAAACAAAAACTTTCAAACAGTTTTTCAAACAACGCGTCTGTAAATAAAACAATCAACCATGTTTTACAAAATATACCATGGGCCTCCATGTAGGTATAAGCCCCAAGCCCTTTTGTACATACCCATTCCAGTACATGAAATTAGGTATTTCATTGTACGCCTTTTGTACATATCTCGATCAGTCTGTTTTTTTTTTACTTTGAATAACAAACCAAAAATGAAGGTTTCTTTAAATCTTCCCAAAAATATCATGGGCCTCCATGTAGGTATAAGTCCCAAGCCCCTTTGTAAATACCTGTTTACATAGCTTTGAATAAACTCAAGTGGACTTCTCCCCGAGTGTGAGTCCCGAGCCCTGTGTATACAAATGGATCATGCTTACAGGTATATTTCCTTCATAAACTCCATTATATACACACACTTTGTCATATATGTATAACCGTTCATATCTGTTCATGTACTTGCTCATATTTGTTCGTACTTGTTCATACTTGTGATTGTGTTATATGCTTATTTAACTTAGTACAACACTAGGTTCCCCATAGCCTCCTATTGGGCTTCGTGCAAAGAATCTCCACTAGTTTAGGTTAGGACATAGAGTATGGTTTCCCGGTGAAATCGCTCTAAGAGCTCAAACCAACTATACCATGCCTCCCCTTGGGCTTTGTACAAACGAGTGACCCTCCCATAGCCTCCTCTTGGGCTTACAATGCAAGGACCCTGGATTGTCCCTCCCATAGCCTCCTCTTGGGCTTACAATGCAAGGACCCTCGGATAGCCTCCTCTTGGGCTTCGTACAAGGACCCACGGGCTTCTTATAAGCATCCCCAATATCCAAATCAAATACCCTAGGAGATTAGACATTTTTCATCTCTATGCTAGGAGTATCTCTTATATATCATCACAAACAATCAATCAATCAACTTTTTTTGCCACAAGTCTGGCTAATCAATCAATCTTCTTTTCCCACAAGGCTGGCTAATCAATCAAACTGTTTTACCACCGTACTGGATGATTAATCAAAGTTTTTGTCACAAGGTTGACTTCATTGAAACTTTTGCCACAAGGCTGGCTGATTAATCAAAACTTTTTGTCACAAGGCTGACTTCATTGAAAGTTTTTGCCACAAGGCTGGTTAAACAACAAAAACATCTTTATCATTCTAAGCACCCTAAGTGGAATGGCCTCGGGCTTATAATGAAAAGATTTTCAAACAAAAACAAACAGATGTATGTGATGATATAGATTAGATACATCGAACATAGAGATGACATTTGTCTCTTTTCCTTTGCTTCCACTAGCATAAGTGGGAACTACGATTGCTCTGACTTTCTCAACATCCCTTTGAGAATACGTAGGCACAAGGTCGATCCTTGGCGAGCAAAATAAAACAAAAAAAACCATTCAAACCTTAGCACCCGTAGACCCCGAGCTACAGATGCTCTGATTCCCTCTAAGGGATATGTATGCAGAGGATCGCGATGATCTTTGCGAGCATAATCAAACAAACACCTTAGGTCCCACCTATTTCACAAGAACCTCCACCACAACAAGAATGGAATAAACAAAACAAAGAAACCTATAGAGTACTATAGATACGTTGGGTGCTAATACCTTCCCTTCGTATAACCAACCCTCTTACCCGGAATCTCTCCCCCACTTTTTAGGTTATTGCAGCTTTTTTCCTTTTCCTACTTTGGAAACAATAAAAAGTTTGGTCGGTACGAAAGAAAAATCATTTTTTTTTGAGCACTCGAGCCCAAAGAAGGCATCAGGTGTCTCATCCACAAAAAAGAGGAACAAAACGGTTTTTCGCCCGCGACAGATACCTTAGCAAACGTTGCCCTCAGTTCATAATCATCATAAAATATCGTAAGTCCCTTCGATATTGCCTACAAATATATGATCTTGTCCCTCGAGATTGCCTATGATAAGATGATGATAGTCCCTTTTCGATTGTTAAGGTATCCTAACTGGTTGCCTAAATGACTATTATATCCTTCTCTAAGACTTCCTACCCTCTTTATGGTATGGATAGCCTTATGGCGAACGATAACTCTCGATGACCCTTTTTTCAAAATCCAATGAAAGGACTACCTACCCTTCTTATGGTATGGATAGCCCTTTTAAATGAAAATCTTAAAGAACAAAAAGACATTAAACTTAGGATAGGTGCTTTTAATTGCTTGCTCTTTTCAAAATTCAAAAACACTTTTTCACACTCTTTTCAAACCAATTTCAAAAAAGGCTACGCTTATTTACAAGCTAAAATCCTTATTCAAATTTTTCCAGTTCACACACTACACTTACTTTCAAATAATTCAAACATTCAAAAGTGAGCTAAGCAATTAAGAGCCCATGGATAACCATGGATATAAAGGGTGCTTACACTTTCCCTTTGTATAACTTACCCCCCGAACTCAAAGTCTCTTAAAAGGTCTTTTTCTGTTCTTTTAACCTTTCTAATTAGATAAAATAAAAATCGGTGGTGACTCTTGCTATCCGCATATTTAAAAAAGTCAGTTCTCCCACCGTATTACATGGGGCAATCAAGCCAAAATTCAAATAAATTCGGTCTCCGGTTGGTGTCAATCTCCGGTTGGAAATTCGGTCTCCAATCCTTCACTGTCAGATAATGATCGTAGATGAACCATAGACCATTCATCATCGCCGCTTTCTTATCATCCTCATGCGAGAACGCAACCAGATAATAGTCGTTACTTAGATCAATGATGCTAATAACTCCTTTCCTCACCCACATTTGGTTCAGCCTGTTCTCAAGGGCCTTATACCCAATTCTTTTTCCCAGCAATTTGACTATAACTCCTCTCCTCCATGGGTTTTGAATACGCTTCTCCTCCTTCTCCGAAAATATAAAGTTGGGGCACTCATATCCCCCGATCAATTCCTCCTCCACTCTGATATCACAAACCTCCTCTTCTACATCTACAAGCGCCTCTTGACTCCCTCCATGATCTTCCTCCATACCATCCCCACACTTTCAAGCCATGATATCCCTAAAAGAGATACCAATCCCACTCCTATTGCCCACACCTTCCTTCACTTTTTTAGTACTTCTCTCCTGCAAGTCTAATTCCTCCGTACTTTTTTTCGAGGTAGCATGAGGGATACTACCGGTCACCATTTCAGTGTTGGTCACAAACCCTAGCATAGGGTTTGAGAGAGACATTTTTTCAATGGCCAAACCTTTAATTTTACAAGTTATTAGAATGTAATAATTTAACTAACATAAATAAAATTAAAAGTTGACCGTTAAAGAACCGACAAATTAGTTAAACCTACAATATTTTATTCAAACTAGTAGTGGAGAAGAAGTCAAAAAAGCCCTCTTTTCCATGGAGCCTTGGAATGCCCCATGCCCTGATGGCTTTCCCCCAGGATTTTATCAAAAATCTTGGCATATTGTGGGGGCTGGTTTGATTCAGTTTGTCCATGAGGTGTGGAAGAACCCTAGTATGATGATAGATACCAATAAGACAAATATATGTCTTATTCCAAAAGTGGATCATCCTACCAGTGTGGTGCAATTTCGCCCCATTTCTCTATGCAACACCGTACACAAAGTCATCAACAAAGTGGTTGTGGGAAGGTTAAAGCCTTTCATGCCACTTCTTGTGCCTCCTCTTCAAACAGGTTTTATTCCGGGAGATCAATTCATGAAAATATTATCATTGCTAAGGAAATAATGCATTCTATGCAGATGAAAAAAGGCAAAAAAATGATTTTTTGCCATTAAGATAGACCTTACGAAAGCATATGACAAGCTGAATTGGGAATTCATTTGGCGTATTCTGGAGGAGATTGAGATGCCCAAGGATATGGTTAATGTCATTATGCATGGTATCACTAGTGTGGAGACGAATATCAATTGGAATGGGAGTATGAATGAATTCTTTACACCTCAAAGAGGAATTAGACAGGGTGATCCTATGTCTCCGTATATCTTTGTCCTATGTATGGATAAATTGACTCATTTAATCGAGCAGGCTACTAACAGGAAGAAATGGAAACTGTTAAAGGTTCTTCAGAACTTCTATAGGATGTCTGGCCAGGAGATAATTAATGACAAGTCCAACATTTTGTTCTCTGATAATGTTTCTAGGAATGATCGGAACTAGTTGGTGCATATTTTTGGTTTTCAAGAGAGCAATGTTTTGGCAAGTATTTGGGCATTCCTCTTAAAGGCAAAGCTATGAGGAAACATGATTTCCAATATGTTATTGACCAAGTTGCGAACAAGATGTCTAGTTGGAAAGATAGACATTTATCCTTTGCGGGAAGGATCACTTTAGCCAAAAGTGTCATTGAAGCCATTCCAGTTTACCCTATGATGACAAATCCTCTTCCAAAGAGTGTGATCCATGATATTCACAAGCTGCAGAGAGACTTCATTTGGGGTGACACGAATTTGAAAATGAATTATCATGCTGTAGGATGGAATATGATTACTAGAGCTAAGTGTGACGGGGGACTTGGCTTAAGAGACCTTAATATTATGAATCAGGCCTGTATAATGAAGCTTGGCTACAAGATCCTTAATAATGAGGAGGACATGTGGTGCAACATTATGAGAAGTAAGTATATAGTGGATAGAAATAATGAGGTTTTGCATGCTAAGAACACAGACTCCTCTCTATGGAAGTATATTGTTAAGAACTCGACTAAACTGCTGGAATATGGTCTTTGGAAAATTGGTGATGGGAATTCCATTAAGCCTTTGATTCATAGTTGGATAGAAAGAGGACTGATTTTGGAAGATTTAGATGTTACAATTCCTGTTTATAAGATTGATTGTCTTGTTAGCAAGTTGGTTGATGCAAATGGTGAGTGGGACTGGACTTTGTTGCATTGGCTGCCAGATAATGTGAAGATGAAGATTGCAGCTATTCTTCCTCCTCTCTATTAGTAAAATGTACAATGATCTTCATAGGGTCGGTGTTACTGGTACTGATGATAATTTGAATAAAATCGGGAATTTGAAGGTTCCAGAGCATGTCAGGTGCTTCGTTTGGCTTTTTAACCATGATCGGTTGCTTACACAACATCGGGTTAGTTTATCTGGCTTTGGTGGAGATGGTTGCTCTTTAATTGGTGTTGTTAGTGAGACTTCCATGCATGCCCTTAGATATTTTAGAGTTGTCAAAAGCTTGTGGGAGAGTATTGTGCCGCACGAGGTTACGTATGCTTTCTTTCATACACGTTGGCAAGATTGGCTAGATTTAAACATTCAGAACAAGCTATTTGCTGACACGGAATGGTGTACTGTTTGGGCCATCAGTTGCCATACTTTATGGATGTGGAGAAACAAAGAGGTTCATGATAGTAACTATGCGAGGGCCATCAATGCAAAGGAGATTATTGAGGACATGTGATGAAAATGAATGGAACTTAGACTAGTGATAAAAACTTGTTACCTTCACTCATGTTGATTTGACTTACATGTTGTGATTGCTTGTTCCTATTTGTGATTCCTATTCACATTGTGATTCCTGTTCACCCACTCCACACATGTCGATTTGATTTACATGTTGTTGTGTTTTCATTTCCGGTTCGCTTGCTTCTATTTTTGATGCCAGTTTATATGTCATGTCTGATGTTTGTTAGGATCTTTGTGATGCTCCTTGTTCGTTTGCATGTTCCCTTAGGGTGCTCGGTTTCGTTTCTCTAGGAGACGCGAATCGAGATAGAAACAAAAAATTTTAAGCCGAATTATGGTGCTCTGATTTCTCCATTGCTTGAAACATCATTCATTTCTTGTTTGTGAAGAAGACAAAAAAGATATGAAGAAAATTCCTTATGCATCCATAATTGGTAGTTTGTTGTATGTTATGGTATAAACAAGACTGAATATTGCTTGTTAGTGTTGTTAGTCAATTTCTCTCTAATCTTGGTAAATATCATTGGCAAATAATGAAGTGAATTCTCATATATCTTAGAATTACTTCCAAAGTGTGCTTATACTTTGGGAGAGGTTATTTTGTGTTAGATGACTACACATATGCACATATGGTAAGGGATATTGATTTTAGAAAATTAACTTTTGGATATGTAACACCTGTAATTTAATTAACTATTTAATTAAATTATTTCAGAAATAATTGTTGAAATTGTTGAAGTTGTGAATTATTGATATAGTTGCTAAGTCGATTATTATTTAATTAATGGGTTGATTAAGTTGTGGAAATATTATACTATTATTTAGTATAGTTAATATTAGAAATAATATTAATATTAGTAATATACGAGATTATTTGTGTTGGGCTTATTTTATGGTTGTGAGTAGCAAAGTGGGAGTATAAATGTGAGGCCCAATAAGAATAATATAGTGCAAGTAATATTATATTGGTTAATTAGAATAAAAAGAAAATAGAAGTTGCAGTAAGAGAAAAGTAGATTTTATAAAAGAGGAATAAGGGTTTGAAGAGGGTTACATAGAAGTTGCAGAAAGAGGCAAAACTATGAAATTCGATCGGAGAAAATTATAGAGCAACCTCTAATGCAAGGTAAGGGTGGGGTTCTGACTCTATAATAGGGTATATGATGAATAGAATGTGGGGATTAATTGTCTGAAAATTTGCTACTGTGTGTAATTTTGTTGAATCTTTGTTTGTTGTCATGTGTTACCATATTGTGAATTTGTGGTCCCTCTAAAAATTGTTGTTTCTGTGAAAACAGTTGTTGCATTAATTTATATGTTGTTCTGGTATGAGACTAAGATCGGAAGAAATTTTGGTTCTAGTGTGTAAAAATATACTGTGCCGAGGAGCACATGAAATGTGCCGAGTGGCACAAGAATAATAGGTGTGCCGAAGGGCACACAAGGGCTACCGAGCGGCACCCATGGTAAAATGGAGTGTGCCGAGTGGCACACATGATTGGTGAGGCATATGTGCCTAGCATGCACTAGAAATTGGTATAACAAATTGTTAGTTATAAAGAGATTATAAATACTGGAACGACACTTACTGGAACGACACTTACTAGAAATAATTAGCCCTTGCTGGTATATAGAAATACAATAATAATTGTTGGCATTACTGTAGGAACACGTTTCAGTTTATTAACACATATATATTCCATTAGTATAATAATAATAATTAAAAAATTATTAATATAATTTTTAGGAGTTTTGAGTTAGAGATGAATATTTGCATTATTTGCCTAACTTAATTTAATTTCAGTCTTGTTAGAGTTGTCAATAATATTGTCGGAGTTGCTTTCAGATTGTTTAGAGTAAAATTTGATAAACCATAAAATTAAAATTGAAGGTATTTGACTCTTTAGAGTTGTTTTATTATTACTCGAGTCAGACCATTAGCCAATTAGGTTCGTAAGAGTTACTCTTATATGTAAGAGTTGTCAGTAGAGATAATTGAGTAGCAGAAGGTAAATAGACTTAATTGATTTGCAGTGTCAGTATACTTTAGCAGAGTCAGTTAATTAGTTTTAAAGTTAATAGTAATTAACAGGAACTTTAGTAAGTGATATATTAGCAGCAGGGACTAGTTTAATAGCAGAAGAAAATTAGTACTTTGATTAATTAGCAGAACACTATTAATAAGGACTATTAGTGGAATAATTTAGTATAAATAACTTAGTAAGATTTGGTGAATAATCGTATTGGTGTATATAAGTTGTTGCGATGTTGTTTTGATTATTGAGATGCAATTATATTATTGTGCTGTTGTTGTAATGATGCTTTGACGAAAATGAAACAGTTTATAATAACAAACCTGAGACGATGTGATGATGATGATGATGATGATTTTTCCTCTATTTATTGACATAATATAAGTTGGAGGTTTTGCCTCGTCGTTGTTAAGTTGTTGTTAAATTTGCATTTTGTGATGTCGCATTTCATCGAGTCACATTGGCAACATTGGTAAATTTTAAGTTGAAGGCTTATGCCTTGTTGATGCCTCTATTAATTGGAAGATTATTAAGTTTGGAGTTTTGCTCCATTGATACCACATGCATGTGAATTGTATGAGTCGTATTCCATGTTGCATTATTTGAGTTGTTGTGTTGATAAATTAATTGTTATATTTTGTTGATGATTATATTGTGGCTGATGTTGCTTGTCAAGTTGTGAAGCGATGATTTTTATATGAACCGATTCTAATATATTATTTATCATACACTCTTTTATATGGTTTGATATCTCACCCATTCTGTTTGAATGTTACCCCTATGTGGTAACGTGCATGTAAACCAGAGTGAAGGCAGTTTACCTTCATTAGTTCGAGTTGGTGTCGTTGCTCCGATACGTAACACTCGGGGGGATGAACGCATGTTGTTGTATTGTTGAAATTACTTCAGTTTTTGAATTTTAAGTTAATTACATAAAATACTTGTTGTTATGAAGTTGTTTTTAGTTGAATAAAAGATGTTATGTAATTAAGTTGAAGTTTGTGAATCTGCTGCGTAATATTTAATAAAAGTTGGTTATAAACTCATTCGAGTTTTAATATGTTATGTATCTGTATTATATGCGATTATTTTATGTTGTTGTTTTAAAAGTTGAAAAATGTGGCATCCCATTTGTATGACGTACTCTGATTTTAATATTATCCGCCGGGTAGAAATGAGGTATTACATTAGTGGTATCAGAGCAGGTTGTTTGAACATAGTCTGGTTCTAATCATATCTTAGAGTTTTGATGATAACAATTAAATAAATTTTGTATAAGTAAATGTGGTACTCTAATTATATGTTTCCTATTTTAGAAGAAGTTCTGACTCAAGTACCAGCAGAACATGAACTTTAGGTAAATCTGAACAAACGAAGAAAGAAAAGTTACGCTGAAGTTCAAGAAGTTCTTATGCATGAAGACTTCTGAATGCACCAACCGTTGTAGACAAATTCTGATAGAAGTTATATTCACAAAGTCAAGGCAGAAGTTGTGAAGAAAAAGGAAAAATAATGTGCAAAGTTCTAATACAAGATAAAATACCGTTAGAGACATAATGATTAAAAGACGACTGAAGCAGTTTTAAGGAACAAATTTCAAAAAGCGTGGAAAGCTTAATTAACCAACACGACACACAACATTTATTGCAAAGTAGCTTATGTGGAAGCAACATACAAATTTCCTAAGGCTATAAATAGAAGATCAATTTGAAAAAGCAGATACACAATTCACTTAAAAACAACATACAAACGTGAACTATTACGCTGAAGAAGAATATTTTTGTTCACACTATTTTACTAAGATTCATATTCATTATACTTAACTTAGTGAAAAATCACTGTTGTGATAAATCTTTTCAGGAAGCAATCTCAAACACTATTGTTAGAATTTCTTATTTGCAATTATTCCTTGAGAGACCAGTTCGGTCAGATTTCTCAAGAGGTCTAGGACTAGTTAGTCTTAGAGGTGTTAGTCACTAGTAGTTGGCCTGTGCATTGTATTTCTAGTCACACCAGTTGGTTGTACATTTGTAATCAGTTTGGTTATAGTGGATTAAGTCCTCGTTGGGAGAGGCGAAATCACCTTGACGAGTGGACTGTGTAGCAACCTGCCCTAAAATCACCTTGACGAGTGGACTGTGTAGCAACCTGCCCAATCGATCCAAGTTTTAAAGTCACATACCTCGACCAATTGGAGATTGTTCTGGGGGTGTTGAAGTCGTGCAATGATCCAGATAGACTCAGAGTGCTCTAAGGAACGTGCAGCAATGTTTAAACCTCTTTGAAAATCTTCCAATTCTTGAAACCGAAATTGAGTTTTTTTAGAGATTTTATGTTCTTGCAAACTCTGCTCAAACCATAAATTGCAACCCTCATTCGTGTGGCATGTGTTAGGTACTTATAGGCAATGAATTAGGTCAATCAAAATAATCCAAAATCTCTTTGAATCCAATCTTGCCAAGCTTGAAAATTTGATTTTATTCTTGAATGGAAACTTCCTATTTTTGTCAAATTTTATACCAATCCTTTCCCAATCAATATACCACGAAATTACATTACAATTTTGTTATATATGAGATTGGAATATGTCAATATAATTTTTAACACAATATTTGATTTTTTTTAATTATATTACTTTAAATCATCTTTAAATGAAATAAAATTATATAAAAATAAATAAAATGTTATAATTCGTGGCACATGGTTTGGATAACTTGTGGACCAAGATTGAGTCATAAAAAGATAGGCCCATTTGTAAAAAACTCCAATTTGGACCTCTTTTATTTCACAATTTACCTCCAAAATTACCCAACTTTGACAAGGTGTATCTCTCTCAATATTTAAGCTATGAAGGAGTTCTAGGACTTTTTGGAAACCTCAAGAGGTCCCCTATAAGCCACTATGGAACATATTTTTCATTTTGAGATTTTATCTTGATGATATGCCCTTTGACAAAAAACTATCTTTGGTTGACTTTTTAAAAGGACCTATAATCTCTTGTACTATATCTTCCAAATGAAGCATTTCTGGCCTTGGCTTGTGAGAGACAAAGTTGTAGAGGATCCAATTTCCTTCAAAATAGGCTTTGAGTGAGGAATTTCTGATGTTCCATGTGAAAGTTATGGCCAGTCAAAGTTGAGTTGACTTTCTCCTATAAAAACCCTAATTTGAACCTTTTTACATTTGTTCATTTCTAAGTTTCTATTGATGAATCATGATCAACCTTTGATCAAATGATGGATATATTCTTCCATACTTGATGTTGACCAAGAGTCAGGAGCTTTGATTGTACTTTGACCATGGTTGACTTTTAGGCCAAACCAGTTGACTATGGATCATCTGAGCTATTGAATGAGTAATCTTTGGAATTGGGCTTTGACTTTTGACATGGAGGTGTCTTGAAACATAATGGACCATGGAGAACTTCATTGGAGGCCTTATTTTGTTAATTTCTTCAGGGAGATGCCAAACCCTAGTTTTAGGAGATTCTGGCTTAGGAGAATGTATTGATGAGACTCTTGAACTTTGAATCATTGTGAATAAAATGTGGAAGGCAAATTTTGGGGTATGACAGCTGCCCCTATTTAATTACCTTTGATTGAATGGCATGAGGATACGCAGTTCTCACGTCTTTGGATCGAAGAGTTATTAAATAATGGAAGATCCCTTGAATTTGCCTTGTACCTGGTAGTGAAGAAATAAATGCCTTACTAACGCCTGAGACTTACATAGCAAGGACTCGTAGTTTGCTGCATAGAAAGTAGTTACCTTGATATGGTGCTAGCAAGGGTTTGCAGTTTGTAGGTAACCCACTTACTATAGACCTAGTAAGTCGTCGCGGTTGGTATACCCACTCCCTATCGTAGTTTGAGTAAGCTTATCGTAAATGGTAGGGCCCACTTACTATAATTCTAGTAAGTCGTCACGGTCGACCGTACCTACTTACTATCGTAGTTTCAGCAAGTTTATCGTAGATGGTGTGGCCCACTTACTATAGCTCTAGTAAGTCGTCGCGGTCAGCCATACCTCCTTGCCATCGTAGTTGGAGCAAGCTTATCGTAGATGGTGTGGCCCACTTACTATTGTTCTTAGTAAGTCGTCGCAGTTAGCCATACCTGCTTACTATCGTAGCTGGAGTGAGTTTATCGTAGATAGTATGACCCACTTACTATCGTTCCAGCAAGTCGTCGCGATTAGTCATACCTATCCACTATCATAGTTGGAGTAAGCTTATCGTAGATGGTGTGGCCCACTTAGTATTATGCTAGTAAGTCGTCGCAGTTAGCCATACCTTCTTACTATCGTAGTTTTGATTAATCCTAAAAGGATTACTTGCCATAGCCCTAGTGAGCTCACCTGGACCAATAAGATTCACTCGCCCCATTGCGGACAAGTTTACCTGCATAGAAGATTACTTTGCAAATGCGTATGCATTATGCGTATGCTTATGATCTTGTTGTTTGTATGATGTAAACGTATGAATGTTTGCGTGCGAATGTTGTGTGTATGAGTGTTGGTGTGCCAATGACGTTTGTGTGTAAATGAATATGTATGTGTGATAACTTTAACGTTTTATCTCTTTGTCACCCATTGAATTTGTTTAACCCTTTCAAGCTATTTGCAAATCCTGGTTTAGATTTTTCTGGGATGATCTACTGGTAACGTCCCTGGTAAGAGAGATCGTGGTGGATTAGAATGATAGAAGTGTGGGGCGTATATTTCCTGCCGGAGATGTCATGGTTTCGTTCCCATTGCTTTTGTTTTTTGCAAATTTGTAAGTTTCTCATTTAGAGTTCAATGCTAAAGTTTATGAAAATAATTCATCCTTTGCATACGGTATTGAAATAACGAGAAAGTGTAGTATGAAAGAAAAAGAGAGCTTTTATTGATGTTGCCTTAAATTGGCGAATGTACAAAAGTGCGAAAAAGGAAAATGACAAATGGAAATGATATTAATACTGTTGTTTCTCTTTTGCTATCGAGGGCCCCAGTAATCCTTTGACTTCGGAAGTTGACGATTGCACGACTCCTTATCCTTTGTGAATTGCCTTGGATTCATGGCTTAGGATCTTGCCTTTGCTAAGCATAATACTTCTTGACTGCATCTGAATTGATTGGGTGTGGTTGCTCGTATCCATCCATGGTGGTGAGGACGAGTGCTCCTCCTGAGAACACCGTTTTTATGACATATGGACCTTCGTAGTTGGGCGTCCACTTTCCGCGGGCGTCGAGTCGAGGTAGTAAGATCTTCTTGAGGACGAGATCTCCTTCTTTGTAAGTTCGAGGGCAGACCTTTTTATCGAACGTCTTTTTCATCCTTTTTTGATAGAGTTGCCCGTGACACAAAGCCGTCAGTCGCTTTTCTTCAACGAGATTAAGCTGATCAAAACGAGTTTTTACCCATTCTGATTCTTCTAACTTTGTGTCAGCTAGGACCCTTAATGACAGAATCTCCACTTCGATAGGGAGGACTGCTTCCATACCATAAACCAAAGAGAAAGGCATTGCCCCTGTGGATGTACGCACCGAGGTTCTGTAACCGTGTAAGGCGAAAGGAAGCATTTCGTGCCAATCCTTGTATGTTTTCACCATCTTTTGTATTATCTTTTTGATGTTCTTATTCGCAGCTTCGACAGCGCCATTCATCTTAGGCCTGTATGGTGAAGAATTGTGGTGTTCGATTTTGAACTCCTCCCATAGCTCCCTCATCATGTTGTTGTTTAAGTTCGACCCATTGTCGGTGATGATCCTATTCGAGACCCCATACCAGCGTATGATGTTATGCTTGATGAACCGGGTGACCACTTGTCTTGTCACGTTGGTGTAGGAAGCGGCTTCCACCCATTTGGTGAAATAATCTATGGCAACCAATATGAATCGGTGTCCATTAGAAGCTTTCGGCTCGATCATCCCTATCATGTCAATCCCCCACATTGCAAATGGCCACGGTGAACTCAGTACGTTCAACGGATTTGGCGGTACGTGTACTTTGTCAGCATATATTTGACATTTGTGACATGTCCTTGCGTATTGGAAACAGTCAGCCTCCATTGTTAACCAGTAGTACCCTGCTCGTAATATTTTTCTCGCCATTGAGTGTCCATTTGCATGGGTTCCGAAGTTCCCTTCGTGTACTTCTCTGATAATATCCTTGGCCTTGTTTTTATCTACACACCTTAGTAGTACCGAGTCGTAATTCCGCTTGTACAGGATGTTTCCACTTAGGAAGAACTTGGATGCCAACCTCCTTAGTGTCTTTTTGTCAATTGTAGAGGCGTTCTCGGGTATTCTTGTTTTTCCAGGTACCTCTTGATATCATGATACCAGGGTTTGTCATCAGGTTGCTCCTCAATCGTAAGACAATAAGCAGGCTCGTCAAAGTGTCTAACCGTTATCTGAGGTTCGTGGTTTGGCCACGTCACTTTGAACATGGAGGAAAGTGTCGCCAACGCATCAGCCATTTGATTTTCTTCCCTCGGGATATGGGTAAAAGTGATGGTCTCAAACTCGGCCATTAACTCCAGTATGAGGTCTCGATATGAGATTAGTTTCGCATCTTGAGTATCCCATTCTTTATTGACTTGGTGGATTACCAGTGATGAATCCCCATACACCTCGAGTAGTTTGATCCTTAGATCGATTGCATCTTCTAACCCCAATATGCACGCTTCGTATTCTGCAATATTGTTGGTGCAGTCGAAACATAGTCTTGCAGTGAAGGGTATGTGTCTATTGTCAGGAGATGTCAAGACTGCCCCTATACCATGCCCTAGTGCATTCGAGGCCCCATCGAACATAAGCGTCCATATTGCCCCTGGTTTGGGTCCTTCGTCGGGTCCCGGTATTTCGTAGTCTCTTACCAATATAATATCCTCGTCAGGAAAGTCGAACTTCATAGACTGGTATTCTTCGATGGGTTGGTGAGCTAGATGTTCTGCCAGTACACTCCCTTTTATTGCTTTTTGAGTGACGTACTGTATGTCGTATTCTGACAGTAACATTTTCCATCTAGCGATTCTTCCCGTGAGAGCCTGTTTTTCGAACACGTATTTCAAGGGATCCATCCTCGATATCAACCATGTGGAATGGTTCAGCATATATTGCCATAGACGTTTGGAGGCCCATGCTAGGGCGCAACATGTCTTTTCCAATGGTGAATACCGAGATTCGAAATCCGTGAATTTCTTGCTGAGGTAGTAAATAGCGTGCTCTTTTCTGCTTGTTTCATCTTGTTTCCCCAATACACATCCCATAGACCTTTCGAGGATTATGAGATACATGATCAGCGGCCGTCCTAGGACGGGAGGTACGAGTATCGGTGGTTCTTGTAAGTAACTCTTTATGGTTTCGAAAGCTACCTGACAATCGTCATTCCACTTGATCGGCTGATCTTTTCTTAGTAGTTTGAATATAGGCTCACACGTGGCTGTAAGATGTGAGATGAACCTTGAGATGTAGTTCAAACGACCCAAGAACCCACGAACCTCTTTCTCTGTCCTTGGAACAGGCATTTCTTGTATAGCTTTCACTTTGTCGGGATATACCTCTATGCCTCGTTGGCTCACAATGAATCCCAACAGCTTTCCTGACCTTACACCAAATGTACACTTATTTGGGTTCAACCTCAGTTTGAACTTCTTTAAGCGTTCGAACAACTTTCGTAGGTGCGTAATATGTTCCTCTTCAGTACAGGACTTAGCGATCATATCATCCACATAAACCTCGACTTCCTTGTGGATCATGTCATGGAACAGTGTGACCATGGCTCGTTGATATGTTGCCCCAGCATTTCGTAATCCAAAAGGCATTACCTTGTAACAGAAGGTGCCCCAAGATGTCATGAAGGTGGTTTTCTCCATGTCTTCGGGATCCATTTTGATTTGATTATACCCAGAGAACCCATCCATGCAGGAGAACACCGATGCTTGTGTCGTATTGTCCACCAGTATATCTCTGTGGGGTAATGGAAAGTCGTCTTTTGGACTTGCTTTGTTTAGATCCCTGTAATCCACGCACATGCGTACCTTCCCGTCCTTCTTAGGAACTGGCACTATGTTGGCAATCCACGGTGGATAGTCAACCACGGCAAGAAATCCTGCGTCGAATTATTTGAGTACCTCTTCTCGGATTTTGTTATCCATGTCAGGTCGAACTCTTCTGCGCTTTTGTCTGACGGGTGCACAACCTTCTTTGAGCGGTAACCTGTGCACGACGATGTCTGTATCCAACCCTGGCATGTCACGATATGACCAAGCAAATATTTCTGCGTAGTCGTGGAGAAGTTTGACCAGCGTTGCTTTTACGTCCTCATTCAACATTGCCCCAATCTTGATTTCCTTGGGTTCTTTGTCCGTACCCAAGTTTATGATTTCAATGGCTTCTCGAGGAGGGAGCATGCTTTTGGATTCTTTTTCCATTAACCTCGACAGTTCTTCCATAAGTTCATCGTCTTCCTCATCCTCTTCCTCGGACTGATTAGCGAGAGCCTCGAGTTTATATTGAGTTTCAGCAGTATTATTATCGGTAGTGTTAAGAAGTGATTTGCACATGTTTTATGTTTTGCTTTTAGTATGCAGGTATGGTTGTGCTTTTTTCTTATGCAAGAAAGTTATTTGCCATTTTAAAAGAGTAAATGCAAGAAAGAACAATGTTTTCAATACCAAATGCAAACGACAATTTTATTAATGAACTTGAACTTTTGAAAACAAATGGGGCCCTTATAAACCAACTCTATGCTTCGGGCGAGGCATGAGCGAAATCATTTTTTTTCTTTATTGAAGGGAAATAAAACGCACAACAAAAGCAAATTACTTCGAAATAGAAATTACCTTCGGTATCTCCAGGCTTGTCCAATTCTAGAGCTGCTCTCCTGGTCTGATCATTCGGATGAAGTTGGACTTTCCCTCCTTAGGATCCATGCTAGATATCACAGCCACGTGTTCATATCCGCCCGTCACGAAAGTATGCATAATCGGGGGGAATCGTTGTTCCCCCTTAGCAGCGCTTGTGATCTTTGTCGGTTGATATCCTAGCCCCAGGCGATCCTTCTTCTCTCGGATCTCTGGTACTTTGCCCCAGCCTTCTGCACTCAAGTCTTGCAGGTCTCTCCAGGATGTTAGCGCTCTTTGTATCTTCTCTACTGGTAATGTGATAGCAGTTGCAATTTCTAGCGCTTGGAATGCAGTTTCTAATGCCCCTTCTCCGACTTCGATGTATCGGTATGAGTCCAGGTTTCTAACAAATATATCCTCCTCCCCGTTGACGGTTACTATAGAGTTCCCATCCACAAATTTTATCTTCTGATGGAGGGTGGAGGTAACTACCCCAGCGGCGTGAATCCAAGGGCGTCCCAATAAGCAAGTGTAAGCTGGTTCAATTTCCATTATTTGGAAATTGATGCAGAAAGTGTGAGGACCCACTACAACAGGGAGGTCCACTTCTCCGAACACTAGACTTTGTGATCCATCGAAGGCTTTAACTACCAGACGACTTGGTCTAACCACTAGGCCTTCCAAAGCTATTTTTATCGAGGGTAGCTTTTGGCATCACATTTAGTGACGAACCTGTATCAGTCAAAACCCTAGATAGATGAGCTTTCCCACATTGTATAGAGATGTACAGGGCTTTGTTGTGCTCCTTTCCTTGTGGAGGTAACTCATGATCACTGAACCCCAGACATGCCCCAGCTGTGAGATTAGCCACCATTCCATCGAATTGGTTGAGAGTGATGTCTTTAGTCACATGGGCAGCATTCAGGATCTTCATCAAGGCGTCTCGATGCTTCTCGGAGTGTACCAATAGTGAGAGGAGTGATATTTTAGACGGGGTCTGTTGTAACTGATCCACCACCCTATAATCACTTTTCTTGATCAGAGCTATAAATTCCTCGACATCCTTGTTAGTGGATTCCTTATCCTTGGGTATGCCTTCTACAGTTGGTGTCGCAGCAGTTTGATTGCTGGCTTGCGCCAAGTTTTCACTAGATTGTGTGGCTTTGAATATGCGACCGCTACCAGTCATGCCCCCAGGCCCAACATTGTTTGACACGATAGCATTGGTACTAGAATCGTATTTCCAAGGGACTGCTTTCATTTTGTCCACAAGGTATGGAGCTCTGACCAGGATTATCCAAGTGTGCCCTTGTGTGGGTATCATGAATGGTGCCTTAGAACAGGGGATAATTAAAGGCTTCCTTTCCCCTTGAGTGGGTATTATCAGCGGCTCGTTTCTGTCTAGCATAGCCACATATTCCTCTTCGGGATGTTCTTTCAGCTGAATCAGTCCTTGATCCACGAGCCTCTGCAGAGTGTCCTTAAAAGCCTCGTTATGTTCTAAAATGAACCCCTTTGCGAGTAGATACCTCTTAAGGGCATCTATGAGGGAGCTTCGTTGTTGAACTAACTCTTGCTTAGTAACGACCTCGATTTCATTGACTGTGCCATCATGATGAGGTATGGGATTTGTCTTCACATTAGGTTTGTCAAAGGTGATTGCCCCTGACTCTATCAAGTCCTGAACCTTGTGTCTGAAAGCCCAGCATTTTTCCAATGTGTATCCGAGGGAATTAGCATGATATTCGCACCTTTCATTAGGGTTGAACGTGGGTGAAGCCTTTCCGGGAAGCGGAGGTGGCATAGGCCTGAGCTCTACCAATGACTCGCTCATCAAGTATTTCATTATTTCACTTCTGGATGTGGGCAAAGGATCGAATTTCCTTGGAGGACCTTGGAATCTGTTTTATTGAGGTGGGAATGACATAGGAGGTCTAGATTCTTGGTGCACTACTGCATTGGTCTCCCCTTCCTTCTTTTAAGCGAAAGCTGAGGTGGGCCTCTTTGAGTGATAAGAATTAGACGAGGCTCCTTGTATCTTCCCATTTTTGATTCTGTTTTCAATTCTTTCTCCGATGACCACTAGATCTGAGAATCCTGAGGATACACTTTCGATCATCTTATTGTAGTATGGTCCTTGCAAAGTACTCATGAACATGTCTACCAGCTCTTTTTCCAACAAAGGAGGTTGGACTCGGGAAGCCATTCTCGCCATCTTTGGGCATATTCCTTGAACAATTCCTCCTTTTTCTGTGACAAATTTTGCAATTGCATCCGATTGGGTGCCATATCCAGGTTGTACTTGTACTGTTTTAGGAACGTGTTAGCAAGGTCGTTCCAGCTTCGGATATGCGTCTTTTCCAATTGCATGTACCAGTCGACAGATGCCCCACTTAGACTGTCTTGGAATAAATGCACCATTAGCTTTTGATCGTGGGCATAAGCAGCCATTTTCCTAACGTACATGCGTATATGACTTCTTGGGCATGTAAGTCCTTTGTATTTTTCAAAGTTAGGTACCTTGAATTTATGGGGAATAGTCAAATCTGGTACCAAGCTCATCTCATAAGTATCTACGTCAAAGACGTCATAGTATATATATATTTTTTATATATATTTTTTTGTAGTAGAACCCTCTCTCTTTATTTTTAATCCTTTTTGGTGAATAATTGCAAAGAAAATGAATAATGCGGAGATAAACACACTTTATTAATTCAAAATACTTGCAAAGAAATACAATTTAAATTGTTCATATTGCAAAAGGAAATAAACATCAAAAGAAATTAAACTTCCAAAATTTAAAGTTAAAAAACTATGAATGACTAAGAACGCCTATGAATATCTTCCTTGAATTTGTCCACCATGTCTCTACAAAGCTCCATGAATTCCTTCACTACTTCGTGAAGGATGATGGGGGAAGACTCCGCTCTTTCCAAACTCTTCGGAATGTCTTGGATTAAATCATTGCACAAATAGACTAGCTTATCATAATTCTCACGACACTTCTCATACTCTTCAAGCATCTTGGGAACCATGCTCACGTGCTCATTAGCCGTAGAAACAATTGTGTATTGTCTTTTCCAATAATCACCTTCATCCCTTGCTTCCTCATATATCTCCCTTTTCCTTATGAATACTTGCCTAAGTGATGCCATAGCTTGAAGTGCTCTATTGTACTCACCGGTGCGCTGTAAAAGTGCTTCTTCCGTAGTCAATCTCCTTGTGCGCTCTTCTTGTCCAGAATTGCGAGCTTCTTGAAGATCATATTTGAGATTCCTTATTTCTACCTCTTGATATTTAGTCCTATCAGTTAATTCAAAGACTACAGCTTCTAGATTTTTCTCGGATTCCGCTTTGTCATGGGAAGCCTTTTCATTACGCCTTCTCCACCTTGCAATTTCCACACCCGCTTGTTCCAACCTTTCATTATGTGCAATTAAATCAAAGTTAGCACTTAGGACTCCTTCGGTTGCACGCTTTCTTTTACTCCTTTGTCTATCGTTCTCTTCCTTAGCGGCTTGAAGCTCTTGGCTCTTCTCCTTAAGATCGAGGCGTAGTTGGCTCTTTTCATTGGAAAGTCGATGTATGTCAAGCTCTAATTTTTCCTTTTCCTTACGGGACGCCTCTAGGGCAGCCTTGATTCCTTCTATCTCTTTGATGGATAGAGAAACAGGATTAGGAGAATCGGGCTTGTATGTGGGATCCACAACAAAAGGAAGCAAAATCTTTCCAACTCTTCCTTGAACCCATCTAGTGTAAGGTTCCTTAGCAATGACATTCTTCGGCCCATAATTCTTTGTTTGAACATGCTTCCAAGCTTGAATTATTTTCTTTAATGTCATAGGGTTACCTTTCCCATTGTCATGCAAAATTAATTCTTCCACTTGTTGTTCGGAAGGCTCACAATCCATAGAATGACCCAATTGGCGCAATGCTAACACAGGGTTATAATTAATACAACCTAAAGTTCCCATTAAAGGCACATTGTTGAATTCTCCAAATTTGTAAATAATTCTTTCGGAGTTCAATTTTCTTGCAAACCAAAAGATAGAATCCGCTTTGAGAGCCCTTAATTTCTGAGACCATTCATGCCTAGTCAAATCTTTGATCAAATAGTTGGCTTTGTAAAGAAGAGAAGTCAACCAAGAGTACAAAATATGAACACGACAGAATATCATTCCTCTTTTCTTTTCATATCGATCATGGATGGTATAATAAATATTAGCAAGAATAGTGGGAGTTGGGTCCTCATTTGAATTCCTGAAGGATGTGAAAACATGAATACCAACATGATCAACATATTCCGCCTTCTTTGGCAACAAAATAACACCAAAAATTAAAAGAGCCAAAAAATGTCCACAAATGTCCCATTGTTTCTTTTGAGCATAAGACATAGCTTGAGCTTCTAAATAAGTTCTCCGAATCCCATGTACATTACCATCAGTCTTATAATTAGATTCTAAATCCGCAGCGGGCACTTCTAAGGCTTTGGCCAAATCAGTAATTTCAACCTTCTTTCCAGCACCTGTATCAAACTCTTTTTTAATTCTCGAGAACCCAAGCATAATATCCATCTCTTCTTCAAAGAGCCTGTAAAACCTGCATGTTTTGCTACGACTTAGCTACGATTTTGTTCGTAGCAACGTTGACCTGCAAAATTTACGAATAGCACATACATGCGTATAAATATGGCGCGACCCCTTTTATCCCTTCGTTTACCTCATACGAATCCAATCATACCCTCCTTTTAACCTAATTTTACCCTTACAAGAAACCCCTAATTTAAATCCTAAAAACCTCACTCGGCCTCCAATGGCCGATCATATATATAATGCCCAGAAATCCAATTAATGAGTCACAAACATTCACAGCATCAATAACAATCAGAATACACAATTAAAAACCTATGGGGATGCATGAAACAGTCCAATCGATCCAAGTTTTAAAGTCACATACCTCGGCCAATTGGAGATTGTTCTGGGGGTGTTGAAGTCGTGGAATGATCCAGATAGACTCAGAGTGCTCTAAGGAAAGTGCAGCAATGTTTAAACCTCTTTGAATCTCTTCCAATTCTTGAAACCGAAATTGATTTTTTTTGGAGATTTTGTGTTCTTGCAAACTCTGCTCAAACCGGAAATTGCAACCCTCATTCGTGTGGCATGTGTTAGGTACTTATAGGCAATGAATTAAGTCAATCAAAATAATCCAAAATCTCTTTGAATCCAATCTTGCCAAGCTTGAAAATTTGATTTTATTCTTGAATGGAAACTTCCTATTTTTGTCAAATTTTATACCAATCCTTTCCCAATCAATATACCACGAAATTACATTACAATTTTGTCATAAATGAGATTGGAATATGTCAATATAATTTTTAACACAATATTTGATTTTTTTCTTTAACTATATTACTTTAAATCATCTTTAAATGAAATAAAATTATATAAAAATAAATAAAATGATATAATTGTTAGAACAAGATTTGTTCTGATCAATATTCTTAGTTTTGATGATAACAATGTATATGAATTTTGTATGAGATAATGTGGTACTCTAATACTATGCAATTTCCATTTCAGGAGTTATATAAAGAGTATGCACAAAATCAGCGCAAGAAGCACTGACTCAGAAGGTTCATCATGCAACATCAGAACATGGTCTGGCAAGACATCAGAAGATGGTCAAGCAGAATCAAAACATGGGTCTATGGAAGCATCAGAAGAACTTGAGAAGATGCTCCGCACCAAGCTGTTTGACTCTGATGATTTTCAAAAGTTGTTCACACAAACATCAGATCAGAAGCAAGTACTAGCTGGCAGGCTACGCTGACTGACAAAAGGAACGTTGAAAGCTATGAAAGGCATTGTCAGTAGACACAGCGAAAGCAAGGCTCGAGGTAGTTGACAAAAGAGTGAAACATTAAATGCATTGTTGTACGGAATATGCAAAGCATTAAATGCTCCCAACGGTCATCTTCTCAAACGCCTATAAATATGAAGTTCTGATGAGAAGCTAAGTTACGAATTCTGAATACAAGACTCTTATGCAAAAACGCTGAAACGATGTTCAAATCAAAAGCTCTCAAACTTCATCATCAACCTCACTATATTGCTGTTGTAATACTTTAGTGAGATCAAGCTTAAACTTAAGAGAAAATCACAGTTGTGATAATAGCTTTATAAGAAGCATTGTAACTCTTAGAATTTGTTTACATTAAGTTGTAAGAACTAGAGTGATCAGGTTGTTGATCAGTATACTCTAGAAAGTCTTAGAGGGTATCTAAGCAGATTGTTCCTAGAGTGATCAGGTTGTGATCAGTATACTCTAGAAGACTTAGAAGTTGTCTAAGTGGAAAACCATTGTAATCTAGTGTGATTAGTGGATTAAATCCTCAGGTGAGGTAAATCATTCCAAGGGGGTGGACTGGAGTAGTTTAGTTAACAACGAACCAGGATAAAAATCATTGTGCAAATTTTTTTTTATCTTATAAGTTTTAAAGCTACACTTATTCAAACCCCCCTTTCTAAGTGTTTTTCTATCCTTCAATTGGTATAAGAGCGCCGGTTCTAAGGTGCAAGCACTTAACCGTGTTTAGAAAAGATTCAGGAAGAGAAAAACACTAAGTCAAGATGGTTGAGACTCCACCACCTTAATCTACATCTACATCTGGCTCAGCTGAGCAATACAATGGAAATGGTAACAATGGTTATACTAGACCGCCAGTATTTGATGGTGAAAACTTTGAATACTGGAAAGATAAACTTGAAAGTTACTTCCTTGGTCTAGATGGTGACTTATGGGATCTTCTGATGGATGGTTACAAACATCCAGTGAACGCTACAGGCGTAAGGCTTATAAGACAAGAAATGAATGATGATCAAAAGAAGCTTTTCAAAAATCATCATAAATGTAGGACTGTTTTGCTGAATGCTATCTCTCATGCTGAGTATGAGAAGATATCTAACAGGGAAACTGCCTATGATATATATGAGTCATTGAAAATGACCCATGAAGGAAATGCTCAAGTCAAGGAGACCAAAGCTCTTGCTCTAATCCAGAAATATGAAGCCTTCAAGATGGAGGACGATGAAAATATTGAGAAGATGTTTTCAAGATTTCAAACGCTAACTGCTGGATTAAGAGTTCTGGACAAAGGCTACACCAAGGCTGATCATGTAAAGAAGATCATCAGAAGCTTGCCTAGAAGATGGGGTCCAATGGTGACTGCATTCAAGATTGCAAAGAATCTGAATAAGGTTTCTTTGGAAGAGCTAATCAGTGCCTTGAGAAGCCATGAGATAGAGCTGGATGCAAATGAGCCTCAGAAGAAAGGTAAGTCTATTGCATTAAAAGCTAATTATAAAAAATGCACTAACGCTTTTCAGGCTGAAGAAGTAGATTCTGAAGAATCAGAATCAGAAGAAGAAGATGAACTGTCCGTGATCTCCAGAAGGGTAAACCATCTCTGGAAGAGCAAGCAAAGGAAGTTCAAGAGCTTTAGAAGTTCAAAGAAGCCTGAAAGAGGAGAATCATCTGGAGGCAGAAGATCTGACAAGAAGAAGGTCATCTGCTATGAGTGCAATGAGCCTGGACACTTCAAGAATGAATGTCCAAAACTTCAGAAGGAAAATCCCAAGAAGAAGTTTCATGAGAAGAAAGGTCTTATGGCAACATGGGATGATTCTGAATCAGAATCAGAATCAGACTCTGAAGGAGAGCAAGCAAACCTTGCACTGATGGCCACAGTAGATGATGGATCAGAATCTACATCAGAATCAGATTCTGAAGAGGTATTTTCTAAACTATCTAGAGAAGAGTTAGTTTCCAGTTTAACTGAACTTCTGGAACTCAAGGCTCATCTTAGTATCAAATACAAAAATCTGAAAAAGCAATTTGAATTTGAAACTAAGAAGCTGGAAGTGGAAAATTCTGAACTGAAGGAAAAAGTTTTAAAATTATCCAAAGATAGTGGATCTCTTTCTAAATCAGAAAAATTCATTCCTAGTCTCAATCATATTCTGAAAGAATATGACTCGATCTTCAGAAAGTTCCTATCTAGAAGTATTGGCAGAAGTCATCTTGCTTCTATGATATATGGTGTTTCTGGAAACAAAAGGTTTGGTTTTGGCTATGAGGGTGATACCTCACACAAATTTGAAACTGTTGATGATTTGAAAATTACATACAAGCCATTGTATGATCAGTTCAAATATGGCCACTCACATGATATTAGGCTTACTTCACATGCACAAAGTTTTCACACTACACACACCAAGAAGCATGTGACACAACCTAAAAGATATCATGCTGCCAAACCTAAAGAATATCATGCTATTCCTCCAGTTACTTATAATGCTAAACCCAAGTTCAATCAGAACTTGAGGAAAACTAACAAGAAAGGACCCATGAAATTGTGGGTATCTAAGGAGAAGATAATTTATGTTACAGATATCCTTAGCAGCAAAGAAGACAAAGCACAAAATGTCATGGTACCTGGACTCTGGGTGCTCGCGACACATGACGGGAAGAAGGTCTATGTTCCAAGACCTGGTGCTTAAGTCTGGTGGAGAAGTCAAGTTTGGAGGAGATCAGAAGGGCAAAATTATTGGTTCTGGAACCATAAGTATTGGTAACTCTCCTTCCATAACTAATGTACTTCTTGTAGACGGATTAGCACATAACTTATTGTCTATAAGTCAATTAAGTAACAATGGTTATGACATAATCTTCAATCAAAAGTCTTGCAAGGTTGTAAGTCAGAAGGATGGATCAATCCTATTTACAGGCAAGAGAAAGAACAACATTTATAAGATTGATCTTTCAGATCTTGAGAAGCAGAAGGTGACTTGCCTTATGTCTGTTTCTGAAGAGCAATGGGTCTGGCACAGAAGATTAGGACATGCTAGTTTGAGAAAAATTTCTCAGATTAACAAACTAAATCTGGTCAAAGGACTCCCAAATCTGAATTACAAATCAGATGCTCTTTGTGAAGCATGTCAGAAGGGCAAGTTGTCCAGACCTGCATTCAAATCTAAGAATGTTGTCTCTTCCTCAAGGCCGTTAGAACTTCTGCACATTGATCTGTTTGGACCAGTCAAAACAGCATCTGTCAGAGGGAAGAAATATGGATTAGTCATCGTAGATGATTATAGCCGCTGGACATGGGTAAAGTTCTTAAAACACAAGGATGAGTCTCATTCAGTGTTCTTTGAGTTCTGCACTCAGATTCAATCTGAGAAGGAGTGCAAAATCATAAAGGTCAGAAGTGATCATGGTGGTGAATTTGAGAACAGATTCTTTGAGGAGTTCTTCAAAGAAAATGGTATTGCCCATGATTTCTCTTGCCCTAGAACTCCACAGCAAAATGGAGTTGTAGAGCGAAAGAATAGGACTCTACAAGAAATGGCCAGAACCATGATCAATGAAACCAATATGACTAAGCACTTCTGGGCAGAAGCAATAAACACTGCATGTTATATTCAGAATAGAATCTCTATAAGACTTATTCTAAATAAGACTCCTTATGAATTGTGGAAGAACAAAAAGCCCAACATTTCATATTTTCATCCTTTTGGATGTGTTTGTTTCATTATGAATACTAAAGATCATCTTGGTAAGTTTGATTCCAAGGCACAAAAATGTTTCCTTCTTGGATATTCTGAACGCTCCAAAGGCTACAGAGTATACAATACTGAAACATTGGTTGTAGAAGAATCAATCAATATCAGATTTGATGATAAGCTTGGTCTTGAAAAACCAAAGCAGTTTGAGAATTTTGCAGATATAGATATTGATATATCAGAAGCTGTAGAACCAAGAAGCAAACTTTCAGAAGCTGAAAATCTCAGAAGCAAAGAATCAGAAGATCAAGTTACTGCATCTTTAGAGAATCTCAGAATTTCTGAAGAACCAACAGTCAGAAGATCTTCTAGACTAACCTCAGCTCACTCAGAAGATGTGATCCTTGGGAAGAAAGATGATCCTATCAGAACTAGATCATTTCTAAAGAATAGTAGTCAGAATCAGTGACCAGAATCAGAAGATGAAAAGCTCTACTCTCATCAGAAGCAAATACAATACAACATAGTTGTCATCTAGTGTTTCTGATGGTGAACACGTGTCTGCACGATTGGTAAAAGCGTGAGTGAATCTGATGGGATGCCGCCCTAGGTAACTGTGTAAATCATTTCAATTACCACGTTCTCTCACCTAACGTCACTCATCATTTAATGCAGTTGATTTCATTTGATTCTGTAACTGTCCATTCTCATAATTTTATTGCATTCTTTTTCAAATTCGTCTCTATAAATACATTTCAAATCATAACGTTTATCTTTTTCGCTCCCATTCTCTCTCCCCTTGTGCATGCATTTTTGTAACCTCTTTTCCCTTTTCTCTAACCCTAAGTGCAAACCTAGAATTTGTTCTTGCAATCTCAGTACTGTCTCAATGGCTGTCTCATCATCTCTCAACGTTGGTTCATCTGTTCCTCTCCATCTTCAAGAAGGAGTTCAGGAAATTGTTCCAGTTATCGCCTGCTCTATTTCCAAGAAGGAGTTAGAAGTTATCTGTGAACTTATGGTAGACTTTGACAGTCTTGAAGAACATGGGTATCATCTTAAAGAAGTATCATTTTCCAAGGATGGACCTCTTTATTTGCTGAGTTCTGTGGACCGGTTTACCCAGATCTAGTAAAGGAATTTTGGGTGCATGCTGTTGTTGCCCCTAAGTCTATTCTGTCCTTTGTCCATGGGAAGTTTGTGGTTGTTACTGAAAACATCCTGAGGATGATGTTTGACCTAAGAAACCCTGAGGGTGCTCATGAAATTGATCAAAGGGCTGATTAGGAAGAAGTTTTGACTACTCTTTATTCAGATGTAAAGGAGACAAAGCGTGTCAAGGACATGAAAGACCTCTACAAAATCTGGACCAAGATTCTTCTGGGATGTTTCTATCACAGGAAAGGAATACATGCTGCAGATTTTGTCAACAATGAGCAGAAATACATTCTGTACTGCATTGCCACTAAGAAGAAGGTTGATGTTATCTACATAATCTTCAACCACATGTGGAATGCTGTGAGGGATTCCAGAAATGCCTTCAGAATAAAGAAGTGTACTATTATTCCTTTTGGAAGAATCATTACAAACCTTCTGGTTCACTCCAAGATTGTTGAGAACTTGGAAGCTGAAGGTACCATCAAAAATCTGGTTGTTAAAACTGGAAGTTGCTTAAATGCTCTCACCTTGAGAAAGATCAGTATTATTGAGACTATCATCAAGACCCCTCAACCTCTTCCTGGAGCAAGAAGCAGAAGAGATCCTATTCTTGCTGACTTTGAACCCTTCTTCAGAAGTGAGATGCCAGAAGTCAGAACTAGATTTCTGAATTCTCTCAAGGAAGAAAAAGTAGAACAAGAAAAAGTAAAAGGTGCTCCTGCTAAAGGAGGTCGCAAGAAAGCTTCCACCTCCAAGCCTGCTGAGTCAGAAGATGTATCAGAAGTTGCTCCTGAAGCAGCTGTGAAAAAGGAAAGAAGGACTAAGAGAAAATTTGATCATCCTTCTGATAACCAGGAGAAGGTAATCCAAAGTGTAGCTGCTGCTACTGAAGTTGTTGCTGAAGAAGCTCGGAAAGTTGTTGTTGAAAAAGAGTCTGCTGAGAATAAGAAGAAGAAGAAGATAAATATGAAAAATAAGAATGTGGAAAGTAAGAAGGCTGTTGAAAAGAAGGAGACAAGAAAAAGAAGATTAATCTTGAATAATTCGGATGCAGAAGAAGAAGAAGATCAAGAAGCTGTGAATCAGCCTGAAGGAACTACTCAAGGACCAACAATTCATGTAGTTGAAGGTCAGAATGCTGCTGATAATGAGAAGGAGAGACTGGAATCTGCCAGAAGAAAAGAAATTTCTCTTGGAAAGACTAAGATTGTGGAAGTGCAGAAGAGTAAGAAGCAGAGGAAACTGGAGGCTGTTGTTGAAGCTATTCAGAATGTGTCCAAAGGTATACATCTCTTTGAACCTGATTCTGTTCCTACTTTACGTTCAGAAGTTGCACCAATAGCTGTTGCTCAAACCCCTGAACCAGTAAATCAACCAGAAAAAGCCCCATCAGAATCACCCATAAACATCCATGTTCTCACACCTCCTTCCTCTCCTATAACCAAAACCCTTACTCCTCCTCTTTCACCCATCACAAATGTTCCCATTCCTTCATCTCCACCCACAACCAAACTTGCTTCTGACCAGACCATTGAAAACCCTGTCCTTGATATACCACCCCTTCAAACTCTCTTCCCACCTCACACAAATATATCCATTTCTCAACCCCCACCTCATGCAAACTATGAACCCTTTCCTTCCACCTCTCAAAATAATTCTGCTGTATCAGATATTCCAAACTCTGCATCACATGAGCAATTGCTCCGTGACTGCAATTACACACCCAAGCCTAGTCCTGAAGCTGAGATGGTAGTGTTAGATTCTGAGAATGAAGCAGAATCATCTTTTCATTTGGATAGAGAGCCTCAACCCTATTCTGTCCCAAACCCAGATTCTCCCATAACCAAAATAAACTCCCGCCGAGCATACCCTATTGGTGTAATTTATGAAATGGTAAAGAGGAACCTCAGAAGAGTCTTTGATACTCTCAGAATAGTTGAACATGCTAGCTTAAATGATGTTACTATGCGAAAATTCTGGAGAATCTTCCGAAGAAGAGCTGATGCTTATTTTGAAGAGCTTCAGGAAATTTGTGTAGAACTTGCTCCACGCCCTTGTGGAATTCTGAGGAGTTATGAAGAATTATGGTTCAGTCGTCTCGGAGGGAGATACATTTTAAAAGAAAAGGAATTCACTGATGAGCTTGTAGAAGCAAGGATTGCTGCAGAAATGGAAGCTAACCCTTGCAGGGAGATTGTGGTATGGAGACCTAAGTATCCAGTTCTGACTAGAGACTTCAAATCTTTGTTCGACTTTCTGAGGGAAAATCCTTCTGAGAAAGACCCCATCTTGGTCATTCCAGAAGTTGTTGACCCACCAGAAGTTGAAGTTCCTTCTGCCCCTAGGAATCTTGCTGCCATTCTTCAGGCTCTTGAGAATGGAGATTCTGATCTACCTGCTGCAGAATATGAAGGAGATGCTTCTATGGAAGAAACTGATGCTGAAGATCATCTTGCTGAATCTGTTCCTGTTGAGAAAAATCAAGATGATGATCTGATTATGGAAGCTGCGGTTCAGAATACTGTCCCTCTGGGCAGAAGTTGTGAAGCTTCTTCTGGTGAACCCTCTCTTCTGGTGAAGACTTTAGAGGTTATTCAGAAGAACCGAGCTGAGCTATCTTCTCGCATGGATGCGCAAGATACTACCAATGCTGAGTTCCGCACTTTCATGGAGAGGCAGACTGAGAGCAATGTTGGGATTCACGACATGCTGGCCAAGATTATGTCTAAGCTAGGGTCGTCTTAGTCTTTGTGTCTTAGTAGTTTCTCTTTGTTTTTGCATCTGCTTTTTATTCATTCTCCTTTGTACTTCTGACAATTCTACTTCTGCTAATCAATGAAAATTATCCTTCCTTCTCTCATATTGTTTGTTTTTCATTTGAATCTTTTATGTTTTTTGATGTTATGACAAAAAGGGGGAGAAAATGTGATAAATGATCTGATTTATATTATCAGTTGCTGGGAGAAAGTCTCCACATTTCTAACAAGAATTTGCAAGTTCTGTGTCTTTGAGCGTTTTGCAGGAAGTGAAGATGTTCTTAAAAGCTCAACATGAAAAGCAAAGACATGTGGAGAAGCAATTCTGTATGGAATCAGGCTCATGAAATTTGAAGCAAACTGAGTGCTATAAAGCTTCATGATCAGAAGCAAGAAGGAAGAATGATCTGATATTTTGATGATAGAATATGCTCTAACTCATTCTTATTCCTTAGATGTTCTGATGCATGTTTTAGTTCTAAAATATGCTCTGAAACATTATTTGTTTGCTCTGATAACATAATTATATGTTCTGATTCATTCATGCTCTGACTGTTGTCGTTTAGTTTGTTCTGTAACATTTCAGGATGTAGAGATGCTCAGAAGATGCTCTGGAACATTCAACAGTGTTCTGATACAATCTGGCATGCAATGATTCAAGAAGAAATTCAAGCTCTGAAGCTGTCATATGGAAGCAAGAATCAAAAGCTGTGAATGTTCTGAAGATCTAAGCATATGTGATCGTCTCAACTGAAATGGAAAATACTCAGGGAAGTCCTTAATTTATAAATTTCTTCCAGTATTTATTTCAGGGGGAGATTATTTATCCCAGGGGGGAGATTGTTAATCTCAGGGGGAGACATATTCACACACTATGTTTATATGCTTATGCTACAGCTGTGTAATTGTCTTTAGCCGTCTGATATTCTGATCGCAAATTCATATCATTTATATATGTTTTTGTCATCATTAAAAAGGGGGAGATTGTTAGAACAAGAGTTGTTCTGATCAATATTCTTAGTTTTGATGATAACAATGTATATGAATTTTGTATGAGATAATGTGGTACTCTAATACTATGCAATTTCCATTTCAGGAATTATATAAAGAGTATGCACAAAATCAGGGCAAGAAGCACTGGCTCAGAAGGTTCAGCATGCAACATCAGAACATGGTCTGGCAAGACATCAGAAGATGGTCAAGCAGAATTAGAACATGGGTCTATGGAAGCATCAGAAGAACCTGAGATCAGAAGCAGAAGCACTGAAGTTCTCATGGTATCACGCTCAGAAGCTCTTCAAGGTCAGAAGACAAGAAGATGCTCTGCACCAAGCTGTTTGACTCTGATGATTTTCAAACGTTGTTCACACAAACATCAGATCAGAAGCAAGTACTAGCTGGCAGGCTACGCTGACTGACAAAAGGAACATTGAAAGCTATGAAAGGCAATGTCAGTAGACACAGTGAAAGCAAGGCTCGAGGTAGTTGACAAAAGAGTGAAACATTAAATGCAATGCTGTACGGAATACGCAAAGCATTAAATGCTCCCAACGGTCATCTTCTCAAACGCCTATAAATATGAAGTCTTGATGAGAAGCTAAGTTACGAATTCTGATACAAGACTCTTATGCAAAAACGCTGAAACGTTGTTCAAATCAAAAGCTCTCAAACTTCATCATCAACCTCACTATATTACTGTTGTAATACTTTAGTGAGATCAAGCTTAAACTTAAGAGAAAATCACAATTGTGATAATAGCTTTATAAGAAGCATTGTAACTCTTAGAATTTGTTTACATTAAGTTGTAAGAACTAGAGTGATCAGGTTGTTGATCAGTATACTCTAGAAAGTCTTAGAGGGTATTTAAGCAGATTGTTCCTAGAGTGACCAGGTTGTGATCAGTATACTCTAGAAGACTAAGAAGTTGTCTAAGTGGAAAACTATTGTAATCTAGTGTGATTAGTGGATTAAATCCTCAGGTGAGGTAAATCACTCCAAGGGGGCGGACTGGAGTAGTTTAGTTAACAACGAACCAGGATAAAAATCATTGTGCAAATTTTTTTTTATCTTACAAGGTTTAAAGCTACACTTATTCAAACCCCCCCTTTCTAAGTGTTTTTCTATCCTTCAATAATTCGTGGCACATGGTTTGGATAATGTTATACCCCAAAATTTGCCCGCATCTTTTTCAAAAAAGAAGGCAACAGACTTCTGTCTAAAAATTGGGAGTTTCATATAATCTTGGATTTTATTTCATAAATATCCTGATTTTATGAATACTCGGTTTTTAGAATATTTCTTATACGGTATTTTGGTCCGCTGTTGAATTTATTCTTACACAAACGCCAAGTACTGTTTATCACTTCACACACGCTATTTATTTGAGATTTATTTGCAGATAAATAGTGCTGACGCAATTGGTACAGAATTAAATTTTGCAGGCGCAGAGTCCGGGGATTCAGACTGTACTGGTAACAAGTAAATTATTATTAGTTTTTATTTCCCACTAATTTTTGTACTATATTATTATTTTCAAAATCTCTTCTATTATTTTCAAAATCTTTTCCTTTCTTTTCAAATCTCTTTCTTTCAAATCAAATCCTAACTTTATTGCATACATCTCTCTTTTCAAACCCTACCATACACTTTCTTTTCAAATCCTACTACCACTCAAATTTTCCTTTTTTTACGGTATCACTTCATTCCTCAACGTCTCTATCCTTCTTTTCACTCTATAAATACCCCTCATTTTTTCCATAAATTCTCACATCAAATTTCACTCATTTCTCAAACTTCTACCTCATAATTATTTTCTCTTCTTCCCCGGCAAAAATGGCAAAGTGGGTGGATACGTTTTTTCTTATGTTCATCACTATTTTGGTGGTGATCATGTCCTTTTTCTGTCTGCATAGTCCTGAAAAATGCGGACCTGGGTTGCTTACACTCCCGTTCATCTATATGTTGTTATTTATAGCATGGGTTTTTAATCGTCATTTTTAAAGTTTGTCGTATCTTTCGCTTTCAAATAATGTATCGTTTATTTTATTTGTCGTATTGTTCATTATATTATGTAATATTTGTACTGTCCGTATTAAATGTTGTACTATCTGTCGTACTGTCATTTAATTATTAAGATAATATTATGTTTGTTTTCTGCTAGTTAAATATTTATTTTTCTGTGCATTAAATATTTTTCAAGGTTTTTATCCGTAATTTCGTTCGCGTACAGTATATTCTATTTATTTATTATGTTTGTGTTTTTTTAACAACTCAGGTAAATAAATTTTCACCATTAACACAACAAAAAAACAAAAAATTAGCTTTAACTGTTGAATTTTTACTTTAACTGTTACGTTAATGCCCGGACAGCCAGTTGACAGTCAACCCCGCTGACAGCACGAGTCTCCGTGTTTTGTACCATCAATCAAGTCAATCTTTTGCATTTCAAAAATTCCAAGATTTTTGTTCTAGAAGTCTTCTGATAATCACATGATCAGCAGAGACTCAACACTGCACAAAAATCAGGTACGCTTAACTGTCTTCTACACAAACAGTCCCTAACTAGGGTTTTTGTTTTTTCAGGAGAACACGTTTTTTGAGACCTCAAGTGGATTTCATGGACCTCCATATGTCTCAAAGTACCACCAAACAAATTTTCAAACTTCAGTTCGCTCAGACGCCCAGTCAACAGCTCAAAAAGTCAACAGACGACCAGTTTGACTGAAAAGTCAACAGACAGTCAAAAATGAAAATTTTTGTAAACATCCATATTTTGTCAAAATATTCATCATTTGATCAATGGTTGATCATAATTCATCAAGAAAAGATCAGAAATCAACAAAACCCTAAGTTTCAAAATTAGGGTTTTCTCCTAAAAAGTCACCTGAACTTTGACCGGCCATAACTCTCTCCCCGTTCATTCAAAAAATTCCAACCAAATCTTGTTTTGAAGGAAATTCAATTATCTTTAAAATGCAATTGATCCCATGGTCATTGGATTTACCATTTGGAAAATATGAGCCAGGACATTACAGGTCATTTTCAAAGTCAACAAAAAGTGGTTTTTTGTCAAAGGCCATAACATCAAGATAACTTCTCCAAATGCAAAAAAGTTTCCAAAGTAGCTTGTAGAGGACATCTTGAGGTTTCTAAAAAGTACAAGAACTCCTTCATATGATCAAAATTGAGGGAGATATGCCTTGTTGAAGTTGGCTATTTTTTGGGAAAATGCATGAAACCAACATTGATCAAAAATGTCTTTCTTCCAAAAGAGGCCAAGCATTCATGATCCAAACATGTTTCTAATGATACTAAAGGGCCCCCATGATCAACATTAGGCCCATGAAGTTTTTGTTTCTTTTTAATTTAATTTTATTACATTTAAAATTAAATTAAGAAAGAAATGGTTCAAGACAACTATCCAAGGCTCTTGTCCTTAGTATGAGTCACCAAGGTGGCTTAATTTCTGCAACAAAGAGATGGTACAGCAGGCCTAGAGCAAGAGGTTGAAGAAAAATGAAGCCATAGTCAAAAATTCAAAGCTTTATATATTAAAAAATTCAGAAAAATCAAAAGCCATCAATAATTGTTAGCTTAAGATTTAAGCACTCTTATTGCTCATATAATGCTTAGCATACTTCAGTAGGAAGAGAGACACGAATTCAGAGCCAATCCTATGCTTGTATCATACTTGTATGAACTTGAAATTTTCAAAGAAAACTAAATTTCGAATTTTGAGTTCAAGCTAGTTTCAATCCAAACTAAACATTCAAACATCATCCCTGAACATCATTGAACATATCCAAATCAATTTCAAGCCTCATAGCCTCACAAATCGAGCCATACAAGCCACGGTTTGTCAAGAACTAAATCAAGTTCTAACACATACTTACATGTTTATTTAATTGAATTTAACCTTGTATTTGTGCTTATAATGAAGTATAAATGCTTTCTGGGTGGTTTAATTAAAGTTGAAGTGCAAAACGAAGTATACACCATTTTAGGGTTTTTGAGTTCAAAAAGAGGGGTCTTCGTTTTAAGCAAAAATTTCAGGAAACTAATGGTTCTAATGAGTTAGTGAGGTCCATACGAGCTCAACCGTGGTCTCATATTAGATTTATCATGCTTATGTGAGATTTTTGAATTTGCAGGAGCTTTAGTGACAGAAAAAATCGTAGGCAAAACCTTTACATACAGTTGCAGGTATTTGAAATGAAGAAGACGAAGACGTGGCTTGTTCTGATTGGTTGGTTTGCGCGCGCGTGTATTTTGAAGTTCAGACCAATCATATGCTTTGCGTTCCACTATCATATCATGTGCCTTATGATCTCAGCCATCAGATTTCATTAATTCAAGATCCAACGCGCTTGAATGCTCATCCTTACCATAGACCTTCCTATCAACCACACCAGATCATTAGCTATATATTTTCCATTTTATTTTATTTACTTTGCAAAATTAATTTAAAATAGTTTAAAAATCAAAAAAATATAGTAAAAATATTTTTAGGTTTATAAAATAATATATTATTTTTTTGATACAAAAATATTTTATTTTTCATAGTAATTTAAATATTTTGTTTAATTAATTAGATAATATTTATATATTTATCTTTTAATTATTTCTAACCTATCAAAAAATCAGAAAAAAATATTTTCTTTTTATTAAATCAAGTTTATATATTATAAACTAATTTTGTGCATATTTAGAATATTTTTCCCTTTAAGTTTAAATTATTTGTATAATTATTAATTAATTAGCTTAATAATTTCCAAAATAACTTCAAAAATCCCAAAAAAATTAGTTTTATTTTAAAATTAATTAACAAACAATTTGGACATATTTTAGACTTAATTTTTTAGGTTTAAATTTTATTTCTAATTCTTAGTTTTTTAATTAAATTAATTACGCATTAATTTTGATTAAAATCAATCATCCAAAAATCCAAAAATATTTCCCCTTTATCTTATTGCAATTTAAATTCATATATAAGTGTATAGGTTGTCAAAATTCATGTAAATAGCGTAGTTTACATTTCTTGCACAATCGATGTAATAGCGTAGATTTACTTTCCGCATTTTACATTCCCGCACTTTAATTTCTGTACATATAAAACTGCGTGTATGACAAAGATAAAAACTGAAGCGCTAGATCACTAACTTCAAAGACAAATATATCTGAAAATAAAACACAATCACACATGCACCTCTTAAGGTAATCCCTCTGTTACTCTTTCCAAAATCAATTCTATTGTTTCAAATGCAATTCAAATAATTTCTTTCTGTATCCAGTCAAAGAAAATTTTCTAAAAGAAAATAGGAAAGGACCTTATGAACTTAGGGTAGTGTTAGGTGCCAAATATTGTTAATATTTAGTTTAATTAGTGGCACCTTTGAACCGATTTTATCGAGTATGCTTTTAATTCTTTGAAGTTTTAGATAATTATTTATAGTTTACAATTTTTAGCTTTCATTTTATGTTAATTTGTGTTTTTAGTCTTGATTGTGTAGGTTTTGGCCAATTTTGGGATGTTTGGAGCTTGTTTTGAGCTTGACAAGAGAGTGCCTGGCAGAAGTATGCGCGCGTCGCGCGGGCATGTGGGCGCGTCGCGCCCTGGGCAAGAGATTTTGAAGCTTCATCCAGAGATCTGCGCGCGTCACGCGCATGGGCGGTTTATATTTTATAAGTGTAATGGCGCGTAGCGCGCTGGAGGGCGCGACGCGCCCTGGACAGATTTCAGAAAAACTATATAAAGAGGTTTTCAGATATTTTGAGGTTGGTTGGTTGATTTTGAGAGCTTAAGAACACTTGTCTACTATAGCAAACATAGAGTTGAAGATTGGAAGCCTTGATCGTCGATTAATCGCCTTTGATGCTTGTTGATCTTCATCCTTTCCTTCTTGTGCAAGCTACCATTCTCATGGATAGCTAAATCCATTTTGTATCAAGATAAGATGTAATCTTCCTAGCCTTTTGTATGTTTTTCTTGTGAATATATGTGTATGAACAAGTGATGATCAATATAGATGGTTTAGTTTGTTTATTAAAGCTTTTCTTTGGTATAAATGTTTGAGACATCAATGTTTGTATCTAGACCTAACTCATCATCTTTCAAACTATAATTTGCAGACATGGATTTAGAGTTTGATGTTTACTAAGTATCGGTTTTAAAACGTTATTTGTATTGTTTAAACGGTGGAGAAATCGTCGGTTAAACAATACGGTAAATCTAGCTATATCGTTGCGGACACGGACGATATAGGTGTCGGTACGTAATTATATTGATCGTTAGCAAGTTCATAAGCGTATATTTATAAGGAAACATACAAACTTAGGTCGATGAAATCGAATCTTGATGCATTTTCTTTAACTTAGAACTTTCATTAATTTACTCTTTGCTACTAAAATTGAATGATCTTTTGCAAACCTAAAACAAAAGTACACCACAATACTCTTTCAACAAAATAGGCTATAGAACGGCGATGATATCGCAATAATCCCTGTGGATACGATATAAACGAAAAGTACACCACAATACTCTTTCAACAAAATGGCGCCGTTGCCGGGGATTGTTGTTTAGATATTGCAAGCATTGCAATAGTTTATTTTGTATTGAGTCTTATAATTAATATCTTGTTTATAAATTTATTTTCCTTGTGTTTGTTAATTTGCTTGGTTAGTTTTTCAGATTACAGTTTATGCGAGGACGTATACCTGCAGATCAACTCCTTTTTGATCCTGAGATTGAGAGGACTGCTCGTAGAGAGAATAGCAAAACTCGTAGGAGGAGACAACTAGCTAGGGAAAGAAGACAACAACAAGAAGCATCTTCTTCTTCAACTCCGGTTGAAAACTTGGTTGAGGAAGAAATGGCTGCGGATCCTCCAGCTCGAGGGCCATGTGTTAACAGCCCTCGTCTCAATGCACAATTTGCTCGTGATCAGGCCAATGGAAGAAACTCCGAAATGAAGAAGGGGTTACTTCAATTATTATACCAAAATCCGTTCACAGGGGCAGATCACGAGGATCCATTTACTCATCTAACAAAGTTCTACGAGATCGCCGGAACAATTGGTGCTCCGGAAGACCAAGAAGAACAGGTGTTCAGGAGACTTTTTCCTCATTCCTTAATTGGAAAAGCTAAGGAATGGTACCTTGATCAACCAAATAATGTCATGACAAATTGGAATGAGTTAGAAGAGAAGTTCTTGGATCGGTTCTTTCCTCACAATAGGTTCATGGAAGCGAAAACTTCTATTGCGGTGTTCTCTCAAAGTTCGAATGAATCTCTCAATGAAGCATGGGAGAGGTTAAAGTCCATGGTTAGAAAATGCAAAGGTCATGGGTTTGATGAATTGTCTCAAATCCATATCTTTAGGAATGGACTCCAACCTCAACCAAAAACTCTTTTAGATGCTACCGCGGGTGGTTCGTTGATGTCAAAAACAGCTGCTGAAGCAATTGCTATCATTGATAGGATGGCTTTGAATGATCATCATGGGCAACACAACCGTAGTGCATCGCAAAGAAAACCGGGAGTTCTTGAATTGAATACTAGTGATGCAATACTTGCTCAAAACAAGTTATTGACACAACAAGTAGAATTGCTCACTCAACAAATGTCAAAACTCCCTCAACAAATCAAAGAGATAAATGGGAGCCCTTCTAAAAATCAACATGTGATGTGTTGTGAATTGTGTAGGGGTGACCATCAAACAGGTTTTTGTCCTCCACCAGGTGAAGAAGTGAATTATGTGTCTAATCCTAATCAAGGATATGGTGGGAGACAACAACAACCTTACAACAATAACCAAGGTTACCAACAAAGAGGTAATCAAGGTTATCAACAAGGATGGAGGCCGGATGCGGGCCCATCGAATCGTCAAAATCCTTATCAAGGTGGTTACAATCAACAACCTCAACAAACAAAGCTTTCAATCGAGGACACTCTTAGCCAATTCATGCAATTGCAAATTGCAAGCCAAAAGAGTACGGATGCCGCAATAAAGAACCTTGAAACTCAAGTCGGGCAATTGTCAAAGCAACTTGCCGATCAAAACAAAGGTCCTTTTCCGGCTACTACACAAGAAAATCCTCGTGAGCATTGTAAGTCAATTCTAACTCGTAGCGGTAGAAATATTGATATGGGTGTAGGAGAGATAGTTGAGGAGGAAATTGTAGAGAGTGAAAAAGATAGGGCGATTGAAGTAGAAAAAAATGTTGAGGGTGATTTAGTTGAAAATGAGAAAGAGAAAGAATTAGTGGAAAAAGAAACTCTTGAGAAAGTTGTAGAAAAAGAGAGAAAAAAATTGAGTGTGAGTGAGAAGGGAAAGAAGAAGGCGGAAGATTCTATTCAAGTGAAGAAATTACCTTACCCTCCCGGTCCGTCAAAGAAAGAAGATGCAAAGCACTATGCTCGGTTCTTGGACATTTTTAGCAAGTTGCAAATCAATGTTCCTTTTTCCGAGGCATTAGAGCAAATGCCGATGTATGCAAAATTCATCAAAGACATCATCACTAAGAAGAGAAGATTCTTGGATCCGGAGGTAGTAACGGTGAGCTCTTGTTGTAATGCGTTAATTCAACGCACTACTCCGATAAAATCAAATGATCCTGGGCGGGTAACCTTACCGGTGTCTATTGGAAATGTCCACATAGGCAAAGGTTTGGTAGATACCGGTTCTAGCATTAATTTGATCCCATTGTCTATGGTGAGAAGATTAGGAATCAACGATTTGAAGCCGACAAGAATGACGTTATCATTAGCGGATAAATCCACAGCTCATCCTCATGGAGTTGCTGAAGACTTGCTTGTCAAGGTTGACAAATTTTGGTATCCTGTTGATTTTATTGTCATAGACATGGAAGAAGATCCTGAGATTCCATTGATCTTAGGAAGGCCTTTTATGAAGACGGCCCGAATGATGATAGATATTGATGATGGCTTAATGAAATTAAGGTACCAAGATGAAGAATTATGTCTTGATCTCTTTGAAGCCATCAAGCATCCGAGTGATGAGGATGATTGTTTTAGAATCGATGCTACCGAAAGGGCTATTATGAAAGTGGAGAATCAAATGCACTTGTCGAATCCTCTTGAGAAGACTTTAATGGAAGCTCTTGAAGTTCTCACCAAAGATCAAGAGAAGGAAATTGAAGATTGCTTGAGAAATTTAGAGGCTTGTGATGAGATGAATCCATTTGAAACTCAAATTGAAGAGTTGAAGGATGAACCTAAAGTTGAAGAGCAAAAGGTGGAGTTGAATGTGTTACCGTCTCACTTGAAATACGTGTTTCTCGGTGACAATTCTACTAAGCCGGTTATCATTAATAGTGGTTTGTCTAACAAGGAAGAGCATCGATTGAAGGAAGTGTTGACAAAGAATCAAGAAGCAATAGGATGAGTTTTATCCGACTTGAAGGGTATTAGTCCGGCCTATTGTATGCATAAGATTATGTTAGAAGATGATTTTCGACCCGTGGCACAACCTCAAAGGCAATTAAATCCAACCATGAAAGAAGTTGTTAGAAAAGAGGTTGTGAAGTTATTAGAGGCGGGGATGATTTATCCCATCTCCGATAGCGAATGGGTGAGCCCGGTGCATGTGGTTCCTAAGAAGGGTGGATTGACAGTTGTGAGAAATGAGAAGAACGAGTTGATTCCTTCGAGAGCGGTGACCGGGTGGCGTATGTGTATTGATTATAGGAGGTTGAACCAAGCAACAAGAAAAGATCACTTTCCATTACCTTTTATGAATCAAATGTTAGAGAGGTTAGCCGGAAGAAATTTCTATTGTTTCTTGGATGGTTATTCGGGATACAATCAAATATCAGTGAATCCGGCGGACCACGAGAAAACTGCTTTTACATGTCCTTTTGGCGTTTTCGCATACCGAAGAATGCCATTTGGACTATGTAATGCTCCTGCAACATTTCAAAGGTGCATGCAAGCTATTTTCTCAGATTTGATCGAGAAAAGCATTGAGGTGTTCATGGATGATTTTTCTGTGTACGGGTCGTCATTTGACTTGTGCTTGAAGAACCTTGATGTGGTGATGGAGAGATGCATTGAAACAAATTTGGTTCTCAACTGGGAGAAATGCACTTTCATGGTGACGGATGGGATTATTCTTGGCCACAAGGTTTCTTCAAAGGGGCTTGAGGTCGATCCTGCAAAAATCGAGGTTATTGAAAAGCTTCCCCCTCCGGTGAATGTGAAAGGCATAAGGAGCTTTTTGGGACATGCTGGGTTCTATAGAAGATTCATCAAGGATTTCTCCAAGGTCGCAAAGCCTTTGAGTAATTTGCTCAACAAAGGTATGGAATTTAATTTTGATGAATCATGTTTAAAAGCTTTCCTAGAACTTAAAGAGAATTTGACCACCACACCCATAATTGTCGCTCCTAATTGGTCGCTTGAGTTTGAACTCATGTGCGATGCTAGTGACTATGCGGTTGGTGCGGTCTTAGGCCAAAGAAAGAACAAACAATTCCATGCTATACATTATGCGAGCAAAGTTTTAAATGAGGCACAGGTTAACTATGCCACTACCGAAAAAGAATTGCTCGCAATTGTATTTGCATTGGAAAAGTTTCGCTCTTACCTCATTGATTCTAAAGTGGTGTGTTACACTGATCATGCCGCAATCAAATATCTTCTCACCAAGCCTGATTCAAAAGGAGGCTTATTCGGTGGATTCTTTTGCTTCAAGAATTTGATCTTGAAGTTAAAGATAAGAAAGGTACAGAAAATTTGATTGCGGATCATTTGTCTCGGTTAGTGAATACCGAGGTGACAAACAATGAAAAAGAAGTGAGGGAAGAATTCCCCGATGAAAAACTGTACATGGTACAAGAAGTTAGACCCTGGTTCGCAGATATGGCTAATCACAAAGCATCTGGCTGGATACCGAAGGATCTAACTTGGAATCAAAGAAAAAAGTTTTTAAACGATGCTAATTTTTATGTTTGGGATGATCCTCACTTGTTTAAGTTGAGTAGTGACAATCTGTTGAGAAGATGTGTCGCGAATGAGGAGACAAAAAGCATTTTGTGGCATTGCCACAATTCGCCGTATGGTGGTCATTTTAATGGTTTGCGTACGGCCACAAAAGTCCTTCAATCGGGATTTTGGTGGCCTACTTTGTTCAAAGATGCTTACCACCATGTTGCCTCATGCGACAGTTGTCAACGAGCTGGTGGAATAGGGAAAAGAGAGGAAATGCCCCTCCAAAGTATTGTAGAAGTAGAAGTATTTGATTGTTGGGGCCTTGATTTTGTTGGACCATTCCCTTCCTCAATGTCAAATGAATACATCTTGGTAGCTGTGGATTACGTGTCTAAGTGGGTGGAAGCGATTGCTTCACCCAAAGCGGATGGTAAGACCGTGATAAAGTTTTTGAAGAAAAATATATTTTCGCGGTTTGGCTCGCCAAGAGTGATAATTAGTGATGGTGGATCTCATTTCTGTAATGCTCCGCTTGAAAAAGTGTTGGAGCAATATGGAGTAAAGCACAAGGTAGCTACTCCATATCATCCACAAACTAAGGGGCAAGTTGAGAGGACCAATAGAGAGATTAAGAGAATTCTTGAGAAAACTGTGTCTAGCTCTAGGAAGGATTGGTCAATGAAGTTAGATGAAACCTTGTGGGCGTATCGGACCGCTTTCATAGCACCGATCGGTCTTACACCATTCCAAATGGTGTATGGTAAAAGTTGCCACCTTCCCGTAGAACTAGAACATAAGGCATATTGGGCCTTGAAGCTTTTGAATTTTGACCACAAGTTGTGTGGAGAGAGAAGAAAAATCCAACTTAATGAGTTGGAAGAGATGAGATTGCATGCCTACAAGTCTAATTCGATTTACAAGGAAAAGACCAAATTCTATCATGATAGTAAGGTTAGAATGAAGGACTTTAAGGTAGGGCAATTAGTTTTACTCTTCAATTCCCGGTTAAGACTTTTTTCGGGAAAGTTGAAGTCTAAATGGTCCGGACCGTTTTTGGTCAAAGAGGTTAGAAGCCACGGGGCTATTGTGATAGAGGACCAAAAATCAAACCAAGAGTGGGTAGTAAATGGTCAGAGGTTGAAGGTTTATCGAGGAAGCGATTTTAATCGTGAAACTTGTGTTTTATCGTTTGGCGATCCTTGATTGCCTTTGACCGTCGAGCTGACCGACGTTAAACAAAGCGCTCTTGGGAGGCACCCCAAGTTGTATATATTCACTTGTATTTGTGTTCTTTGTGCAGGTGGGATTTTTGAGTTGGCGTCGAGCCAGAAACGATCTACCGGTATTTTTGGGCGTGCTGAAACAATGCAGTTTTTCTGCTGTTTCTGGTGTAGCGCGCGTCGCACCCATATGCGCGCGTCGCGCGCTATGTGAACTCAAGGACCCCTTCCAGGCAGAGATGAGGGCGCGTCGCGCCGAGTCTTTGCGCGTCGCGCGCTGTGTATATTTTTGAAAAAAAAAATAATTTTGATTTGGGCCCACCCATGCTGGGCCCGACCCGGTTTCGTGGCAGAAGAGTTTAGTTAGGGTTTTTGGAGGTTTTGCCTCCATTCTTCCCTTTCTCCTCTTTGTTCAAAGAAAAGAAAAACAACACACACATTTGCTCTTTTAATTCTTGCATTTTCCTCACTAAATTTCGTCTCTCTACCATCATCAATCATCAAGGTTTGTTCTTCTTCTCTTATCTTTCCATTAACTAAGTTTTAGTTATTAGGTTTTTAGATTTAGGAATATTTTGAATAATTTTGAAAAACTAGGGTAGAAGACAATCGTTTATTGTATCTTTTGCTTTCTGGAACCTTTGGAAGGGAGGAGAAGCTTGTCTCCTCTTCTGTTTTATAGTTTTTGAAGGAATTTTTCTGGGTTTCGCAGAGCGCGCGTCGCGCCCTGTTCAGCGCGCGTCGCGCCCTGGGTTAAACTTTGAATTTTTTTTATGCATTCTGTGAAGTTGTATAGGGTCTGTTTTGTGATTGATGATGAATGTGGATTGATGTAGGCTATTAAAATAGAGGTTATGCTAACTTTGCTTCAATTTTTGTGTGTTGTGTTTGATTTGAAATTGTGCAGGAATGGCACCCTTTTTGAAGAGAAAGAATACTGGTTCTGGTGAGGGATCTTCCTCACAAGCTGGCAGGTTTGATCGGACGAAGTTTCTAGGTCCGGAGCAAGAGGCGAGGTACCATGAGCTCGAAAGCCGAGTTGTGTGGAGTGAACGCACTGTGGTTCCTATTAACCACGGCCTCTTCCAAAGGGCGTGGACTGCTTTGTCTGAAACATGCTGGGACAAGTTGTTCACTCCACCAAAATTCTATCAGGTGGAGATTGTCAGAGAATTCTACGCAAATGCCTTGCCTCCGAGCGGTTGGTCAGGTACTGAAGCTTACCCGTTTAAAACATGGGTGAGAGGTAAGGCCATTGATTTTAGCAAAGAGGCTATTTTTGATTTTTTGGATAACCCTCTTGCTTTGGTAGAAGAATGCCAGTACCATCCCAGGTTGAATAGAGGAAACTGGGACGTGGAGAGCATTAGGGAGAGGATTTGCAGGACTGGTTTCACCTATACTCTGACTAAAGCTGGGCTGCCAAAGACTTTTACTCGTAGTCAGTTGACGGAGGAGGCTCAGTTGGTGACTTCGGTGGTCCTTTACAACATTAGGCCACGGAGTCACACTTCCTCCCTCACCATTGATACGGCAGGTTTGGTTCAGGGTATTTTGGAAGGTGATAACATTGACGTGTCTCGGATCGTGGCAAATGAGCTGAAAAGAGTCGCCCTGAATGGGACTCTTCATGGAGATGGGGTGAAATGTAGTTTGATTTTTCCTGGTTTAATAATTGGTTTGTGCAGGAAGGCTGGTGTCCGGTTCCCATCTGGTGGCATGATCCCCATGGATGGTGTGATTGATGATATTTTTGCTAACAAGTACTGTTTACCTGGAGGTCGTCCTTTCGGTGCTGCTCAAAGTGCATCTGACCTTCCCGATGCTTCTCAAGCTGTTCCGGTTGCTGCTGCACCGCCTGCTGGTCCTCAGTATGGTGATGCAAGTGATTGGAACTATCAGATGCATATGGCGCATCAGAGAGCATTTATGTTTTTGCAGGATTCTATCCGGCAGCTTTCTCTGCAGCAGCCTGTTGGTACCCGGGATGATTTATCTGCTTATGCTTCATGGCCTGAGGGCAGGCCAGATCCTGAGGAGGGGATGGCTGATGATGAAGAGGATACTTCCGATGCGGAGTAGTTCTTCTGCTTTATTTTTATCGCTTTATTTTTATTGTTTTTAGTTTTATGTTAGAACAATCTCTACTTTGTTTTTATTTTAATTTTGTTCCATCCTGGTGGATGAGGTACTTTGAAAGGCTAAGTTTACGTCTTTGGATAGTTAACACCGGTTTGGTGTGGTTTCTTCTTATATATATAAGTTTAGTTTACTTTATTTATCGCATTTATTTTTCTTAGTATTTATATTTAAGATATAATTAATTTTGATGAGTTGTCCTGATGATTAATTAGCTGGAACACGACTTTTTGTTGTCACGATGAATTTGGGTGATGCAACACAATTTGAGTGGTGATGATATAAGTTGAAAACTGTACGTGCAAGGTACATCCTTTATCGTTTTGTTTATCAAGTACCGTTGATTCTGATGCTTTTAAATTGTACAAATTAGTTGTCATTAATTCCTGTTGATAAAATTAGTTCAATTGTGAATCATTTTAGCCTAGCTATAGTTGTGAGGAGACTTTCCATTGTGTAGATATATAATAAATTGTGCTGGATACCAGCAATGTGCGTTTTAACTCGTTTTTATTATGATTAATCTTGCATTTATTATTAAATAGTGATAAGCATGAAAGTGATCAAGGCGTTTTGTTCTGCACTACGAGTATAACTTCTCTACCATATATAACTTACCCGGTGAGTGTGTGTGCATTTGATAACCATTTTGAGCCATTTTTGCCAAGATTCAATCGGTATCAATTCCTTGTCTATATTTGCCGATTTTTGATCTGAATCTTGATGATTTTCTTTCAACCTTGAAGAGCACCATTAATTGTGGTTAGGAATGATTCCTTTTCGCCTTAGAATAGAGAGCATTCGTGATTATGTGGTGGTAATATTCAAGTTGGGGAGAATAAAAAAATTTGGTTGTATTGGTAATGAGAAGTAAATAAGTGATTGCTCAAGAGAAAAAAAGAAAAAGAAAAAGAAAAAGAAAAAGAAAAAAAAAGCTTTGTATAGAGCTAGTCCTTTAAAATAAAAAGGTGAACTCTTGAGCAATAATGTTGTATGATCTGTTGATAAAGAGGTGTGGATGTAAGTGTATTTGAATGCTCTCTTAGGTATTGACCCTTTCGATTCAATGGCCGTGAGATATGACACTTCGTTGTTAACCAAGCCAAGCTACAACCCGAAAGTCCTTAGTGATTCATGCTTATATACTTTTTATTTATTCTGTGCTTAGATGAGTTCATAATTAATTCGGTATGTTTGCGTCATTGTCTGGTGAGTGTTAGGATCCTCCATTTTTGTTCTCTCAGAGGGAAGTGCGTAGGTGTGATTCATTTTTGAACTTCTTTTGCTTGTGGAATTATTTGACATAAAATTTGTATATGAGGATTAGCATTGTTATCATGGTGCTTCGATGGAAACTGGTAAGGATTGATCTTTCTGTACTGTTGGAATTTGAACCACTCAATTGTTCTTGTTCTGCTTGATTGTTTCATTTGTGAAATTTTGTGTTCCCGGTAATTTATCATTGTTTTGTTTGAGGACAAACAAGAGTTTAAGTTGGGGAGAGTTGTTAGGTGCCAAATATTGTTAATATTTAGTTTAATTAGTGGCACCTTTGAACCGATTTTATCGAGTATGCTTTTAATTCTTTGAAGTTTTAGATAATTATTTATAGTTTACAATTTTTAGCTTTCATTTTATGTTAATTTGTGTTTTTAGTTTTGATTGTGTAGGTTTTGGCCAATTTTGGGATGTTTGGAGCTTGTTTTGAGCTTGACAAGAGAGTGCCTGGCAGAAGTATGCGCGCGTCGCGCGGGCATGTGGGCGCGTCGCGCCCTGGGCAAGAGATTTTGAAGCTTCATCCAGAGATCTGCGCGCGTCACGCGCATGGGCGGTTTATATTTTATAAGTGTAATGGCGCGTAGCGCGCTGGAGGGCGCGACGCGCCCTGGACAGATTTCAGAAAAACTATATAAAGAGGTTTTCAGATATTTTGAGGTTGGTTGGTTGATTTTGAGAGCTTAAGAACACTTGTCTACTATAGCAAACATAGAGTTGAAGATTGGAAGCCTTGATCGTCGATTAATCGCCTTTGATGCTTGTTGATCTTCATCCTTTCCTTCTTGTGCAAGCTACCATTCTCATGGATAGCTAAATCCATTTTGTATCAAGATAAGATGTAATCTTCCTAGCCTTTTGTATGTTTTTCTTGTGAATATATGTGTATGAACAAGTGATGATCAATATAGATGGTTTAGTTTGTTTATTAAAGCTTTTCTTTGGTATAAATGTTTGAGACATCAATGTTTGTATCTAGACCTAACTCATCATCTTTCAAACTATAATTTGCAGACATGGATTTAGAGTTTGATGTTTACTAAGTATCGGTTTTAAAACGTTATTTGTATTGTTTAAACGGTGGAGAAATCGTCGGTTAAACAATACGGTAAATCTAGCTATATCGTTGCGGACACGGACGATATAGGTGTCGGTACGTAATTATATTGATCGTTAGCAAGTTCATAAGCGTATATTTATAAGGAAACATACAAACTTAGGTCGATGAAATCGAATCTTGATGCATTTTCTTTAACTTAGAACTTTCATTAATTTACTCTTTGCTACTAAAATTGAATGATCTTTTGCAAACCTTAAACAAAAGTACACCACAATACTCTTTCAACAAAATAGGCTATAGAACGGCGGTGATATCGCAATAATCCCTGTGGATACGATATAAACGAAAAGTACACCACAATACTCTTTCAACAGGTAGATCTCCTAATTGCTTGCTCAAATCAAACAAAACGACAAATGTTTCACATATCACTATTTTTCAAAACAAAACTTTCAAAAAAAGATAACATTTTGTATATATCCAAACAAGGATCATTACGAAGTTAAAGATCTTTTTTTCAAAACATCTTTCGAAAGATAAAACACTTTGTATACATCCGCACAAGGATCATTACAAAGTTAATTTACAAAGGTATTTTAAAACCACATACAAGAATTTCAAAGAAAGACAAATGATTCAAACAAGTGAGCTAAGCAATTAAGAGCCCATGGATAACCATGGATACAAAGGGGCGCTAATACCTTCCCTTTGTATAACCTACCCCCGAACCCAAAATCTCTTAAAGGTCTTTTTCTGTTTCTTTTATAAACCTTTCCTTAATTGGATAAAATAAAAGTCGGTGGCGACTCTCTAATTTTCAAAACTCAAAAAATAAAAGAAGAGTCAGTTCGTATCTCACGAGAAAAAACCGAGGACGACAGAACTGACGACTCTGCTGGGGACTTTAAAAAAAAAACAAAAATGTTTTCAAAAGGGGTTACCTTAGAGTTTAGATCACTTCGATGTTTTCAATTGCTTGTCTTGATTGTTCTATTTTTTCAAAGGTTTATTTTGGTATTTACTTGTGTGAAAGATTCTAACCCGAATCTCGAGATACCTTAAGTATGTGACAATAGACCAAGGAAACTGTACGACATGAACCGATACGGTTAATCTGGTAGTCACCGTTAGTGCGACACTTTGGTCTGTACTGATATCCCTTGAAAACAATCAAGGAGTATGTTAGGCTTCCGAAATGTCATTAAACACTGATTTGTCTTAGAACCTTTAGTCAAACTTGACTTGTGGCCTATTAAGTGACTGGCTTTGAAGTTGATCAAAGTTGGTTATCCTCGAGGGATGTTTTGATCGGCCGTCCGAGTTCCATATTGAGATGTTGTCTCCATGGATCATAGAACCCGAATACTATTTTAAGACAGGTTTAAACCAACTCAACTTCAGTGGGGAGGGTATCACATATAAACCTCGTGCAAGCCTTTAAACCTAAGGCTATTGTGTGATTTGTTTGTGTGTGCCACATGTTTGACATCATGACATCATAAGCATCATAAACATATCATTTTCTCACTAGTCATTTCAAGGATCAAAGAGTTTACTTTGTTCTGTTGTTGCAGGTAATGGCTCCCGCTACCAGAGATTATATCAGGATCAACATCTCAACAGTACCATCTGAACTTAAGGACTTAATATCAGAATTTCCCAGAAATGCTCAATTCACTGAAAAGCACGGTCACCTACTCCATTTGGTTACCTCAAAATTTGAAGAAGACATGATACGGGTCCTGTTCCAGTTCTTTGATCCCGAACATCATTGTTTTACATTTCCTGATTACCAGCTAGTACCCACATTGGAAGAGTTCTCTGAACTAATTGGGTTACCTGTTCGAGATCAATTACCTTTCACTGGTTTAGAAAAGATTCCAAAACCTGAAATCATTACTGCTGCCTTACATTTACGAAAGTCAGAAATCGAGTCCAATTGGGAAACAAAGAGTGGAGTCAAGGGTTTGCTTTATAAGTTCTTAATGGGAAAGGCTCGATCACTATAAAAAGATAAAAGTTACCAGGATTTTGAAGAAGTTGTGGCTCTTTTAATTTATGGGTTGGTTTTATTCCCTAATCCCGACCAGTTCATAAGTGTGCACGTTATCAACATTTTCTTAAACCGCAATCCGGTACCTACTTTGCTGGGAGACATTCTACATTCTCTACACACTCGTACCATGAAGAAACGAGGAACTCTTATGTGCTGTGTACCACTACTGGCTAGATGGTTTACATTACACCTTCCCCGATGAGTATTGAGAAACAAGCAAAGGATGCAATGGTCTCGTAGGATTATGTCTTTGTCTCATTCAGATATCCGGTGGAACAACTTCTTTCAAAGAAACATCACTCTCATTGACCATTGCGGGGAGTACCCTAATGTACCACTCCTTGGCATTAGAGGGGGGCATCACTTACAACCCCTCTTTAGCTTTGCGCCAATTCGGATATGCACGAAGAAATGGTCCTCATGACATGATTATCCGTGGCATTGTGTTCGACTACGAAGATGATTCCCAAAGATATCGACGAAGGTTTTTACATGCGTGGGGCAGTGTCTACAAAGTAGAAAGCAAGACTTTAGGACAATGGAACTCTATTCCCATGGAGCCTTACCTCAAATGGGTGCGTGTTCATGCTCAGAAGTTCATCATGCCATATCCCGCTATCGTGCCTGTGACCATTGAGCCAGAAGTCGAAGGTGGCGAACCTCGAGTTATTCTACATCCAGACATGCCAACTGACCTGGAAGAGCTACAGAAATCTTGGGTTCAATTAAAAGGAGAAAAAGACACCTTCAAAGCACACTGTCAAGACTATGAGAGGAAAGTGTTGGAGCTCACCAGACAACTCCATGAAGAACAGCAGATCAACACGTTCCTGGGAGCAAAGAGAAAGCGTCCATGGGAGGCTTGAAGAATCCTTTCTTTTCTTTATTTTATCTTGTAAAACCCAAAAGAGGCAAAGAAAAGAAAGAAAAAAGAGACAAAAAAAAAGAAATAAATTGTTTGACTAATAAATGTTTGTTTCTCTTTTGTTTAAACAAATTTAAATTCTAAGATCCTTGAAAACATTGCATATACATTTCATTCATAAACATTGCATAACACGTTCACATGACAGGTTTCTCATCTCCTCGCTGTTTATTTCAGGGATGGATTCCGAAACAAGCATCAAGAATCTCAAAGCACAGAACGCCCAAGTTCAGATAGCAATTCTAGAGCTAGCAAAGGGGCAATAAGAACTGAAAGCCCTGATGACTAGAAAGAAAAAGAAGCCCAAGGGATCTATAGGATTAAGTCACCTTGCAAGGAAAGTCAAAGTCCCAGCCAGGATGCCCAGAAAAGCGCCAATCCCTGAAGTAGTCGGTGAAGGTGATCAAGAAGACAACCACAGCAACCAGGGTTCTGCCAAACTCTTTCTCTCTCCTAATGAAGAGGATTATCACTCCGAAGACGAACAAGGTGATAGCAAATACCAGCAGTTGGAAGAACGCATGAAAGCTATGGAGATACAAAAAATACCTGGTTTAGACTTCAATGATCTTGGACTCGTCTCAGATATTGTTATCCCTCCAAAGTTCAAAGTTCCTATCTTTGCAAAGTATGATGGAGTCTCTTGCCCAAAGGGGCATTTAAGGTCCTATGTGAGGAAGATACTACCTCATACAGCAGATAACAAATTGTGGATTCATTTCTTCCAGGAAAGTCTGTCGGGTACACAACTCGAGTGGTACTACCAACTGGAAAGTGCAAAAGTTCACACCTGGGAAGATTTGGCTGCTGCTTTTTACAAACAGTATCAATACAACGCTGACCTTGCACCAACCCTTACTCATCTACGAGGCATGACTATGGCACCAAAAGAAAGTTTCAAAGAGTATGCACAAAAATGGAGAGATCTAGCTGGAAGGGTTCAACCACCCTTATCTGATCGCGAGCTGGCCGACATGTTCATGGGCACTTTAACTGGCCCTTTCTACAGTCATTTGCTGGGAAGTTCGTCGTCAGGTTTCACTGACCTGATATTAACTGGAGAGCGTGTCGAAAGCGGCATTCAAAATGGAAAAATTCAAGTAGGCTCCTCCTCTGGTACTACAAAAAGGCCCATCAGTGCGAGAAATGAAGTCAATACAATGCATAGTCAGAAAGGTCGCAAAAGTGAGCATCACCAATCTGTAAGGGCTGTTCTGATCTCTGCAGCTGCACCTCAAAAAGATCAACCGCCGAAGTATACACGTCGACTAGATGCACCAAGAAGAAACTTCACCAGAATCAACATGCCAATCTCTCAAGCATTGCAACACTTGTTAAAAGCAAGTCTGATTACTTTAAAAGACACTCCAAAGAATGTCAACACTTCCTCTCCGAGTTGTCGCCCCGATGCAACATGTGCATACCATTCCAACTGTCCTGGACATGACGCAGATCACTGTTGGGCCCTGAAAAATAAAATCCAAGACATGATAGATGCTGGGGAAATTGAATTCGATACTCCAGAGACTCCAAATGTCATCACTGCACCTATGCCAAAGCACGACAAGACTGTTAATGCTATCATAGACACTGTTTATATCTATGATGTGAGAGAATTGTCAACTCCGCTCCTTGAAGTCAAAAGAAAGCTAATACGAGCTGGTTTATTCCCAGGTTGTGACCCTGATTGCTTTTATTGTGCACACCTACCCAATGGGTGTGAGAATTTGAAAGGAGGAATTCAAAAATGGATGGATCGTCGTATCATTATGTTTGAGAAGCTCCCTTCTATAGACAATTTGTGCGAAGTTTTTTCAAATGGGATGAGGATAGAGGACGTCTCAGTGGTTTCTAACATACCATTGAAAATCCCTACCAAAGCTCCTTTCAAAATTTTTGCTGCACCCAGAGTGGCATCGGTAATCATCACCAGTCCGACTCCATTTCCATACTCCTCAGACAAAGCTGTCCCGTGGAGTTATGACACTAATGTTTATGTCCATGGAGTTAAGCAAGACACCTTGACTGAAGAGGCAATGAATTTTACTACTCCAATTGTCGATAATATTGTGGGTACTAGTAAGATTACGAGAAGTGGAAGGATCTTTTCACCAGAAATTTCTCCAAATGTTGCTACTAATCCAGTCCAGGTCCCAGTTCCTAATCAAAATATCAACGCTCGAGGTAAAGAACCACTAGTTGAACCAGTTCAAATACCTGTTGAAGTCACTATTGAAGATCTGTCGAGGCAAGAAATGGAGGAAATATTTAAAATCATCTGCAAAAGTGATTACAATATTGTCGAACAACTAGGGCACACTGCTTCAAAGATTTCAATGTTGTCTCTGCTAAAATATTCAGAAGCTCCTGCCAAAGCCCTGATGAAGTTCCTGAAAGCTGCACATGTACCACATGAGATTTCAGTCGATCAATTTGAAAATTGTGTTTCCAATCTAACAGTAGATAACGGTGTCAGTTTCTCTGACGCCGATTTAACCCCTGCTGGAAAAAATCACAATAGAGCCCTACACATCTCTATCGAATGTAACGGCACCACTTTGTCTCATGTGCTGGTAGACAACGGTTCCTCTTTGAACGTGTTACCAAAAGTAGTACTGGAAAAACTTGACTTCGAAGGAGTTGTGTTGCAACCAAGCGATGTTGTGGTAAGAGCCTTCGACGGGTCAACAAGAACAGTATACGGAGAAGTTAAGCTCCCAATTAGAGTGGGCTCTCAGATCTTTGATTCTACCTTTTACGTGATGGACATTCATCCAGCATACTCCTGTTTACTAGGACGCGCTTGGATACATGGGGCAAGCGCTGTAACTTCTACCCTGCATCAGAAGTTAGAGTATCCGGTAAAAGGCAAGGTCGTCACAGTTTATGGCGAAGAAGAATATGTGGTTAGCCACCTGAGTAACTCCAAGTATGTTGAGATGGATGGCGAATTCATCGAGACCCCCTGCCAATCTTTTGAGGTGGTCCCTCCAGATGTCTCCACTGCCAAACATATTTCTGCTACTCCTGCTACAAAAATAACTCCAACTATGGCTTCTCTCAAAGATGTTAAAGCTATGATCGAAGAGGGTGGTTGCACAGTATGGGGACAACTCCTTGATGTGCCTTACAAGTTCGATAAGCTAGGTCTGGGCTATGCTAATGGAACTCAGAAGAATAATCAAAGTCCTCGTTCTAGAGGATTAACATCACATTTGATCAGCCAAGGAGTAAATGCTATTGAAGATGAAGTTACACCTGTTTCCAAGGAAGTTTGGGATACTTTGGGAGAACCAAGCGGCAGGTATGATTTTCTAGTGAAGTATACCGCTCCTCAGAGTTCTTTTATTGCCATTGAAGACATCGTCCCAACTAGATGGGATGATCAGTTTGAAGATTGCAAAAGTTTCACAAGTTCCATTACTGAGCAATACCAAAGTCCACCTAGTCCGAAAGAAGTTTGGGATACACTGGGAGAACCAAGTGGTAAGTATGACTTTATGGTGAAGTATTCCGCTCCCCTGAGTTCGCAGATCGCTATCGAAGACATCACCCCAACTGGATGGGACAACCATTTCAAAGACAATATGACACTCACAAGCCCTATCGCTCCTGAAGAAGTCTGGGAAACACCAAATAACGAGAATGATTTTCTGACGCAGTACACTACTACCCAAAGTACACAAGTCTCCCTCAAAGACATCATCCGAACTGGATGGGACGATCTTATCGGGTATCTCTCTCAGCCAACAGAAGTATCTCATCCTGGGCTCTCGTATCCAGCAGAGTATCTTGCTCATCCTGAAGGATCAACAACTCATTTCACCACCAAAGAAGTCAATGCTGTGGAAGACGAAGAAGACAACTGCAACTGGAGCAGCTGGATATTCCCTACTCACAACAATGGATTGAACAACTGGGAAGCCGAAGATGTTATCTCCTTTGATCAAAAGTAAATGCAATTTCCTGTTTTCGTTGTTTATATGTTCAAAGATAAAAATGGTTCCTGTACTATCGAACCATGAACTTAAAATCCAGGTGCCTTGCCCGAAGCACACTGGTCCTTTTTATAAGGGTTTGTCATACCATGATCATATGTTCATTCAATAAAATCATGGGACGTTTGCATATTCAAAACTTGTGATCCTTTTTGTTTCTTTCTTTACTTCATTCATTTTCAAATAGATATGTGTTCTTACACGCACCCACATAATAAATGCATATTCACATTCACTCTGGATCCTGTTGATAACGATTCTGCTATTGCCAATCATGACTTTGAAAATCCGATCTACCAAACTGAGGACGAAAGTGAGGAAAATTGTGAAGTACCTAGAAACTTGCAAGGCTGTTAGAGCAGGAAGACAAGACTATACAGCCGCATGGAGAGCCAATTGAGGTTATCAACCTGGGCAGTGACGAAGAAAAGAAAGAAGTCAAGATAGGGGCTGATTTGGAAGACAGTGTCAAGCAAAGACTGATTCAAATGTTACAAGACTACATTGAGATATTCGCTTGGTCCTATGAAGATATGCCTGGCATTGACACGGATATTGTGGTCCATCGCCTGCCAATCAAAGAAGGAAGCACTCCAGTTAAGCAGAAATTGCGGAGAAGTAGGCCCGACATGTCCAAGAAGATCAAAGACGAGGTTGAAAAACTATTCAATGCTGGCTTTCTAAAAGTTGTAAGTTATCCTCCATGGATAGCTAACATCATGCCTGTACCTAAAAAAGACGGGAAGGTCATAATGTGTGTAGACTACACAGATCTGAATCGGGCAAGTCCCAAAGATGATTTCCCTTTACCTCACATCGATGTACTGGTTGACAATACTGCACAATGCAAGGTATTTTACTTTATGGACGGATTCTCCGGTTACAATCAAATCAAGATGGCACCCGAAGACATGGAAAAAACAACCTTTACAACACCCTGGGGAACTTTTTGTTACAAAGTGATGCCCTTTGGTTTAAAGAATGCAGGAGCAACATATCAGCGCGCAATGGTGGCTCTGTTCCATGATATGATTCATCAAGAAATAGAGGTTTATGCCGATGATATGATTGCAAAGTCCAACACCGAAGAAGAACATCTGGGTCATCTGCACAAGCTGTTTGACAGACTCAAGAAGTACAGGTTGCGACTGAATCCAAACAAGTGTACCTTTGGAGTAAGATCCGGTAAACTCTTAGGTTTCATCGTCAGCAGCAAAGGTATTGAAGTTGATCCTGCCAAGGTCAAAGCCATTCAAGAAATGCCTATACCCCGTACCGAGAAACAAGTCAGAGGATTCTTTGGACGTCTAAACTACATCACCAGATTTATCGCCCATATGACTACTACTTGTGTGCCAATCTTCAAACTGTTGAAGAAAGATCAAGTGGAAAGATGGAACGACAAATGCCAACTAGCTTTTGAGAAGATCAAAGAATATCTTCAAAAACCGCCAATCTTGTTACCACCAGTGGAATGAAGACCTCTGATAATGTACCTAACAGTGTTAGAAGATTCAATGGGGTGTGTACTGGGACAACATGACGAGTCTGGCCGAAAGGAGCATGCAATCTACTATCTTAGTAAAAAGTTTACCGATTGTGAAACAAGATACTCACTGCTTGAGAAAACTTGCTGTGCCTTGGCATGGGCGGCTCGTCGACTAAGACAGTATATGCTAAACCATACCACTTTCCTAATCTCCAAAATGGATCCTATCAAATATGTGTTCGAAAAACCTGCTCTCTCTGGAAGAATAGCAAGATGGCAAATGATCTTAACAGAGTATGACATCCAGTATACTTCACAAAAAGCAATCAAAGGAAGTGTGGTAGCTGATCATCATGCTCATCAAGCAGTGGATGATTATCAAGCGTTAAACTTTGACTTCCCAGATGAAGACATTATGCTAGTAACTGACTACGAACAACCAGGACCGGAGGAAGGACCCGAGACGGGATCCCGATGGACTATGGTTTTTGACGGAGCCTCTAATGCGTTTGGCAATGGCATCGGAGCTGTGATCATTTCTCCTACAGGATGACATACACCATTCACTGCCAGATTATGTTTCAACTGCACTAACAATATAGCCGAGTATGAAGCATGTATTCTGGGTCTCAAAGCTGCAATCGATCTAAGAATCAAGTTCCTGGTAGTCTATGGGGACTCGACCCTTGTAATTTATCAAGTCAAAGGGGAATGGGACACGAAGCACCCGAATCTAATTCCTTACAAAGAATATGTGTTGAGTTTGATTCCTTATTTTGAAGAAATCACTTTTGAACATATCCCGCGTGAAGAAAATCAACTGGCTGATGCCCTAGCTACCATGTCATCTATGTTCAATGTCAGGTGGGACAATGAGGCGCCAATGATCACCATTTACAGACAGGATGAACCAGCCTATTGCAATGAGATCAATACTGAAGGAGTGGAAGAAAAACCATGGTTCCATGAAGTAAAAAGATATCTCGAAACCCAGGAATACCCTGAAGGGGCATCCATTAACGATAGAAAGTTTCTAAGAAGATTCGCTGCCAAATTCTTTCTGAGTAATGGAATCCTGTACAAACGCAACCATGACTCAACTTTGCTTCGTTGTGTGAACAAGAAGGAAGCGGAATAGATTATGGAAGATATACACGATGGTTCCTTTGGTACTCATTCAAGTGGACATACAATGGGTAAAAAGATTATGAGAGCAGGTTATTACTGGTCTACCATGGAGACAGACTGCCATCATCACTCCATAACTTGTCACAAATGCCAGATATATGCCGACAAAGTACATGTACCTCCAGTCCCATTAAACGTTCTGACGGCTCCTTGGCCTTTTGCAATGTGGGGAATCGATATGATTGGAGAAATCAAGCCTACTGCTTCCAACGGACATCGTTTTATATTGGTCGCTATTGACTACTTCAGAAAATGGGTAGAGGCAGCCTCGTTTGCTTCAGTCACCAAGAATGTTGTGGCCCGGTTTATCAAGCACAATCTCATTTGTCGGTATGGCATCCCTGAAAGGATCATCACAGACAATGGCACAAATTTAAACAACAGGATGATTACTGAACTCTGCATGCAGTTCCAGATCAAACATCATAATTCATCCCCATATCGACCAAAGATGAATGGCGCCGTGGAAGCTGCTAACAAGAACATCAAGAAAATCATACAAAAGATGACAGTGACTTACAAAGACTGGCATGAGATGTTACCTTTTGCTCTTCATGGTTATCGCACCTCAGCACGTACTTCAACAGGGGCAACTCCATTTTCCTTAGTCTATGGTATGGAGGCAGTTCTTCCAATTGAAATTCAGATTCCTTCCCTGAGGATTATGAAAGAAGCTGATCTAGACGAAGACGATTGGATTCAAACTCGGTTGGACCAGATAAATTTGATTGATGAGAAGAGGCTTGCGGCTATTTGTCATGGTCAGTTGTACCAGAAACGTATGATCAAAGCCTTCAACAAGAAAGTCAAAAGTTAGGCATATCAAACCGGTGATTTGGTTGTCAAACGTATCATCTTACCACAAGGCGACCCCAGGGGCAAGTGGAATCCCACTCATGAGGGACCATTTGTAATCAAGAAAGTATTCTCAGGCGGAGCCATGTTGCTTATAACTATGGATGGCGAGGATTTCCCACACCCTGTAAATGCGGACATAGTCAAAAAGTACTTCGCTTAAAGAAAAGCTCGCTAAGTTGAAAACCTGAAAGGCGACTTAGGCAAAAAATGAGCGTCTCGGTGGTTTGAAAACCTGAAAGGGCGATCCAGGCAAAAGTTAGAGACTAAATAAATAATAATTATCCCGGTAGGCTGAAAACCTGAAAAGGCAGCCTAGGCAAAAGTTGGGGAATAAAGCGTACGACTATGTCCCGTTTGGCTACCCACTCACCTTTAAGGTTCAACACATCAAAGGCACTAATCAGTCCAATCATTTTCTTTCCACAAGTGAGGGATGAGATACTCGAAGACAGATTGGCAATAGCAGAGTTGAAACTTGACTGGATTGTTTTCACATAGCTATTTCCCTTTATAAGTACTTTTCAAAGTTTTATGACAATTTCCTACTACTAGGATTTTGTCTCCTTGTACTAATTAGCCTATTATGGCTCTCTTTCAAAATCAATACAATTCATGCTCAAAATCAATGCTTTCACTTTTTCTGTTTTGAATACGTAAACGTCCTAATGATAATTTTGAATGAACATATGCATTTGAATATGACTAATGTTTATAAGAAAAACAGGAATAACATCCAGGTAATGTCCCAATTATCTGGACATCATCCCGAAACCAGCATCAGAAGAAAAGTTCCCCAACAGAGATACGTTTCTCAACGAATCATCAATGAGATTTTTCTATCCAACAAAGTGATTCGAGAAACCTTATTCCCCAGCAGGTTTGTTCAAGATCACTATCCCCAGAAGGTGTGATCCTCCACACCAAGGTTTGATCAAATAGCGCATCGGAGGATTACACATCTTTCTTATTCCCATTCAGGGTACATCAAAATCAGAACTTTCAAATTACCTTCATCCTCGAGCGGTAGTCAAATATCCCTCAACAGAACACCCTAGTCCGTAAGGAAGTTCCCCAGCTGAGTGTACTCGAACAAGATAGCAAAGATCATCAACAATCACAATGCCTTCATTTCCAAAATAACAAGCAGGGATTTATTTTCCCAACCAGAAGTTTGATACGCTCTAAACTGCATAAGTCATGTCCATACATCATACACATATTCATACATAGCATATAATGTGTCATGACAAACGCATACATAACATGCACAGTTCTCATTTAAATTAAGAATCTCAACATATACATTACATGCATCATGACATTACATGTCACTAACTTGGTTTTTCAGGTAGACGAATATACTCAGCAAGCTATTCTCAATCACATGCAGTATTCTCCTGGATTCTATTCAGACAAACATTCCTCTCAGATATAATCAAACCAAAGATTCATTCTGAAGAAATCTCTCTTTCCGAACCACCTATGGACTCAAAACAAACGACGCAGATCTAAGTCGATACCTTGGAAGGTTCCTTAATGATCTACCTTCAGATCTAAGTCGATACCTTGGACGGTTCCTTAAAATGATCTACCTTCAAATCTAAGTCGATGCCTCGGACGGTTCCTTAAAGCAGTCAATCTTCAAGATCTAAAGCGGATACCTCAGACGGTTCCACAACAATCAACCTTCAAAGATCTAAAGCGGATACCTCAGACGGTTCCACAACGATCAAACATTCAAAATCTAAAGCAGAAAAACTTTGGACAATTCCGTAATGATCAGCCTCCAAGATTTAAAGCGGCAACCTCGGACGGTTCTGTAACGGTCAACGCAGAGGTTTTCAAATCCTTCATCAAGATATAACCAAAGGATTCATTCTGATGAACAAACCATCAATACATTCGCCAGATGGCATCTAAAAGCCCCTCTCAGGTAATGTTTTGATCTGCCAACGACATTTCTTAGACAGCATTCAATGCAATTTCCAACATCTCTTCCGGTGGAGGTAACTGCAAATTTTCTGGGCATCTAAATATTCAATCATCTTCTACCTTTAGATTCCAATCGGTCTCTTCAGGTTTAAGAAGATTGAATAGGGGAAACTGTTATACCCCAAAATTTGCCCGCATCTTTTTCAAAAAAGAAGGCAACAGACTTCTGTCTAAAAATTGGGAGTTTCATATAATCTTGGATTTTATTTCATAAATATCCTGATTTTATGAATACTCGGTTTTTAGAATATTTCTTATACGGTATTTTGGTCCACTGTTGAATTTATTCTTACACAAATGCCAAGTACTGTTTATCACTTCACACACGCTATTTATTTGAGATTTATTTGCAGATAAATAGTGCTGACGCAATTGGTACAGAATTAAATTTTGCAGGCGCAGAGTTCGGGGATTCAGACTGTACCGGTAACAAGTAAATTATTATTAGTTTTTATTTCGCACTAATTTTTGTACTATATTATTATTTTCAAAATCTCTTCTATTATTTTCAAAATTTCTTCTATTATTTTCAAAATCTTTTCCTTTCTTTTCAAATCTCTTTCTTTCAAATCAAATCCTAACTTTATTCCATACATCTCTCTTTTCAAACCCTACCATACACTTTCTTTTCAAATCCTACTACCACTCAAATTTTCCTTTTTTTACGGTATCACTTCATTCCCCAACGTCTCTATCCTTCTTTTCACTCTATAAATACCCCTCATTTTTTCCATAAATTCTCACATCAAATTTCTCTCATTTCTCAAACTTCTACCTCATAATTATTTTCTCTTCTTCCCCGGCAAAAATGGCAAAGTGGATGGATACGTTTTTTCTTATGGTCATCACTGTTTTGGTGGTGATCATGTCCTTTTTCTGTCTGCATAGTCCTGAAAAATGCGGACCTGGGTTGCTTACACTCCCGTTCATCTATATGTTGTTATTTATAGCATGGGTTTTTAATCGTCATTTTTAAAGTTTGTCGTATCTTTCGCTTTCAAATAATGTACCGTTTATTTTATTTGTCATATTGTTCATTATATTATGTAATATTTGTACTATCAATATTAAATGTCGTACTATCAATCTAGTCAACCCCGGACAGCCAGTTGACAGTCAACCCCGCTGACAGCACGATTCTCCGTGTTTTGTACCATCAATCTAGTCAATCTTTTGCATTTCAAAAATTCCAAGATTTTTGTTCTAGAAGTCTTCTGATAATCACATGATCAGCAGAGACTCAACACTGCACAAAAATCAGGTACGCTTAACTGTCTTCTACACAAACAGTCCCTAACTAGGGTTTTTGTTTTTTTCAGGAGAACAAGTTTTTTGAGACCTCAAGTGGATTTCTTGGACCTCCATGTGTCTCAAAGTACCACCAGACAAATTTTCAAACTTCAGTTTGCTCAGACGCCCAGTCAGCAGTTCAAACAGTCAACAGACGACCAGTTTGACCGAAAAGTCAACAGACAGTCAAAAATGAATTTTTTTGTCAACATCCATATTTTTTCAAAAGATTCATCATTTGATCAATGGTTGATCATAATTCATCAAGAAAAGATCAGAAATCAACAAAACCCTAAGTTTCAAAATTAGGGTTTTCTCCTAGAAAGTCAACTGAACTTTGACCGGCCATAACTCTCTCCCCGTTCATTCAAAAAATTCCAACCAAAGCTTGTTTTGAAGTAAATTCAATTATCTTTCAAATGCAATTGATCCCATGGTAATTGGATTTACCAATTGGAAAATATGAGCCAGGACATTACAGGTCATTTTCAAAGTCAACAAAAAGTGGTTTTTTGTCAAAGGCCATAACATCAAGATAACTTCTCCAAATGCAAAAAAGTTTCCAAATTAGCTTGTAGAGGACATCTCGAGGTTTCTAAAAAGTACAAGAACTCCTTCATATGATCAAAATTGAGGGAGATATGCCTTGTTGAATTGGCTATTTTTCGGGAAAATGCATGAAACCAACATTGATAAAAAATGTCTTTCTTCCAAAAGAGGCCAAGCATTCATGATCCAAACATGTTTCTAATGATACTAAAGGGCCCCCATGGTCAACATTAGGCCCATGACATTTTTGTTTCTTTTTAATTTAATTTTATTACATTTAAAATTAAATTAAGAAAGAAATGGTTCAAGACAATTATCCAAGGCTCTTGTCCTTAGTATGAGTCACCAAGGTGGCTTAATTTCTGCAACAAAGAGATGGTACAGCAGGCCTAGAGCAAGAGGTTGAAGAAAAATGAAGCCATAGTCAAAAATTCAAAGCTTTATATATTAAAAAATTCAAAAAATAAAAAGCCATCAATAATTGTTAGCTTAAGATTTAAGCACTCTTATTCCTCATATAATGCTTAGCATACTTCAGTAGGAAGAGAGACATGAATTCAGAGCCAATCCTATGCTTGTATCATACTTGTATGAACTTGAAATTTTCAAAGAAAACTAAATTTCGAATTTTGAGTTCAAGCTAGTTTCAATCCAAACTAAACATTCAAACATCATCCCTGAACATCATTGAACATATCCAAATCAATTTCAAGCCTCAAAGCCTCACAAATCGAGCCATACAAGCCACGGTTTGTCAAGAACTAAATCAAGTTCTAACACATACTTACATGTTTATTTAATTGAATTTAACCTTGTATTTGTGCTTATGATGAAGTATAGATGCTTTCTGGGTGGTTTAATTAAAGTTTAAGTGCAAAACAAAGTATACACCATTTTAGGGTTTTTGAGATCAAAAAGAGGGGTCTTCGTTTTAAGCAAAAATTTCAGGAAAATGGTTCTAATGAGTTAGTGAGGTCCATACGAGCTCAACCATGATCTCATATTAGATTTATCATGCTTGTGTGAGATTTTTGAATTTGCAGGAGCTTTAGTGACGGAAAAAACCGTAGGTAAAACCTTTACCTACAGTTGCAGGTATTTGAAATGAAGAAGACGAAGACGTGGCTTGTTCTGATTGGTAGGTTTGCGCGCGCGTGTATTTTGAAGTTCAGACCAATCATATGCTTTGTGTTCCACTATCATATCATGTGCCTTATGATCTCAGCCATCAGATTTCATTAATTCAAGATCCAACGCGCTTGAATGCTCATCCTTACCATAGACCTTCCTATCAACCACACCAGATCATTAACTATATATTTTCCATTTTATTTTATTTACTATGCAAAATTAATTTAAAATAGTTTAAAAATCAAAAAAATACAGTAAAAATATTTTTAGGTTTATAAAATAATATATTATTTTTTTGATACAAAAATATTTTATTTTTCATAGTAATATAAATATTTTGTTTAATTAATTAGATAATATTTATATATTTATCTTTTAATTATTTCTAACCTATCAAAAAATCAGAAAAAAATATTTTCTTTTTATTACATCAAGTTTATATATTATAAACTAATTTTGTGCATATTTAGAATATTTTTCCCTTTAAGTTTAAATTATTTGTATAATTATTTGTATAATTATTAAATAATTAGCTTAATAATTTCCAAAATATCTTCAAAAATCCCAAAAAAATTAGTTTTATTTTAAAATTAATTAACAAACAGTTTGGACATATTTTAGACTTAATTTTTTAGGTTTAAATTTTATTTATAATTCTTAGTTTTTTAATTAAATTAATTATGCATTAATTTTGATTAAAATCAATCATCCAAAAATCCAAAAATATTTCCCCTTTATCTTATTGCAATTTAAATTCATAGATAAGTGTATAGGTTGTCAAAATTCATGTAAATAGCGTAGTTTACATTTCTCGCACAATCGATGTAATAGCGTAGATTTACTTTCCGCATTTTACATTCCCGCACTTTAATTTCTGTACATATAAAACTGCGTGTATGACAAAGATAAAAACTGAAGCGCTAGATCAATAACTTCAAAGACAAATATATCTAAAAATAAAACACAATCACACTTGCACCTCTTAAGGTAATCCCTCTGTTACTCTTTCCAAAATGAATTCTATTGTTTCAAATGCAATTCAAATAATTTCTTTCTGTATCCAGTCAAAGAAAATTTTCTAAAAGAAAATAGGAAAGGACCTTATGAACTTAGGGTAGATCTCCTAATTGCTTGCTCAATTCAAACAAGACAACAAATGTTTCACATATCACTATTTTTCAAAACAAAACTTTCAAAAAAAGACAACATTTTGTATATATCCAAACAAGGATCATTACGAAGTTAAAGATCTTTTTTTCAAAACATCTTTTGAAAGATAAAACACTTTGTATACATCCGCACAAGGATCATTACAAAGTTAATTTACAAAGGTATTTTAAAACCACATACAAGCATTTCAAAGCAAGACAAATGATTCAAACAAGTGAGCTAAGCAATTAAGAGCCCATGGATAACCATGGATACAAAGGGGTGCTAATACCTTCCCTTTGTATAACCTACCCCCGAACCCAAAATCTCTTAAAGGTCTTTTTCTGTTTCTTTTATAAACCTTTCCTTAATTGGATAAAATAAAAGTCAGTGGCGACTCTCTGATTTTCAAAACTCAAAAAATAAAAGAAGTGTCAGTTCGTATCTCACGAGAAAAAACCGAGGACGACAGATAACTTGTGGACCAAGTTTGAGTCATAAAAAGATAGGCCCATTTGTAAAAAACTCCAATTTGGACCTCTTTTATTTCACATTTTACCTCCAAAATTACCAAACTTTGACAAGGCGTATCTCTCTCAATTTTTAAGCTATGAAGGAGTTCTAGGACTTTTTGGAAACCTCGAGAGGTCCTCTATAATCCACTTTGGAACATAGTTTTCATTTAGAGAGTTTATCTTGATGATATGCCCTTTGACAAAAATCTGTCTTTGGTTGACTTTTGAAAAGGACCTATAATCTCTTGTACTATATCTTCTAAATGAAGCATTTCTGGCCTTGGCTTGTGAGAGACAGAGTTCTAGAGGATCCAGTTTCCTTCAAAATAGGCTTTGAGTGAGGAATTTATGATGTTCCATGTGAAATTTATGGCCAGTCAAAGTTGAGTTGACTTTCTCCTATAAAAACCCTAATTTGAACCTTTTTGCATTTGTTCATTTCTGAGTTTCTATTGATGAATCATGATCAACCTTTGATCAAATGATGGATATATTCTTCCATACTTGATGTTTACCAAGAGTCAGGAGCTTTGATTGTACTTTGACCATGGTTGACTTTTAGGCCAAACCAGTTGACTGTGGATTATCTGAGCTATAGAATGAGTAATCTTTGGAATTGGGCTTTGACTTTTGACATGGAGGTGTCTTGAAACATAATGGACCATGGAGAACTTCATTGGAGGCCTTATTTTGTTAATTTCTTCAGGGAGATACCAAACCCAAGTTTTAGGAGATTCTTGCTTAGGAGAATGTATTGATGAGACTCTTGAACTTTGAATCATTGTGAATAAAATGTGGAAGGCAAATTTTGGGGTATGACAGACTGGAGTAGTTTGAGTTCAAACGAACCAGGATAAAAATATCGTGTGAAATTTTATTTGTAAAAGAAAACCCCTTATTCAACCCCCCTTCTAAGTGTTTTCATACCCTTCAATTGGCATCAGAGCTCTTGGTTCTGGGTGCAAACACTTAACAGTGTCAGTAAAAGATCCATAAGGAAAACACTATGGAAAATGAGAAAAACAACAGACCCCCTGTGTTTGATGGAGAAAATTTTGAGTACTAGAAAGATAGAATGGAAAGTTTCTTTCTAGGACAAGATGGTGAACTATGGGACATTGTGTTAAATGGTTACACACATCCCTTAGATGCTGGTAAAAAGATTGATAGAAAAAACATGAATGACAAACAAAAGAAAGAGTTCAAAAATCATCACAAGGCTAGAACTATCTTGCTGAATGCTATCTCACATGCAGAATATGAAAAAATCACAATCAGAGATACTGCACATGATATGTTTAAGTCTCTCAAGATGACTCATGAAGGAAATGATCAAGTTAAAGAGACTAAACCTCTTGCCCTCATCCAGAAGTATGAGGAATTTAGGATGGAAGAAGATGAGTCAATTGAAACCATGTTCTCAAGATTTCAAACTCTGACTGCTGGCTTGAGAGTTTTGAACAAAGGATACACTAGAGCAAATCATGTGAAGAAGACAATCAAAAGTTTACCCAGAAGATGGGGACCAATGGTTACTGCGTTCAAAGTTGCAAAGAATCTAAATGATATATCTCTTGAAGAACTTATTAGTGCATTGAGAAGCCACGAGATAGAACTTGATGAAAATGAGCCTCAGAAGAAAGGTAAGTATGTTGCCCTTAAATCTATTAGAAAATTTGAAACTAACGCTTTTCAGGCTGAAGAAGAAAGCTCTAGTGACTCTGAATCAGAAGAAGAAGATGAGTTATCTATTCTCTCTAAAAGAGTCAATCAATTATGGAAGCATAAACAAAGAAAGTTCAGAAACTACAGGAGACCAGAAAATAAAGCAGAATCTTCTGGATACAAGAAGCCTAGCAGAAAAAGCATTGTGTGCTATGAATGTAAATAACCAGGACACTTTAAGAATGATTGTCCCATGCTGCAGAGAGAAAGGCCATAGAAGTAATATGAAAAGAAAAGTCTGATGGCCACATGAGATGATTCAGAGTCTTCTGAAGCTGAATCTGACTCAGAAGATGAACATGCCAACTTAGATTAATTACTACCATAAGAGATGACTATGGCTCTAAATCAGAAACTGATGAGGTATTCTCTGAACTTACTAGAGATGAGCTTGTAGAAAGCTTATGAGAACTTCAGGAAAACCATAGTAAACTCAGAATCAAATACAAGAAACTTAAAAATAGTTTTGAAATTTAAACTGAGAAACTTAAAGCAGAAAACTCTGAACTTAAAGAAAGTAATCTTAAACTCATAGAGGAATTAAAAACTCAAAAAATCCCTAATTCAGATACTGCTTCAAGTTCGAAAGATATTCTAAAAGAATATGACTCTAGTTTCCAGAAATTTCTTGCTAGAAGCATAGATAGAAGCAAAATGGCTTCAATGGTATATGGTGTTAACAGAAACGACAGAAAAGGAATTGGTTATGAAACACCGAAAGGGAAAGAACCATATCAAACTAAATCTGTTGATGATATGGTTATTACATATAAACCCTTACACACACAATTTGAATTTGGTCACAAACATGACATTAAATACACTTCTTATTCTGAAAACTTTCATGCTAGACCTAAGTTCAAACAGAACTTTAGGCGCACTAACACCAAAGGACCCAAAAAGATGTGGGTACCTAAGGAGAAAATAATATATGTTGCAGATATCCTTAGCAGCATAGTTGAAACACCAGTCATGGTACCTTGACTCTGGATGCTCGCGACACATGATGGGAAGAAAGTCTATGTTCCAAAGTCTGGAACTTAAATCTGGTAGAGACGTTAGGTTTGGAGGAAATCAAAAAGGAAAGATTATCGGCTCTGGAACTATTGGAAACGGTAATTCTCCCTCCATAACTAATGTTCTTTTAGTAGAAGGATTAGCACATAACTTGTTGTTCATAAGTCAATTATGTGACAACGGCTATGACATAATCTTTAATCAAAAGTCCTGTAAAGCTGGCAGTCAGAAAAATCGGTCAATCCTATTCACTGGCAAGAGAAAGAACAACATCTATAAAATAGATCTTTCTGAACTTAAAACTCAAAAAGTTACCTGTCTTCTGTCTGTTAACGATGAGCAATGGGTTTGGCACAAAATATTGAGACATGTTAGCATGAGGAAAATATCTCAGATTAACAAACTCAATCTGGTCAGAGGACTTCCCAATCTGAAGTTCAACTCAGAAGCTCTGTGTGAAGCATGTTAGAAGGGAAAGTTTTCAAAACCCTCTTTTAAATCAAAAATTTGTGTCTCTTCCTCCAGGCCATTAGAACATCTGCATATTAATTTGTTTGGTCTAGAAAAAAATGCATCAATCTGAGGCAAGAAGTATGGATTGGTAATTATTGATGACTATAGTAGATGGACATGGGTTAAGTTCTTAAAACACAAGGATGAGTCACATTCTGTGTTCTTTGATTTCTGTAACCAAGTCCAAAATGAAAAAGAGTTTAGAATCATAAAGGTTAGAAGTGATCATGGAGGAGAATTCGAGAACAATCTCTTTGAGAAGTTCTTTAAAGAAAATGGCATTTCCCATGATTTCTCTTGTCCTAGAACTCCCCAACAAAATGGAGTAGTAAAATGAAAGAATAGAACATTGCAAGAAATGGCCAGAACCATGATTAACGAAACCAATATGGCTAAACATTTCTGGGCAGAAGTTGTGAACGCGGCGTGTTATATTCAGAATAGAATATCTATAAGACCTATTCTTGAAAAGACTCCTTATGAATTGTGGAAAAACAGAAAACCCAATATTTCATATTTCCATCCTTTTGGATGTACTTGTTATATTGTGAACACTAAAGAACAATCTGAATAAGTTTGATTCTAAGGCACAAAAGTGCTTTCTGCATGGATACTCTGAACGCTCAAAATGTTATAGAGTACACAATACAGAAACTCTGATTGTTGAAGAATCAATCAATGTTAGATTTGATGATAAGCTTGGCCATCAAAAGCCAAAGCAAGCTAAAAAATTTGTAGATATGGAAGTTCAACTTACAAACTCTGAAGACTCAGAAGCAAAAGACAATTCAGAAGATCTTCAAATTACAACATTTATGGAGAACTTTAGAATTGTTGAAGAAACATCTCAAAATAGATCTTCTAGACTCACCTCAGCATATCCAGAAGATGTTATACTTGGAAAGAAAGATGACCCCATTAGAACCAGATCATTTCTCAGAAATAATCAAGAATCTCTATGTGGATTAGTTTCCTTAGTTTAGCCAACTTCTGTTGATTCAAAAGATGCTACTCACCTCAAAAGTTCATTACATAAAACTGTTGTATCATGCTAACCCTAGAAGTTGAACACGTGTTCAAATTTCTGAAAGGTCACGCATGCAAGCTATTGTGACAAAATCCCTGAGTAACTGTTCAAATCACTTCAAAAATCAAGCTTTCCCCCTTAATTGTCGGATACATTAAATGCTTGTCATGATTATGATTTCAAAATCTGATGAAAATCTTTTGGTTAATTGATTGAAATATTTTTTATGATTTTCTGATTGCATGCGTTTTCCCTATAAAACCGTTTGAAACCCTTCATTTCATTTTTTCTTTCGTTTTTCAAACCCTATATGCATTTTGCCTTCTTTTATCTCTTCACAAAAACTTCAAACATTCATCAATGGCTTTAACTGCAACTTCATCCCCTTCTCAACAAAACCTAAATGCTTCTTCCAGCAAACCTCAGTCAGAAAACCTATATTGAATCTCAGAAAAAAATGCTTCTCCCTGTAAACGAGTTGGAAGTAATCTGCGAAGCCATGGTTGATCTTGACAACATCAAAGAAAATGGACATGATCTATTTCCTCCAGTTGAGTTTCAAGGCTGGGGAAATTTCTTTGATAGATTGATTGGATCAGTCTTTCCTCACCTGGTAAAGGAATTTTGGATTCATGTGGTTACTACTCCAAAGGCGATTCTTTCATTCTTTATGGGAAAATAAATCGTCATCACCGAAACTCTAATCAGAAAATTAATCGGTTCCGAAGGCCATGGAGTTACAAGAATAGTTGATGGAAGACCGGATATGTCACTGGTTTTTGGTGAAATCTTCACAAGTGGGGAAGCTTCTTCAAAGATCAAACATTTGAAGGAGTATTACCAAATCTGGGCAAGGATATTTTTAAATTGCATTTTTCATAAAAAAGCAACAAGTTCTTCTGATTATGTCAATGCTGATCAACAATACTTTTTGTTATGCATTGGTACAAATATCAAAGTTGACTTACCCTATATTATCTTTATACATATGTGGAATCATGTTAAGGAGACAAGAGAAGAATAAAGAAATTGAAAAACTAAGAGCAAGAAAAATTGGAATCCCCTTTCACGACTAATATCAGATATTCTGGCGGAGAATGTAACACCCTTATAAACCCCGCGACAATTAACAAAATAATCAGAGTAACAACATAAACACAAGGGTGCCACAATTAAAATAAATTAATTTATCATAAGTTAAATGTCATGCCACACTTAGGAACAAGTCATCAAATTATCATAATCATGTTTCTACACAGCGGAACATTCTTCAACGGATAAGCATAACATCATCTATGCAATATCCCACAAAATAAATCCAAAACAAATAGATAGAGTTATAATCAAAACTCTATACTAGCGTTCCCCCAGTGTTACAAGATCAGAGCATGACCGACACGACCCAAAATAACGGATAAACTCTACGAGTCATCCTCACCGAGCACTAATGCTGCTACTTCTCAATCTGAAAAATGTCAACAAGTAAGGGTGAGTCTCATTCACAATTAATCAATGTATGCATTCATAAACAACAAAACATCATAGTATATTATTCACCCAATTTGTCATATATTCAGATTTCAATCACCATTCATTAACCACAACAAATACACACCAAACATAACACTGAAATCATTTCAATCATGTTATGACAATGATGCATGTGACCAACTAACACTATGCATGTGGTACCAATAAGCCGTGGAAATAATCCACCTGACCGATCTAAACCTCATCGAGATACTGCCCTACCAACACAAATTCCACAAAATGGGAATTATGTCCACCATTGATCCAAACATCACTAGGATCCATCACCGAATGCATGTGAATGAATGCACACATATGACATACTTACAACATCACCGATCCGATGAACCACATCGTCTCACATAACTCAACATAGTTATCACCAACAAGTATGTACATGTATCATGCATATGCAAAACAAATCAATCATCATCATACGATCAAAACAATCACCACATGATCACTTTATACACACATTATTAACATTATAAGCATGTTGTCACAACATCACCACTGGAACCAAATGAACAAGATCATCACCACAACTCACAAAGGCAACACCGAATGATATATTCGGTTTCCACATCATCCACAATTATATCACAAATAATCATGTCCACCATTTACACATTCATCATGATAACCATAACAATAACCACCATCCATCATCATACCGAAACATTTCCATATTCACACACTCACAGGTATGCACAATATTTTATTTCACTAAGCAATTAAATCAATTTTAAAAATAAGTCGGGCCACCGCTCATCAATTCATCATATAAAATATTTAGTTTGCTTTACAACACCCAAAACGGCACTAAGACAGGATACACGAATCAAAAGATACGCTATTTCTAAGTTTTGCAAAATTTCTGCACAACAGGGTCCGCTCAGCGGCCCACCAGCGACTCATGACAGAAGAGAACTACGTTGGGAACTCCGGTTAGCAGACTGGCTCCGCTTAGCGAGCCCTTTTATTTTTCTGAAAACAATCAGCATCAACTTAGCGAGCCTAGCTTCGCTTAGCGGACGTGCGATTCTGTAGATTCTCAGGTCTGCGACAGACCTGCGATTTCACACATCCTCAACCCAAAATCGATTCCAAACACCAATTACAGACATATAGTCATCAATTACACCGTCATACATCATCATACATCAATAAAACACATTATTAACCAACAATTCATGCAATTTCATCAATTATAACATTCCTAAACCTAACAATTTCAATCCCAATATACCTAATTGAATCGAATCATATACCAATTTATTCTATTGCCCATAATCACATAATAGAAATTAACCGGAAGAGTCCCCCCTTACCTTAGCCAAAAATCAGGACTTTTACCCTTCTTCTCCATCAAACCCGTAAGCCCTCTTTCTTCAAATTCAGCAAGAATCTCCAATCTTCAAACTCGCTTATCTCCCTCATCAAGAACTTCCCTGACACGAATTAATATATCAAATCGAAGGAAATTTTGTGTAGAATCTGAATCTTCAAGAATTTCCTGATTTGGAGCTACAAGTAGAAAGTTATGACTCATTTTGTGAGGGCTGCACCATGAATACGAAAATGAATTTTGTCCATGAGTTCTTCTTCTCTCCCTCTTAGGTTTTCCTCCTCTATTTCTCAATTTCCTCTTATTTCCTTGTTTTATGAAAACATAACATAATTTAGTAATGGGCTCAATAACTTAACACCCCCTCATTACTAAATACCACACTTGGCCCAAAGACCAATATTCCATAATTTTTCCAATTAGTTCAACGAAAATACTAAATAATTCTAAATAATAATTTAATTTCCGATTAAATTAAAATTCGAAAATATGGGATGTTACAGAGAATGGTCTGATAGCAGACTTGGAAGAAGCCAACTTACTGAGTGAGTTGGATCCAATATGTGGTAAAGCTCTGAATAGGAAATATCTGAAAAAGATGAGCATCATTGAAAAAGTCATCTGCAAACCCACTCCCTACACTACAAACTTCATCACAACAAGGAGAGTTCAAATTAATGATTTCCCTTGTTCAGCGTTGGAGAAGCTCCTCAAACCATACTGCGTTTCATTGAGTTGTGCAAGCGGGATGGCACACCAATTGACTCAGCTTTGTTCCAAGGCATAAACAACCCACTTCTAGCAGCCCACCAAAAGAAGAAATCAAATAAGAGAAAGCCTGAAGGAGAAGGAACTTCTACCAGAACTCACAATGTTTAGAAGATGAAGAAGGATCAATCTTCAGGTAATCCTCCTGCCTCTATTTCTGTTACTAATTTTGTCAATGTAACAACACCTGAACAACCCTGTAGCGGTGAAATTGGTGAGACTAGAGTCATGGGAAGACTTAGCTCATTTTAATAGAGTCGCCACCGCGCTTTATTGTTTCCAAAAAAGGAATGGGTGAAAGAGCGAATAAAACCGAGAGAAGTTTTTAAAATCAAAACTAATAAACTTATCAGAGTTCTGGCTATGGAGAGTTTGTTATACAAGGGAAAGGTTTAAAGAACCCCTCATATCCATGGTACTCCATGGGAACTTCTTTGTTTTTGTGTTATTGTCTTTTGTTTATAAATACCTTTTTTTTTTTAAAAATCCTATGTGAAAAATTTGTTTCAAATAGAGGGTGGGGATGGGAAGAGAAGTTTTGAAAGTGAGCTTGATAAGATATCGCATCGTAGGCCTACATACCCCTTTAACAATAGGGAAGTCAGAGCTTCTGTAGTTCCTCTTAAAAAGGGAAAAAAAAAGGGCCAAAGTGGCCAAAATCTTTTTGGTTGTGAGCTTTAAAATACTCACAAGTTTTAAAAGAGGGTTAAGCTTTAAAATATGTAACAATTTTGGAAAAGGAATTAAGCTTTAAAATACCTAATAAGTTTTAAAAGGTTAAGCTTTAAAATACTTAACAAATTTTAAAACTAAAAAGAAGAGGCCAAGCTTTAAAATAAAAAGTCAATGGGTTAAGAGAAGTTTCACCGGGAATAATTCATCTCTTAACACCAAGGTTTAAAAACAAAGTAACAAGTTTTAACAAGAACAATGGATTAAGAATAGTTTCACCGGGAATAATTCTATTCTTAAAACCAAGGTTTCAAAACAAAAGGGTTTGGTTAAGCTTTAACAATACTAAACCATAAACAAGTGAAAAGCTTTAATAATACTTGACACAAACATAAAAGAGATTGGAAAAGAATTTAAGTACCTTGACAATTTAGTCAATATCATTCTCATCCTTTGGATAAAACATCAAGCTTAAACAATTAACAATAAATACCTCATGTATGTACAAGAACAAACAAGTGAGTATGATAATTAACAAGTAAGAGAGATGGATGTATCTAAACCCTTGGATTCAAATTCATGTATGAATGATGAATGATAAGCATGATGTATAAACATGGGGCTAGATAAACAACATATATAAGAAATGATGATTAAATAACAATTAAGTACAAAGCATGGATTAAAATCAACAAGTATGTACAAATACATGGATGAACAAAGATCAACATGTTGCAAATTTTTTTGTTAGGATTTTAAACCTAAGGGTTTTGTAATTATGGTATAATAATAAACTCCTAAACCTAATTGATTTTAATTGTTAAATACCAATTTTTTTAAGAGAACTGGTCTAAGGGAACATGAAGAAGTCAAAGAAACAATCAAGTTCTATAAAGTTCTATAAAAGAAACAATCAAAATAAAACAATTTTTAGTTGATTTTTTAAACATAAAAAGAACATGTTTTTGATTAATTTTTAAATAATGATAAATTAAATATTTTTGGGATTTTTTAACATGGTATTAAAATACACAAAATAAATAAAACACACAAAAAAGAAGGGATCAAAAAGACCTATTTTCCTATTTGTTTGGATTTTTTGAAGTTTAGTAAAAAAACTAAAACAAAATAGTGATAAAAAATAAGGTTTTATGGACAATGGGGTTTGAACTCACGCTGCCAGGTTTACCATTCCAAACTATCACCAAGCCAGCTGCCGCGTGTATTGACTATATGGTGCAAACAGTTCATAATATATAAAAACTATTCAGAATGGAAAAAATGCAAAAAAGAACAAAAGTCTGGGACGAGGGGGATTCGAACCCCAGACTTGATGGCCAAGAGCGCGCTAGGTACAAGGGAAATTGCCAATTATGCTGAAACGATTTAGTCGTTTAACAAATGATTCCATTTCATTATATTTTAAACAAGCTTATAGATTCAAATTTCCCACCAAAACCATCTTCATCTTCTTCGTGAAGAAGAGCAGGGACACCATCAATGGTGATTTTTCAAACTTTCTCAAATCTTAATCTTTTTTGACAAATTAAGACCCTAAACTCATTAGCATTTCAATACGAATTCAACCATAACTCATTAAAATTAACATTCAAAGATGAGCATGAATTTCTGGAAAAACACGAAGAACCCTAAAAACTAAAAATCAAATTAAATGCTTAAAGTGAACAATCATTCCCTAAAACCTTAGAGCTATCAATCAGCATGTAAAATGGAATATTTTGGTAACAAGAACTACATGAATTGAGCTCCTTTTGAGGAAGCTCGAAGTTGAGTTACATACCTCTAAAAATGAGGTCGAGATGAGTGACTGAGAGGACCTGGGAGTGCTGCAAGGACTCAACTAGTTTCAACAAACCACCAGGAAGCTATTGCAATGCTTAGATTTGCTTGAAAGTCCCTGCAACTCAAAATTCGATTTCACTTACATACACAAAAAGTTATGGCTGGATCATTAGATTCCATTTGTTACAGAAGTGAAACAGGGATCTGAATAGCTTCTATGTATGATATAGAACCTATCTATCACAAAAAATTGGAAAACGCAGGAGCCAAATTTATTTTTGCAAGTTTGGTTCAAAGAGTGCTTTAATGGAGTTTTGAAATGGTGATTTCTGGTTCAAGGCCTTTGGTAGATGTTTGGATGTTATAGATAGCTTCCAAATGATTAATAGAAGCTATTTGAATGGCCAATTAGGTTTGGAAGTGTTTGGTTTGAGTTTGAGCTTGTGATGAGCTTAAAAGCTTTGAAAATGGAGTAAAAATGGTGTTTTTTGGTTAGAGACCTTTTGGTAGGTTAAGGAAGGTATGGAAAGCTTCCAAATGGTATTTAGAAGTTGTTCAAACTCTTGTTTGACACTCATAACTCTTAGAACTCAGAATCACTATGAAAGTGCAAAGATGAGAAAAATGCGAATTTCAAGTGATAGGTGACTTGGATAATTCTGGTGTAAATGATCCAAGAGCCACGGTCCTCTATTTATAGGGGAAAATTAGGGTTTGTGGATGGCAAAATTTTAGAGTTTTAAGTTCACATTTGACTGTGTGCCATCTTGCTTGTTTGTGAAGAAAAGAGAAAATTGTGTTTCCAATGGTATGGTACATGCTCAAGCATGCTTCTATGACTTTATTCCGAGTTTGGGGAGCTTGTTTGTGGTGTTTAATTTTATTTTGGTTCATATGAGACATGGGAGAGGCTCAAGGAGAGTGGACTTGTGAAAAAGCAATGCTTTACTAGAGTGGAAGTCATGACTTTAGTCCATAAATGGTATGAAACTTGGGCAAAGCTTAGAACACTTGGTCCATAGCTCAAAAGCAAGTGAAATCATCTGAGTTTGGCCATTTGAACAAGTTAGAATGGTTGTACTTGAGAGATTCCTTCATATTTGCAAGGATTTTGGACTTGGTTCTTCACTTTCTTCAGGAAATTTCTTCATTTCAAGTGTTCGTGGAGGCTTATTTGCAAAATCATATCTCATGAATGGAGCCATGGATTTTCATGCTACTTATCTCTTTGGAAATCCCTTTCTACATACTTCAAATTAGTAGTTGAAAGTTTCCTCAAACTCCTTTTGGATCATTGAGAAAAATGGCCATAAAATTAGAAAAAAATCCAAGTAAAACACTTGAAAAATTTTCTAAGTCTTTGAAAATTATCTTCTTAATTCCATATCTCTCAAAATAATCATTTTTTGCAAAAAGTTCCAATTTTATAAGTTGTTTGTTTTGCCAAGATCTACAACTTTCATGTTGGAGGATTTTTGAGTGTGTAGGCAAAATTTTGAGATCCATGAATTAGGTCAAAATACACTTAAAAACCCTAATTTGACTTTTGTTGACTTTTTGATTCTTGATGAATTCTTTGAATTTTCTTTGAACAAATGTCTTAAATATCCATATGATGATGATCTGGAACCTTAAAAGTCCATAGTTAACTATTTTTCTCAAAAGTCAAAGGTTGACTTGCATAGTTGACTTTTTCCACATAAACTGCAGTTTTGTGATTTTCAAATGAATCTGTTAGAACAAGAAATGTTCTGATCAATATTCTTAGTTTTGATGATAACATTATGTATGAATTTTGTATAAGAGAATGTGGTACTCTAATCTTTTACGTTTTCCATTTCAGGAAAAGTATAAAAGAGTATGCATAAATCAACGTTCAGAAGCACTGACCCAGAAGTTCTGGATGGCTTCATCAGAACATGGTCTGGCAAGACATCAGAAGATGGTCTTGCAAAATCAGAACATGAACTGGAAAGCATCAGAATATGGCAGTCAGAAGTAGAAGCTCTGAAGCTCTGATGGTATCATGCTCAAAGCACTTCAAAGTTTGAAGACAGAAGTTGCATCTGCACCAAAGCTGGAGACTCTGAAATTCAAACGTCTATTCATCACATTCTAAGTCCAGAAGAAAGTACAAGTACAAAAGGCTATAACATCAAATCTCTAACTGACAAAAGGAACGTTAGAAGCTACAAAAGGCAAAGTCAGTAAAAGCAGCAAAAGCATGGCTCGAGGTAGTTGACAAAAGTGTGATACATTAAATGCAGAGCTGTACTATTCACGCAAAGCATTAAATTCTCCCAACGGTCATTTCCTCTCAAGAGCCTATATATAGAAGTTCCATTCAGAAGCAGCATATAACACTCTTGTGCAATTATACAGAAACGCTATCAAACTGAAAAGCAAAAAGAACTTCATCTTCAACCTCACAACTTTGTAATATTTTAGTGAGTGTTAAGAACTAGAACTTAAGAGAAATATCACTTTGTGATTACAGCTTTTTAGAAGCAAGTTATACTCTTGTAAACATTTATTTTACATTGATTGTTAAAGGAATTCCTAGAGTGATCAAGTTGTGATCTGTACACTCTAGAAGACTTATAGGGTATCTAAGTGGAGAACCATTGTAATCAAGTTTGATTAGTGGATTAAATCCTCAGTTGAGGTAAATCACCTTGTCAGGGGTGGACTGGAGTAGTTTGGTTAACAACGAACCAGGATAAAAATAATTGTGTTCATTGTTTTTATCTTTCATTTTGAGAAGTTACACTTATTCAATCCCCCCTTTCTAAGTGTTTTTCACTCATTTAGAATCAAGCTTTCCTCTTCAAATGAATGATATGAATGGACTATAATGTTGATTTGGATGCCCTTGAATCATATTTTGAGTCTTGGAACTATCTCCTGATTAAAAGTCAACCCTCGAGTGAAATTAGGTCAAAAACCCTAAATGGAGCTTCTGATGAACTTGAAGGTGATTGATCTTGCACTGACCCATCTTTGGACCATAGTATTGATTAGAGAGTCCCTTGAATCATAGAAGGATGTTGAATTTCTTTGCGAGTCTCAAAACCCTTGTTTGCTCAATTTCTTCTTGATTAGTCTCCCGTCTTGGGACACAAGCAACAGACAACAGTTTTTTTGTATTTTTTAGGTTAATGAATAATAAATGCATGATTGTGGACCGTCCTTTCGGGCCATACCCCTCCCGTGGGTGGGATACGTGAACTGACTCTTTTTTGTCGATCGGACGCTTTCGCGTCACTTTTTGAAAAAGTTTACAGAGTCGCCACCGACCTTTTATTTTATCCAATGAAGGAAAGGTTTATAAAAGAAACAGAAAAAAGACCTTTGAGAGATTCTGGGTAAGGGGGTAGGTTATACAAAGGGAAGGTGTTAGCACCCTTTGTATCCATGGTTATCCATGGGCTCTTTAGTTTGCTTAGCTCATTTGCTTTACTTTTCAATTGATTCGGAATGCTTTACCTGTGTTTTTGAAATACCTTTGCAAATAGAATTTGTAATGATCCTTGTGCGGATATATACAAATGCTTGTTTATCTTTCGAAAGATGTTTTGAAAAGAACGTTAATTTTGTAATGATCCGTGTTTGGATGTATACAAAATATTGTCTTTTGGAAAATTTGTTTTGAAAAACAACAGTGTATGAGAATTTTGTTTGTTTTGATTTTTGAGTAAGCAAACTAGGAGGTCTACCCTGAGTTAGGAGGTCTTTATCCTTGTTCCCTTTAAAAATCTATCCATTCGTCGGATATGAACAAAAGGTTCGATTTTGTACTCGAAACAGTAGAAATGTAACTTTGATTTTGAAAAGAGTGAAAAGGGGTTACCCTAGGAGGTGCAAATGTGATTGTGATTGAATTCAGATATTTATCTTTGAAGTTAGTGATCTGACGGTTCAGTTTTATCTTTGACATACACGCAGTTTATATGGGTGCTGGAAATTAAAATGCGGAAATGTAAAGTGCAGAAAGTAAATCTACGCTATTACATCGATTGTGCGGGAAATGTAAACTAGCCTATTTACATGAATTTGACATCCTATACATTTATCTAGGAATTTTAAATTGCAAGAAATAAAAGGCATATTTTTGTATTTTTGTGATTTATTTTAAATATAATTAATGCATTATTAATTAATTTTAAAATAAAGAAAAGATGAAAAAATGATCAAACTTAGAAAATAAGTTTAGAATATGTACAAAATGTTTGTTAATTGATTTTAGAACAAAACTAATTTTTTTGGAATTTTTGAAATTGTTTTTTTTGGATTTTTTAAGTTAATTAAAACATAATTATATAAATAATTACACCAATAATTAAAGCTTAAAGAGAAAATTATCCTAAATATGTACAAAATTAGTTTATGATATATAAACAATATTTAACACAAAGAACAATTTTTTTTATGATTTTTTGATTGGTTAGAATAATTAATAAGCAAATATATAAATACATACTAATTAATTATGAAAAATATTGAAATTTTGAAAAAATAAAATATTTTTGTTTCATAAAATAATATATTATTTTAGAAGTTTAAAATATTTTTTGTGAATTTTTTGGGATTTTTTAACTATTTTTAATTATTTTTGCAAATAAAAATAAAATAAAATAGAAAATTAAAAAGGATACTAATCTGGTGTGGAAGTCAGATGAAGGTGCATGGTGTGGTTGTGTGTTATGGTGTGTTGGATTCATTTTTAATGAAGATCTATGGCCCAGATTGAAGAGAACATGACATAATGATAAGACTGCATGCACTGAATTCAAAATGAATTCAAACTCTTGATGGGGTCCACACGCGCCAAAGCTGGCCAATGGAGAAGCCAGATGCGTCCACGCGTGCAGTCAAACATTCAACTACACTATTCATCATCTTCTCCAAGTTACCTGCGGATTTAGCTGCGAACTTACCTGCAATTTTACCTGCGGATTTCACCTTCGAATTTCTGGATTTTTGAAACCTACAAAAACGCATGAAAATAAAAACCACAAGGACCCAGATCTACTAAAGATGACCTCCTGAGTCCAATGGTGAGGTTAGTTTTCTCATTTGACCACGTTAAGTATGAACACGAAGAGGTTGAAGCTTTGAGCTTCAACCATGGCACCCCACGATTCAGGGCTTTAAACTCACATGTTAAACGTTAGATCTACCCCATATGATCTCAAATGGATGGCAAAGGCATTAGATTGTGTTTAAATAAGCTTATAGTTTAGATATCACAAGTTGATAATATGCATGAATATGTTATTTTTGAAATACGTATTCTATGAGTATGTAGCCATGGTTATTGCTTCTAACTTACTATATTAAGTGCCAGGAGATGATTAGAGCAATTGGTTTGTATTGATAGTGATTGAAATATATAATTCGAAAGTTACAAAGTATGGAGAATTTTGAGAATTTTTAGAGGTTTCTTTGCTATACTCTTGCTATCTCTTCGTGTCTCTCTTGTTGCTGAAGTATGCTACTCCTTTTATAGCCAAAAGGCTGCTTGGAAGTGAAGCAATAAGCTTTGATTTCTCTTGTTGAAAATTTGATTTTTAAAATATTAAAAATCTTTGAATTGTTGACCAAGTCTTCTTCTATTCAATGCACTTGTCTTGGGCATCAATTTTCTGCAGAAAAATGAAGACTTTGGAGGTGTGTCATACTTGGAGATCAAGCCATCAATTATCCATGCATTTTCTTTTTAATTTTAATCTTAAAGTAAGATAAAATTATGCAAAAAATGGCCAATAAAGATATGGGCTTAATCTTGGTCGTGGGAGGCCCATAGTAACATGGCAAAGATGTTTGGACCATAAAAACTTGGCATCTTTTGGAAAAAAAACATTTTTGAGCAATGTTGATTTCATGTATTTTCCCAAAATTTAGCCAACTTCAACAAGGTGTAAATCCTTCAATTTTTGTCATATGAAGGAGATCTTGCACTTTTTGGAAACCTCAAAGAGTCCTCTAACCAATGTCTTTGGTCTCATATCAAAATGATTTTTGGTTCTCCTTGTGTGTCCATTTGAAAAAAGTGTCTTTTTGTTGACTTTGAAAATGACCTGTAATGTCTTTGGCCATATTTTTCAAATGGTGAATGCTATGACCATGGGATCAATTGCATTTGAAAGATAATTGAATTTCCTTCAAAATGAGCTTTGGTTGACATTTTTTGGATGAAGGATGAGAGAGTTATGATCAGTCAAAGTTGAGTTGACTTTTCAGGCAAAAACCCTAATTTTGAATCTTAGGGTTTTGTTGATTTTTGATCTTTCCTTGATGAATTGTGATCATCCAATGATCAAATGTTGAATCCTTTGACAAAATATGGACTTTGACAAAAAATTTCATTTTTGACTGTCAGTTGACTTTTTTGGTCAAACGGGTCGTCTGTTGACTGTTTGAGCTGCTGACGGTGCGTCTGAGTGAATTGAAGTTTGAAAATTTGTATGATGGTACTTTGAGATGTATGGATGTATATGAAATCCATTTGAGCTCTCAAAACTTGTTGCTCCTGTTAAAACAAGAAAAACCCTGATTAGGGACTGTCTGTATAGGAGGCAGTTAAGCGTACCTGATTTTTGTGCAGTGCTGAGTTTCTGCTAATCGCGTGATATTCAGAAGACTTCTAACACAAAAATCTTGGAAATTTGAATTGTGAATGATTGATTTGATTGATTGTACAAATCACTGAGAATTGTACTGTCTGCAGTCTGGCCGTCAACTGACTGTTCGTGTACTGAAGCAGCAGTTAAAGTGAAAAATCAACTGTCAAAGTTAATTTTCTTTTTTGTTGTTATTTTTGTTTTTGTTTGGTGTGAAGCATGAAAATTTATTTACATGACTTGTTAGAAAACAGAAACATAATAAATAACTGATATTTACAGTATGCGGGCAAAATTACCGATAATAACCTGAAAATTATTTAATGCACAGAAATAGAAATATTTGACTGGCAGAAAATACACAAAATATTATCTTAGTAATTAAGCAATATTATGACAACTAGTACAACATTTAATACTGACAGTATAAATATTACATACTATATTGAAAAGTACGACGAATAAACGGTACGTTTAAGAAAATAAGAAACACGGCAAACTTTAAAAATGACGGTTGATGAACCATGCTATGATCAATAACATGTAGATGATTGGGAGCATAACCATTGCAGGTCCATACTCCTCAGGACTGTGCAGGCAGAAGAAAGTCATGATCACCGTAGCAATGGTGATGACTGTAAGAAACAGTGTCTCTATCCATTTTGCCATTCTTGTTAGGGAAGAAGAAATGATGGATTATGAGGTAGGAATTTGAAAGATGATTTAGAATTTGATGTGAGATTTGTGAAAAGAATGAGAGGTATTTATAGAATGGAAAGATGATAGAGACGTTGGGGAATGATGTGATTCCGTACAAATGGAAATTTTGAGTGGAAGTGAGATTTGAAAGAAAGTGTAAGGTATTGTTGGAAAAAGAGAGATGGAGAATAAAGTTGAGATTTGAATTTGAAAGGAGAGATTTGAAAAGATTTTGAAAATAATGGAATATAGTACAAAAGTTAGTGGGAAACCAAAAACAATTGTTACCAGTACAGTGTGAGTTTCCTGCTTTTGCGCCTGCAAAAAAAGATTTAACCCTGCATGAACTGTGTTAGTACTATTTATCTGTAAAATAAATAAATAGTATTTGTGAAGTAAAGAACAGTATTTGGCGTTTGCGTAAGAATAAATTCCACTGTTAGCCAAGTTACTGTGTAAGAGAAATTCTGAAATTTAAGTACTTCATATGCTAGGATATTTGAAATAAAAATCCATGATTATATGAAACTCTTAATTTTCAGATTGGAGTTTTCTTGAAAAAAGATGTGGGCAAATTTTGGGGTATAACAGTTGCCCCTATTCAATCTTCTTAAACCTGAAGAGATTGTCTGAAATCTGAAGGTAGAAGATGATTGAATAAATAGATGCCCTGAAAATTTGCACTTACCTTGATCAGCAGAGATGTTGGAAGTTGCATTTGAATGTCGTCTGTGAAATGTTGTTGGCAGATTGAAACATTACCTGAGATGGGCTTTTCGAATGCCACCTGGACAATGTGTTGATGGTTTGTTCATCAGAATGAATCTGTTGATTATATCTTGATGAAGGATTTGAAAGTTGATCATTGCGGAACCGTCTGAGGTATCACTTTAGATCTGCAATGTTAGATCGTTCTGGAACCGTCTGAGGTTTCGCCTTAGATCTGAAATGCTAGATCGTTCTGGAACCGTCGGAGGTATCGCCTTAGATCTGAAATGCTAGATCGTTCTGGAACCGTCGGAGGTATCGTCTTAGATCTGCAATGCTAGATCGTTCTGGAACCGTCTGAGGTATCGTCTTAGATCTGCAATGCTAGATCGTTCTGGAACCGTCTGAGGTATCGCCTTAGATCTGAAATGCTAGATCGTTCTGGAACCGTCTGAGGTACCGCCTTAGATCTGTAATGCTAGATCGTCCTGGAACCGTCTGAGGTATCGCTTTAGATCTGAAATGCTAGATCGTTTTGGAACCGTCTGAGGTTTCGCCTTAGATCTGAAATGCTAGATCGTTCTGGAACCGTCTGAGGTATCGCCTTAGATCTGAAATGCTAGATCGTTCTGGAACCGTCTGAGGTATCGTCTTAGATCTGAAATGCTAGATCGTTCTGGAACCGTCGGAGGTATCGCCTTAGATCTGAAATGCTAGATCGTTCTGGAACCGTCTGAGGTATCGTCTTAGATCTGAAATGCTAGATCGTTCTGGAACCGTCTGAGGTATCGTCTTAGATCTGCAATGCTAGATCGTTCTGGAACCGTCTGAGGTATCGCCTTAGATCTGAAATGCTAGATCGTTCTGGAACCGTCTGAGGTATCGTCTTAGATCTGCAATGCTAGATCGTTCTGGAACCGTCGGAGGTATCGTCTTAGATCTGCAATGCTAGATCGTTTTGGAACCGTCTGAGGTATCGCCTTAGACTAGCAATGTTAGATGATAAATGAGTTGAGAATGAGAGTTCTTCAGAGTGAATCTTTGGTTTGATTGTATCTGAAAGGACTGTTTGTCTGAATAAGATTCAGGATGAACACTGCATGTGAGTGAGAACATCTTTGCTGAAGACATCTGTCTACCTGAAAAATCAAGTTAATAATATGCGATGTCTACGATGCATGTATGATATGAGATCCTCGAGCTAGAGGAGAAATATGCAAGTTATGTTGTGTATGAATATGCGTATGATGCATGATTGTGAATGTGAATATGAGTGTGATGCATGGTTTATGCAGCTTAGAGCGTGTCAAGCTCCTGATTGGGAAAATAAATCCCAACTTAGTCGTCAAGAAATGAAGGCATTGTGATTGGGAAAATAAATCCCTGCTAGCCATTTGGAAGTGAAGGCATCGTGGTTGTTGATGATCTTCTGTCTCGCTTGAGTACCCTGGGTTGGGGAAATTCTTTGAGAACCAGGATGTTCTATTGAAGGATCTTTGATTACTGCTCGGGGATGAACAGTAGTTTTGAGAGTTCGGACTGTGACGCCCTTTGAAGTGGGAATGAGGAAGATGCATAATCCTCCGATGCACTATCTGACCAAGTTTGGGTGCGGAGATCACACCTTCTGAAGACAGTAATCTGGAACAACCCTGCTGGGGAATAAGACTTCTTTCGAAAGAAAAAATCTTTTTGAGGGATTTGTTGAGGAATGTGTCTCCATTGGGGAAACTTCCTTCTGATGCTGGTTTAGGATAATGTCCAAATAATTGGGACATGTCCGGAATGCTATTCCTGTTTTTCCTGGTAAACATCAATCATATTCAAATGCATATGTTCATTCAAAATATCATTGGGATGCTCGCGTATTCAAAACAGAAAAAATGAAAATGTTAGTTATAAGCTGCATTGATTTTGGAAAAGGTGCCGTGATAGGCGGATTAGTATAGGGAGACAACAATCCTAGAAGTAGGAAATTGTCAGAAAGTTTTGAAAAGTATTTATGAAAAGAAATAGCTATGTGAGAACGATCCAGTCAAGTTTCAATTCTGCTATTGCCAATCTGTCTTCGAGCATCTCATCCCTCACTTGTTGGAAGAAAGTGATTGGACTGATCGGTGTCTTTGAGGTGTTGAACCTTGTCGGTGAGTAGGCAGCTGAGCGGGACATAGTTGTATGCTTTATTCCCTAATTTTTGCCTAGGCTGCCCTTTCAGGTTTTCAGCCTACCGGGATAGTATTTGTTTTGTCTCTAATTTTTGCCTGGATCGCCCTTTCGGGTTTTCAATCCACCGAGACGCTCATTTTTGCCTAAGTTGCCCTTTCAGGTTTTCAACTTAGCGAGCCGTATTTTTTTATTTTTTTTTTTTTAAAGCAAAGTACTTTTTGACTATGTCCGCATTCACAGGGTGTGGGAAATCCTCGCCATCCATGGTGGTAAGCAACATGGCACCGCCGGAGAATATTTTCTTGATTATGAATGGTCCCTCGTAGGTGGGGGTCCATTTGCCTCTGGGATCACCTTGTGGTAAGATGATGCGTTTGATAACCAAGCCACCAGTTTGGTATGCTTGACTTTTGACTTTCTTGTTGAATGCTTTGATCATGCGCTTTTGGTATAGCTGGCCATGACAGATAGCTGCAAGTCTTTTCTCATCGATCAAGTGTATTTGGTCGAATCGAGTTTGAATCCAATCGTCTTCGTCTAGATCGGCTTCTTTCATGATCCTTAAGGAAGGAATCTGGATTTCGATTGGGAGAACTGCTTCCATACCGTAGACTAACGAGAATGGAGTTGCCCCTGTTGAAGTACGCGCAGATGTGCGATAACCATGAAGAGCAAAAGGTAACATCTCATGCCAGTCTTTGTAGGTTACTGTCATCTTTTGTATGATTTTCTTGATGTTTTTGTTGGCGGCTTCGACAGCGCCGTTCATCTTTGGTCGATATGGAGAAGAATTATGATGTTTGATCTGGAACTGCGTGCAGAGTTCAGTAATCATTTTGTTGTTTAGATTCGTGCCATTGTCAGTGATGATCCTTTCGGGGATACCGTACCGACAAATGAGATTGTGCTTGATAAACCTGGCTACCACATTCTTGGTGACAGAAGCATATGAAGCTGCCTCTACCCACTTTGTGAAGTAGTCAATAGCGACCAGGATAAAGCGATGTCCGTTGGAAGCAGTAGGTTTGATTTCTCCAATCATATCAATACCCCACATTGCGAAAGGCCAAGGAGCCGTCAGAACGTTTAATGGAACTGGAGGTACATGCACTTTGTCGGCATATATCTGGCATTTGTGACAAGTTTTGGAATGATGATGGCAATCTGTCTCCATGGTAGACCAGTAGTAACCTGCTCTCAAGATCTTTTTAGCCATTGTATGTCCGTTGGAATGAGTACCGAAGGTACCATTGTGTATGTCTTCCATGATTTGTTCTGCTTCCTTCTTGTTTACGCAACGAAGTAAAGTCGAGTCATGGTTGCGTTTGTACAAAGTTCCATTGCTTAGGAAGAATTTGGAGGCAAATCTCCTTAGAAACTTTCTGTCGTTAATAGATGCCCCTTCAGGGTACTCCTGGGTTTCGAGATACCTTTGTATTTCATGGAACCATGATTTGTCTTCCATTTGTTTGGTATCGATCTCATTGCAATAGGCTGGTTCGTCTTGCCTGTAAATGGTGATCATAGGAGCTTCGTCGTCCCAATTGACTTTGAACATGGATGACATGGTAGCTAAGGCATCAGCTAGTTGATTTTCTTCGCGTGGGATGTGTTCGAAAGTGATCTCCTCGAAGTAAGGAATCAAACTCAACACATGTTCTTTGTATGGAATTAGATTTGGGTGCTTTGTGTCCCATTCCCCTTTGACTTGGTAGATTACCAAGGCCGAGTCTCCGTAGACTTCAAGGAATTTGATTTTTAGATCAATTGCAGCTTTGAGACCCAGAATGCATGCTTCGTATTCGGCTATATTGTTGGTGCAATTGAAACACAATCTGGCGGTGAAGGGTGTATGACCTCCTGTGGGGGAAATGATCACAGCTCCGATGCCATTGCCGAGCGCATTAGAAGCTCCGTCAAAAACCATAGTCCATCGGGATCCTGGTTGTTTGTAGTCATTGACTAGCATAATGTCTTCGTCTGGGAAGTCAAAGTTCAATGCCTGATAATCATCTACTGCTTGATGAGCTAAATGATCAGCTACCACACTTCCTTTGATTGCTTTTTGCGAAGTGTATTGAATGTCATATTCTGTTAGGATCATTTGCCATCTTGCAATCCTTCCAGAGAGAGCAGGTTTTTCGAACACGTATTTGATTGGATCCATCTTGGAGATCAGGAAAGTGGTGTGATTTAGCATATACTGTCTTAGTCGGCGAGCCGCCCATGCTAAGGCACAGCAAGTTTTTTCGAGTAGTGAGTATCTTGTTTCACAATCGGTAAACTTTTTGCTAAGATAGTAGATTGCGTGCTCCTTTCGACCGGAATCGTCATGTTGTCCGAGTACACACCCCATTGAATCTTCTAACACAGTTAGGTACATTATCAGAGGTCTGCCTTCCACAGGAGGTAACAAGATTGGCGGTTTTTGAAGGTATTCTTTGATTTTATCAAAGGCTAACTGGCATTTGTCATTCCATCTTTCCACTTGATCTTTCTTCAGTAATTTGAAGATTGGCACACAAGTAGGAGTCATATGGGCAATGAATCTGGCTATGTAGTTTAGACGTCCCAAGAATCCTCTGACTTGTTTCTCGGTACGGGGTATAGGCATTTCTTGAATGGCTTTGACCTTGGCAGGATCAACCTCAATACCTTTACTGCTGACGATGAAACCTAAGAGTTTACCGGATCTTACTCCAAAGGTACACTTGTTCGGGTTCAGTCGCAATCTGTATTTCTTGAGTCTGTCAAACAGCTTGTGTAAATGACTCAAATGTTCTTCTTCGGTGTTGGATTTTGCGATCATGTCATCGACATACACCTCTATTTCCTGATGAATCATATCATGAAATAGTGTTACCATTGCTCGTTGGTAGGTAGCTCCAGCATTTTTTAGACCAAAGGGCATTACTTTGTAACAAAAGGTTCCCCAGGGAGTTGTGAAGGTTGTTTTTTCCATGTCTTCGGGTGCCATCTTGATTTGATTGTACCCTGAGAATCCGTCCATAAAGGAGAATACCTTGCATTGTGCAGTATTGTCAACTAGTACATCGATGTGCGGTAAAGGGAAATCATCTTTAGGGCTTGCCCGGTTCAGATCTCTGTAGTCTACACACATTCTGACTTTCCCGTCTTTTTTGGGTACAGGCACGATGTTAGCTATCCAAGGAGGATAACTTACAACTTTTAGGAATCCGGCATTGAATTGTTTTTCAACCTCGTCTTTGATCTTTTTTGACATATCAGGCTTACTCCTTCGCAGTCTCTGTTTGACCGGAGTGCTTCCTTCTTTGATTGGCAGGCGATGAACTACAATGTCCGTGTCAAGGCCAGGCATATCTTGATAAGACCAGGCGAATATCTCGGCGTAGTCTTGCAACAATTGAATCAGTCTTTGCTTGACACTGTTTTCTAAGTCAGCCCCAATTCTGACCTTTTTCTTTTCTTCGTCACTGCCCAAGTTGATGACCTCAATCGGCTCCTCATGAGGCTGTATGGCTTTTTCTTCTTGTTCTAGAAGTCTTGCAATTTCTCTTGGCACTTCGCAATCTTCCTCACTTTCGTCCTCAGTTTGGTAGATCGGATTTTCAAAGTCATGACGGGCAATAGCAGAGTCGTTATTGACTGGATCCAGCGTGTATGTGAATCTGCATGGTAGATATGTGAGTGTGTATGAAGAGAAAAACATAGCTATTTGAAAGCGAATAAAGAAAGAAAAAGGATCACAAAATTTTGAACATGCAAGCATCCCATGATTTTATTGAATGCACATAATCATGATATG